>NC_138140.1:46787487-47401580 GCF_964188305.1 Podarcis bocagei | reverse complement strand
TTAGGTGTTCCCCAGGTAACGTTGCAGCCCACTATTATTTTTTTGACTGGAGACTGAACGCGGGGCATTGCATGCACTCCATCACCAAGCTCTGGGACCTCCCCTACATGAAACTCAGCAGGTGATTGAGTGGATGTGTCAGCCTGGGGTTTACCTCTCTGTGGCAGAAGGAACTTTTTTAACAATCCCACATGGTATCTCTGATTTTTTTCCTCTGACCGTTTTTGCAGCGTGAAAACTCTACTGAGCCATATTCTGAGCAGCAGCACAATCTGTTCACCATCCCAGCTACATCTGGCATCTGTCTGGAGGCTCTGAGCTATATATTCCCTTAAGGGGCTGTTAAAATGGGAAGCCAAAGTATATTAAAAAAACCAGGGTGTCTAAGAAAAGAAGTTTATTTTTTCATTTTCTAAAACAACAACGACGACAAAAACCATCTCAAAATGAGGTTTCTTTCTGAGCTCTCGCTGACAGTGAAGCAGGTGGAGGGCAGCTTGGCATCAGTCTGAAAAGATGGCATAACAAACACATGTTTACAGTGTGATCCATCATCTTTTTTATTTTTCTTTTGAGAAAACCCACTATTTCCTTAAGTGTAAAAGTGAAATGACATTTGGATGATCTGTGCAGCTTGAAGAATATAGAAGGTGTGTGTTGGGGTGGGGGTAGGGGATGACTGTTTCATGAGTTTGCATTGGTTGAATGAAAATCTCTACTGTGTGGCAAGGCATATACAGTGCTTTGGACTTTGCACCCCATTTCCAGAAAGAATGTTCTGCCTATTTACTGAGCTTCTGTTGTCTGCTGGAGATGACATAATAAGATCAACTATAATGGATGAGAAGGGTTGGAATGAGTATTTTTCTGCAGGGAAAAAGGGTCCCCAAAGAATAAAACTGAATGCACACTGTACATTTAAAGTGTGTTTTCTCCCCAAAGATCCTGGGAACTGTAGTTTACCCATTACAGAGCTGCAATTCCCACCATTCTTAACAAACTGCAATTCCCAGAGATCTTGGAGGGTTTGTATGCTTTAAATGTAAGGTGTGCACACAACAGTATTGTAGTGACAAAGTCAGAAGTTCAGGGTCCCTTCACGATAGCCACAGCCCTGCCCCCTCATAGTGATGCCCCTTATTATGCAATAATTATAATCAGGGATGCAATTCAATCATCATTGCAGCTCTCCATGTGTTGCCTTTCTGCAAGATCTACTTTTTTCTGTGTACGTACATGGAAAACATTATTTGGATATCCAATAACTTGTTCTGGAGTGACTCATGCTATGTTTTCATTGAAGTTCCATAGTACGTAAGAGAACTTGCATACCATTCTCTTGAAGCTGAAGCACCTTACATTTTCAGTATTCCTAAAGGCTCAGCTTTTGAGCATGCAGAACTCCCCCTCTGTGTTAAAAAGTAAGTATGACATTGTTAAAAATCACTAGATCTAGTCTCTTAACTGAAATTTTGCAATGGTATGTTAGTTGTCTACTTACAGAGGATATGGGACCATCCATCCCACACGGTGTTCTTGTTGGCTCTTTTACAAGCTGCACATCTGGAGGTGCAGTTTGGATTAAAATTGTGCCTGCATATAGACTCCCCCCAAGGCCTTAGATTTTCCCCACCCCTACTCTAGAGATTTTCCCAAAAGGAAATGTGGGCTTCAAGCTGAGAAAGATTCCCCACCCTTTTTCTGAATCAAATATGAGTAACCTTTTTCAACCCAAGGGCCACATTCCATTCTGGGCAATCTCCTGGAAGCCACATTCCAGTGGCGGGCAGTTCCAGAGGCAAAAGTGGGTAGAGCAATGAATGCACGCTTTACCTCTGGTCAGGAGGCTAGTTTACACACACACACACACACACACACACACACACACACACACACACACACACACACACACTTTCTGTCCTGCATCCAGGCAAGTAAGAGGCATTCTCATAGTTTTACTCAACTGAGGAAAGTCCCAAGGGCCTCACCTGTGTCCTAAATAAACAAGTCTTGTTGTATTGAGTTTACCCCTCCCTCAAATAGTTCTGAGCCTGATCTCTTGTAAATTACCTTTTTTCTTAGCCCACTTTGGTATGTAATGTATGTGTAAATATCGATGCTATTCTCCTCCCCCCTCCTCATATTCCCCCCGAGAAGGTCACTGCTGCTACTGCTACTTTCTGAGAAATGGCCATTAATAATGTATAAGCCTTCTTTAAACAGGATATTACTCCTTCTTTCTTTTGTGTTCACAGAAGGAGCCTCCCGCAGCTTTAATAAACTCATTTAGATAATTAGCGCAGTAATTTTCTCCAGTGCTTGAATTTTTAATACACTCCTTGTTTTGTTCCTCCGCGTGAACCAACTGAAACACTCTCAGAGCCCGGAGGAATAAAGCTAAAAATTGCCGACAGCCCCTCAAATATTTGGTTCAAGTTGCTTCTAAACTTGAGGAGTTGGGAGAGAGTTAGGTGGTTATTTTTAACTGTGAAAACAGGGCTTTCAAATTTGCTCTGGCAAAGAGAGCTATGGTCCAGCAGGTGAAATGCAGTCCAAGCACTGATTTTATTTTATTTTATTAATATTCATATGCACCACAGGTGGGGAACCTTTTTCAACCTGAAGGTCACACTCCCTTCCAGGTGCCAAATCCTGGTGGTGGGCTGTACCTCTGTACAGTAGGCTAATTCCTGTGCACACACTCATACCCTTCTCTATCCTCTATCCAGACAAGAAAGAGGCTTTTGTCAGAGTTCATGGAACTCTTGGATTCCATCTAAGGAGGTTGTGAGAATGTGCAGCAAGGCCAGTAACAGGGGTCACCCATTCCTTTTCACCACCTGAGGCAAAATGGGAATGTGCTACCCATTTGCCCCTTGCTCCCCACCAACACACCTCTTCCATGTTCTGGAATGCTCTTGCCTCTTGCCAAACTTGGTGTGTGTGTGTGTGTGTGTGTGTGTGTAGTGTTCCACAAGGCATTCCCACTTGTCTTCCCTACCCAGGGAACTTGGTGAGTAAAGGAAGCATTCTGCAATGCGATGGAAGTGGTGGGGTTAGTGGGGGTCCCGACTCTTGTACTTCCACTGCCTGGGACATGTGCTTCACCCTACCTCATTGGTGGGACAACTTTGGCCAAAAAGAAGTGTGGTTTGGGGAGAGAATGTATACTGGGGATGGTCCTCACAAGGATTTGATAGAGAGAACTAAGGTGCTGCATTTAGCCTAGAAGAAAAGGTTCTGCACACCGGTATACACAAATTTACATCATAAATTATTCCAAAGCAGCTCCCATATAGCAAGTCTTGATTAATGATGGGGCCCTGCTGGATCAAATCAAAGGCCTATCTAGTTAAGCACCCTGTTTCTTGCAGAGTTCAACCAAATCCCCATCAGAAAGGTTTGTAAGCAATGGGCGTCTTCCATTTCTTATCCTCCTCAAGCTACTGTTATTCACAGCTCAGGCATCACATATCGATCATGGCTACTAGCTACTGAAAGACCTATCCTACATGAATTTGTCCAAACCTCTTTTCAAGTCATTTGAGGTAGGGTCCATTGCACAACTGGGGATGGTGAATTCCACAAGTAAATTTTAGGCTGAGTAGTGTACCGGTATATAATTTCATTCGTCCTGAATCAAGTTTCATACAAAATATGTGACGAATTCTGCTGCATTGGGCCAATGACCCATCTAGTCCAGTATTCTGTTCTTACAGTGGCCAACTAGGTGCCTATGGGAAGCCTGCAAGCAGGACAAGATGAAATAGGAAGTTGGGAATCCTCTCTATATGCCCACCAATATCATGCAGATTTGTGCAAGCACCTATCATTTCGGCATGCATTTACTCAACTTCTTTTCCTCTTTATATACGCAAAAGGCATAAATCCTTCAGAATTCCTTCCAATAAGCCTAATTATGCTTTTTCTATATCTTCAACAGCTTTTTTAAAAAAATTAAAAATAGGTCAACCAGAACGTTAACCAATATTCTAAATGTTTCTGCATCCTAGTTATACAATACCAGCAAATTTTGTTTATAATCCCTTTCCCAATAATTAGTAGTGCCAAACTGTGTGTGTGGCAATAAGCCTTCTGTTTTGCTATGGCTGAACGTGTGTGTTTTTACAGAACTGGTGACTCTGTAAACCAGAAATAGTGTATTTCTGATTTAAAATAGGAGAGAGTATCATATTTAAAATGAGCCAGAGACATCTTTGCACCAACCCCTTGCCTCTAAGCAGTCCTGTCTCTGTCTTCCACTGGGTGGAATTGCAGATGATCATCCTAGCAGCTGAAAAGCTGAATGCTTGCCTACATAAGCAGTTTCTAATTTTAGCAGGATTTGAGCCACCTTGACAATATGAGTCAGTTAAGCAAGTTGCTATGGGATGCATGCGCGACTTAAGAAAATATCCCCCACCCCATCAGTTGCTTGTCAGAGTTGCTAACCAGTCAGTTGGTCATTTAATGAAGAAGTCATGTTCAGTCCAGCAAGCATTATTGATGTTTGAAAAGACAGTAAATGGCAGAATCCAACAGGTGCAACCCTTGAGAGGAGCTATCAAATCCTATTGGGCTCCATTCATAACATTTCAGGCGCTATCCTTGTTCACTTTAACCCATTAATACCCATACCTTCTCCCCCAATGAGCAAGACTTTCCATTGTCAAGATCCCAATTATCCAAGGAGGAATGCCATGTCATGAAAGTTGGGAAGGTTTGGATTCAGGAACCACCTTGGGACTGAGTTTCTGAAGTAACCATCCCATCAGATACTCCTATGGGTTGGAGCCTATGCAGGACAGCAGTTCAGTCAGAATGAACACTTTTAGCATAATACAGGCATGGAGAACCTATAGACACACAGATGTTTCTGGATTCCAACTCACCTTAGCCCCAGCTAGTTCAAGATTATGGGCTTTAGATGTCTGCAGTGTCTGGAAGACCACAGGTTCTCCATCACTGAAATATTGCATTCCTGTTTAAATCTAGTATTTCTCTGAGGAGACGGAGCATGAGTAACCTGCTATTTCTGAAGAATAGCTAAACTCCCTGTGGGACTTAAGCTATTGCTAGAGGAACTGAACATCCAACCTTGCAGCTTGTCAGCTACTTTTTGTCCTCTCCCTTGGCTTTCTAATAATGTCTACATTGAGTTGCCCATGGTGCTGACTACGACCAGCCTTCAGAGCTCTTTCATACTGAGGTGTCCGTGGTACTGCCTACAACAACCCTATCTCGGGGTCTTGACAAGATTTGAGGTATGGTTTATGAAGCCTTAGGTCACCATATACAAGATCAACTTCTAGCTGTTAGGTTCTGACCTGTCACCACCTAACATTCCCCCCCTTTTATGGATTTTTATGCCTCTCTTCAGCCATAAAAGGCTGCCAGAGCATCTTAGAATGATTAATACAGTCCTTGCCTTCAAGCTTACAATCTAAAAGTTATGGCACAAAAGGAAAAGGAAAGGGAAGAGGAAAGAAGCAAACTCAGGCACTAGGCCCTAGTTACAAATTTATTGCCATTTTTATTCTGAGAGATTTGGTATAAACATTAACCACCTCTTCCTATGGGCTGTTCTTGGCCTATGTCCTTATTGCACACACACACCCCACACACACACCCCACACACCCTATGTAGTTAGCTATGAGTTCAGACTAGGTTGGGGTTTGGGGGCTCTACCATAATTAAATTTAGCATTAGTAAATATTTGCCTAATCACTAAAGCAAAAATTTTAGTTCAATTTTCAAAAAGAAATTCTTCTAGATCCCCAAATGTATATCAAGAGGGCATTTCAATATTCGAACTAAAAAAGGTATCCTTTCCTGACACTTAGTTCTTTTGACTTGGAAATGTTTGTGCAGTTCTTGTTGACATTCATCAATTATTGAAATGATTGTTTCTGTCTCTGTGTTGCCATCGTTGTGTTTCCCAGATGCCCTTAATGAAACAGAATGTGGTCCCTTAGCTACCCTTTGTAAATCAAGAGAATGGCCAAGCATCTGTCCAGCAAAGTGTTTTCACTCTCTGGTATCTGAATCTAGCATGTGCTTCTAAAATTAAAAGAGCCCTCCAGAAATACAGAGATGCTCACCCTATAGTGAGAACATTCAAATACTTCAGCATGGCTCAGTTGGATTTTCAAACAGAGCAGAGGTCAGAGCAAAATCTTGGTTTGCTGGCTGCTAATGTCATAATGACCTTTCACTAGGGATGCAGGAGGAATCCACTCTAACTCTGATTCAAAAGCAAACTCCTTTGAAATGGCCAAGATGGATCATGACCTCAGTTGGCCCAATGGTTCAATTTAAACTCTGTAGTCGGGTGGGTTCCATTACAAGGAACCCACCAGACTACACGCTATTTTCCCTGGGAGCAATGGAGACTCATCAGTTCTTGGAGCTCAGGCAGCAGGGCTTGCTGTAGGTGGATCAAAGAGTGAAGCAGCAAGAAGCCCCCCACACTAGCCACTCATGTTGTGGGTGGCTGGACTGACTCTGTCTGAAGTTTTGAAGGGGGGAACTGAGGGGTGATGGAGGTAGTGTCCAACCCTCAGACCACCTCACGACTCATTTGCTTACAGGCCAATTTTAAGGAACTTTCCGTTAAAAATCTACCAGAAAACCTGATGGGGTGGACATAATCCTGTCCCCTCTAAGAAATTTCTATGGATTAGATCTGTCCATTCTTTCCTTTAACCCTCCACTGAAAGAGAGCCTTTTTATGTGTTGCTGTCCATAGCACTTAAGTCACTGTTAGGTGACTGTTAGGTAAAGGTAAAGGGACCCCTGACCATTAGGTCCAGTCATGGCCGACTCTGGGGTTGCGGCACTCATCTCGCTTTACTGGCCGAGGGAGCCGGCGTACAGTTTCTGGGTCATGTGGCCAGCATGACTAAGCTGCTTCTGGCGAACCAAAGCAGTGCACAGAAACGCCGTTTACCTTCCCGCTGGAGCGGTACCTATTTATCTACTTGCACTTTGACGTGCTTTCGAACTGCTAGGTTGGCAGGAGCAGGGACCGAGCAAGGGGAGCTCATCCCGTCGTGGGGATTCGAACCACCAACCTTCTGATCGACAAGTCCTAGGCTCTGTGGTTTAACCCACAGTGCCACCCACGTCCCCATAGTGACTGTTAGCTTTGCACAAAAGAGCCTTTCCCATACGGCTATTCAAACTGCTGTTTTCAAAAATAAATCTGCATGGAGAGAGCTTTTGCTGCTTCCTGGAGGCAGAAAGTGGCATATGAGAGGGAGTCTCTGCCCCAGATGAAAACTCGCATGTTCTTCAAATCTGTTCTAGTGCCTTCCTCTACTCCTTAGCCTTGAATTCCCTTTTCTGCCCATACTCATGAAGTGGTTCAGGAGGATACTAGCAGATATGCTTGCATAGTCACAGATATCTGGGGCATTACTGGAGAAGATAATTTATGTTGAATCATACAGAGCCCTAGAAGGCAAAGCGAGTTCTTGGGAGATGTTTCAGCTCTTGTTACAAGCTCTATATTAGGCCTGGCTGCATCCCCCCTTTCAGTTAGTGCACTGAACTGAACTGAGTACAGAAAAGACTCAGATTTAGATTGGGAAAACATAGATGGCACAATTCTGCAAGCAAAGACTCAAAGGTTTTGAACTTGGAAGCAAATATGAAGCCCTGTGGGTGAATGTTGAGAGGAGAAGTAGGCATTAATCAGCAAAATCAAAGTCTCCGAGTTTCAAAGCAATGCCTATACATCTGAATTAGCAGAAATTGCAAGTGAGGCTGTTTGGGTTCTGTCTGACTTGTCCCTCACAAAAGCACTTGCTCCTACTTTGGCAATTCACACATAGGGCTTCCATATAACCCACCAGTAGGATCAGATTCACCATGATCTAGAACTGGATTAAAAGTATTTCAGGATTAGTCATAAGGGAACAAGTACTGTCTGAGCTGGTTTACACCCAAGTTCCTGCTACCGCTGCAGATCTCATGTGCCTGTAGGCACAAATAATTTTAAAAGTCATTTGGGGACCAGCCTTGGATTCCTTTGTGTGATTGTTGTTATCTAGAGCTTACTGTGATTCTGCCTTTATCTTTCTCTTGTTGCTTTTAAAAACTGGTTTAATTTTGTCTGTTTTTAATAGCAGCAAAATCATCCAGCTAGCTATCTCAGAGTTTTATAGGAGCCTTGTGCAGTTAGAGTTAGTTGGGACTAAGATCAGTTGAATCTACAGTGGTACCTCGGGTTACAAACACTTCAGGTTATAGACTCTGCTAACCCGGAAGTAGTGCCTCAGATTAAGAACTTTACCTCAGGATGAGAACAGAAATTGTGTGGCGGCAGCAGGGGGCCCCAGTGGTACCTCAGGTTAAGAACGGTTTCAGGTTAAGAATGGACCTCCGGAACAAATTAAGTTCGTAACCAGAGGTACCACTATAATGGTATAATTTGGTCTTGACTAGCTGAAACTCCATTGCTTTCAGGGAAATATGCAGACTGATCCCATGCATGTTTACTCACGCATGTTAGGTTGATTTTTGTAAAAAGTGTGCCCGACCACAAAGGTAGGAGGATTGCTGTGGATCCATATGATCCACCTGATGTTGTGAAAGCCAAAAACTTGGACATTGTCATGAGTCCTGCAGAGCTGTTGGGATCAGGCTTGGATTGGCAGTGTCTGAAGAAACGGAGGGTGGACTGAATGGTGGGGGCTTAGGATTGAGGAGGAGGTGTTTCCACCCTGATTTGGAAGTGAGGGTAGGCATGCTGACTCCTGCCCCCAGCGTGCCGGCAGAGCAGACAACCTCAGTGGAGGCTGTGGAGGGCTTTGAGCAGTGCAGAAGGGAGGTTGACCATGAGGCAACAGCAACGGAACATAAACCTGAACAGGAATGTGCCACCTAGAACCTGGCACCACTTTTGCAGATGGGATTATACACCACTCCCTCCTGAAGTAATATGCATATGCAATCATGGCATTCCAAAAAGGTAAACGAGTGCACAATAGTTCATATTTAAAAGAGTAGTAGTAGTAGGAGTAGTAGTAGTAGTAGTAGTAGTAGTAGTAGTAATTATAATATTTGTACCCCGCCCATCTGACTGGGTTGCCCCAGCCACTCTAGGCAGCTTCCAACATGTATAAAAACATAATAAAACAATCAACAACAACAATTTATACCCCGGCCCATCTGGCTGGTTTCCCCAGCTTCTTTATGCAGGGCTGCCTTCAGATGTCTTCTAAATGTTATATAGTTACTCATCTGATGGGAGGGCATTCCACAGGATGGATGCCACAACTGAGAAGGCCCTCTACCAGGTTCTCTGTAAATTTACTTCTCACAGTGAAGAAACTGCCAGAAGGCCATTGGAGCTGGACCTCAATGTCCGAGCTGAATAACGAGGGTGGACGCTCCTTCGGGTATACAGGGCCAAGGCTATTTAGGGCTTTAAAGGTCAGCACCAACACTTTGAATTGTGCTCGGAAATGTACTGGGAGCCAACGTAGATCTTTCAGGACTGGTGTTATATGGTCCCCACATTCTGAATTATCTGTAGTTTCCGAGACACCTTCAAAGGTAGTAGTGGCCACACATAGAGAGCATTGCAGTAGTCCAATCTGGAGATAACTAGAACATGTACAGTTCTCAGGTAAGGTCTCAGTCTGCATACCAGATGGAGCTGGTAGACAGCTGCCCTGGACACAGAATTGACCTGCACCTCCATGGACATCTGTTAGTCCAAAATTACTCCCAGGCTACATACCTGGTCCTTTAGTGGCACATTTACTCCATTCAGGACTAGGGAGGCCCCCCCCCAACTGCCCACCCTCTGTCCCTCAGAAACAGTACTTCTGTCTTGTGGGATTCAAGGTGGGATGTGGAAACTAAGGTTGTGCAGGAACACTCTGCCTCTACCCTGTGGCTGCAATATGTAGCAACCAGATCAGGGCAATTTGTCCTTTGCTGCACCAGGAACTTGCAGCATAAAAAGGTCTTCCAGACATGCCTGAAAGTCAAAAGCAAGGGTGCATGTCAAATCTCTGCTGTGTGGGGTTAATAAATAAACAAATAAGGACCTTTTTATTTTATTTTTCTTAGTGGTGATGGTCATTAATGATTAATTTTTCAACAGAGCATTTGTTTCCAAATGCAGATATATTTTGAATTTTCTAGGAACTGTAATTCTTCATCAACTGTCTAAGTTTGGGGAAGAATTTTCTCATTGGCTTATCTGCTGAAGCACTCCTAGCATCATCTCTAGCTAGCAGGACCAGTGGTCAGGAATGATGGGAGTTATAGTCCAACAACAGGTGGGGACCCAAGTTTGAGAAACACTGCCTTAAGGTCTGCCATTGACACTCTGCCCATGGAGAAAGATTTGGGGGCTTAATCAAGTGATATGCAGTGCTTTCCTATATGTGTCTATCTAGAAGTAAACCCTACTGACTTCAACGGGACATGCTCCCAGGTAAGTATGCATTCAGCAAGGGAAGGGAATCTCTAGCTCTCCAGAGGTTGTTGGGATCTGACTCCCACTGTCCCTGAACACTGGTGATGCTGGCTGGGGTTGAGGGCAGCCCAGCAGTTTCAAGAGGACAGCAGGCTTCCTACCCCTATTGCACAGCAACCTTCCCCCCAAACCAGTGCCCAACAGATAATGTTGGACTCCAATCTGTTGGAGATGGGTGGTGTAAGGACTGGACCCTAAGTTTCTGCTGTGGGACCCTTACAGCAGATACTGCCCTGCCCTGCTATATGACAGGGCTCGACCAAGATTCAGGACAAGGTGAAGTCCAGACTGAACAAAGGACAATAAAGGGTTCAACAAAGAGCACTGAAGAAGCAAGGAGCAGGTTGGAGCTGAGCACTTGTACTGTAATAGCAGCAGGTGCAGTCTGATTGTTACCACTACCTCTACTGTAGTTTGTTGCTTTCCATAAAGGGGCCCAGGCTTTTATAGCAATCTCCTGCTGCCACAGAGCACTCAGTTCATTCAGAGTCTAACACTGTGAAGTCCTCCAAGTCAGAGAAATGGTCACATCTTTGGGCTGGGGCAGGAGGCAGTGGCCCCACAAGCTCTTCTGGTAGCAAGCCCTTCTTCAGGTTCTGATTCCTCAGCTCCATCACCTGATGGAGAGCAATCAGATTTCTAGCCCCTGACAGAAACTTGCCCACTGTTAACACTAAGGAATGTGTGATAAACGTTCATGACTGGAGTACAATTTCTCCAAAGGTATCATCATTCCAGAAGATATATATTAGCAACTCAAGCAAACAACCTTTGCATGGCAGCCACATCATTTATAGACCTCTGAGCATGGTGGTTAAAAAAAATCCCTTTCCACATAACCAATTAGGTAACTTATGTGCCTCCCTTTCTGCCCTCCTTTGAGACTACTTATCTCATCAGCAAGTAGCAGTATATAGCTCACAATCTACAGCTATGAGCTCCCAGACTATCATTTATATGACAGTCAATGTTTGTAGTCTATTGTGTACGCCTTTGGGTTCCCAACTCCCAGCAATATATTTTGTGGCTAATATATTTTGCAAGCCAATCCAATGGAAGAAGACATCATAATTTGAGCCCAAACGCTGCTTCATTCTTTAGGTTTAATAGGAAGTGAGGGTGAAAAGCTGGGATGTAAGAATGGGTGAACTGCACTCCTGGTCAAGTTTAAGAGTCCATCTAGTCGAGCTGTCCATTTTAAATTAAGCCTTTTGTGGACTGCATGGTCTACTCCAGGGAGAGACAACAGGGTACATTCAAGATGTTATGGAATACATCAGTGCCAGACAGTATGGCCAATATTCAGGAATGATGCATTCCTGAATTCAGACATGGGGAATATTGCATTAGTTTTCCTGATTATAATGCTAGTTCTCTAACATTCCTTTCACACTGCAACACCTGTTGAATTATGAAACAAGGCTTTTTCACTGGTATACCAGCATGCTGCACTAGATTTTGTTCACACCAGTGGGCATAGTGTGATGCAACAACAAATGTAATTTGCCAGTGTTGCTACACCCCTACTCTTTCTGCACATGCAGTCTTCTGTTCCCCTGTGATTTACCCTTGAAAACAACAGAAAAGAACTGAATTGCAGTACAATGTAGTATAAAAATTAATAGACAGGGAAACATTGAGGAAATGAGACAAAAAATGCGTAGTGAATGCAGCCTCAGACTTCCATTATCTCTGGGGCTGATGGAAGTTGCAGCCAGACAACATCTGAAGGGCACCATGTTGACTACCCTGGGTCATGCCAAGTTATATTCATTTAATCCTGAAGTGCCACAAGATGTGTTCTGGTTTTCTTGAAAGGAATTAAAAAATCATCAATAATGTAGAGCCCATTGGCTGTATCCAGCCTTTTTGCCAGGAACTTATCACCCTCACATTAAAGTGAAGTCTGCAACGAAATCCTTGCATGATAGCAAAGCCTGGTTTACAACAAAGATATATCCTTGCACTGAAATCTGCTTTCCCAATTGAAAGTGAGACTTCTGTTCCAGATATACACATATGTATTTAACTGATTAATCGGTTTGGCCTTACTAAGTAAACTATTGATGTTTTTATCTTTCATGCATATTGTCAGCTCAAATATAATGGGAGTTGTGCAATAATAGTATCATAGAGCTGGCACATCCTTTTCTTTAGATGCCTCCCACATTTCTTTCTTGTTGGAATTGCCTTCCTTATTTCACCTTTAAAAAACTCCCATCCATATTGGACCCCCTTGTCTTTGAATATTTCTGACCATGCAGTTCCTTAAGCTTTTGAAATCAGCCTTCTTAAAGTCCAGAGTGCATGTCCAACTGCACTCAACTTTTCCTTGCCTATGTATAATGAAACCCTAGAGAACACCATTACTTCCTCCTAAGGTACCCAGTAGTTTCACTTCATTTATCAGTTCCTCCCTGTTAGGTCCAAGAGAAATGACCCCCTTGTTGCTTCTTCCACCTTATGGAAAATGAAATTGTCAGTGAGGCAATGGAGGAATTTGTTGGACCTTGCATTCCTTACAGAGTTTCAGTTCCAGCAGATATTGGAGTAGTTGAATCTCCCCTGATAACTATGTCTCTCCTTTTTAAATGTTTGTTAACCTGCTCTAGGAAGGCATCATTCAATTCCTCAGTCTGGCTTGGAGGTTTATAGCAGACATTCTCAGTAAGGTCACTGTTGTTTTCGTCTCCTACCATTTTTTACCCATGTACTCTCAGCCTGCCTTCCATGCTCCATGTCATGGATCTCTTCACAGGAGTACACCTCCTTTACATATAATGCTACTCCTTCCCTCCTTCAGTAGGTTGAAATGTCAGGGAAATTGATAAACTGCCATGTGTATGCTATCATAGTCCAACAATATCTGAAGGGCACTACATGACCATTATTTCAAAATAATGGGTTCCTATATTATTCCTTTCCGCATGCTGTTAAACATGGAAACCATTCAGTAGACTGCCAGATGGCCAACAAATCATGCAGTATGTCCTCATCCACCTATGGAACAGAGATACCATAGCAAGTGGATTTGGTTATTCTTTGGCCAAATTTTAGCACAACTAAAACACTGTGAAGGTACTTTAGCTTAGTGCTATGCTGAATTATTCCATTTTCTCTGACAGTGGTGGCACCTGTAAAGAGCCTCTGAACCCAAACTCACTTCTGGAGGGGGGGTAGTAAGTGATTTAGCATTTCCAGCATGCATTTCTAAGCTCTAGACCATTTAGACTATTGTATGTAACTGTCCAGGAATGTTGCATAGATGAGCCAAGATTCCTACTTGCCAAATATTGTACAAACACAAAATGAAAGTTCAGATTTGGTTCCAAAGAGCTTGCAATAATAAGCTATCATATGAACATGCCAAAGTAAGCATTTATCTCATTGAATTATTGGCTCCTATTTCTTCACTAACACAGAGCTTAATGGGGAAAACAGGAAACGGTTCACAACATGAGGGTTTTTTATATTATTACTATTATTACAGTCATACCTCGGGTTGCGAACGTGATCCATGTGGGAGGCACGTTTGCAACCTGCAACATTTGCAACCCACAGCATTGCATCTGTGCATGTGAGTGACATGATTTGGCGCTTCTGCATGATGTCATTTTGTGCTTCTGCGCATGCGTGAGTACTGAAACCCGGAAGTAACCCATTCTGGTACTTCTGGATTTGGCACGGTCCACAAGCCCAAAACGCACTACCCGCAGAGTTCGCAACCCGAGGTATTACTGTATTACTACTACTACTACTACTACTACTACTACTACTACTACTACCCACCCTTTAGGGCAGCTAACAACAATATTAAAATACAATATTAAAAAGCTTAAACAGTTTACACTCAGAGGAATAGGGCGGGTCCATATACAGTGGTACCTCTAGTTATGAACTTAATTCGTTCCAGAGGTCCATTCTTAACGTGAAACTGTTCTTAACTAGAGGCGTGCTTTCTCTAATGGGGCCTCTTGCTGCTGCTGCGCTGCCGGCACATGATTTCCGTTCTCATCCTGGGGCAAAGTTCTCAACTCAAGGTAACTCTTCCAGGTTAGCGGAGTTTGTAACCTGAAGCGTTTGTAACCTGAGGTGTTTGTAACTCGAGGTACCAATGTATATAATGTCAAAGGTCAAGGCAAATTGGTGCGTCTTCAGCACATGACAGAAGATATACAGTGGAACTCTCTGCTGGTTGACATGAATTTTCACAGTACAGTGGTGCCCCGCAAGACGAATGCCTCGCAAGACGGAAAACTCGCTAGACGAAAGAGTTTTCCGTTTTGGAGGTGCTTCGCAAAACGAATTTCCTATGGGCTTGCTTCGCAAGACGACAATGTCTTGCGAGTTCCTGCTGGTTCCCCCACCCTTTTCTAAGCCGCTAAGCCGCTTATCAGCTGATCCGATCAGCAGATAAGCCGCTAAAAGCCGCTAATAGCGCTAATCTGCTAATCCGTCAATGGGCTTGCTTCGCAAGATGAAAAAACCGCTAGACGAAGAGAATCACAGAACAGATTCTTTTCTTTTTTAAAAATATATATATATATATATTGCAAATTTCAAACAGAAAAGAATCACCAAACATATACAATCCCTTCACCAAGAAATAACAAACAAAGAAAAACATGCATGAACAAAAACACAAACCTAAAAGAAAAGAAATCATGACTGTTCATAACACATTTTTTCATACCTAACTGGACTTCCTCACATCTCCCTTCCCTGCGTTCTCAATAATAAAATTATAAACAGCAATTCACAGAACGGATTCTTTTCGTCTTGCGAGGCACCACAGTACTCTTTTAAGTATTTGCTGAAAATATTTTTGTTTGGGTAAGCCTATTCAGACATTTAGAAGTTATACATGCTTTATCTTTTTTTTTTTAATATTCTTTCAAATTCTTTTAAATACTTGTTTTTAATCTTTTTATTGAAAATTTTAGTATTTTATTTTATATTTTTGTAAATTTTTTTATAATCAAGAGGCGTATAAATTTTGTTAAAGCCTTTTAGAGAGCAACTCAGTTGGATGGGCCATAATTTTCTCTGACATATCGTGCAGTGCCTAGGTCTAATTTTAGACCAGCATCAATAAATAAATATGCTGATAAATATCATAATGATGATGAAAGATTGAACTATTGTGGATTAGTCCCTGATAATCTGAAAAAGCAGCTCTACATTTGTTTGCTCTACAGATTGACCACATGCAATTTCATTAAGAGAGAAGCTCAAAATCAAGTATTGTCATAGCTGTGCCCTTCAGATATTGTTTGACTACAATTCCCATCTGCTTCAGCCAGCATGACCAATTGCCAAGCATTATGGGAGCTGGCTTCCAAGAACATCTTGAGGGCACCACATTTGCTCTAAAGTTTCTTGGATGATAGTAGGGATGCTAGTGGGACATGAGTTTGAGAGGGTCTCTTGGGCAGGCTAAGATGTGCACATGCTGCAGTTAAGTGCACAACTTCAGCATGAAAGATACAACAAAGGAACTAAATTGCATCAAAGGTTGTTGTTATTACTATTATTATTGAGTTATCCTGAATAGCCTGTTAGACAATTAGAATCCAGGTATATTTCGAAGGAACAAAAGAAAAAGGAGTGTGAACAGGCATATCTCTCTGTACAGCTTTACCATGGGGAAATCTAATTCATGTTTGCTTAGATTTACTAGAATGAAAGACCTTGAAAATGAAACAATCTTTGTTCACTTTGCCCTGTTTAATCCACACACGTCTGGACTGTGATAATATTGTACCTGGATGATTTGCAGACCTCTTTCTTTCTTTCTTTCTTTCTTTCTTTCTTTCTTTCTTTCTTTCTTTCTTTCTTTCTTTCTCTCTCTCTCTCTCTCTCTCTCTCTCTCTCTCTCTCTCTCTCTCTCCAAGTTATCAAACAATTCAGCTTTATTGGGAGTCCTTGCAGGAAGGAAAGCAGATGGTGAGCTGCAACACAAGTGTACAGTTTTGTGCGAATTAATTGAAACAAACAACGAATTTAGTAGTTTATTGTACAAAATTCACATATACATATACAAAGGTCACATATACATACATTAGTAACGGATATGACCTCTGCTATTTTTAAGCAGCATTTGAACACAGTTTGGCATGGAGTCTACTAGTTTTGAACCGTCACTGTTGATTTTTGGATCCCTGTACCACAAAGGTCGGCGGTTCGAATCCCCGCAACGGAGTGAGCTCCTGTTGCTCGGTCCCAGTTCCTGCCAACCTAGCAGCTCGAAAACATGTCAGAGTGCAAGTAGATAAATAGGTACCACTCTGGTGGGGTGGTAAACAGGATTTCTGTGCACTGCTTTGGTTCACCAGAAGCGGCTTAGTCATGCTGGCTGCATGACCCAGAAGCTGTACGCCGGCTCCCTTGGCCAATAAAGCGAGATGAGCGCCGCAACCCCAGAATCGGTCACGACTGGACCTAATGGTCAGGGGTCCCTTTACCTTTACCACTCTTGAATCAGTGCCTGAATGAGCTTCTCCATAGCTGTACAGTCTACAGCACAGAGGCGACTTTTGCATATAGCCCACAAATTCTTTTCTCCACTGGTCTTTTGTCCATTCCTTGTACTTTTTTGCCCATTTATACCACTTTTCTTTCTTTCTTTCTTTCTTTCTTTCTTTCTTTCTTTCTTTCTTTCTTTCTTTCTTTCTTTCTTTTTTTTGGTTAAAAGCTGTTTATTGACAGGTCTTCTAGCTTTTTGTCCAACTGCAATAAGGTGCCTGTGAACTGCAGGGGAACTGACTTGAATTCCTTTCTCCTTCAAATCCATATTCAATGCGTCACTCTTCTTGCGGGGATCCTTTTTGCTTTGTCGAAGCAAGAAAGCAAGACATCACTAGGAGTTGTTTTCTTCTTACGACCACACTTTCCTTTACGTTTAGGGGAAACTGATGCAGTTTCCTGCTTCAACTTGATGACACAGCTGACAGTTACTAAACTCATACCAACTACTGAAGCAATCTCTTGATATGTCTTAGCTGTGTGTTCGTGCAGAGTTACAATCTTCATATGTTTCCTAGATGTCACATCCATCTCGAACGGCGGTCGAATCAAAAGCTGATGAAATGCTGTAGCTGCTGATGTAATGATTGCATCATACACTATGGTGGTCAGACAGGATTCTACAATCTGACGCAATACAGTAGCTGCTGGCATAATGATTGCATCATTAAAACATAAAAAATGATCAAACTGACTTTTTGTGTTTGCTTTGAGTACAGGATTATGAGTAAGAAAGAAAATATGCTTTGTTTCAATTAATTCGCACAAGGTTGTAGGAGTATTTTGGTCTCCATCTGAACAGGGGTGGGGATCTTCAGGCCCAAAAAGGTGAATGTGGCCCTGAGGCTTCTCTGTTTGGACATCAGACGTCTCCCCATGGCACCCTCTTCATTAACCTAGCTTTGCACCCTGTATGTTTCCCCATCCCTTGGCTGACATGTGTCCTTGAACTCTGTTGAGTCTTCTTGTTCACCTGGACAGAGTGGTGCATTTTACAGTGGTACCTTGGGTTAAGAACTTAATTCGTTCTGGATGTCTGTTCTTAACTTGAAACTGTTCTTAACCTGAGGTACCACTTTAGCTAATGGGACATTCCACTGCCGCCGCCTGATTTCTGTTCTCATCCTGAAGCAAAGTTCTTAACCCGAGGTACTAATTCTGGATTAGCGGAGTCTGTAACCTGAAGCGTCTGTAACCTGAAACGTCTGTAACCCAAGGTACCACTGTATTACATGCAGAGATATGCTCCTGTTCAGTTCTTGTTCAGAAGTGTTGCTGCCACTGCCCACCAAACACACTGGAGACCCAATGTAGTGTCGTGCTTAGAGTATAGTGTCGTGCTGAGAACAGGACTCAAATCCCACGATGCTCACTGGGTGACCTTAGGTCAGTTGCAGCATTGCAGTCTATTCTTCGTAACATGGTTGTTGTGAGGATAAAATAGGAAAGGGGAGTACCATCTGTGCCACCTTCAGCTCCTTGGAGAAGAAGTTGGGCTATAAATGCAATAAATAATAAAAGATGTTACTTGGGTGTGTCAAGTGGGTGGGTGGGAGTTACGTGTTATTGGCAAGGGTGGCAGCAGGTGTGCTGTGCCAATGGGCTGCTAATTCAAGGTGCTAACATGAGGGTTTAAAGCCACGAACAACTCAGGCCCCAAACACTTGAAAGACTGCCTCCTTCCCTAGAGGCCTCTTGGGTGTTACAACTGCCAGAAGGAGTACTCCTTGTTGTTCCACCATCCTCAGAGGCTCAAGAGTGAGGTGGCCCAGAAGAGGGCATTCTTTGTGGCAGCCCCTAAGCCATGTCTTTCCCCACAGGCATCTTCTTGTATAGGTTTGGGCAAACACTGAAGATATACCCTTTTGAACCTGAGGTGTATATTTTAAAGACCCAGCTTATCATTGTGATCGTAAGGTTCTTTTTTTTTAACACTGTTTTTTATATTGTGGTTTAAATGTTGTAACATGCCCTGATATATTGGAGTGATTCATCACCATCATCACCATCACCTGAGATGCTTATGGCAGCAAGGGTGGTAGGGGCAAGTGGTACCAGACAGTGCACCCTGGGCCCTGGGCACGTGTCCTGCCATGTTGACACCTGACACTAGGCTGCTTTTAACCTGTAGCTATATTTCTACGTGCTTGAAAGAGATAGCCGAAGTTAAATCCTTATGCAACACTATTGTAGAGAAGTAAACATTTCTCTCCTCCTGTTCCACGCCTCTCTCCACACAATAATACTTTAGCTCTCTTGGAAGGAATCTGAGTTAAGACATTTGTTGCCGCCCTTAAGAACAGAACAAAGAATGTTAACACCAAGCCAATTCTCTACCTGCCAGTATTAGTAAAGGGGGGGGGAGGAGGAGGGGAATCTCCTATTGTTTAGCACCAGAGGAGAGCTGTGATAATGCTTTTGATTATTCAGTGTTTGTTGGGGTGTTCCAAGGTCATAGTTAACAGCATTAGGGTTGCAGTGGAGACAGCTTGAAAACTATTTTATTTTCTCCCTTGAGTCTTCTGATCTAGAAGAAAAGAGGATAGGAATTGCTGATTATTGGTTTTTAAGGCCTAACAAATTGTGTGATGATTCAGTCCAGTATGTGGGAGAGGGGTCAGGTAATAGTGGACAGAGGAAGGTGTAAAGTGGATCAAGGGATGTACAGCAATGCCAAGTGAAGGGCAAGGTATAGGTCTCAGAGCCCAAACTGTGGTCCACACGTGAATGTAACTGTAATAGTAACATCTGCATATATGTTCTGTCCTTAATATAAATCTATTGTGAATCAGGCAAGTAACCTTCAAGCTGTCTTGGAAAGGCATTTGGTGCTTAAGACGCCTCCTGTGTGTAGCTAACAGTGACGGCTGTGATGCTTATGCAGAGGAGGAAGAATAATTGCTGAAAACAAATGCCTTTATAACACGAGTGTGGAAAGTACCACCTCTCTCAGCCTCCAGAAGCAACTGCCACAACTTTTTCTTTCCGATCTTTCATTTAGAGCATCATGGCCTTATATTCCCTGTTTGTAGAAATTTCAGTCGAGGGGGACTAAAAAGATATCTATGCTAATATATAATTTCATCTGAAATATCTATATTTCTCCAGACTTGATAAAGGAAATGCAAAATTGATTCTTAAAATAGAAAATCTTGGTTACAATGTGTGGGTGTCTATTTTTTTTTTGGGGGGGGGGAGGGTTGTCGTCTTCTACTTCTTCCAAGGAAATTTCTTTCTTTCTTTCCATCCATCCTTGCTTTTTTTCTACAAAGAATTTTTCCAAATGAGATGACAGCAAGAGTTTCTGTGATTACCATCAGTATTGGATTTGAGATTATGTGTGGAATGCTGGCAGCCTTATCGGAGCAAAATGGGTAAATTAAGATAAACACCCTTTTTGCCCTTACTGCTTGCAGTTGTATAGTTCCTGTTTGATCTGACATTTTAAGTGTGAATCTGTAGCTGATTACGCACACATGCGGTCATAGGTCACTGCAATTAGAGAGTGAGTGTGAGTTGTCCCTTCCACACTAGTGCAAGGTTTTGCCCGAATTACAGAAGGTTCTGTGGCTTTAATCACAGCCCTGATGTTCCCTCATTTTATGTAACGTCAGAGTTATGAGCATGTGCATGGGGTTAACACTTTTGAGGCCTATTCATTTCTTAAATTTCTTTAATTATTTAGTATTCCATATCATATAAACACTAACACACAAAGTCACAGAATCCATGCAGCCTTGTCATACATCATACTCCAGCTCTGAATGAGCATAAAATCATTCCAGTGTACCAAAATAAGCATTTCTATCCCCCCCCTTTTAATGGGCTTGCATTAAGGTTTTGAAAACAACTCTAAAAAGTAAGACTAGTGGTTTGAAGCCACTACTCTTAATTATCCCAAAGCCTCTTTGTTTTGTCTGTATCTTACATTTTAATGCAGTTCTGTCTGAGTCAATTCGATTTATCAGCAGGCAAAAGGCACAAGGCTGGGGTTGATTTGCTATGAGTCCCCTCACAAATAAACTGGAAAACTCGATTTTCCTGATAGCTGCTTTCTTCTCCTCCTCCTTTTTCTTTTTCAATCAGACACACAAGAGAAGAACAATAACTGAATTTGAAGATGCCGTTATTATTTACTGAGATCTAATATACATCAAAAGGCAGCACTTGAAAGTGCCAACCACTGCACACATGTGAGACACTTCTTTATTGCTTCAATTACAGGAGCATTTTATAAGTGTGTTTCAGCTCTACTTTGGGGCATAGACGATTGACCCATTTTGTACAAGCAGCAGCTGAGGTGGTCAACCTGCATTTTGGACTGTACCAGTTCAGACAGCATACCCTCCTTGCTTGCCACACCTACTTTCTATGTGCAGCTTCTCAGTGTTGTGCATGTACATGAGAGAGATTGAAAGAGGGTAGGTGCTGACATCCAGGCATGCTAGAAGGGTCCACCAATACCTGCCCACTCACTCTTATGGCAGTGGGCTTCCCTGGAAACCGTGGCTCAGACCATGAAATGGC
This sequence comes from Podarcis bocagei, assembly GCF_964188305.1. Classification (NCBI taxonomy): domain Eukaryota; kingdom Metazoa; phylum Chordata; class Lepidosauria; order Squamata; family Lacertidae; genus Podarcis; species Podarcis bocagei. Next base: position 47,380,032 of record NC_138140.1, on the reverse strand, counting down.
TCTCACCATTTCAAATGTCCCCATTATGCTGCATCCTTGGGAAGGGCCAAAGCTCAATGGTATGGCATCTTTTCTGCGTGCAGAAGGCCTTGTCTGATGCCTGGAGAGCCACTGCATATTACTGAGTTAGATAAGCTAATGGAACGCAGTAGTGGACCTATATTTTGGGGGCCCTGAAGCTTGAACTTTTATGGTGTCCCCATCACACCCAGCATCTAGGTTCCAGTATGGTGTTCCTTAATAGAGTTCCTTAATAGATCACCACATTTACTTATTTTTTAAATTAACTTCAACAACTCAGATTTTGATTAAAATTGCTGTATTGAATTATCTCACATGTCAAAGTAACAGGTGTGAGTAAATATTTCCTATGCCTTATAGTTTTCAAGTTATGCAGAGGATGAAAATTAGGGAAATGTTATATGCATGCATGAATAAAGTTGTTTCTGTGGTCCCTCTGGGATTAGGGGCCCATAAGCTTCATAAGTTTCGTAGTAGATCCATCGCTGATGGCATGATTCAGTATAAGGCAGCTTCCTCTGCAACATCAAAAGAGACTGATCAGTGTTCTGATCCCTAATGGAAAGTGATAGGTAACTCATGGCATTCCAAATGTTGTTGGACTCCAACTTCCATCAGTCACAGCCACCATAGCCAATGGTGCAGAAAGATGGCAAGTGTAGTCTAATGACATCTGGAAGTCTACATGTCCTTAGCATGGAGTGAACATTCATTGGTACTCATGTAGGCCCCCTTTAGACTGTCACCAAACACATGATGGCAGGGCAATGTGACTGGTGTCCATGTTAGCATCCATTGGGTTGGACTAGCTCCTATGTTGTCACTAACTCTTTAAATATTTGGTGCATTCATATATATGAATAGAGCAAATCATGCAATGTTTCCTCTCTGAATATAAGAATATTAGCTCAGGATGGAAATGTTCCTTAGTATTCATGAATGTGCATTTATGTGCTTGTACACTAGAAGATGCATCCCTCTTCTATTTGGGGATGTAACTTCCATAAACCTGGGGAGGATTAATCTCTTTTGACTGAGGTGGGGGGATACTTTGGCAACATGGATTGAGCACATTGCATGGAATAATGTACTTAACAGATTGTGGCCAGCTACAAAAGTTAATGTTCGAGTTGAACAGCTGAGGGAGAAGAAGAAAAAGTACTATGGTTTAATGGATTGGAAAATAGCTGAAGGGGGAATGGAGCATAATCATAAGAGGGACCTTTTGAACTGGCATGCTGTTAGTGCTGTTGTTTCTGCATAAACAACACCTCAGTAAGGGCATAAGAGTACAGGATGAAACTTTTATGTGCGCGAATGACTGCAGCTGTGATCCAGAGGAACTGGGTGTGAGCACCCACACACAAAAGATCCACATGCAGATTTGGTTGTTTTCATTCATTCCTCCTCTGCCAGGAGGACCTGCTTGTACAGAACACTTTAATATCCACCCTGAATATGCTTGCAGGGAGACAGGGAGAGAGAACAGAATGAACATCATATATCTGGGCTGGTCAAGGTTAAAAGACTGTCAAAACTATTGGCACTGCCATGAACTTAATGCCATTTGATCCATTTGGTTTGGAGGATTTATTAAAGTGATACAAGTTTCACTTTGCAATGAAGATTAACACTTCCATGATGAAGAGTTTTACACTTGCTCTACCAAGGCATCAAGGAACCTAAATTCCCACCTAGCTAATTTGGACTTTCCAGGTGAGTAAGCAAACCCAAGCAATGTGATTTGAGTGTTGGACTAGGACTAGGAACTGGGAAATCAGGCTTCCGGTCCCCACTCGCTCATGAAGCCTTGGGCCAGTCACTCCTTCTCAACCTAACCTACCACAGAGTTGTTGTGAGGATTAAATGAGGAGGGCGGTACCATGTGTGCCACCTTGAGCTCCATGGAGGAAAATGGGGGCTACAAATGCAATAAACAAACAAGCACACTTATCCTTTGAAATGCACACTTCTCTAAATGTTGTGATGCAGTTCTGCAACCCCAAACAATGCACAAAAATGCATGTGTTAGTAAAAATAGAATACAAAACTACATTATATTAGATTGTTCATTAAAATGTTAAGCAAAATTGCTTGCATATGTAAATCGGTAGAAATGTGCACAAAATGAGGGAGGGGAATGCAGCCCAATGTGTAAATGGGACAAACTGAACTTAAGCTTGAAAAGAAATGAGAAACAAAAATAAACTATTTGTCTATTCTTGATTGTGAGAGCATGGCTTGTTGCCTCGTGAATTCACATCAGAGGAAAATATTTGAACCGGGACTGCTGGTTTATAGATTTGCCTCTTAGTCACTGCACTACAGTGCAGCTTACAGTTCAAAGCATTCCCAGTTTATAGATACCATCATGTTTTCCCTGTGGAGGAGGCCCAAGCAAAAAGCACTGTGCACAGCCTCCTATTGTCTAAACCTGAGGTTGATAAGGAAATATCCTGTTAGAGTCTAATTAATCCTATTAGTTTACATAGCCATTAATCCTACTAATTACACAGCCCCCTGGGACATTCCAACTTCCACACCAAATTACTATGTAGGATGCAGAAGGTCCTGGATCAGAAGGTTCTGCTGAGAGTAACTGAGATGGCAGTTCTAGTATTTCCCCATGTCAGTTCCCGAACTTTATTCTTTTGTTTATTTAGGTGTCATGATCTTTTGGCATCATGATTATTCCTAGCTTTTGGTTACATAGAGGTGGCCATTTTCACTGGTGGTAGCAATGTTGTGGAATGCTCTCCTCGCTGAAATAAGAGAAGTCCCATCAGTACCTGCAATTCTCTAGCTCTTGAAGATGTGCCTGTTTGAACAAGCTTCCTGTTTTAATTGTTGTGCTGTTTCAATTGGCTTGTTTTATTGTGCATTTTAATTGCAGATCTTTATTTTGATCTTTTAATACAATTGTTTAATTGCATCTGTGTGTAGATAGATAGATATCTTGATAGACATCTTGATAGATAAATGATATTTGTTGGCATCTGGCTGTCGTACGAGACAATGTTTATGGCGGGGTGTCAAACTGCTGGAGAATCACAGTGCCTGCTGGAGAATCAGATTGTTTTTGCTGCCTTACAAGCACCGAAGTGACCTCCCTGGGGCACAAGCCTGGGCAGTATGTATGGAAGTCCTGGACTGCCCAGATGACAAGATCCCACTCTCAGCCTAGCTGATGTGGTCCAAAGGAAAGCAGAGCAATACATTTGGCACCAGTTTGACTGCAGGAGTTGCTGGAAGGAGGCTACAAGGTGCCACCCAACCATTAGGGACCCCACTCCACTCCAGATTTGTGTAGGGTTTACTCCTAAGCCATTTCTTCTCCCAAAATTGTCCCACAAGGCAGCGGGTACATATTTTTCTTCAGGGTTTACTCCCAAAGTAATGAGTATAGCTGTAAGGCAGCAAAAGTTTAGGTTCTGAGTTTTCCTTTTGCTAGATGGACTACCTTCCCAGGTTGACAAGCCACACCTGCCCCTCATTTCCCTCCACAACATGTGTAGAAACCGCCTTCTTGAACCCACTACAGTGGTACCTCTGGTTATGAAGTTAATTCGTTCTGGAGGTCCGTTCTTAACTTGAAACTGTTCTTAATGGGGCCTCCCACAGCGGCTGTGCAGCAGCACGATTTCTGTTCTCATCCTGAAGCAAAGTTCTTAACCTGAGGTACTACTTCCGGGTTAGCGGAGTCTGTAACCTGAAACGTCTGTAACCCAAGATACCACTGTATTGGTCTTGTCCACTCAATCCACCAAAACTTGTCTCACATGCAAGAAAAGTCTCTAAGTCACTGAGGGTTTGAAACCCATCAGCTACCCTCACCTGGTTTAGCCAACCAGTTGAAGCTGTTTCCGAGTTGTGGCCACTGTTGCATGCTGACGGATTCTTGGCACCACAGGTGAGAGCTGAGTGCAGGGTGGGGACCAAAGGTGGGCAAACTACCCCAGAAGGAGCATGATGTGTCCCCCACCAAAGGTACTACCCCTCCCCTAACACACCATAGAGTAATATATAATTGGTTTTACAGTAGTAAGCCACTTATAAGCCATTTTGGTGATTAATTTCCTCCTATCCCCCACCCCAAGCAATGAAACAGAGCAGGTCTGAACCATCCCAGTTAATGTTTTAATGTTTTCAAGGCCTCATTTGGTTGGTTTTACCATCTGTGCTGCCATTTACATTTTCTTCCTCTTGCAGCAGGGAACGCAATTCAAGGCATTCCTGCTTTCACTTTCTTCCCTTTTTTGATAATATCTCCAGGTTGTGGGGGAAGACACTTTGTCTCCTGAGTCCATCAGATAATAATATCATAGTTTGACAAGTGGGACATGCCCTAAGGTTTCACATATCTCTCGTCCTTTTCTACCTCTTTCTGCTTCTTCTCTCCCCACCCCTATTACAATGCCCAGCACATCCCCTTTGTAAGTGTCATTGTTTTGTACCTTGAATAGCTGTTGGTATTCTGACAATGGTTTCTCCAAGCCATTGCTTTTTGTGACAGCAACTGTTTGGGTCACAGTTTCCTCTTTCTTCCTTTTTTTAAGTTTCAGTGATTCCAATAGTTTCCAAGACTTCCAGGTGCCCAGTAGGACTGACATTTTCTGCTCTGTGCACCTGACCCTGAGCTTTTTTTTTCTGAGGGGAGAAAAGCTCTTCCTGTTAGTGTTAAAATGTAACACTTCTCACTCTCGCTATGCAAGTGAAGCTGAACAGATGCTCACATTAACATTTAATTGAATTTATAACACTCCGCCACATGTTAACATACATTAATGATAAGCATTAACCAAAACAAAAGAAAAGAAGTTATATTGCATGCCCTAGAGAATAAAAAAAACCAAAACCCTCAAAAGACTGATTCTATTTTCCTCCTGTTTGTTCTTTGGGGAAGCATATTTGCTGTGTTGCCCTTCTTCTGGTTGATTAGTTGGTGAATTCTATGATGGGGACCATTGCTGCAAAATACACCCCTCCCCCCCCCACACACTGCAAAGCCAGATGTCTGAATAGAATGATGTAACAAGGACTCACACATATTTTGAGATGAGATGGATGGTGTAGAATGAGAAGAACTTCCTCCAAACAACAGTTCCTGTGAGATTCCTTGAAAGAAAACAAGCAAAACTAGTTGATGTGTGTAGTGTCAGTCTGTCCTTTGTGATCTGTTGCAGTCCTGGCCTTCTAAAGGGGGGTGGGGGGGACAGTCACCACACTTTTCAGAAGTGTGACACCATTCATATAACAATTCCTGACTTCAAATATCCCCTCCTCATAAGAACATAAGAGGAACCCTGCATCCATTGAAAAACTTGTCCTCCATGAACTTGTCTAACCCACTTGCAAGGTGTCCAGGTTAGTAGCCATCCCTACATCTTGTAGGGGCAAATTCCATAGTTTAATAATGCAGTGTGTGAGGAAGTAGTCTCTTGTGCCTGTCTCAATTCTCCCATCATTCAGCTTTATAAGATGACCCCATGTTCTACTTTTATGGAAGAGAGAGAGAAACTTCTCTTTGACACCTTTCTCTACACCCTTCTCATACTTCGGTTGTGTTGTTTTTGGTGCCTGCTGAAAGCTTTGTCTTTTGGCAAGCCTACCAAGACATGTAATCTCATGTGTTTTGAAACTGCTTCCCCCCCCAGCCTGTTTATATTTTGATATGTTTTATGTCTGCTTGTTTTAAAGTTTGATTTTATCAGTCGCCCCTTATGTATTTTTTATATTGTTTGAAAATAAACCTGCTTAGAGGTTTTTGTTGGTTAAGCAATATGTAACTCTCACTGAAGATTCTTTGTAATTTCAATAATAACTCCCTCTCCTCCATAGCATTACATTGTGGTGCTTTCTGAAGCAGGTCACTTAATCTTTCTCCATTGCGGCACTGGACCTTATCTTGAGTGTTGCATGAAGATACTGATACACAAATGATACTGTTAAACCACTGTTAGCTGAATTTTGCAGAAGCTGCTTTCAGGTCCTCAAAGTTCACCTATAAACAGCCAGAGGGGATCTATGTTTTCCAATATCTCTTCAAGTGGATGAAGGTCAGTGAAAACTTCACACTGCATTTATACCACACACACATAGACACACTGTGCACTCCAACTGTTTTCTTTGTATGGATTCTGTGCTATATTGGGAAATTGGACCCTTCTAAAAAAGATTATGATTGAATTCAGATAGATTTTGATGTCGGCCCGTGAAATATGATTACAAAAAGAGAGAGTTGGCAGCCGTCAGCCCTCTGAACATATTTAATAGTCTGATGTGGCAAGGCTGAAGTCAATTTTTCTTTCAATTAAAGTATGTGTGCATAATATGCATTGCATTTTACAAAACCAGGACTTTGCAGAATACTGTCAAGTGCCACTAGGGGCCATGAGTGAGTTCAATCTCAGCCCTGTTCTGGAGTGTGTTACCCAACCCAGGTTAATCTGGAGTCCCCAAGTAAAGTCCTGGAATCCTTGATTTATATGCACAACATTTATATTAGACCTCCTGTGCCATGGTTAGTGATGGGAGAATCTATCAATTTCAGTTTCCCATTTTTTCAAGTCTTAACTTGGGTTAACACATTTTCCTATCTGTTTGCCATTTTATTTTTTAAAAAACACCCTCATGGAAATTCACCTGTGTGAATTTCTTCTAATATACACTTTTTTTTTTTTGCCTAATATATACTTTTTTTGCAAAGCAGTTTTCCCATATGTAATGCATGTTTGCATGATATTTTCATTAACATATGTATTTTTAATGCACAGTTTAGTGGATTTTGATGAACGGCTGTGGTTTACATATTGTTTCAGGAAATATGAATTAGTAGGTTTGTCTTTAAATGCAAAGATAATCAAACTTCTCCCACATCCCTGCTTCAATGGGTACTTGGGAGGGTCCATTCCATCTGACAAATAATCTATCCAGTCATCTATCCACTCTGAACCCTTCCTCCTGTGTTGTTGCATAATAACAAGCAGACTGATGTTATGGAAAGACATAAAATAAAACAGCAGCAGCAATAACAGCAATTCATTATGGACACATTCTCAGTGCTATTTCTCCTCCTTCTCAAGTCATGTTTACACAAAGCAGGAATCCAAGGCAAGATTCCAGATTGCAGAGAGGGAGAAGGTGATGGTGGGGGCAAAGGGATTAGTGATGTTTTATCATTAACGTTTGACCCCACTTGTCAAACTCTAACATTAATATTGGGTCTTGGCAAGACATGAGTTCCAAGGGCATTCATTAAGAAGATTGCTTTTCAAAGTTCTTAGGTTATCATCTCTCCATTCCAGAGTTTCTTTTCAATTCCTGTTTGTCACAAATGATGAATATATGTTTGTCTTAGTCTTTTGCAGACAATATAGCACGCGTGTTAACTTATTATTACCTGGGTCATTTCTCTATAAAATGTCAAATTGTTCCTGGAAACGAAGCAAGCTTTAAAACTTCTTTTTTATTTTATTGTAATACTATCTATATTAAAAAATGATTTAGTATTAAGCTGCCTTTAAAAAGTTGATACCAAAAAGAAGGAAAGAAGGTGACCTCCTGCTCTGATATCAACTTCTTCATTCCTCTTTATTTCAATCAATGCCAGCGTTTTCCAATTGTCCTATCATTTCCATCCAGTGCTTTTACAGGTGCCTGTAAATTTTATCAACACTATATCATTGTATGCCACTGTTTCTGCTAGTATCTACTTCTGGGAGTATACACAGCTGCATCTCCTTCAACCTTGTTTTTGCCACTCCTCTCTTCTGCTGATGCTTTTCACTACCTGGAAACTGGAGCGTCTCCTTTAGGAAACCCCATAGAGGATGCCCTATATTCTGCTTTGATTTGCATTCTGCTGCATTTGCTGCTAGAATCCTTCCTGTTCTGGTCAATGCCACCTCTGTGACCCAAAGTATGCTCCGTAAACAAACCTCTCACTATTTAAAGCAATGTGAGGTAAGTAATTTTCCTTGAAAGCTAATAATTTGCCCATAGGTTTTGCACCGAAGATGGCTGGCACATAATCACCAGCAATCTATTTGTCACGAAATGCAAGTGCTTAAATAGAATTAAACACAACAGGGTTCATAAAAGCCTTGAGGTTTCTTTAAGTCAGAAAAGGGGATAGAAAAATTCTACCTGGAACTGTATAATTTTATTTCACAAGGTCAAACTGTATGCCTTCCACAAGGGAAATAAAAGGACAGAAAATACACCAATCTGGTTAAACCTGTTTTAAAAACTTGTTGCCTTTTGCAAAATTTTATTACATCAAGCACTTATTTACAGCAACATGGGTGCTGTGACTTCTGGACTATACACGGTCTAGAGAGACAGCATGAAAGAAGGAAACATTCCATGATCAAGGGCAGTTCTTTCAGACACAGTAGCCCTATTTGGGAATCTATGCTGGTCAGCTTAGGAGAAGGAGGAGGCTGAGTGACCTTACCCTGAACTCTTCATGCAAATAGTGTGCCATCTATAGTTATGCAGCCTCCATGTGCACACTTGTATGCATGTAGGCAGTGGTAGCTGGCACACATTGGGAATAGTAGGGTGGAAGGAAGGAAGCTCAACGGTAGGTGGACCCATAGCCAGTGACAGGTAAAGCCTACTTTGCATAGTTTTGTCCCCATCCTTCTTTCCGCTGCAACAATGAGCTAAAGAAGGAGGAAGATGACTGCCAGGGCCATGCCCTCGGCTGGCTGTAAGGAGAAGCAAGGCAGATGAAGGCTGACTGATGACAGACTGGGGTTGGTGGGGCAGTGTCACTGCATGCAGGCTTCTGTAAAACCTGGAATACATATGTGTACACAAAGGCTTCATTGCTTAAGTCAGTCATGAAGACCTGGCAAATTGAGATAAGACATTGTTTGAGTTTCCCACAAATAATCCCAAGGACCCAGAAAAGTGGGAACCTGCCTTAAATTGAGTTAAAACTTTGGTCCATGTAGCTCAGTGCTGTCTACCTTTGGTCCTCTAGATGCTATTGCTCCCATCAACCCCTAATCATTGGCCATGCCTGTCTGGGTTGATGAGAGTTGCTCAGTATCATCTTGAGGGCCAAGGATTCCCCACTCCTGGTTAAAACTGGCTGGCAATGGCTCACCAGGATTTCAGAGAGACTTGATTCTCAGCCCTACCTGGAGTTGCTGGAGACTGAACCCAGGACATGCTCTTCCAGTGAACTACAGCCATTCTTTTACATGACAGAGATGATGATGCCTTGGGACATTGTGGGAAACTCAGCACAGAAATGCCAGGATGCAATGGCTCAGCATGGGAATTATGGATCATAGAACTGCAAAGTTGGAAGGGACTACAACGGTAATCTAGTCCAACCTTCTTCAATGCAGGAATCATTGCTACAGAATGCCTGACAGGTGACCATCCAGCCTCTGTTTAAAAGGCTCCAAGGCAGGAGAGTCCACCACCCTCTGAGGTAGTCCATTCCACTTCCCTTACCACAGCTCTTGCCATCAGAATGTTATTTCCAATGTTTCATCAGAATAATCGTCCTTGTATTTTGAATCCGTTGATTCAAGACCTACTGAACAAACAGCAGAAAACAAGTTTGACACATCCTGGAGGTCCAAGCCAGATGACCCAGGGTAAACATCAGTGTTGGGGTCCAGTGTATTTGGATCTTAACAGCTGACTTTAGATATCAGCTGTGCTCATGCATTTGTTTCCTGGAGCTGTGTGCTGCTCATGGTTTGCATATCATGCATTTGAATGACCTACACTATTTTTTAGTTTCAAAATCAGAAGCTATGCTGTTCCCCATGGATCATATTTTGCATTGTTGCTGCTTCATTTTGTTTCACTGAGCAGACAGGGAAGAGGGGGAGGGGAAGTGTGGTCTGCTGAAACACTTCCTAAGGCCAGACCTTGTCCACATCTGGAAATGAGTTATCAGTGGGAGATGCATGCACTCCAGCTGAGACACAAATGTGAGTGGAATCAGTTTCATCCCTATGACTTTAAAAAGAAAGAAACACCCAACACCTTCCCACACAACAGAACATGTTCATCTGCTATGTTGGAATCAGAAATTGGGAAGTTGATATTCTTTCCACTTATCCATTCCCTGCCTCTCTCTGGCTTTTCAAAGGACCCAGCAACAGCAATATGATGTTCTAGATCAGGGCAGGTGGTATTGTTCTACGATGACTATGTATGTGTCAATAAGAAAAATGCCTCTATGCTTCATGCAGCACATAGCTAAACTATGGAACTCATCCCCGCAGATAGCAGTGATGGCCACCGATTTGGGTGGCTTTAAGAGAAGATTACACAAATTTGGGGAGGTGAAGACTATTGATGGTTACCAGTCATGATGGCTATGCTCTGTCTCCATGATAGAAGGCAGTGTGCTTTGGCGCTCACAAACTTATATGATTCTGTGACATTTCAGATCCAATGCACTGTTTCTGCATGTGTGCTTTCAGCCCATGCCATGATGCTATGCACTGTGGATACAACTTGCTCCACATCATTGATTCGTGAGCGATGGGAAATACATAGCATAGTGGTGTCAGGGTGTGTGCAAGTTGTACTATATGTCTGAAAGATAAAGAGGAAGGAACCAGACATTTCTGGCAGGGAGTGTACCTAAGAACATACCAAAATCAGACCAACAGCCCATCTAGTCCAGCACCGTGTCCTCACAGTGGCCAGCCAGATGCTTGCAGGAGACAAGCATAACAGCACACTGCCCACCTGTGATTCCCAGCAACTGTTATTCAGAGACACGCTGTCTCTGGCAGTGTAGCTAATAGCCACTGATAGCCTCACCCCCCCCCCTATCTTGTAGAGTTTTATTCCAGATCCAGGATGTTGCAGAAATGACTGATGTATAAGCTTTCTCAGACCCCAGAGCAGGAGCTCTCGATATCTGCAATGTTCTGTATATTCCTTGTAATATAATATACTATAGAATATTTTTATTTTATTGTATATTGAGACCCTTTTCCAGGAGTGGCGCAACACACACACACATACACCCCAGCTCCCTTTAGCTTGAAGTACAAAGAAGGATAAAGATGCCAGTGTCCTAGACAATAAAGGTCAGATCTGCAATCCATGTGCCTCCAACAAGCATTGACACATGGATAACACTGAGACATTAAGTCTTCCTTCTGTTGTTATGCTCTGGTAGCAATTTGTTGCTTCTTTGCATCCGTTTTCCCAAATGCAGATTACTGAGTGGGGGAGACAGATGGAGAAATATTGCTTATAAAAGACAAGCAGCTCTTTGTGGGGAGGATCTGTTCATCTGATTAGGAAAGCAAAGCAATGGCCCGGGACCAGAAGGCTTTTTCTTGGATGTTTCCTGTAAAATGTTGGCATGGAATATGGGGGCAGAAGTGGGGATGGGGCGGGGGAAATCTGATCACTTCAGATTTAAAGGCAAACCTACCTAATTCACACTTTGCCAACATACTACGTAAGAAGGCTCAAGGGACAGAGTAGTGGTGGAAAGGCTGTATCAATTCAAATATAACAACAGAAGATCTGCCAAACAACAACCAATTTATCTAAGTATGGGCAGGTGGGTTTGAATCGTCATATCTGAGGGAAGCATCCCTCTGTTCCCCTGGGCATGTAAACAGATGCATTCAATCCAATTAAAAAATGAACATCTTGGGTTAGGAAAGTGAAGGGGATCGGCACTGAAATGTGTGCAATGAATAAATGATTAACAGAAGGATGTATAAACACCATGCAAGAAGATCCAGATGACCCCTGTTTGGTTTGAGGAGGAAGTTACTGTATTTTTCCATGTATAAGATGCCTCCGTGTGTAAGATTTGGGGGGACTAAAATTTAAGAAGATTACCCAGAGTTGTTGAGCTTTTTTTTTGGGGGGGGAGGATTGCCACAGAAGCCCCAATTGCTGCAGTGGTAGCCAATCCACAGCACCCCTAGATGCAACAACCAATCAACCACCCAATTACAGCAGCAGCAGCCAATCCAAAGCAGCCCTTGCAGCAGCAACCAATCATCCACCAAATCAGCAATGACAAGCTGCAGCACACAGCTGCAACGAATCACCAGTCCCCCCCCCCCCCATGCACTATCCATATATAGGACAACCCCAGTGTTTCAACATTATTATAGAGAAAAAATACCTCGTCTTATACATGGAAAAGTATGGTATATGAAAATCACAATGAATGCTGAATAAAGACTGAACCTTTGTGTAAACTGTGGGCAAGCAAATCAGAATGGATGGTCAATAAAGAGGTCATTTGGAGGACACAGGAAAGGATACAGTAAATATGAGAATAGAAAGAGAATAGGGCAAGGTTATGGAGGATTTTGAAGGTAATGAGGGCAGCAAACCACAGTGCAGTAACCTCATAAAAAGAGGACATTTTGGGTTAATTACCCTTGGCTTCCCAAGACATCAAGAAAGGGCAATGATGGTTACGAGGTTTGGAATAAACCAGACACTGAAACTAAATTCAGATGACAGTTTCAGAGCCTGGTTTGTTCTGATCTTAGTAACCGTGGTTTCTTGATTAGCATGTCACAGGAAACATTGATTGATTATCCTAGGAAGTCCTGTTGTCATGCATGAAAGGAAAGGGCATCATGAGGATGGAGTGGGCACAAGACTTGTGCATATCTCAGCATTACCAGCAAGATGAGTGCATTTCAAGCAGGCTGGAGCATTGCTAGATTCCCTGCTTAAAATTTGGCAAAGCAAAAATGGTGATTTCAGATGTTCCTTCTGTGCAACGAATCTGAGAGATTTTGAGGGAAGCTTAAAGGTAGTGCAATTATAGACAAGAGTAAAAGATGAGGGTGGATTGAAAATATGGAAAGGGCATTATTCACTGAGAGGAAATAGAATTAAGCCGAGAGAAATAAAAATTGGTGAATTGCAATTTGTGTGTTTATTGCTGTTAGAAAGTGTGTGGAAGTGCCCAGGAGACTCACAGGTAAACATACCAAGCCAGGTTGGTTGGTTGTGTGTGGGAAGCATCATTCCAGGACTTTTGTCATGTTCCACTTCCATCTAAGGATTCATTCCAAAGCCGACAACATTTCTTTTCTCAAGAGGCACTTCTTGTGCGAGCAATGAAGGTTTGCTACTGGCAATGAAAGTGAGGATGTAGCAGATGCCTCCCCTCAATTTTTAAGCACCGTTTGGATAATTTGCTTCATCAGACAATGGACACAGGAAGGTCCATCCAGCTGTTTTCTACACACCAGGATTTATATTGAGTACTGTTGAGGATAATATGTATAGGTGATGAATTTGTGAATTTATTTATCCTGAAGCTGTAGTAAACCTTAATCTACTTCATTTGGTTCCAGAAAAGGAGTTAGCAGTAGTAAAGTTATTAGAATTTTGGCTGTTAAATGATTGCCATCTCTTCCTTAATGTTCCTCTAGAGCAACATTCACAATATCCACTGAGAAACTACACTTCCCAGGTCTACTAGTGATGGAGAGGGTGATAAAGGGGAAATGTCTCTTTTCTATTTATACCCACTTGCTGCTGCCACCAGACCAACAGTAGAAGCCAAACATATGGGTGGGAGGGAATGGAAGCAGTTTGGATAATCTTTGCTTGGTGGGTGTCTAGGGAGGAGGCTGGGGATTTGGGCATTGGTTCAATGAATGAGAGGAAGATGGTTACAGGTGAACGCTGGGAGAGGGCAGGGCATGGAGGGTGAACAGAATCCAACATGCCAGCACAGCCCTCACCACCAATGACCCTGGGTGGGTACATACATGGCGTGGAAGGTTCACGGAGCCTGCATGCCAGCCCATCCTTCACCACAGGAGTCAAGTGGGGTCACGCTGTGACACCTGCCAGCGCACGCAGGGAGGAGCCCAATCAGCCCTTGGCAGGTAAATCTCCCCAACGCTGGCTGGGCAGCCATTCAGCGATGGGGTTGGGAGGCTGGCAGTGAAACCATGCCAGGCTCCTAGGCCCAAAGACCCCTGGAGGCAGGCAGGACAGGATGGGGTTCCCTACGTGGGGGTACCTGGTTCACACCCCTAAAAATCTTGCTCCTCCCCCACACTACGCCCCTGTCTCACCACTCTCAAAAAATAGTATCAGTCTTACTTCACATCACGGGAGAAAGATATCAAGAGAGTTCACAGGGACCTTTACCTCATTTAGGGGACAATTTCTGTAGCTACTGCATTTTAAGAAGATTTCAATTTGGTGGTCAATTTCATTTGTTTCACTGACAGAGCAGTGAAAGTGACTTTGTGACTTGCGAAACTGGGAGTAAGGAAGGCAGTTTTTTCTCTCTCACTCTCTCTTATTTTTCTTCTTGCAGTGTGGAACATTAAACTCCAGCAGATGGTCTCAGCCAACAATGGCTGTACTTTTTCTGTCTCTCAAAAGGCAAATAAGGCTATTGATACATATATTCTCCTTCATTAAAACTGAATAGTTGTCTGTTTAGAATTTATGTTGCAAAGTCAGTTGGGAAAAAACTATTGCTAATAGAATAGAATACCTAAAGTCTAAATGGGGAGGGGGGGTCCTATTTCTAAATCAAACTAAATGCATTTGTTCTGTAGCTTGATAATTATTAACTTCTGTTCAAGTCTACAGATGGCCTGGAATAATAAGTGTGTTACTTTTGATATGCTGCACACATTTGTTCAGAGATTATTCATTTATTTATTTAGAAACCAAGACAACAGGAGATAATGTAATACAGCAGCAGGCCTCAAAATTCCCACACACACACACACACACACACACACACACACACACACACACACACAAAGTTCCCAGCATAGCCCAGAGACACTTTGTGTGTGGGGTGTGTGTGATTTTTTAAATGCATAGTGTAATTTGTGAGTTTGATCCCATCATGCCATAAAATGGGGTGAAGGCATGCCAAACTCCCATTTTGGCCTGCCACCTCCACACATCAGTGAAGACTACCAAATCCAACTTGGAAGCCCCGTGCCACGTTTGGAGACTGTATCTTGAGAAGCAGCCAAACGTATCTCAAAAGTCATGCCAAAGTCACATTTCAGCCTGCCATCTTGAATAAAAAATGTTACCCAGCACCCATACATTGAGGCTGAACCCCACCTCTACCTTGGGAATCTTCCTGCCAAGTTTAGCAATGATATCTCAAGAGGTGGAGAAACATATGTAAAAATAAAAATAAAAATGGAGCAAGTCACTTACACCACAGTCAAGTTTCAGCCTACCTTCTCAATTTAAAAATGGAGACTAGCATCAAAAAATTGATGAAGCTCACTGCCCCCACCTTGGGAACCTTTGTTCCAAGTCTGTTGATAATATCTCAAGAGGTGGCTGAACCCATAGAAAACAAATGGATGAATGGATAAACCAACTAACTAGTTTCCAAAATATATAGTAGATATTTAAATATATTGTACATACTCATTTCTTTCTTCTGCAGAACTAGAGGTAGTGTACATAGAGTTGCCTCCCACCCACATAGTGACAGAATCTAGGCCTGTTCAGCTTCATCTCATCTAAGTTAGCAACACAGGGTCACGGGCTGCCAACTCTTACTGGGCTAAGTTCAAGGTGCTGGTTCAGGTGTATAACTGCCTACGAATTCTGGCACATGGAAGCCTGAAAGATTGTCTCACCTCTTATATACCAAATCCATCATTGCACTTTGCAGGTGAGAGCCTTCTGCAGATACCATCTTATCAGGAGGTCTGTTCCACACAATGTAGGAATTGTGCCTTTAGGGTTGTGGCATCTCCTCTTTGGAATTACTTGCCCTTGAATATTGAAGAGGAACCGTCTCTGTTGCTCTTGCAGCACCTACTGAAGTCCTTCCTCCTTCCACAAGCTTTTTAAGTTGAGATCTTTCCCAGTCTGGATATGCATGGAAACTGTTTCAAAGCTGCTTCTATTGCTCCCCCCCCACACACACACACACTTGTTTGCCACCTTGGGTTCCTTTGGGAGCAAGGGTGGGATATAAAACTAATAAATAAATAGAATTGGGAAGGAACCATGGTAGTTTATTTAAACCAACTGGCTGATAAAAAAGAAAGGGAGGGGCGGGGGGTGAAAAGAAAGAAAGCCATAATAAAACAAATCTATCAAAATGCAGTACCTTGCTGTTTATGTTTAGTCAAAATGGAAAGTACATAAAACATTGTCATTGTTAAGCATACTGTACATAAATTATTTGATTATCACCAAAAAATAAAAATAAAATAAATTTGTCTTTGCAGTTTAATTTATTCTTCTATCTTTTTAGCATGACAGTTGGAGAGAAGCACACATATGGCATGCTAATAGCAAAACCAGCTAATAATGTGTTCAAGACTCCCATCTAGAGAAAGTAAGAACGGATATGGTGGGGCGTGGGAGGGGAGGAGAATTAAATTTAAATATAGGAAACTTTGCTGTAGCCATCATTCCCACCTTTAAATCAAATGCCTCTTTCTTTCTTTCTTTCTTAATTGCTCAGGGTTCTAAATGCTGTAGGGATAAGTCCCCTTTCCCCAGAAGTAATGTTTAATAGGGCAATGGCAATAATAGGGGCAGGAGAAATAGTGCAACTGTGATTAGTGGCTAAATGCGCAGTCCCACAACCTCTTTCACTATGGAGATATCTATGGGGCAACCTATGGGATGCATTGACTGGTCGTAAGCTGTTGAGGGCTTTATATATTAATAGCAATACTATGAGCATGGCCTGGTAACAAATTGGCAGACAGAAATGTTATATGCTGACAGGGTCTTGCTTACATCATCAGGCTGCATAAATTGGAAGTGGTCCCAACACGCTGCTCACTGTGGCACTGGGAACTTTGTTTAGAACTGCAGCAAATGAAGAGTTAAGGTTTCTTGAAAGTTGAGTGACTCTCTCTTCAACTGTCCAGCATGTTGGACCTCTGGGCCTCCACAACTCCTTAAAACATAATTGGTGTTAGTAACCTCTAAACTGTCAGGGACGTGGGTGGCGCTGTGGTCTAAACCACAGAGCCCAGGGCTTGCTGATCAGAAGGTTGGTGGTTCGAATCCCCATGACGGGGTGATCCCCCGTTGCTTGGTCCCAGCTCCTCCCAACCCAGCAGTTCAAAAGCTCGTCAAGTGCAAGTAGATAAATAGGTACCGCTCCTGCGGGAAGGTAAATGGCATTTCCGTGTACTGCTCTGGTTCACCGGCTTAGTCATGCTTCATACCTTTACCTTTTTAACCTCTAAACTATCTGGAAGAGTCCCATTGGCCAGCTAGTTGAAGATGTAATGCAGGCTGCAAAATATGCCTCCATGGCCATCTGTACTGCCTCATGGTAGGCAAAATTATAGGAACTATCCATTGTTCATTTGACCAGAGACTTGTTGGGTGTTGTATATGCATCACAGAAGTTCAGTTAAGTGGTTAAGCTCACCACAGGAAATAATTGTGTAGCAGAGATAGCTTTCACTTGGCATATACAAACAAATAAATACATTTTATACACGCACTATTTACAATTGCTACAAAAAGCCTTCACTCTCTAAGCCAGGAGAGGAGTCGAGATTACAAATCCTTGCTGAGACAAAGTCTACACAGCAAATGCAAAGTCCTGCAACTGCCAGAGTTCTCTGAGTCCAGAAGTCTTGCAAGTTGTCCAACTTTCCTCTGATGAACTCCTCACAAAGTATTTGTTCCAACAATCTTCACATCTCCAACAGATTCTCCTGTACTCCCCAACAATGAATACTATAATTTGAGATCTTATCTACTCAGTGCTTGTACTAGAGTGCCCAGCAAAACAGATTAGACAGCCGCAAGATGTCTGCAGCTGCACTGGGAGTCGGGGCCTTTCTTCTGACTCATGGAGAAATAACCCTTTCCCACTTTCCTTAACAAGACTTGCCCCACTTGCACTCTGGACTTCATCCGGCTTGCTTTGGAGCCTGCATTTTCCCCACTAGGTGTCTGCAGTGATGGAGAAGACACTTGAGTCAATCATCTATCTCTCCCAGTCATTCCACAGCAAGGCCAGGATCAGCAGCTTTGTCAACTGGAAAGTTCTCCAGAGCATTCAGGAATCAATCAGGTTCCACCAGTCTCTGTGGATGGATCATCAAAATGGACCTACCAACATTGCAGGGAAAAATTGCTACTACCAACCCAAACTTTGCCAGATGGTGGTCTGACCATTACGGGCCATCTAAAGCAGCTGATGCTGACTTGATCTGAGCAATCTGTGGCTTCATTGTTGGTTAAACACCTTGATTGCCTACTCAATCACCCATATCCCCATGGGACATCAGCTCTGAGAGGTGTTTTGTTTAAAAAGCCTTGAATGCTAGCTTCTGCATACCTTTGACTTGCAGTGTGCAATGTCATCCCATGTAATATATATCGAACTCTCCCCATGCCTCTCAATGGTTCTTGAATAATTTCTTTTTTGGACTAGCAATAAATCACTGCAGGTGATGCTCTTCTAGGGGGGATTATTTTTCTTCTCAGTACTTGACCTTCAGCCCCAGGTATGATGGCGTACTTGAAGCATGGACTAATCCCTTTAAAATGTGCTACCTGTTGTGTCTAATTCTTTGAACATCAGCTTCCTGTCTGCTAGTGGCAGCATAGCAGACCTAAATGCTTGCCACCTGCCTGGATGGGCTAACCCTTCCTTTGCCAAATGCAATAGACAACACAAGCGACACACAATCACATACATACTCTATTTCACACAGAGAGACACAATTCAGTTTCTTTTCATCCACATCTCTGCCAAGTAATTTAAAAGTTAGGAGGAAAATAGAAGAAAAGGCAGGGAGTACAGATAAAAGGGGGGGGGGTGGATTCTTGAGAAATGGAGAGAGAAGCAGCTTTTCATTTCTTACATCCACAGTGGCTGAGCCATTGTTTCCTCACAAAGACATTCATCTTTGGTGTGCCAAAATCCCAATTATGCTGCCCATTAGCAGTACACTCCCACACACCCCAACACAACACCCAAATATGTAAATCCCCCCTCCCAATGTTGGAAACCAAGACAACCTTCCATCCAGGTATTGACCATACCTGGACCTGATTAGTTTCCGCAAGGTGGTAGGCTCATGGGGTGGGGTGAGCAGAGGGGTCCCTACTGGTTGTTCCACCGCCCTCGGGCATTCAGGGGGGTGTCCTACAAGAGCACATTCTCTGGGGCAGCTCCTAAGTTGTGGAATTCCCTCCTCAGAGAGGTGCACCTGACACTTGCTTTTTGCAAATGCTTAATTTGCACCTGGTTACCCTGGATTTTTGACACCTGGCTATTTTTCCTTTACACAAATTTGTGAACTATTCCATATTTTTAACCTTTTACGGCCACCACCTTATTTCTGTGATTGCAAGTAGCTTTAAGCTGTTTTTAATATTGTGACTTATTTGTTGTGACACACCCTGGAACCTGAAGCTGATGTGTGAGTAAATTGTTTTGGTTTTTTTTATAAAATTTTTATTGGGTTTTCACAATTTAAATAGACATACACAATACATAACACAGACACACAAACACAAAGACAAACATGCATAATTTCAAATCCTTTTTTTCTTAACCACTTTCCCTGACTTCCCCACACCTCCCCTTCTTGCATCCTAATTCCAATAGTTAACTCAGCAAGTTCTTGTCTCCAACTATTACCTCATTAGTATTTTACTTAATTCTTCTTAATTAACCAAATTTAACTTATAAACCTCAATTAAACCACAATGCTCATCATTTACATCCTTTTCTAAGGTCGACCCACCTTTCCTTCCACAAATTTCCCAATTTTTAAACTAATTAAAGGAAAAAAAAACCATAATAACATAGAACAAAATATAATTATACACCCTTTGGATTCCAAAACTCTTGCCCCCCCCTTTCCCGGTTTCGATCCCCAGGGAATATCCATCAGTCTATCAGTTCTCAGCCTGGATTTCTCACATCCGAGGCCCTCAAATCTCTCTCAGTCCCTCTCTGCCGGTTTTGTTGGTAGTCCTTTATGTTGGACTTCAAGTCTCGGAGAAGCTCTGTCCCAGTAGGGTTTATGTTTCTTCCAACCAGACCTCCATATTCAGAGTCGGAGCCCAAATCATATTTCTTGTTCCTTTTAAGTCCAAATGTCCCAAATGTCCCAAGAGCTCCAACTTTCGTCTTAATCAAGTTTGTAATCCACAAGGCTTCCGATCTCCCCATAGGAAGATCTCTCCAATCTCCATTCTCAAATTCAAACCAAATTCTCTTCATCCAGTTCTTGTTTTCTTTGTAATCCATTCTTTCAGGCCTCTGGTTGTCCTTTTTCATCTGCGGCGTTTCAGCTACTCCTTCCCACTCCTCCAAATCAACACATATCTCCTCCTGTTTAGCTGCAGAATTTTCTTGAGTCAAGTCCTTGGCACAATCCACAAGTTTATTTACTTCAAAGTTCAAGGTCGTTACGTCTGTAGCCGAAGCTTTACTCTGATCTTGCAACTTTCCCAAGAGAAAGAACATTCTATCCAATTCAGCCTGTATTTTTCCATCTGCAGCCATTGTAATGTCTCAGAACCCCCTCTAGAGGGATTCTAGTTACTTAGTATTTTTTTTCCCAACAGTCAGATTACTTTATTTTGTATCTTCTTTATTTTCAACAACTTAAAGTCCAATAAATCAAGACTAGCCAGCAGAAATAGCAAGAAACAAATTTTTCAAATTTTGACAGCTCGTTTGACAGCTGTCAAACTCTTTATCTCTCCTCAACAGGCTCTCTCGCGGATCGCTCCCGGATCCCAGGGGGTTGCACGTCAGCTCCTAAGATTCAATTCTTATCCTCCAGCACAAAACTTCTAATGCCAGATCGTGGAATTAATAACTTTTGTCTCACACAGAGAGAAATGGTCTCTCGACCTTAGTTATCCAATTCTTGCTTTGAGTTGTCTGCAAGACGGGGGGGCGGACTTCCTTTTAACGCTTCCCCCAATCGTACCGAATTCAAAAGAAAGGAGATTTTTAAGTCTAATTTCCGTACTACTCACGGGTTGTTACTTTTTGCAGTCCGAATGTTTGAGGAAAGAAGTCAGCGCTCTCTGGCCATGGCTTGCAGCTTCACTCCATAGAAGAAGCGGTCTACTCACAGCACCACGCCACTCTCCGTCACCCGCTGTGAAGCCTTTAAAAAGGCTTCTTCGCAGGTCAGGGGGGCGCAAATGGTGCCCGCCGAGTCACCAAGTCCACAGGCTTCCGCGCCTGTGGTTTCTGAGGGTCCCCGCGTCGCCGCCGCAGCAGGACCCGTCTTCCACGGAGCAGATTCCCTCCAGAGCTCGGAGGGAATCCGCCATTAGCCTTTCGCGCTAACCCGGAAGTCATGTATGAGTAAATTGTTGTTGTTTTGCTGCTGCTGCTTCTGCTATTGGCACTTTCCCAAAGAATATGCAAGCTGAAACACAGCTATCTTTCATAGAATCATAGAATAGAATCATAGAATCATAGAGTTGGAAGAGACCACAAGGGCCATCAAGTCCAACCCCCTGCCAAGCAGGAAACACCATCAGAGCACTCCTGACATTTGGTTGTCAAGCCTCTGCTCAAAGACCTCCAAAGTAGGAGACTCCACCACACTCCTTGGCAGCAAATTCCACTGTCAAACAGCTCTTACTGTCAGGAAGTTCTTCCTAATGTTTAGGTGGAATCTTCTTTCTTGTAGTTTGGATCCATTGCTCCGTGTCCGCTTCTCTGGAGCAGCAGAAAACAACCTTTCTCCCTCCTCTATGTGACATCCTTTTATATATTTGAACATGGCTATCATATCACCCCTTAACCCCCTCTTTCCAGGCTAAACATGCCCAGCTCCCTTAACCGTTCCTCATAAGGCATCGTTTCCAGACCTTTGACCATTTTGGTTGCCCTCCTCTGGACACGTTCCAGTTTGTCAGTGTCCTTCTTGAATTGTGGTGCCCAGAACTGGACACAGTACTCCAGGTGAGGTCTGACCAGAGCAGAATACAGTGGCACTATTACTTCCCTTGATCTAGATGCTATACTCCTATTGATGCAGCCCAGAATTGCATTGGCTTTTTTAGCTGCCACGTCACACTGTTGGCTCATGTCAAGTTTGTGGTCAACCAAGACTCCTAGATCCTTTTCACATGTACTGCTCTCAAGCCAGGTGTCACCCATCTTGTATTTGTGCCTCTCATTTTTTTTTGCCCAAGTGCAATACTTTACATTTATCCCTGTTAAAATTCATCTTGTTTGTTTTGGCCCAGTTCTCTAATATGTCAAGGTCATTTTGAAGTGTGATCCTGTCCTCTGGGGTGTTAGCCACCCCTCCCAGTTTGGTGTCATCTGCAAATTTGATCAGGATGCCCTTGAGTCCATCATCCAAGTCGTTGATAAAGATGTTGAATAAGACCAGGCCCAAAACAGAACCCTGTGGCACCCCACTAGTCACTCTTCTCCAGGATGAAGAGGAACCATTGATGAGCACCCTTTGGGTTCAGTCAGTCAGCCAGTTACAAATCCACTGAGTGGTAGCATAGTCAAGACCACATTTTACCAGCTTCTTTACAAGAATATCTTGGGGCACCTTGTCAAATGCCTTGCTGAAATCAAGGTAGGCTACATCCACTGCGTTCCCTTCATCTACCAGGCTTGTAATTCTGTCAAAAAACGAGATCAGGTTAGTCTGACATGACTTATTTTTCAGAAATCCATGCTGACTATTGGTGATCACAGCATTCCTTTCTAGGTGCTCACAGACTGTTTGCTCCAGAATCTCCCCTGGTATTGATGTCAGACTGACTGGGCGGTAATTATTTGGGTCCTCTCTTTTCCCCTTTTTGAAAATAGGGACAACATTTGCCCTCCTCCAGTCTGCCGGGACTTCGCCTGTTCTCCAGGAATTCTCAAAGATGACTGCCAGTGGTTCTGAGATCACATCTGCCAGTTCTTTTAATACTCTTGGATGCAGTTCATCTGGCCCTGGAGACTTGAATACATCTAAACTAGCCAAGTATTCTTGTACTATCTCCTTAGTTATTCTGGGCTGTGTTTCCTTTGCTGAATCATTTGCTCCAAATTCTTCAGGTCGGGCATTGTTTTCTTTCTCGGAGAAGACTGAGGCAAAGAAGGCATTGAGGAGTTCAGCCCTTTCTGTGTCCCCATCTTCTCCTCTGAGTGACCCCACTGTTTCTTTGTTCTTCCTTTTGCTACGGACATACCCATAAAAGCCTTTTTTGTTGCTTTTAACCTCTCTAGCAAGCCTGAGTTCATTCTGTGCTTTAGCTTTTCTGACTTTGTGTTTACACGTGCTGGCTATTTGTTTGAATTCCTCTTTGGTGGTTTCCCCCCTTTTCCATTTTTTGTACACATCCTTTTTTAATCTTAACTCAGTTAAAGGTTCTTTAGATAGCCACCCTGGCTTCTTTAGGCACCTTCCATGTTTCCGTCTCATTGGTATTGCCTGACGTTGTGCTTTTACTATCTCCCTCTTAACAAACTCCCAGCCATCATGAACTCCCTTTCCTTTTAGTATTACTGTCCATGGGATCTCACCCAGCACTTCCCTAAGTTTTATGAAGTCGGCTTTCTTAAAGTCAAGATATTGAGTCCTAGTATGCTTGGCTGCTCCTTTCCGCTGTATAGTAAACTTCAGAAGAGCATGATCACTCGTGCCTAATGATCCTTCCACTTCTACCCCACTAACCAGGTCATCAACATTGGTTAGGACCAGATCTAAAATGGCTGTTCCTCTTGTTGCTTCTCCCACTTTCTGGACAATGAAGTTGTCTGCAAGGCCAGTGAGGAATCTGTTTGGCTGAGTTTGACATCCAACAAATATCCGGGTAATTGAAGTCCCCCATTACTACTATCTCCCTTCCTTTTGCATGCTTGGCCATCTGTTCCAGGAAGGCATCATCTATGTCCTCCGTTTGGCTTGGGGATCTATAGTAAACTCCCACAATGAGGTCTCTGTTATTCTTCTCTCCCTTAATTTTGACCCAAATGCTCTCCCTTTGGCTTTGAGTTTCTAAATCTTGGATCTCTTCACAGGTATACACATCCCTGACATATAACACCACTCCTCCTCCTTTCTTGTCTGGTCTGTTTCTCTGAAATAGATTGTATCCCCCCATTATTACATTCCAATCGTGGGACTTATCCCACCAGGTTTCAGTGATGCCTATTATGTCATATTTAGTTTGCTGTACCCAGAGCTCAAGCTCATCTTGTTTATTTCCCTTGCTTTGCGCATTAGTGTATAGACATTGAAGTCCATTAATCATTCCCCCGTGTCTCTTATTTAAGGATTTTTTCCTCCCACCACTAGGTCTGCGTGCTGTTCGCTCCATTTGGTCTATGACATTTGGATGATCATCTTCATCAATTGATAGACTCCTACCTTCAGGAGCACTGTCTCCCTCCCCCACATTAGTCAGTTTAAAGCCCTCCTGATGAGGTTTCTGAGATTTTTGGCAAAAACATTTCTCCCAGCCGTTGTGAGGTGCAGCCCATCGCTTGCCAGAAGTCCATCTTCAAGAAACTGCAGTCCGTGATCTAAGAATCCAAACCGTTCCTGTTTACACCATTTGCGAAGCCAGCTGTTCACTTCCACTATTTTCCCCTCTCTCCCTGGGCTACGACGTTCAACTGGGAGGACATCTTTCAAAACTCAGTCATCTCCAAATCTTGTGATACAGTTCTCCAACCCCAAATAGATATCTAAACATTTGTATACTTGGGAAAGTATATATATATGCTCATGAAAACAATGTACATAAATGCATTATATGGGGTGGGGATTGAGTATATGAGGGGAGCAGGTTTAGGGAATGCAGGGATATTGGGGAGGAAAGGGGAGGGAGGGAGTACTCTTTTGCTTAAGTGGATGTTGTTCGACCTGCACAATGACTTTGCTGGATACACCTCTGTGCTATTAATGTTCTGCTTATTTCCTTTCTCTAGCACCTCCCATCTTCACAACACGATGCCATGTTGGAAACATACCTATTATGTCAATACAGAAAGATGCAGCGTCAAATTAATTCTTACTGGAACACAGCCTAAACTGCCTGACCAAGTTCTTGTGCAACCAAATGGGGGGAAATGAGCATCACAATTTATAATGATGTGCTATTTCAGTGGTCTAGGCCAAATTTACAGAAAGTGTACAACAATTTTCCCGCACTTGCCTCAGAAAGTATTAAGCTGTTAAAGACCATATGCCCTTACCTGCTCCCTCAAGAGAACAGACACACACTATTTGTGATTCATATTTAAAACTAGGAAGCCACTATTGATGAAAATGAGTGGCAGTCAGGGTCTTCATACAGTTTATTTGTGAGCAACTCTCATTATGAGCCTAGAAACAAAAAAAACCCTGAGTTTCTGCTCTCTACTACTTGTGTTGTAGTTACATGAACTTGTTCTAAATTCTTGGCTATCCTGTTCTGTTGTGATTTCTCGGTTTGTTTAAATGTCATCCGCTGATTTTGAAACCATTTTTATTTGTTTGTAGGTGAGTACCAAGGCTGAAGTGCCTGGCGTGCTCTGGTCCATGGGGTCACGAAGAGTCGGACACGACTAAACGACTAAACAACAACAACAACCAAGCCTGAGGCCAATTCTCAGATCTCTTGCTGAGATACTGAGACACTTCTGGCTCTGGAATCTGTAGTGCAAGATCTGTAACTGCTCTTGAGAGAAAATCTTCATCTGCCCCAGCTGAAACAAAACATATCTTTCCTGTATCAGTCTCTATAGCTACAGCAGGTGCTGTAACTCTCCAGTGGTTTCACTTCACCCCCTAAGGTGCACTCTTTCATTGTCTTCTGAGACAGATGGATGCAAGCAGCAGGGGATCACAAGGGAAGCAGCAGGCCAAGTCAGGCAGATTCAGCTGAAATTAAGGAAAGTCAGTTTGCTACTGAATTAGTCACTGCAGCCTCCAGAGAGCAGCGATGAGAAACATGGATATTGCCAAGTGCACTTGGCTAGCTGAGCTAGAGAAAAATGTTGTCTCAGCAAAGGTCTAGACACTAGAGTCATCTGAAGGCTTTAAAAACTGTGCTTTCCCTTCCAGTGATTGTCTTCCGCTGGGAGCGTTGCCCATCCTACTTAAGGTAGCTCCTTAATGTGGAAATAAACATTAATGCCTAGGAAGAAAATAATTTAAATGAATTGCAATATTTTTCTATAGATGCTAAACTATTACCCAGAAACATACATCTATTCTATATCATGATTAGTGTGATATCATTAGTGTGATTAGTGTGATATCATTATATATCATATATACAATGTTACTTAAAGCAGTCATGAGATCAAAAGATGCCCTGAAATGAGTGTGGGAATTTGACTGGAATTTAACTATTATGGCTGAAGATTTGGGCAACCATGTGGTAGTGGGAATTCTTATAAAACAATTTCAGCCAGGTTAAAAGAAAACACTTTGAAAATGATACAGAAATGCCACTTAATGTCCACAAAAATAGTTAAATTGATAAATCTTACCTGCACGCTGGGGGAGATGTAGAGCTCATAGTCCCTCCTCACATGTGTTATGAAACTGCCAAAGTTTCCCAGTTCTGGGACAATATATTTGTAGAAATAATAATAATAAAAAATACTGGGGGAAATTGTTTTTAAAATCTTCTCAAAATAGCATTGTTGGGTATATTCAGTGGAGACAACCAAGGGTTGTTATATAAACATTCAATCAGTTACTTATTAATGGTAGCAAGAATATTAATAGCTAGAAATTATAAATAAGCAAATCATTTTGCAAGTCCAAAGATGGTATAATTTAAACTGGAACATAGCACTTTTTGAAAAACTGACACAAAAACTTTATATGGCTAGAGGGCAAAAACAGAACAAAAAGGAGAGACTTGTATAATGGCCAGCACATGAACAAACACTCTACTGTACCTTCTGCATTCCATAATAGATAGTTGTGCTAACTTTTTCATTTATATTGATATTAGCAACTTTCAGAATCTCTCCATCTGTACTGTGCCTTCTGGTTGGGTAAAGGGAGTGGGGTGGGATGTTCGGTTTGCATTTTTCATTCCAACAAAATAAAATAATAACTCAATTTAAAAAATCATAAAAGCAGAGAGGCCCTTATTCACCCCACTATGGAGTGGGAGATGGTGTAGGGAATCATCCCTGGACTCTGAGACTAATGCGAAG
The DNA here is from genome assembly GCF_964188305.1 of Podarcis bocagei. Classification (NCBI taxonomy): domain Eukaryota; kingdom Metazoa; phylum Chordata; class Lepidosauria; order Squamata; family Lacertidae; genus Podarcis; species Podarcis bocagei. The sequence continues at coordinate 47,352,881 of NC_138140.1, read as the reverse complement.
ACAATGTCCTCAGGCCACTAAGGTTTGGAAGCAGGTGTAGATGGTTTCCACTTGAGGAAAGTAACCTTAAGTTTCTTCAATTGTGAGTCACCCTCAGGGCAACATTGGGAACCAGATGCAGAAACCTGGATAACACCAACAGCCACATCAAAATACAAATGGCAGAGGCTGGGGGTGGACAGGTTGTTGTTTAAAAGAGAGAGAGTGTTGGAGTCTTCCAAGCTTAACATTTTATAAATGAAGACTTCTCATGCACCACATCTGTCGGTCTCGTATATTTCCCCCCACCTCCTACGCAATAAATCTGGAAGAAACAAAATATGCACAGCACATGCAAATTACTACAGAATGCCAATACCCATAACTGCTGTATTTTATATGAGTCTGTCACTTATTTCATCAGCTGTCAAGTCAGATTTGCTCAGTACAGCATTTTTGCGTGTTGTTTTGATGCAACATCTTTTAATTCAATTACACAATGGAAGCTTAAACATAATGAAACAGCTCTTCGCACATTAATTCTTCATACCAGCGGTGCTTGTAGCAATTAAGGCTCCTGTTAAAATCTTCTTTAGTCAGCAGACTTGGTTCACCCAAGATACATGTACTTGTAAGCAGGCTACTGAATGATTTTAAATGCAGAGATCTGTACATATATGCAAATAAGCAACCAGACAGGTACAGTCTTCCGGAAGTATGCCATGACACATACAATGTGCAGGAACACACCACAACTTGGACATTCCCTTCCACATCTCCTATGCACATATTATTTGTTCCAATATGTTTGCAAACTGCCCTCTATCCATTGGTAGGTTCATAAAGTTCTACTTCATTCTACCTCATTTCTTCTGTGTCTTGAAGCTTCTCTCTTGATTATTCCCCCTGGGAAACTAATAGGGAGGCAAGATGTGCTGGAGGGCACTTCTATCCTATGCTCAGGTTGCATGTGTGTGTATGTGTGTATATATATATATACATATAACCATATATACAAAAGACACCAGTGACCTTCATTCCAAGGAACCCGAAACATGGGTAAGCACTGGAACATCTGAAGTATTTCACCATACAGAGACATGGGGGTACACAACAATCCCTTAGGCTTAATTTCACAAAGTCACAGAAAGTAGGAAATTGGGCTTCATAGAAAATAGGCTCCTGAGCTCTGAGCTTGGTATCAATAGTGGCCCTGCTCATATTGTGTGGGTGGGTGGGTGTGGGGTGTGGGTGGGTGTGGCAGTCTACATGGGCACAGTCTATTTGTGCAAATTTTGTGGTGTGGAGGAGCACTTCTCCCCCCTCCACACACCACCATGTGAAGGTTAGATAGGTTGCATGAACCAGAGACATATGCAAACAATCCTTGGATGTCACAGAAAACAAATGATGAACATGCCCATGTAAAACAGCCCTTTGATCAGAGCTGTCAAAATATGAGCAATAACAGGGAAAACATAGCTTGAAATACCTACTTTGTCCTACCACAATGTGTTTATAGGTTTTGAGTCTTGAAAACTAATATTGCAGTCCAGAAGCTGTTTTTTTTAAGGCATTCTGAGACGGAACTATCTGAAAATTACCTTTTCTATTCTTCCCCTCAGCATGATCAGTTTAGATTGCAACAAAGGACATATAAAGGACATCACTGTAAGAAGAAGAAAAAACCCTCCTCAAAACAGCCCTCTTTTATTCAAGCTTCTCAATAAACAAATACACTGAATTATAGCCTGCAACACACAAGAGGGCACATTTTAATAAGGGGACCTGGGTAATAAAACACTGTGAATGTCAACCTTTTGATTGCAAGGAGAACTGAGAGAAAAGAATTAAAATTGTCATATTTTTTTCCCCACATTCTCAGCAGCAAAGAGGAGAGATTCTTATCTGTTAGCTTTAAGAAATCACTTTCCCGGGACTCCACAGCAGAAATACATATTTTAGTAGATGAAAACAAATGCATCTATCACAGGAGAATTCCTGTGTGATATATTCTGGGACTTATTTTCAGAATCTTTACTTCAAACACCATGTATGGGGTGTTAGGGGAGGGGTAGTACATCTGGTGGAGGACACGTTAGACATGTTAGGCTCCTTCTGGGGTAATTTGTCCACCCTTGGTCCCCCCCCCTGCACTCATCTTTCACCTGGGCCTCCTAGAAGCTGTCAGCATGTGATAGCAGCCACACCCCAGGAACAGCTTTTACTGGTGGGCTAAACCAGGTGAGGGTAGCTGATGGGTCTACAGACTGACTGAGTGAGACATATAGTGGGTCCAACAGCCAAGAAGTAGGTTTCTGCACACGCTGTAGAGGGAAATGAAGGGCAGATGGGGCTTGTCAACTTGGGAAAGTAGCCCACCTAGGAGAAGGGAAACTCCTAAACCTCCACTGACTTGCAGGACATCTTCAGGAGAAGAAAAGGCTAAGGAGTACACTCTAAAGAAATCCAGAGTGGAATACCTAAGATGGTTGGATGGTGCCTTGTATGCCTCCTTCCAGCAACTCCTGCAGCCAAGCTGGTGCCAAACCTATTGCTCTGCTTTCCTTTTGACCACATCAGCAAGTCTTGTTACCTGGGCATCCCAGGACCTCAGTACACACTGCCCAGGCTGAGGAGGTTACTTAGTGCTGCTAAGGCAGCTGTTTGACCTCACCCCTGGAAGTGCAGCCACTGTCCATGCCAACCACACCATGCTGAGGTGGGGAATCAGATTATGTGTAGGCCAAGTTCAAGGTTATTGTGCTAATTCGCAAAGCTGAAAATAAATCAGGTCCAAAATACCTTAAGGGCTGCCCGATCCCTTATGCTCCAGTCAATGAGTTCTTCTGAGGGGTCAATGTTTAGAGGTTCCCCATGCCCCAGAGTCTCACTTGACCTCTACCAGGGTCTGAGCAGGTCCTGCCTTGCGGAACTCCTTGCCAGTAGAGGTCCAGCAAGAGTCACCCTTGCTTTCTTTTACATGTCTTTTGAAAATTGTAATGTTCAGACAGGCCATCAGAACATTTTTATTTTATTTTATTACCCATCACCAGTATTGATTGAGGTTTAGATTTATGTTATTTTAATTTTATGTTTTTATGTTTTGTGGGGTTTTTTATATATAAATGTGTTTTATAAACAAATAAAATAAAATTTAACTGGAATTTAAACCACTCTAAAATAAGAGAAGCATAAACAGTTGTCACTATTTTTTGCATCAAAGAACAATCTTACTTTTAAGTTACTTTATTTTACTTTAGTATTTAAGAGTGGCGTGCAATATATATACCAATATATACCAATTCTAACATACATATCGATGATAAATATATACATAGCAAGCTAAAAACATATATTGAAACCTGGTTGTATCCAAGGTAGCAATGAAGAAGGAAATATGAATTATCGGGACACACATACACACACACAAGCACCAATCAAAATCACACTAGCTTAATTAAAAGGAGGTAAATTAACAATGACAAAGAATATGGAAGTGTAATCAAGGAAATAATCAGGTTCTAATTTCCAGTACTTGTCTTACAGACGCCTGGTGGTAGAGCTGCCAAATCATGACCCAGAGGGGGGAGGCTGGATGAAAAAGAAGTATACAAGCTCCACGGCTGCCATACTTTCTCTCATCCCTGTGAGTGGTAGGTGTTGGGGGAAGGGGAGAGTTTCGTATCCAATAGAGTCCACCAGAATGTACTTTGTCCAGTCTTTTGCCCATCAAAGATAGAGCTGGTTCTGGCCTTTGCCAGTCACTGGGAGATAGCTGAATGCTTTCTTCCACAGATTTGTTTGGGCTGTAGGGAATGTGTTTTTCTGTGTGCAATTTTCTTGGTTTTAATATTCTCCTGCTAAGATTTTGTCTCATTTGGTTAAAGGTTTTATGAAATTGTTTGATTATATTTTGTGTATGACTCTGCATTGCTTTATCATGGGTTTTTTTTTGGGGGGGGGAGGGTAAGGAGAAACAGACAATATAATTGATAGATTGTTTCCTGACCCACACCTGGACCAACAAGGACAAGAAACTGTATTTTTATGGTTTTTTATTGGTGAATAACCGGGTTACATCAGCTCCTAATGCTCACATGATATGCAGCAAATTTCCTGACTGATTAACCCTCTAAGCAAACCGCTACTGGAGATATGTGCCAGTCTTGGAGAGTTGAAGCAACAGATTATGAAGCTTCATGTCTCTGTTGGTTAAAGGAATGGGTAAAATTAGAAAATACAGAGTTGCTAGACTTAGAAGGATTTGATAATAGATTTGGGTGGCACGCCTATTTATGGTTTGAAAAAAAGAAAATCCATAAAGGTTTTGAGAACCACATTTTCCGAAGATCGTTGATAGAAATATGGGATAGGTATAAAAACCTACTCGAACCAAAAACTCCACACTGGTTATCTCCATTAGAGGTTATGAGTGTTAAAAAAATCAACATGAGAAGGAATTGGATTACATATGGAAATCTGATTGTAAAGGAAGGGGGGAAATGGAAAATGAAACCCTATGAAGAAGTAAAAGAGTATGTATATGATTGGTTGCATTATTTTCAAATAAATGAAATGTTTAAAAAGGATCTTAAAGAAAATGGATATACAGAGAAAGATTCAAAATTTCAAACAGAAGTAATAAATAATGATTGTAAGATTTTATCTAAAATGTATAAGATATTGTTGGAATGGCATACAAAATATGAAGAAGTCAAATCTATTATGATACAATGGGCCAGAGATTTTGGGTATAATATACAATTTAAAGATTGGATTAAACTATGGAGTGAAAACATTAAATTCTCCGCATGTACTGCGTTAAAGGAAAACGTTATGAAAATGATTTATAGATGGTATATTACACCGGTAAAACTTGCAAAAATGTATAAAACATGTAAGAAATGTTGGAAATGTAAAGAAAAGGATGGCACTTTTTAGCATATGTGGTGGGAATGTAAGAAAGTGAAGAGCTTCTGGGAATTGATATATAAAGAATTGAAAAAAAATGTTGAAATATACATTTCCTAAAAAACCAGAGGCTTTTCTTTTAGGAATCATAGGAAATGAAATAAACAGAAAGGACTGTAAATTTTTCCAGTATGCAGTAACAGCGGCAAGAATATTATTGGTCTAGAGATGGAAACAAGTACCTACTTTGGAGGAGTGGAGAATGAAGTTGATGGACTATGCAGAACTTGATAAAATGACAGGGAAGATCAGATACCAATGAGATCAAAAGTTTATCGAGGACTGGGGAAAACTAGTCGAGTATTGGGGAGGTTTAAGTGATAATGAAATAACGTTTGCGGCATTTAAAGAAGTTCTGTAAAAACTTAAGAAATATTGTAAGAAAGAAAAACAGGTGTTAATGGGTTTGTTAAAAGGCAATAGGAAATGTAGGAAATGTGTAACTAAAAAGTTTAATTCGGATGATTGTCAGAATGGCTGATGGAAGTCCAAAAAACGAGAAAATTTGTAAAGTGGAAATGTTTTTCTATTTTTCTTTTGGTGAAAATTAATAAAAATATTATAAAAAGAAGCAACAGATTATTCCCACCAACCACTCCCCTTAAAAGCCCTTGACTGACATGTTACGTTTGAGTAACTGTTAGCCTCTTAGGGGCTGCTCTAACTGTTTTCATCTCTTCAAACTTCTCTCTAATGAGGAGGCAGCAGGTGCAGGGGAGATGTTCCAGGATATTCTGGGTCTTCAAATACTCTAAGAGTTCAGGGATCCCTGGAGCCCCATCTCTCATCTCTTGAGCCTTCCCATTCATCCTTGCTCTTGCTGACCAGTATCTGGCTCCCACTCCACTTTTCCTGCCTCTGCTGGTAACTGTCTTGTAGATATTGCCAGTGTTGGAGAAGGAATTGAAGGTTTCTCCTCACTGGAGTCACGGAATCATTGGCCCCTCACCCAATATTCTCTTCCTCACACTCCCATTCCTGTCCACACATCCCCTGTCTCCTTGACTTCCTGCCAGTCCCTGCCAGGTAGATAGATAGAATCATTGTGAGTATTAGCCAGTGCTCAAACTCTGATCACACTGTTCATTGATCTTACTGGACTAGCATAGGATGATGCTAGCAAAAAGCCCAGCACACCATCCCCATTAATCTAGGACACGAGCTATCATGGAAATTGATGGGAGTGGTTAGAATGAGCTTATTGTGAAAATGCATAACACCATGCTATTTTGTATGACATCAGTAGAATCTTCATGGCAAATGGATAACATACACTAGGTTCACCTTGGTAGGTTTTAGCCTGGTTGCGAGCATTTTCAGAACATGTACTGGAACTGTAATATTTGATCTGAGTTCCATTTTAAAAATGTAAGAGCTATTGACAACACCAATGTTGTACCATTGAACAATTAGCTATATTTATATCATTATTATTTCACTTATTTCATGTCCTGACTGTCTTCTGTCACAGAGCCCAAAGCAACATGCATTTGACTCTCAGATGGTTACATATCCAAGCTTTCACCAGTCCTGGACCTGCTTACCTTAATCAATGTGGCAAACTCATGTGCCTTCACTTCAGAAACCAGGAGCCTGCTTAAATGGTTGAGTATCTGTGCATTATACAAAGCACTAATGAGGAGGTCTGCTGTGTTTCTACCTCAGGAGGTCAGAAGGACCCCTTGTCTCAGCTCTAGGCATTGACATATGGATTTAAAAACAAGTTCTTGTCAGGGAGAGTTGGAAGCAGGATTCCTCATCTTATAATCTGCCAGAAGATAATGAGCCTAATGTCAGCATGGCACAGAAATGATATTAAGATATGCAGGGGACGTCACTGGTAATTACTGTGACACGAGAAGGAGATTAGTTATATTGCAATGGGTGGCTGGAGTAAGTCACTTGGAATTACATTACAACCAGGAAAGAAACACCCCTTATTATGATGCACCTCAGAGGTCAGTCTGAGTTATAAGATGATTTGGAGAAGAGTGACTATATCAAGTGTTTTGTTGGAGTCAATGGAAATTAAATTGTGCTCTGATAGTTTTGAATTATCCCACACACAGCATGGCAAAGATTCCAAGGGATACAAATGGAATACTTCTCCAATGCTCATTGCCACACACAGGCAAGTAGCAAAAGGGTGTGACTGGGCCTCAATCTGTATGCGATAATCAGCATAGCCCACCCAAAGGAACAGCTCAAACCCAAAGCAGTAGGTTGTTATGGGACCCTTGGCTCTGGCATGACCAAACATGATTAGCTAGTTCGAGATACAAGAGGAGAAGGAGGAGGAGAGAATCCGGGTGGGTACACAAGGCTGGAAAATAGAAGTCTGGAATCCTCTTTGCAAAGGAGGAGGTGAGGATAAACATGCTGCCTTCAGAGAGGGAATGAAAATATTAGGAGTAATGTGCACTGAAATGCTGACAATATTTCATGATGACTTTTTTAAAAAAAATGTGTGTTTTTTTAAATCACACTGATGTGGCAAACTAAATTTAAGATTGGAAAAATGAGAAATTGGGAGAAACAAGATTTACAATTTCATCCCTAGAGTGAGAAGAAGTTGTTCATTTCATGCCTGCTCTGGGGGGTAAGGACTGATAATTGTTAGAAATCATGCATTTTGCACATTCTATAACATCCTGTTCCCAAAAGGAAGTAGCCTACAGGAATTTAAATTCTGAGCGAATCTTGAGGAGCGTATGGAAAGAGTTCTCAGCTGGACCTATATGAAAAGAGACTGGTTATTAAGCATGATTTAAAAAAACAACAGCAGCAGGGCAGATTTTGCAACAATTAAATGATGGAATAAATGTGCTGCCTAATAGCATCATGTTCAATGTAATAATTAGGGGTTTTCTTCACCTTGGCTTATTATAAAGTTAATGATTTTTCACACTCTCTGTGTGTTTCAGTTGCTTAGGAGACAGAGTTAGGTGTCCTCTTTTGACATTGTTGGAGCTGTTTTGTGTCACTCATGCTCATTAACCTCTTCACATCTGCAGCAATTTCCTCTCATAGGCTGTAATGAATGAGCTGAGAAACTCTAGTTTATAAAGCTTATATGAAAAAGCTTATGTGGAAACTAGCACTCTATTTTATTGCTATTTTTAAAGAAAAGAAAAGAAAGAAGGACATATATCCTAGTATACTCTGATCACTTGAGCCTTTGGGACATGGTGGGAAAGGTTCTGACGGCTGCACTCTCAATATCTGGAGAATGGGAAACTAAACCAAAAGTGGCACTTCCCCATTATCCAAAGCCCTATTGTGGAGGAGTATTCTTGTTTTCCTCCTTCCATTAACTTTTCTTCTTCTTCCAAAAAAAAGTTTTTAAAAGCTGATTGGAGTGCCACTTATGAAATTTCCTTGCCAGCAGAAGGTGGGGATTGGGCTATTGTTGTTGTTGGTTGTGATAAATTGTTTCAAAATATAGGGCATCTCTTTGTCCTCCCAGAAGATCTGAGCTGGGGAGCTGGGGCACAGGGTGTCATCAACCCCATGGAGATATATTGGTGGGACTGGTCAGAGGGCAAGGAAGGAATGAGGGGAGGAAGGGGAATTGTAGTAATGGAACTCTGGAGAAGGCAACATCAGTTTGAAGAACACTGACACCCCTCCCCCAAGTAGGGGCCAAGTGGACTGCCAGGTCAGAAGCTTGGCTTGGTGCCATCAGACACTTCATGTGGTATGTCAAAGCAGCCTGTTGTGGTGTCAGGGCTGCCTCCTGCCCCCGAAGAGCTTCTTCTCATCAGAAAGGTGCCCTCCAACAAGAACAGGAACTGGCTTTGTCAACTCTGATGCCAAGCAGCTGATGGTGCCAGCACTATCATACTTAGAAAATCAAGTTTACACGAAGGAGTGTCTGTTGGCTTGCCTGCTCCCATGACTTGAGGTATCCACTGTGCCCAACCCACTGTTCAAAAAAAGAGCTTAGGAGGCCTGTAAAGTGTTGCCTTGTACTTAGCCATGTACTGTATCTTAACCTCTGTTGCACCTGCTGTAGCCTGTGGCTTGTAACCTGGGTTATGTACTATAGTGACCAATGCATTGCAGCCTTTTACATAAACTGAGCTGAGAGCCTGAGTACTGCATCAGGCAATGGGAGCCATGACACAGGGTTTGGGGGGAAGGGGAAAGCAACAAAGGTCAATGTAAGGGAACCCCTTGGGAATGGTTTTGGATAGCTCAAGCAACTGTGCCCAGAGTGTATTTCACCGACACACAAGCCTGTGAATTCGACTGTGACCATTAATGAAATGTGATGCATGTTATGTGAAACTGCAGGCAGAAAATGGAGAATAATTCAACCAACTAAAGGATCAATAGGATTATATTAATCATAGTATAAAGTGAAAAATCTAAATGCAAATATATTGAGATGTTTCAACATCTAGATTTAATAAGAAGGTGAGGTAATGTTTGTGAATTACAATACCCACATGTAATTTTAGAATGCTTATCCTGAACCATAACTAAGCTGAATGATACCTTTTTTGGTAAGTGAATAAAAAAAAATCTAAATGGGTAGCAAAAGTTAAAAAAAAAAATGACTGAAAGTAACAATGCTTTTGTTTTCACTTTTGTTATACAGTGGTACCCCGCAAGACGAAAAACTCACTAGACGAAAGGGTTTTCCGTTTTTTGAGTTGCTTCACAAGACGAATTTCCCTATGGGCTTACTTCGCAAGACGAAACGTCTTGCGAGTTCTTGTGAGTTTGTTTCCTTTTTCTTAAAGCCGCTGAGCCGTTAATAGCCGCTAAGCCGCTAAGCCGTTAATAGCCGCTAAGCCGCTAATAGCTGTGCTTCGCAAGACGAAAAAACCGCAAGACGAAGAGACTCGCGGAACGGATTAATTTCGTCTTGCGAGGCACCACTGTATTCCAAAGCAGAAGGCATGAATATATATAGATGGAAGAAAAGAAGATGATGTTGCTGATAAAATTGTGAACTTGAATATTTTCTCTAATGACTTTATAAGTATTGAGTTTCGTTTTGGAAGGAATTCAAATTACAAATGCACAGTTCTTTTTTAAAAAACAAAATAATTTTACTTGGGGAGGGTTTATTACTATCACATCTTGATGTCCTGGTCCCTGGTCCACCTGATTGAGTTAATTATTCACCCTGCATGAAGAGCCAATGCAGGAAATTCATCCAGAGTTCCAACTCATCCAGAGAGCTTTTCTTCAAGCTGAGCTTCTATTTCACTCAGTTGCTGCATAAGCTTTGCATCTCAGGCTAAAAGTATCTCAGTAGGGTTACCCTCACAGTGCATGCAGCTGTTTCACCTTTCCTGCTGCATTGGGAGCCATCATGTAGCACAATGTGGGTTCATTTTCCTGCAGTCTGTCTCCCAAAACAGCAAGAACTGGCAAAGTTCTGAGCTCATCTCACATCATGTTGCTGATTGACTCCCAGGTTTCTTTACAAAGAAAGTTGGCATTTGGTTAAAGAGGTACTCACATGGCCAGTGCTATCATTAGACCAACTGGGCAGCTGCCTAGACTGCCAACGTCAGAGGAGTGCAATACTAACCTTTGAGGGGCACAGTTTTATGCAGACAAGTTTTTGTTATATCTTATTAATTTATGATAATAATTTACTTTTATTTTATACCTTTTTATCATTTCTGATGTATTTCAGACATCAAAATTGTTCTTATGCATATATGAAATATATATACCATAGAGTTGAATGGAGGTTATGTAATATCTATATCTATGTACACAAAAAGTGAAAATGTGCTTAATTTTAAATCTTTCAGGCATATATTTTTCTTATTTAGAATATATATTCATTTTTCTAGTAAGCTACAGGTGATAAAGAATGACCATCTTGAACTCACTACCACAAATGAAAGGCAGAAAAGGCAAAGGAGCAAAGCAAGGAGGGTTCTTCCTGAAATACTAAAAATGATATAAACTATAAGACAGAAGTTTCACAAATTAGAGACATTTCTGGAAAACACACAGAGGAAAAAGAGGATGTCAAGAAAAATGAGAGAGCTGCAAAGTCTAAAAAGAAGATGGTATTGTGCCTGACTTGAATTACGGGGACCCTGCTAAACAGACTATTGCCGTGATAATTTGTGGCAGTTTATAATACAACATGGAGCACAGCAGGTTGTATCACATGATTTCCCCAAAGACTGAAGGAACAGAATATTTGTTTACCAAAATAATGAGAGGAGACTAGCAAATTGTGTCATCAATGGCTGATATATTCAACCTCGAAAATTGTTGTTGTTGTTGTTGCTATCTGTTGTTCAGCTAAAAAATCTGCTTTAAGCATCCTCGATTATTATTGTAGAAGGTTAAATAAACATTTTCTTCCAAGTTTAAGCTGCAAAGGATGGTACTCTGCTGATCTCGCAAATGTAAGCAAGGAAGGATAAAATCTAAACAATATATCCTTTCCTGGTATCTAAATGCACCCCCACATAAAAGAGATTAAAGCTGCTTTATTACAGAAACTCTTCTTGGGCAGTTTGAGCAAATGGGGTTATCACTTGAGAATCTGCATGGTCAATGTTATGTTAATGGGAGTAACATGAAAGGTAAAGAAAATGGGATACAAAAGAGAGTCCTGGACATAAACCCATACACTTTTTGTGCTCTGTAATGCACTCTTTAAACTTGGAAGTCAATGCTGCTGCTAAGTGTTTTCTGGAAACAACTTGTTTTTTCAGTTTTGTTCAAAATATTGATAATTATTTCTGTGCATTGACTCAGCATTGGCAAATTCTAACTAGCCATGTATCAGACATAGGCATAACTGTTAAGCCATTGAGCAAAACAAGGTGGGAGAGTTGGGAGTGAAACCACTGAGATATCCTATTGGTAGTACATATGATGCTTTGATAGAGATATTTGATGACACAAGCCTGAAAATAAGAATGGGGAAGAAAAGCATCTGAATGCTAGTTTCTGGGAAGCATATATGGAGAGAGTATAGGGATGAAGGAGGAAATTGATTCACTTCACATTTAAGGACAGACTTACTGAATTCACATTTTTAATTCACAGTTTTCCACATTTTGCAAACAGTTCTCTAGCCATGTAATATACTATGTATACTATGCTGATGCATATATTAGTGAAAATAACACACAAACACATATTTTATTATGCGGAAATGTGCAGAGTTGGTTATAAAATGCTGCTAGTAGAAAAAATTTGTACAAAATGCCGATGATTTTTTGTAATGACAACTCTTTTGTTTGTTTGTTTTTAAATGCAAACTGATGTGGAAGAACTGGATTTAGTACTGAAGAAATGAGAAACTAAGAGAAACTGAAACCGAAATGTTCACTGATCTCTGGGCTAGATATCAGCTAAGGCATAGATTGTTGTTGTTGTTGTTGTTTAGTCGTTTAGTCGTGTCCGACTCTTTGTGACCCCATGGACCAGAGCACGCCAGGCACCTCTGTCCTCCACTACCTCCCGCAGTTTGGTCAAACTCATGCTGGTAACCTCGAAAACACTATCCAACCATCTCGTCCTCTGTCGCCCCCTTCTCCTTGTGCCCTCCATCTTTCCCAACATCAGTGTCTTTTCCAGAGAGTCTTCTCTTCTCATGAGGTGGCCAAAGTACTGGAGCCTCAGCTTCACGATCTGTCCTTCCAGTGAGCACTCAGGGCTGATTTCCTTAAGAATGGATGCGTTTGATCTTCTTGCACTCCATGGGACTCTCAAGAGTCTTCTCCAGCACCATAATTCAAAGGCATTGATAGAAGGATCCAAATGCTCCCAAAGGATACAAGGAAGCTAATAAAGATTCCATCTCTCGCATTGTCTCCCAGCAGAGAGTTTACATAGTAGTTAATTTAGCTCTTTCAAAATGATCATGTCAAGTGTCTATGCAACCTAAAAAAGTCCTTGAATTATTCAAAATATGGTAACAAATATAGTTATTTGCTCTCAATGGCTCCTCGTCATTGTTTTTTTAAAGCAAATGCTCAACAAATGCTCAACAACTGCACTTTTTTTAGTCTTGTAAGCAGAGGAGATGGAAGCCTGAATGACAGTTCCAAATTTTTACTTTGAAGGAGGGGGAAAAATCCCCAGATTCACCTATTTTTCTCCAAGTAGGTCTTTAAGATAAACATCAAGGCTTTTGCAGCATCTGAGTGATCAGACTGAAAGGGGAGGGGGAAGCCCATCAGAAAGAAGTTGTTTTAAAATGCATAATTGAACCAAGTACTTCGATCATCTCTAAGGCATTAATAGCTCTCCTTCTAAAATGAAGAAAGGAAATTATAGCCGTGTGGTATTCTACATGAGAGTCACTTTTTCTTGAGTTGTAAAAAAAAAAAAGAAACAGCATTTAAATGCCCCAGTGTAGTGGTTTTATGGCTGCAAAATTTCTGCTTTCTTTTAATGGACATTTTTATATACCTGATCTCCCTTGGTTTTTAAAGGTTGACTTTGAGGATTAGGAACACCTTGTCTCTTCCCTTTGTATCATCACCCGCTATTTTCCAGCTGAGTGCTTTATAGACATGTGGTTTAGGAAACTGTTAACAGCCATCATTGTGATGCTCTTTGAATGCATAATAATAGACTGTCCACGGGACAAGGCCCATGATGAAAATCAAAGAGGAATTAAGAATTCAGGAACAGATCAGAACTTTTGTATACTTGCAAGACCCTGATTAGCCATATTTTGGACCATACTGTACAGGTTAAACATCTTGGTGGTCATTAGTGGCACCTTGTGTACATTTTGTGTGTGGAGGGGCTAAAATTTTGGGATGCCCTTCCTAGCAAGTTATAATGGGGTCCCTTCCTTCCTGTTTCCAAGTGGCACTGAATACATTTTTTTTTTTTTTTTTTTTTTTTAGCTATGCTAAACAAGCAACAACAGTTCTAAAAATCTTGCACTGGCTTTCTGCCCCACCACCTGCTGCTGTGCCAGGTCCAAGGTTATTGTACTAGAGCCCTGAACAACTAAAGCATGGGATACCTTAAGGATGACCTTACCCACTATGTTGCAAGTCAATCATTGAATTCATCTGGGGCGGCATTGTTAATGGTCACTTATGGATCAGAAACAAAACTCACATCAACAAGGAGTCATGTTTTTAGTGTAATGGACTCAGCTCTATGCATGTCCCTCCCCTCAGAGTAAATTTGTCCCCAACTAAATGCAGGGAAACAGCACTCTTCTCTGTGTACACTATAGGCTAAGTTAAAGTAGGAAAAGGCACCTAGAAGGTTATGCCATAGGCTTTGCAGAAAATGTGGATATTGAGGAAGGATTTAAATGAAGGAAATGTGATGGTGTCGTGGGTATGTCTTGAGACACAACTCTGAGCATATGGTGCAACCAGAAGAAAACGGAAGGATCATAAAACATTGTAGGGCCCTTAAGGGGTGAAGCCAACAATTTTTAGAAAACTCTGTTGTGCTCAGTTGATTATTCTCTTCTCGGTTTTGCATTTTTCAAAGAGGGTTTTCCAATATAATTATTATGCTCCTTTTGGTAAGAGAAAGAGACTTGTTAAAAATATTAAATAGATTTTAATATTAAATACCATGTGATGTTTCTCCCCTCCCTTGTTTATATTCCCTACTGGTCTGCTAATTTTGACAAGGCTGGTAGGAGGGTGTGTGCCTTGATTTAGACTTGGAATGCAAGATTTCATGCAAAGTTAATTCTTATGGCAACATGCAAGGTTTAACACATCTCAAAAGACTACTCTGATGCCAGGAAGCAAATTTCTTTTTATTTGTCTTTGGTCTCTCTCATGAGATCTGTTAAAGGACTTCAAATAGATTGCATGGTGCATAATGATTGCATATTATTATACCTCTTATTGCATGAATGGCTGCTACGTCCAGCTGCAATACATCTGATTGTACATTCAGGTTAGTGGTGCAAGTGGAAGAAAAATAAATATTGGCTGATAAGGGTGAGGAGGAATAAAACCAAATATTTGCAGTAAATAAATCAGGGTTTTTAATTCTGCAAGTTAATGGGGGAAAGGCAGAGCTATTTGCCAGTAACCCACAAAGCTGCATGAATGAATTACATCTCTGACACGACACGTTGACACCCAAATTAAGTAATAAACGGGTTGAAAGGATTCATGTGAGTTATCTTGATCTGGGGGACACAAGTACATAATTGTAATTGACCACAATTTAACCCAACTGCAATTCACCGTAGAGTGAACATGGTGAATGGGAGCAGGGCGGGGAGAAGCTGCCTAATTGTATAGAAGCAAAATTAAATATATGCAGTCAGGGCTTATTTTCAGCCAGAATTCACTGGAACTCAGTTCTTGCGCCTCTCGGGCAGGTGCCATTGCCATTATAAGAGAACAAGGGAGGAGTTCATGGTGAGTTCCAGAGCCTCTTTTTCTAGAAAAGTAGCATTGTATGCAGTTATTGCCTGTATGCAATGGAGACAGGTTTCCTTCCAACATGTGCTTATTACAAGAGCATACTACATGATTAAAATGGGATAATAAATCTGGTCATTAGTCAGCCTAGCCTAGTATTGTCTGATATGACTTGGTCCTAAGCTATATGAAGGATTTCCTTCAGGCTACCACCTCACTGGGTCTGGTCTGGTCAGCAACCAGATGAGTTACGACCTGGGACAGTCTTCATGCATGCTGCCCTGGGTTCCATGGTGGAAGAAAGGCAGGGACTTCCGGGTTAGCGCCTCCGGCAATGGCGGATTTCCTCTGATCGGGAGGAATCCGCTTCGTGGAAATTAGGTTCTGGACCGCCACGCCGAGGTGGAGACCCATCAAAAACCACAGGCGGGAGAAGCCTGTGGGCGTGGGATTCGGCAGGCACCTTTTCTGCCTCCCCTACTCATGGGGAAACCCGGTTTCGGGGATCCGGAGCGACGTGGGGTGAGCGGCACGGTGCTTCGAATCGACTGCTCTTTTCACGGAGTGAAGCCGCATTGCTGTTGCCGGAGAGTGCCGACTTTTTCCTGTGGACAATTGGACTTTAAACAACTACCCGTGAGTAGAATGGAAAATTGGACTATGAAACATCTTAATTTGGTACCGAAGCGGGAAGGTTCTAAACAGGAAGTCCACCTTCCGCTTTTGTAAATAGATTGAAGCAAAGACATTGCAAGCTAAAGTCTGGAAAGTCTTTTGTAAAGGATTAAATCTCCACCGGCTAAAACTACTAAACCCCCCTTGGAAGCAGGAGAAGAGGGGGGAATTTTAGATTGTTCAAGCCTGCAGGAGAGAGAGTAAAGAAAGATAAATTTCCGCCACCTTGAACCTGGGAACGGGTTGCTAGGAAGACAGATGTTTTGGGAAAGTTCATTGACTGTGAATAAAACGTTTGTTGACAGATAGTTAAAAAAGAGAAACATATTGATTCCAATGTTTCCTTTTGCATTTAAAAGGAACAAAATATTTGAAAAACGAAAGTAATTTTGTTGCTGGATCTGCTTTTAAAAGGACGGATACAAATAGAGATTAAAGATCGTGAGAACCAGACATTGACCTTGAACAAGAATGTGCCCAGAAGAAGCCTTAGTGATTGCTTTTTGCAAGACAAGCGCTTTATTGGAACTGCTACATGAGAAGATGGATTTGATGACTGTTGCAGTTAATAATTTTGGACAAACAGTAAATACCTATATAGAAACCTCTCAGGAACCAACCCAGGAATCTGCTTTGACAGGGCAAATTGTGCAGAAGACAAAGGAGGAGGTTGCTGTTGAACCTCAAGTAATACAAGTGGAGAGAGCTGCGGCCTTGCAGGAACATAAGCTGTTGTTTTTGATGACCGAACCTGGAGAAAGTCAGATTTGGAGAGATGGAGTCTCATTTGGATTGGAGATGGGAAATTGGATAGATCCTCCTATGCAGGGCTGTTCTGGCTTCTGGGATCTGGTTCTGCGCCATGGGGAGTCTGGAGTTGTCGGGGCCTTTAACTTTGGAGGGACTTTGAAACATGCCTTGAAATACCTCTTGGATTTTAGTGCTGACTATGGAGAATGGGCTGACCTGTCGAGAAGGGATAAAGACATTGTTAGGTTGGAGCCTCCCCAAGATCTACTCCTCAGCGATAAAGGAAGGAAATTAAGAACAAGATCAGCGGAAGACAAAGTAAAGTGCAGGTATAAATATGAAGAAGATCTGCAGAAGAGACATGGAAAAGAGTTAAGAGCCTTGGATAGAAGATCACCAAGTTGATGGACTAAATGGAATGGATAGAAAGGACTGACAGAACCCGAGACCAGGAAGAAGAGACGGTGGATGAAGATTGGAAGAAAGTTTAAAAATTCATTTAGAGAAATATTGTAAAATTAATGAGTGTTAGAAAAAATGTTGGAATGAAACTATTTGGCTTTAGTAGAAATGCTATAAGGAGTTATGTACAAATAAGTTTTAAGTTTTAGGGCTTTTATGGTAAGATAAGGTTAAAATAAATTAAGACAATTTAATGACAGAACATAGTGAAAGATGGAAAGGATTTGCTGAGATAATTAATAACTAGAATACAAAAAAGGGAGGTGTGAGGAGGTCGATGAAACAAGATAACGAAAGATAAAGATTTGGGAATATTGGATTTGTTTTTAATTTTTTGTTCGCTTTTGTTTTTGGTTTTGATGTATTGTGTGTTTTGTTCTCTTCTTTCTTTTTATTGACTTGTATTGTTTAACTTCTTTTTTTCTCCTTTCTTTTCTTTTTCTTTTTTTCTCTGTAATTTTAAATTCTCAATAAATATCATTTTTTTAAAAAAAATGGTGGAAGAAAGGCAGGAAATAAATGCAAGAAAATAAATGTTAAAATACCAACCTATCTGCACACTGAGTGCAGGCCCTCTGCATGGACTCATTTATGAGAGTAGCTGGACTGGTGGACATGAGGGACACAGCCTTTTCTGTGGTGGCTCTACATCCCCAGAATGCATTGCTGGTGGGCTTTTCCTAGGCCTTATACATATAGGCATTTGGGTGTAGAGTCATAAATACTATCTGTTCTCATTAGCCTTTGGTTGTTCTGTGGAGCTCCAGGTGTGTGGTAGAATTATACTCTTGTCCAATGCCTTAAAGGCAGCCTAAGGATAGTTAAAATTATATAAATGATTGGCAGCATCTTTCTCAAGATACCTGCCTTTCCAAACACACACTGAACAGAAATGCATGGGAGCATGTGAAAAGTCACCATAGGCCCATGGTGATCCATTAAGATGAAAGAGGAGTGTCCCACCAATTAGTGGTGTAGAGGTTACAGTGCTGGATTAGGACCTGGGAGACCAGGATTCAAATTCAGCCATTAAGCTCACTGGGTGATCATGGGCCAGCCACTGTTTCTCAGCCTAACAAACCTCACATGCTAGATTATTGTGAGAATAAAATTGTGGGGGCATGGATGCCACCTTGACCTCCTTGTAAGAAAGGTGGGATATAAATGGAATAAATGAAATAATAAAGTACTTCAAGCCTCCTCATAGCCAGCCCAACCTGCCTGCTTTCTTACTTACTACCAGTCCAGGGAATGGTACTGTCATCTTCCACCTCCTTAGTCTTGCCCTTGTAGAACTCAACAGAGAAGGAGATGGAAGCAAAATTAAAATGAGTTGGCTCTGTCTGTCATTGACACCGCCTCTGTCTACCATTGGGCTTCCTGTCTTCTCTTCTACCAGTCCGAATGACAGGAAGGTATCTTGGAAACAGATGGTCTAAAGTAATAAGAGTGGGTGTGGAAAATATTGTTAAGACTGTCAGAGCAACCCTATGGAGTCTGGGGAGGAGCTGCTATGGTAGATGAACCATGAAACCCCAGATTTTCTGGCATTATGCAGAAGGGAGTAAGAAAGAAAGTGTTTTTACTCATCTCCCTCAACAATTTGGTGATATTATATATTCAGTGAGAGAGGAAATAAGATGCTAGGTCAGGAGCCACCCTTGATCTGCCCTGACATGTTCCTGGAATTCTCCCCACTTCCTTTCTCTCTCCAGTGTCAAAACAACAGTGGCTAGGAGGAGACTTATGTTTTTTTTTTTTTCCATAAGGCTAGGAGGAGACTTATGGCCGCAGACATCCCCCTCTAACTGCAGAGAGGGAGATCCAAAAAATCATGTGGCCCCAAATGCTGCCAGACATAGGGCCCATCATGCTGGAGCATTGCTGGTTGCTATTTTTTTTTGCCACTGCCAAACAGAGCTTCCGAGCTTTCCTGTTCCTGTCTGCCTTCTCTTACACTAGCTAATGGAGGCATAATGTTTCAAGAGCATTAAAAGATCACATTTTGAACATGCCAAATGCACATCGTTGTGACAAACAAAAATCAATTTGTTTCTTGTGAAAGCCGTCTCAGCATGTCATTTGTTATGAAGACAAGGCTGTTCTTCAGTGCTTGTCAAGGACATTCCCTGCTTGGGAAGAATGCTTCTTTCTGTAATAAAGAAGAAGCCTTAGTAAATATATTGTGACACAACCTGTGGGAGAGACATCTGGAAACATGGTTCCTGCACATTCATCAGCATGTTGCTAGTTGTCACCCAGTAAAACTGTTCAGGGAGGAAATCTGTTCATTACATACAGAACAATATTACATATTCTGTCTCATTGCACAATTATGCCTGTGGAATCTAGGTGTTGTAGTTTATATTATTAACTACCGAAGCTTACTGGTAATCTCTTCTTGATTTGCAAGGTGTGTTTTTTTACTCTCAAATGCTACAACCAACTAACCAAATTAGTTATCTCTCAGTCTCAGTGTTCCTCATCTGTGAAACAGGAGTAATCCCTTCCATAAAACTACTGATATCATAATGCCATTACAGTGGTACCTCGGGTTACATACGCTTCAGGTTACATACGCTTCAGGTTACAGACTCCGCTAACCCAGAAATAGTACCTCGGGTTAAGAACTTTGCTTCAGGATGAGAACAGAAATCGTGCAGCGGCGGTGCAGCGGCAGCGGAAGGCCCCATTAGTTAAAGTGGTGCTTCAGGTTAAGAACAGTTTCAGGTTAAGAACGGACCTCCGGAACGAATTAAGTACTTAACCCAAGTTACCACTGTATATAAATCTATGCTGTGACCACACTTGGAATACTGTGTACAGTTCTGGTTGCACTATCTCATAAAGGATATTGTGGAATTGGAAGAGGTTCGGGTAAGGGCAAGCAAAATGATCAAGGGGATCAAGCAACTATAAAGAAAGTCTGCAGTGTTTGGGGTTTTTTGTTTAGAGAAAAGGTACGATGTGATGCAACAGAAGTTTATAAAGTTATGTGTAACTTGGAGGAAGTGGCTTGAGGAAAGTGTTTCTCCCTCTCTCATGGACATCCAATGAAGCTGAATGTTCTTTTAGCTGTTTCTAATAATTTACACGTAAATCATCTCAAAACTGTTGTTTACTAGGCAATTAATCAATGGTAATGATAAATAATTTGGGGTTTTTTAAAAATAGGTTTCTGACATAGATTCTTCTCCCTGCTTTAATTCTGAGTGCTCCTCTCCATTTCCAACAAATTAAAAGGGAAGAATATGGAGAACGTATTCTCATGAGTAACTCATCTCTGCCTGTGGTTACTGGAGCATGACCGTGGGAAGATGACTATTGCCACCATATCCTAATTGTTGACTCCCTAGAGCAGTGTTTCCCAACCACTGTTCCGCGGCACACTAGTGTGCCGCGAGATGTTGCCTGGTGTGCCACGAGATGTTGCCTGGAGAGAGGCGGGCGAGTTGGGCGGCGAGAGGCGGGGCGGCGGCGGCGAGGAGAGGCCGCCCAGCGCGGGGCTCTCGCCGTCTGCCTGCCTGGCTGCCTGCAAGCTCGGCGGGCAGCGCCTCCGTCTGCAGCGCCCGCCTCGCGGCTCTCATTCCCTGCCCCTGCCAAAGCTCACCCAGCCAAGCCGCGCTCTCCTTCCTGCCTCGCTTTGCTGCCTCCTCCCCCCCCACCCCCAAAGCTTGGAGGTTCCCCGGCAAGGGGGAGGAAAAAAATTTGAAACTTACACTTTCATGCGTCCCTCCCGGCGTGACGCTGCGCGCTGACGTCACGGGGCTGTAATGGTGGTGTGCCTCAAGATTTTTTTCATCAAACAAGTGTGCCTTTGCCCAAAAAAGGTTGGGAAACACTGCCCTAGAGCCATCTGACCAGCAACCACAGCCAGATGATGGGTCCAGCAGGGCTCATTTCGTATGTTTGGGGATTTAAAATCAGTTCACTTATCCTGTTCCCAATAGCTAAAAATACACCTTTCATTAATGTTTTATTGAATATTTTTAAAGATCAACCTAAAAGTTGTTTACAGTGTGATGACTCTTTAGAAGCTTCATGTCAGTTTCTTTCTCAGCACCAAAGGGCCTAGCGTCTGTTAACTTCGAAGGAGCAGAGCTGATTAATGTCGACTGAGCCTCTGTCCCCCCCTTCTTTTTGCTTTGTTGGGACTGAGTGCTGCATTTCAAACATTCCTGCTGTAAGGACAGCATGTGAGTGTTGAGAGCACACAAGCGTCCTTGAAGCACATCATGAAAAGAAATGAATTGACTCTAATAGTCTCAATGTGCCAATTCCTAGGCCAACAGGTACTTGGAGGCATAACAGATTGGATGGTAATGAGCTAGTAGGACACTTGCTAAGTATTTGTGAAAAATTATAAATGGTGTTAGTAAAGAGGGGGGAAATCATCTTCTTGGCAACCTCTGCAATGTACATGAGATACAGCAAGACAAGATAGCTTTGATTTGCCTGGTGTAGAACCTGACTAGAAAGAAATAGCAGGTGAGGTGTGAATCAAGAAGGTGCCTTTGTAATGAACTCACCACAGATACAAGCCTATACCCACATACCTGGGTGTAAGTCCCATTGAACTCAGTCTTTGCATGGCTATTCAGGAGGGAGTCCTATTGAGCTCATGGGGCTCCTGTGGGCCCCCTTTAATCCATCCTCTCACTCCAAAGGAAATTAACTAATAGAAGCTTCTTCTAAAGAACTTAGGGAGATTGCGGAGGGTTTCACCTGGAGGGGTAATGTTTCCTCCAGGGTGTTATCCTCCCTCACCAGAAATACCATGATTTATTGTTTACAAGTCTTTTTACAATGAGTGTACATGTTTCAGCTGCATGTGATTAAAGGGTGTGTACTTGCAATTTGTGCGTGGTGCCCACAACTATTTCTCATGTCCACAAATGTGTCCATGATCCCCAAAAGGCTGCTGACCCCTGTAAAACATTTGAACACACTATACAAATGTTAAGTCCTCATGGTAATACAGTGGTACCTCGGGTTACATACGCTTCAGGTTACATATGCTTCAGGTTACAGACTCTGCTAACCCAGAAATAGTACCTCGGGTTAAGAACTTTGCTTCAGGATGAGAACAGAAATTGTGCACCGGTGGCGCGGCAGCAGCAGGAGACCCTATTAGCTAAAGTGGTGCTTCAGGTTAAGAACAGTTTCAGGTTAAAAACAGACCTCCAGAACGAATTAAGTACTTAACCCGAGGTACCACTGTAGTGTTTTTACTCATACAGGGAAATCCTTCCTTAAGGTACTTTTCTTGCAATATGATATGGCTGTCTAAATACATTCTTCACACAGCTTTTGGTTTTTTTTTCCAAATCAGGATGTGTGCCATGAAGCATCATGCCTAATTCTATTACAGCTAGCCCATGTCTCTGGCTCTCTTTGGGGCCACTGTCATCTCCCCACTTTTTATCTGGACAAGAACATGTCATCTTCAGCAATATGCACTTCCTCTTGGTTGCTGGCAACTGTTTACAGTTGTAGGAAGGACACTGACCATGATCAGTCCAAAACTGTAAGTACGATGTGACATGTTAGAACTGACCTGTAATGTAATTGTCCACTGAATGAGTGAAGTGGTGAAGCATTCAGTTTGGGTGGTGCTTATTACAGAAACCAACACTGTACTTACTTTCTTGTTTCCTTTTCCATTTAAGTTAATGAAATAAAAAATATTTGCTGTGGTTTGGATATCTCTCATTCCAACCTGAAGCCTAAAGGTGCAGTCTAGCTAAACATGAGAACAGTACTAGTTGGCAGCAACTGGCAAGTATCATGGATAGTTCCCTATGGAGCAAGATGCAAAACAAAAAGGAGCTATCATGTTCATTGAGTAGCAAGGAACACTAATATGAAGCCAACTGCAGGTTTATGTACGGTAGTTATGTGCAGAAAGGTGTGCCTGAAGCATTGGCTCTGCGGAGGAAGCCTGTTCATAAGATGAAGGGGAGGTGGCATGTTCTTTTGGAGGCCTTCTCTGATGGGTTCCTTGGCCCAGTGCTTTTGCATAGTGATACTTCCTAGAAAAGGGACACGGGTGGCGCTGTGGGTTAAACCACAGAGCCTAGGACTTGCCAATCAGAAGGTTGGCGGTTCGAATCCCTGCAATGGCATGAGCTCCCATTGCTCGGTCCCTGCTCCTGCCAACCTAGCGTTTCGAAAGCACGTCAAAGTGCAAGTAGATAAATAGGTACCGCTCTGGCGGGAAGGTAAACGGCATTTCTGTGTGCTGCTCTGGTTTCGCCAGAAGCGGCTTAGTCATGCTGGCCACATGACCCGGAAGCTGCTGTACACCGGCTCCCTCGGCCAGTAAAGCGAGATGAGCACCACAACCCCAGAGTCGGTCACGACTGGACCTAATGGTCAGGGGTCCCATTAGCTTTACTTTGCTTCCTAGAAACTCAGAAGAACTGTGTATTTGACTTCTTTAAGCCTCAATTTTAAGTGCTGAAATGTTCTATGTGCTATTTCCTAGAACAAACTCTACCAGCCGGTTCTCAGCAAACAAGCCTTGGCTACATATTTGC
Source organism: Podarcis bocagei (assembly GCF_964188305.1). Classification (NCBI taxonomy): domain Eukaryota; kingdom Metazoa; phylum Chordata; class Lepidosauria; order Squamata; family Lacertidae; genus Podarcis; species Podarcis bocagei. The sequence goes on along the minus strand of NC_138140.1, from coordinate 47,329,144 downwards.
TTTCTCTGACATGGCTACGGAAACTTTCACTGCACCACAATGACCAAGCCATGCTTTGTCAGAGCACTGCTATTCCTACCACTGCTCAACTGTGACAAATCCTTGACAAATACGACAAAACAAACATTGGGGAGATGTCAAGAGCACCAACAATCATTCTGTCAGCTGCTCCACATGAATATCAGAACAGATGCAGGTGTATTTCTCTTCCTTCAATTCACTTCCAGGTGGCATTCCAGTTCCATGAAAGGGAGCTAATGATGTCTTGAAGAAATGGGTATGGATTCTACCCTGACAACATTCCTTATTGCATTTTGTAGCAGAAAGTGCTCCCTTTCTTTAAAATATGTGGGATAAACTGCATGTGACTCTAATAATATTTGATCTGGTTATGGTCTTTCAGAAATAACCAGTCTTTCAGAAATTACCAGTGTGAAGGAGGCAATCAAAACCCTTACAACATGCCTGCCCATGCATATTTGTTTCGATTACATTGCTTGAATTGGGTTGAAGCTCCAGCTGGTACAAAATGCAATCGTCAGAGTGCTGATGGGAGTTTCTGGTCAAGAACATGTGACACCATTGTTGAAACAGGTGCACTGGCTGCTTACTTACTACCAAGCCAGGTTCAAGGTTCCTCTATTAATTTGCAAAGCCCTAAACCACTTAGGTCCAGTGTACCTTAGCGATTGCCTGAATCTGCATACCCCAGCTTGGTCACTGAGATCACCGGTAGGAGCATTGTTTGGGGCATTCCCTGACTTGGTGAGGCTCATCTGACAACAAGAAATTGAGCCTTTGGTGTAACTGGCCCAATCCTGTGGAATACTGTTCCAGTATATATACTGTGCCAACTTGTAAACATCTGCTGAAAACCTTTCTATTCTGCCAGGCCTATGCAGGCAATTAAGAATGCATTCTTCCACAATGGTTAATTGGTGTCTGTTTTTTATGGGGTTATTTGTATGATTTCATGTTTTTATTGCTGTAAACTGCACACACACATATACATGCAAAGAGGCACACAAATATTTTATAAATAAATATATATAATGAATAAAAGGTGGAGAAATTGTGGTAAAACGCCAGTAGCAGTTAGCAAGTGGAAGCAATAGGACATACCATGTGTGTCTCTGTGTGACTGCTGATTTCAGACCCAAAAAATCAAAGCAGGGCTATATTTGACAAAGATCTGTCCTTAATATCCTTCTGGATGATTCTCGTTCCCACTTATCTACCAATCTCTCCATGCCCCATTAACTTGCTAGACTTCTTTTCCACTCTGCCAATCGTCTGGAAAGGAAACAGAGGAGTCATTTTGATTCTTATTGAAGTGTTCAAATAAGATTTTAATAGCAAGAATGAATTTTTTTGATATAATCTTCTCTCTTCCCCTATTCCCAGCCACTATGCTATTTCACATTGCCATTTGGGAAGGTAAGGTTATTGCATATTCTAACCACTGTTCATATTTCTTAAAGTTAAGTACACTAACTCCCTAGTCTTTTCCTCTCTAACCTGAATTTAATGCATTAAATAAATTTCGCTGGATGTGCTTGCAATGGCAGCATGGAATTTAGTGCTGGCAAGACACCACCATCTCTCCTTCCCCCTCCCTCAAATAAAAGCATCTGATGGTACCATCTTCGTCAAAAACAACTGTAGCTGCTTCACTTTGTGATAAATCTCAAAAACTGTTTACACTGCAATTTCCCCCAGACTCTTTTGCATCTTGTAATTTCAGAATCTGTTTAATGCAGATTTCATTTATCTTAGGTGTTGGGGGAGCTGATCTATTAAAAACTGAGTGAAGGACAGGACCATCTCTAGTTTTGGGGGGTCCTTAGACAACCAAATAACAGTGCCCCCCTCCCTTGGTACTGCCCCTTCTGGTCTAGATCATTAACTAAAATGTAGACTCAACTGAAACTTTGTATTGCTCCACTGATTGTGCTGTATTTTTGTTGACAGTGTTTACATCCTTCAGGCTATCCAAATTCAATAAACACACTTATTATGGAGCAACTACACACACTCACAGAATGGGACTTCATTCTGAATAAACATTCAAAGGATTGCATGGTACAGATCTGAGTGCATAAGAGATCACAAGTTGTATTTTAGGTATTTTTGCAAGTGCTACTGTGTGCATATGTTTGCATGGTACTCATGGGGTTGTTTCTCTCTCCAGAACTCAGGATCCACAGTGAAATAGAAGGGCAGTAGTAGCTTGAGAGAAAATATTTATTCATGAAGCATATTGTGCTGTGTTGGCTACTTGCTTAGAAACCTTTAGAAATGCAATTAGAGAGAGCAGGCTTTGAGTCCAAAATACATTTCCTGTTTTTAGTCTCCCCAAAATCATCATATTAAGAGACCCCATAGAGCACCCAAAACCTCCAGGGCAGATTTGGGGAGGGCACATTGAGGGAGAAGAGGGAGAAGTTAATTGCACAAGCAGAAATCCTAGCACTAGAAGCAGCACTTACTTGGATACTGCATAATTAATTAAATTTGCCATTTTTATTTTGCCTAAAATAATATGGATTCCTGCTCAAAATAATATTCTTCCCTCCTTCTTTCTGCCTGTCCTTCTTGCACTGCTGCCTGCATTTTCCTTTAACCTTATTTCTTTTCTGTCTTCCACCTCCATTATTTTTCTGGGTCTGTTATCTCTCCCTTCAATCTCCCACACACACCTCACTCAACATACCAAGACTTAGAATGTATAAATCAGCCTGAACTGTGTGACTCTTTCTGCTTCCTCTGTCCAGCTAGATGGATCACTGTTCATTTCACATCTTGCTCCTACTGCCTTGACTTGTGCCCTTTGACAGCTGCAGAACACAGATAGAGATTGCCCAGCTCCCAGTGCTGTGATCTCTACCACATTGGTGTTAAGGAAACAGCAACTCTTCCTTACCTTTTGTAAAATAAATGGGAATTGTTTTGACCAGTTGTCTTTCTTTTGACCATCCCTGAACAAAAAGAGTGATTAATTCATCCCCCTACTTGGGGGAAGGGACATAGCTCAACAGCAGAGCATCTGCTTTGCATTCTGAACATCCTAGGTTCAAAACTCAACATCTACAGGTAAGCTGGGAGAGAGCCCAGCCTGAGATTTTGGAGAGTCAATGCCAGCCTGTGTGGGCAGTACTTGGCTAGACTAACCAATGGTCTGACTTGGTGTCAGGCATCCTCCTGTATTCCTTTGTTCAGGTACAATACTTTGTTTTAATTAGTGTTATGGTTCAATCTGGCTTATCAAATGGATGCTGTTGGTTCTCTTTTCATTGCTGTTTTACATAAGATGTTTTATCCAATTTTGCATTAGTTAAGCAGCCTTGACTATTTTTGGAAAGGTGGGTTGAAGCTAAATAAATAAAAAATAAATAAATAATATTTTCTCTCTTTTATTTTTTTAATTGCATCATTTTATTCTTTTAACTATACCCAGGGAACTGCAGCTGAAGGGTTCATTAATTTCCCAAATAAAACAACCACTGCAACAAAACCAGAATCTTGATTAGAAACAAACAAACAAGCAAGCAAGCAAAACAAACATTGACAGCTCAGTCATTAAATTCAATTAAAACTAACCACCAAAGGCTTTCATAAGAATGACAGATTTTGCTTGCCACAACATGGATAGTGGTGAAGAGGTGCCAATTGGCTTTCATTGGGAAGGGCAGTCCATAGTCAAGGCATTATCACTGAAAGTCTCTTTCCTCTGCTAGCAGGGAGGGAACCTCTGGTTGGGTCAAGTGAGTAATCAGTACCTCCTTATGAGACCAGCAGGGATCCCTAGGAACTTGAAAGAGTCACCAGTGAGACCACACCTAAAGACAACCATCCTTGGCACAGAAGCTCTGAATAACTTTTGACCTGTCAAAATTCTTCCACTTCTGGGCAAAGTGTGGAGCAGATGGTTGCCAGCCAGATTCTGACCCTCTTGGGATGAGACTGATTTTCTGGATCCATTTCCACCAGCAATTCATTCTGCACCGTGTGATTAACTTTGTCGGGCAAGCGACTTGAGAAGTTTGAAACTGTCTCCAGGATCTCCCGATGGCTTTCAGAACCATTGATTATGGAATTCTTCAGAAGTGGCTGCTCCTGATGACAAAGGTATGGAGGTGGAAACATGGGAGAGGGTCTTTTCACCTGTGGTTCCCTATTTTGTAATGCTCTCCCCAGAGAATCCCACCTGGCACTAACTTCACTTCCTTTTTGGCACCAGATCAAGCCTTTCCTTAGCTCTGAGGCATTTGATAATTAATTCTCTTTTAAGTGCTAGTTGTCAGCTTTGCTATTATAGTAGGGACCATTCTGAAGTTGTGGGCTAGCGGAATGATGGCATTTTGGTACCTGGCCATTTTTACTGCTCTTAGAAATTTTATTTTATTTGTTAGTTGCTCTTTGCTTTTTACTCCCTGCTTTAAGTCATCTTGAGGAGTTTTTAAATAATGTTATGAAAACAAAATCATCATCTCCACCATTACCTCTGAGGCTTCAACATCTGAGACTAAGGAAAGTGGGGGAATATCCATTCTTAATCCCTTTCTTCTCTTGCAAATCAACCTTTTTTTTTTTTTTTTTGAAGGGTGTTTCATGCAGATTCTGGAAGACAATGATAAAATTGCCTCTTCCCTAAGAACCAGGGCTACCGTTAATAATATAAATTGCTCAGGAGTGCAACCAAAGCTTGCTTCAGCTTGTTTGGAAACCGCTGCTGATTCCTCAGAATACAAGGCAGGGAAGAAATGTGACTGCCTTTTCTGGTGGTCTTTAAAGAGTTGTAGATTTAGCCTTGCCCATTCCTAGGGAGGCTAGTAGTATTTTAACAACCCCAATCTGTTTTATTTATCACATTACATTCCCCCCTCCTTCTTCTATGGAACTCAGGGAGGTACAGATACTGTTGTTGATCTTTGTGGTGTTGAGCTGCAGTACCAGTGGCTGGAGGTGAAGGAGAAATGTGACTCAATTTGCATTTAAAGGAAAACCTACCCAATTTCTCCTTTCTGACACAAGATGGGAACCAGAATACAGCCATCCTTCAAAATTTGCAGTTCTATGAATCTTGTAATGCAGTTCCCCAATATTATTATTATTAAATTTTATTTATACCCTGCCCTCCCCAGCCAAGACCAGGCTCAGGGTGGCTAACACCAGTATAAAAACAATTGATTGAAATACAACTTAAAAACAAGATTAAAATACAACATTGAAACGCCGCATCATTTCAGTAGAAACTCAAATCAAAAACTTTTGGGGAGATGAAAACATCAAATCTTCTCCAAGGCCAACTATCTAGACTGGTCCTACATGGGCTAGAAAAAGCCAGGGAAGTCCCCAAATAGGAGTTCCATCACAGAAGAAGAAAGGAAAAGGGAAGAGGGGGAGGGGATCAATTTGATTCCAAGCCAAAGGCCAGGCGGAACAACTCTGTTTTACAGGCCCTGCGGAAAGAAATCAGATCCCGCAGGGCCCCGGTCTCATGAAACAGAGCGTTCCACCAGGCTGGAGTCAGTGTTGAAAAGGCCCTGGCTCTGGTTGAGGCTAATCTGACTTCCTTAGGGCCTGGGACTTCTAGAGTGTTACTATTTATGAAAATTAAGGTCCTCCGTGGGGCATACCGGGAGAGGCGGTCCCATAGATATGAGGGTCCTAGTCCATGAAGGGTTTTAAAGGTCAAAACCAGCACCTTAAATCTGACCCTGTACTCCACCGGGAGCCAGTGGAAAAGCACTGGGTGAATATGCTCCCATGGAGGGACCACGTGAGGAGCCTTGTTGCAGCATTCTGCACCCACTGGAGTTTCTGGGACAGCTTCAAGGGCAGCCCCACGTAGAGCGAATTACAGTAGTCAAGCCTGGAGGTGACTGTCACATTGATCACTGTGGCCAGGTCGGGGCAGGAAAGGTAAGGGGCCAACCAAACAATGAGTACAAAAATGAATATACTAGTATATACCCTTTTTAAAAATTGAATTATTATGCAAATACAAACCAAAAAAGAATACAGACATTTCTACTGAATACACAAAGAAAGAAAAAGTAAAATAAAATAAAAATAAAACAACCACCACAAACAGTAAAAAACGTAAGTATAATACAAGGTAACTATAGTAGAATATACTAGTATAAAGTGTGCACATATTAGTGAAAATAGCATAAAATGCATTGTATTAGGGGAAATTGCTTGCAAAAGGTTAGTATATTAGGAGAAACTTATTAGGAGAAATTCTCATTAAAACACTAGAAAATGTTCATTAGGGTTTTTTATAAATGAAAAAATAAACCACAAATTACTGTAGAAATGTGGGGAACTGAATTTAAGATTGGAAAAATAAGCAAAGAAGAAAACCAAAAATGGACAGATTCATCGATCCATAAACGTGTATCTACATTTTTGCAAGCAAGCAAGAGTAAGTCCTTGGCACTTCTCATTTTATTTTTCAAGATAAGGCATCTCTTCTTCTGCAAAAGGTATTCAAAATTTCATGGTCTTCTCCAGGGCCGTCTTACCCATAGGCACTAGGGATGTGGGGCACCCAGGCGCCGGGCTCTCAGGGGCGCCAGGCTGAGAGTCCAGGGCCCAAGAGTTGAGTCCAGGGAAGAGCCCGCCCTTCAGTCGGAGCGCCATGACAGGCTCTTCTGCTGCAGGTGGATCTGCACCACGAGTTCAGGGGCGACTGAGACAGCAAGATGCTGAGGTGGCCAGCTGGCTCCGCTCTCCTGTGTGCCTGGGACTGGGCAACCTGGGGGGGCGCCAAGTGGATCTTTGCACCCCAGCACCTCATATGCTTAAGACAGCCCTGGTCTTTTCCCCCTCCCCCCAAAAACAAATACATATTTTGATGCAGGGCACACATGGGTTAATAATGCTGAGCTGAAGTTTTGGCTCAGCTCTGGTTAAAATGCTTTAAAAGGTGAATGATGGTGCGAAGCAAGCATCAACTAGTTTTCAGTGTCCTAGGAGAGGAAGTGAACATTGAGGGAAGAGAGTTCAACCTGATATCTTCATTCAAATAGCAGTAGAAGAAGAGATCTTTGGTTCATGGGAGTAAAGCCATCACCTAAAGAGGCCTGCTAGGAGCCTCTTAATTAACAGGCTAATCGGGGTTTGCCTCAAGGTGTTGCTTAGACTCATTAGCAATATCAAGAAAAGCAGTACAAATAAGACTCACAAGGCAATCTCTGAGTCAATGAGCACTTCCTGATTATCTAATTTACTTGCACAAAAAATATAAAGAAATGCAAAGGAGAAGATGATTGAAAAGGGGTTTTCCTGAAAATCCTGTCTGTGGCATGGATATACAGATGTGGTTTTTATGATGCAGTTGAAGAGGGTTCAACTCCCCAAAAATAAACTTTTCATTTACTAGAACAGATAATTATCTCTAATAGCCTTCCTATGTTACAGTCTTACAGTTTGTGTTATGAGACGCAATAAATGGTGTCCTTTTCTCTCCAGGTTTGATAGTGTAAAGCCTCATTTTTTCCTCCCACTGATCTTTATTCCTTCAAGAGTCCCATTTTAGCAATCTTATGAATCCTTAAGTAACCACTCATGAGTAACTGAAATGGAAAAAAGTCTTCTGTGCTGACTTCAACCCAACAGTATCTTACTTAGTTTTCTGGTTCACAGCTCTCCCTCTCTCTCAGGATTGTTGAAGGAAGGAAAGGGAACATTTAATCTATTGTCTTATTCCTGAAATCATTTCAGCATCCTGAACCATAGAGACATTTGCATATGGGTTGCTCTTCCAAACATGAAGGTATCTGACATATATTGTTGGCTTTCCCAACTTTTATTTCTTTTGAACATCCAGAACACAGGTACATCAGAACAGAAAAACAAAAACAAAGCATAAGATGAGCCTGCAGGATCAGGCCAATAGATCATCTAACCCAACACCAGATGCCTGTGGGAAACCAGCAAGCACAAACACAAGAGCATTGCCTCGGATTGTATAAGCAGAACATAGTCATCAGTTTCCTCCTCCTTGGCTTCAGTGTTGTCATTGTAGAACACAGCAGCAAAGAGGAGGTTGGAACAAAACTAGAATTAGTTGGCTCTGCCTCTTATTGTCTCTGGCCCCATCAACTGTTTGGGCTCCCTGCCTTCCACCCAACCAATCGCAATGGGCATCGGCTACTGTTGAATATCTCACCACACTTCCTCACAAGCCTACTTGGAGCCTGTTTGCTAGCCCCTCAAACAAATGCTGCACTGAGCAGTAGCACATCTCCTGTGAACACAACAACATGTGCACATGTGTGATTCTTGTTGGAGTGTGTGGCCTAGACTGTGTGGCCTCTTCACTTGGCTTTCTCCCTCTGGGGCTGTTCTCAGCGGAAGTACAGTGGTACCTCTGGTTACGAACTTAATTCGTTCTGGAGGTCCGTTCTTAACCTGAAACCATTCTTAACCTGAGGTACCACTTTAGCAAATGGGGCTTCCCACTGCCGCCGTGCTGCTGGCACACACTCTCTGTTCTCACCCTGAAGCAAAGTTCTTAACCCAAGGTACTACTTCCGGGTTAGCAGAGTCTGTAACCCGAAGTGTTTGTAACCCAAGGCGTTTGTAACCCGAGGCACCAGTGTATTTGTTCCTGAGCTGGAGAATACACCATTAATGATCTGGATCTATAGTCCACATTCAAAGACGCCTGCTGCTTAGGATCCAGACTAAATCCCTCCTCGCTGGCCCCACTCACACCATGCTCCCGTTCAGGGGCTTGCACCAGCCTTTGCTCAGCCAGTTCTGGCTCAGTTGGTGTTACTTTCAGCTGAGCTAGGGCTGGAGACTTAGCTAAGCTTTGAATCGCCCAGCTGAGCCAGAGATCCACTGCATCCTCAGCTTCCCATCCTGGTGGATTTTGCCATAGGATCGCTCCCTTAATCAATATTCTGTGCACAAACGTTTATGTAGTTACTGCTCAGGACTTTCTCCCAGCTGGACAGAATAATTTTGTGGTGTGCCACTATTTTCCTGACCTGCTTCTGGCTAACTACCAATCACTAATTATTAAGAAGCTGAAATACAAGGCTGGGTATCATAACAAGTGCATCCAGACAGCATTGCCAGGTGGCATTTGTCCTGCTAATTAACTTATTTCAAGGCTTTTGGGATCAGTCCATCATTTCCAATTCTCTGGACAGCTAGACTCATCTTTGGTTTTAAATGAACATGACTTGGATTATTCATTATGGTTGCCATCAGAGTATCTATCTAGATTACAAAAAGAAAAAAGAGAGTAAGCTGAGCAATAGTTAACACAACTTTATAGCTGCTTTTCATGTGGAGGTATCTGTTGTTGCTTGTTGGGCCAAGTAATTATGCCAAGTGGTACAGTTAATTTGGGAGTGGTGAGTAGCATTCCCTTTCAGTACTGCAAGCCAGTATGACAGAAAGATCCTTTGTGTCAGCATTCCTGCCATGAAACTCACTGGGTGACCTTAGGCAAGTCACTGTCTCTCAGCTTTACTGACATCACACAGTTGCTGTGGTGATGTAATGGGAAGTGGGGAGCCAATTACACCACTTTGAGCTTCTTGGAGGAAAGGTGGGATATAAATGTAATTAAGAGATAGGCAGGCAGGCAGGCAGGCAGCCAATGTTCTCATCTCAGAGAGCATTAGAATCCTTCCCCTCACTCCTTTAGCCTGAATTAAAATCTGAACCAGAAAATTCCAGTTTGCTTCTACCCCTCCTAGCCACAAAGCCACTTCCTCCCACCCCAATCATTCTTACCTTTAAACTGGGTGTCATGACCCTTGAATCTATCAGTGATTTAGACTCAGAGTCAGAGGCTTGAGGGGCACCAGATGGGGAGGCAGGTCAGGTTCAGGACCCAGAGGTTATGGAATTTTGGATCCCTTGCAACCGAGGCTGTTGAACAGGAGCCCCAGATGAATCTCCCAGACCATCTGAACCCAGACCTGAATAACTATGTGTCTCCTACCTCACCAGCCCAGTGCCAGAGAGCACACCAGGAGGGAAACTTTGGAATGGAGGAGGAGTGCTCATCTTCAGGCCAGAGGGTTGGCCTTCTAAGGCTTTGTAACAAGGGGATGCAGCTTGGAGGAGGTAGTCTAGAGACAGTGGCGTAGCGTGGGGGGTGCAGGGGGGCCCGGCCGCAGCGGGCGCAACATCTGGGGGTTAGGGTTAGGGGGCACAAATCCATGGGTTAGGGGGCGCAAATTACTTGCCTTGCCCCGGGTGCTGACAACCCACACTACGCCACTGTCTAGAGACACTTAAAAGGTCTCAGATTAACCCCCCCACACACACACACACATACCTTTGTTAGAGCAAGTTGCTCACTTGTAGCTAACCATGGTCTAAAAACCTTAGATTAACCCTGCCTCTTTCTCCTCAAATCACAGCACAACATTAGGAAAAGAGGATCCTGTGTCCCAGCAACCCCTTTCATTCATGACTAACTCCCATAAGCTGGCTGGGGCTGATGGGAGTTAGAGTCTAAGTTGTTAAAAGGCCCCTGTTTTCTTCACAGAACTAAAATGACCAGAATTCCCCAGGAAGAGGGATTGACTGTTAACCCACTCTGCAAATGTAGCTCTGCAAGGAGAAGAGGGGTTCTGAACACTTAGCATCCTTAAGACACTACATTCTCCAGGATTCTTTGGGGGGAAACCATGAGAGTGGGATGATTGTTTTAAGTGTGAATGGGGCCTAGGTCATGGGATGCTCCTCAGTGGCAGAGCATGTGTTTTGCATAAAGAATGGTCAAATGTAACATCTCAGTATCTCTAGCTAAAAGTGGCCTGGGAAACAAGTTATGGGAAAGTTCCTGCTCTGATTGAGACCCAGGATAGCTGTTATGAGTTGAAGTGGACAATATTAGGCCAACTGGGCAAATAGTCTTAAGCTGCTATAAGGCAGCAACTTGTATCACATGGATGTTACAATGAAATGGAGGAAACAGTGTGAATAACTCATCTTCCTTCTCTTAAACATGATTGTTTAAGCAGGTCTCACAATTTAGGAATGGCACTCTTAGGAAGCCACCAACGAGAATTGAGCTGGGAATGATTTTTAGGGCCACATTACAAGACAGGAAATAAAGATGGACAGGCTAGTTCCAATCTTCCATTTCTCAATTCAGATTTTGCAGCTGTGTGTAGGGGGGAAGAACCCTGGAAGGGCTAGAGAGAAAACACACATCTCTGCAACTGTCAAGATGTTCAGGTGCAGGCGCATCATGCAAGACAGCCGGATAAAGGACAGGGAAGTGTCTCACTGCTCCTGGAGCAACAGTTCATGCTTCAATCACCACTTATTTTTTCAGCTATACATCAGTGGCATTTCGGGGGGCACAACAAAGAGTTTCATTGTTTCACAGAAGTGTGTTTCATTCAGGTGTGTTTCTAAAAGCAACTTCTCAATATTTTAATTTTCTTAAATTGAGCTTCTTCCATCTTAATACTTCAGAAGGATTCCTTGTCCTTTAAAGACTGGAGAAACACATACTATCAACCCCCACCCCCCCCAAAAAAACCCTGTTACTATGTAGTAGAATAACTGTAGGAAAGTCAATAAGCATTAGAAAGTTACTTTAAAACAAAAACAACAACAGCAACAGCAGCAACAACAGCAACAATGCACCCAAGTCACTTCCAATAATCCAACAATGTTGTGCATGTTGTGCATGTTGTTGTTTTGGGGGGGGGGGTTCATTATAGATAGGTTACATATTGCTCAGCCTAGCAAGGGAAGTACCTTTTATGCCCTACCAGTTTCAAGAATTGATAGCAAGCTAGATATGTGTGGGCAACTGTATTCCACCTTAAAGGGAGGGGTGTTTTATTTCTGCCTTATCCATGTACATTGTTTAGGAAATGTTAAAAGCATCTCATCACAAATAGTTGCTATAGTCTTTGTGGGATCTCTCTCCTTGTCCTGCTCCCTGTTTTCTAAAGATGCTTGCTGAACCATCATTAAGGGACAGAAAGAGACAAGACTAGAATTGAGAAGAACATCTTTGAAATGCTCAGCTTTACCCACTGCCAAAAAAAAACCAACAACCCATGAAGGCCAAAAGAATTATCCATTGTGTGGCAATTGCTGTTGGAAACTGTGCTTCTGATATAAAGCACACAGAATGCACTCAACACAAAAACCCAATTTTCTGTCTTTCAACGCACACACTCATCTCAAGAGCACACTGTACTACAGCTACAGAAGCTTGGAACACACCCACCCCTATTCATTGAAACTATGCAAGAGTGGGGTTGTGGCAGATGTAGCTGCCTCAGGTGGCACCTCCCCAAGAGGCAGCATGCTTGTTCGAGTGCCCACCTCTGCCACCAGTATGCACAGCCTCTAGGGTGGAGAGGGACTGGTGGCAAAGCTGGGTGATGGAACCACTCCCCTCTTGCCGAGTCAATGAACTTTGTCACCCAGCATGGGGGAGATCTCCCCCTGCCCACTTGTGTGGCTTTTCACCGGCTTCTCTTGAAGGGAGGAGCTGATGCAGAGCCCCACTTGTGGGTGGGAGGGGGAATTCAAAAAGGATCTACACCCCTCAGCCCAGTGAGGGACACACTTTACAAAGGCTGTGCCCCCATTGCAAGGGTAGCACTAGACCATTTCATCGCAGGTGCTGAAACACCTCAGGTCACTCCTGGGTTGTGAGGATTTAAAGGTTAGTCACATCCCCTGCCCCACTGTCTTCACATGTTTAGATGTCATGTGAAGGGACTCTGCAAGCGTATCAATGTGAACACCTAGAGCCACCTCATTTGACTCTGGCCCACTCCTTGCATGTAGAAGAGTTCTACTTGTCTTCATCAGTATGTGCGTAATATGTGGCCAGGAGCATAGCTGATAGCAGTGGTGAGGTTAACACACATGGTGCCATGACTTCACATGTTCTTTCTCTCTCTCTGTGTGTGTATCATTAATTTTGCTACAAAGGGCAATATTTTCTAGGAGAATGCTGCTTTTTCAGTGAAAAAATGTGCCTCCTGAAATGTCTGTTTTCCTCCTGTGAAAAATGGATCTCATGAAAATTCAATGCAGCCTCATTTTATCATGTGCTGCCTAGATAGCTGATGTGGGTGTTTAAAATGGCCCAGTTACCCTGAGGATGAGATGGTTGGAGAGTGTTCTTGAAGCTACTAACATGAGTTTGACCAAACTGCGGAAGGCAGTGGAAGACAGGAGTGCCTGGCATGCTCTGGTCCATGGGGTCACGAAGAGTCAGACACGACTAAACGACTAAACAACAACAACACCCTGTCGGGTAAATCATAAAGAATTTAAACCAACACATTCTTATGAGTGAAAAAGTTCTGATGTATCTATATACTTCAGAGACTCTACCATTCATTCAAAATGGACTGTAGAGAAACTTTTTCAGTATGAGGACTGCATACCCAATCAGGGCAATCTTTATGGGGCCATTGGTAATTGAGGCAAAAATGTGTGTAGTTAGACACACACCACTCTCCATCCTTCATCCTTCTCTATTGCTATCTTTTTTTTAAAATGATATTTATTGAAAATTTTTGAAATTACAAAGAAAAAACAAAACAGAGAAAGAAAAAAGAAAAAACAAAGAAAAAACAAACCACATCAAACAATACAAATTCAAAAAAACAAAAATACACCGCAAACAAAGAAAAATAAATTCATCATTCTCAAATCCTCAACTCTCATTCCCTTCTTTCTTTGACCTCCTCCTCCTCCCTTTTTTTGTATCCTGGTTGATAATTATGCAGCAATTCCTTTCCATATTTCAAAGTATTCTGTCATTGCATTACCTTGATCTATTTTCATCTTATCTTATAGAAAACCTTAAAACCTTAAAACTTAAATCTTATTTTTACCAACTTCTCACAACCATAATATTCTTACCTAATTCTTTAAACATTTTTGCTAGAGCCAAGTAATTTCGCTCCAACATTATTCTAACATGCCTCAATTTTATAAAACAATCCTGGTAATAAAAAATGAAATAAAAACAATCCAGTCTTCATCCAGCGTCCCTTCCTCCTGGTCCCGGGTTTTGTCAGTCCTTTTTATCCCATCGATCTAGCGCATTAACCTGGTAACCTTATATCCGAGGCCCTTAAGTCTATTCCATGTCCCTTCCCCAGCTCTTCTTCATATTCTCCTTTCACTCGTGGGAACTCCAGCTTGGTGATGTTTTTGACCCTTTTCAACAAATCAGCCCCTTTTCCATAGTCCAGACTCAACTCCATGTGGTATTTAAGAAGATGTTTCAGAATCCCTCCAAAATTAAGAGCCCCCACAGCTCCAGATATCTCACGGCCCATTGCTAGACTCGGAAAGTCCAAACATCTCTGCATAGGGGGGGTCTATCCAACCCCCCCATTTCCAAACCAATCCAAACTTTATCTTTCCAAATCTGGCTTTTTCCAAGTTCATTTGTCAAGTCCAAAAGCTCTTGTTCCTGCAAGGCCGCAGCTCCCTCCATCTCTGGCGCCCAAGATTCAGCAACGTCCTCTTCTCTCATCTGCTCTATCAGGACACACTCCTGATCTAATTCCTGGGTGGGCTCCACATAGTTTCCCACTGCCTGTTCAAAAATTCTGGCCGCATTAGTCATCAAATCCATCTTCTCACTTAACTGTTCCAGTAGGGCACTTGTTTTACAGAGAGCACACAACAGAGCCTCTGAATACATTGTCCTGCAAGGTCACAAGTCCATTCCCACGATTGTAATCTGAAACAGCTGCAAGCTCCCTGGAATTGGTTACAGTTTCACAGTCTCCCTCTAGGGGGAGAACTTCTATTTGTTCTTGCAACAAAGTATCCTTTTTGAGATATTTTGTCAATATTTGTTCCTTTAAAGTGCAAAAGGAAACAGTGGAATCACTATGTTTCTCTTCCTTTAACTATCTGTCAAAAACATTTATCTCTGGTCAATGAGCTTCAAACGTCAGGCCTGACACCCCGCTCCAGGATCAGGACGGTGGAAAGTTACTTTACTTTAAACTCACTTCTGCAGGTTTAAACAGTCCAAAAAAGATCCCCTTTCTTCTCCTGCTGCCGAAGGGGGGTTCAACAATTTTAAATGATGAAAGCCAATCCTTTAGAAGAGGTTTTCTGAGCTCTAGTTTACATTGTCTTTGCTATATTCTGTCTACAAAGAAACGGAAGGCTGACTTCCTGTTTAGACCTTCCCGTTTCAGTGCCAAATTAAAGTAAATTTTTAAGTCCAATTCCTTTCTGCTCACAAGTCCTTATTTAAAGTCTGATTGTTCAAAGTTTAAGTACTCATGGGTGCTTATTTTAAAAGCCAAATTGTCCCAGGAAAAAGGCAGCGCTCTCCAGCAATGGCTGTGCGGCTTCGCTCCACGGAAATAGCAGTTGACTCACAGCACCGCGCCACTTCCCCCTCTTCACTTCAGAGCCCGCTAGTGGGTTCCTTTGCGGGTTGCGGGGGCGCTAAGGGTGCCCGCTGAGTCCCATGGTCACAGGCTTCATCCCTGCTTCGCCGTAGCGGAAAAGACCCGTTTCCCGCAGAGCTAGTCCCTCCAGTTCAGAGGGAGTCCACCATTGCCGATGGCGCCACCCTGGAAGTCCATCCTTCTCTATTGCTATCTAATCCCTCTTTGGAAATTGCTAAATGCTTTTGCCAAAGTGATTTGCTTGTGGCAGGGAGTCTCACTGCTCAGCTTTCTTCAAACTCAGCACAAACATTGGCTCTGGAGTTTCCCCTTTTTAAGCAGAATTTGCCTATCATCTCCTTTAATTTCATCTCCCTTCAACATGTATCACTATTTCATCCCTCCTTCCTCCAATTATAGCTTCATTTACTTCTCATTCATTTACTTTATTTTCCTCCTTTGCAGCAATGCATGCTGTAGCCATGCTTTCATTTTGCTCTCTGTCAAGCACCCACTTTGATGCATGCCTGTACACTATGTATACAGGGAGCTGGTGCTGTTGTCATTGGCCTATCCTAAAAGGTTATGGAGTACCAGCCAGGGGATAGACTATAGCACTGAGGGCCACCTGAACAAGTCCACACTGGTTTAGATAAATAAGAATCTCATAAGCATAATAAATACAGCTGTGCATTAAATTTGGTCAAGGCCTGAATCAAATTGGGTTTATTTGGAGGGATCCAGGCACTGTCTGTGTTGGGCTGAGATAGCCCCAGATCACTGTGGATTGGGCTGAGTGTTCCAGAGCAATCTAGGGCTGGAAGACAAGAAGGAGAGGCAGGCATGGGTGGGAAGAGGGAGACAGTATGGAAAGGAACAGGCAACTGGACGAATGCATTGTTGCAGGAGACGTTAGGGATGGGGCAATGTCTTTCCCACCAGGACTCCCTTTTTGCCCCCTGAAACAGCACCACACCAGACTGAACTCATCAGTTGGATAGAAAGGGGAGGAGGAGACACTGTCTCATCCCAAACACACATTTATGGTAGGCTTTTTAAAAAAGAAAAACAGAACAAAGCCTTAGCCCTGGTCTCCAAATTGCTTTGGGGATGGATCTGTGCCAGGGTGGGTAGCCACCAGATTAGGCCAGGGCGGGTTGGTCTTATTGGGGAATGACCTTGATCAGAGGTGCCGGATGGATAATATGGAATCTGCAAGCTCATCAGAGATAGAATGTTGCTGACAGGCAAGGCAAGGCCTAGAATATGTGGTGATTCTATCCAAGGGGGATTAGGTACCCCAACAGTCTATAGCGCTTATATTTTACAGTTCTTATACCTTCCCAATTTGCTGGCTGTAGGAACAAGTCTTCTCCTCTCTGAACCTGTGGGTAGGATGCTTAATGTGATCTTGATTTGGAATGCACCATTGGTGACTTCTACTTAGTGATCCATTAGATACAATTAAAAACAACCCCACATGTAAAACCAATTTCAAATCCAATGTAGATGCAGGTTGGGGGAAGGTTCTCCACATCTTCCATAGTTGCCAAAGAGACTATAGAGAGTGCCTGACTAATATTTAACAGGAAGGAATTCCAAAAGGTAGGTGCCACTACTGGAACAAAAATGAAAGCAGCTAAAAGCAGCAGGACAGGCTTCACACTCACTAAAAAATATATTTTATTTTATTTTATAAATATTTTATTAGGTTTTCTCAGTAAAAAAGTTCAAAGAAAAAATACAAAAACAGAAAAACAGAAAAGAAAATACAAAAACAGAAAAATACCAAGTCAAAACACACAATACAAAATACAAGCATTAAATCACAAAAAAGTGAAAAAGTGAAAAAAAACACATACAAAGGAAAAAGAAAAACACAACTCTCTCTTTTACAACTCCTCTTTAGTTAACCTATTTTCCTGACTTCCTCACACCTCCCTTTTCTGTATCCCTTTTTTAAGATTAGTTCAGCAAATTCATAATCAATTTAGTTTTTTTAATATCATTCCCATCTTACATTTTACTAAAAAATATTTTAAAAGCCCAGAAAACAAGTAAGGTTTAAGTTGGCACGGAAACAAAAAGAAATGGTGGTACCTGTTATGCTTATAAAAGAGAGAATACTCTACAGAGAATGTGCTCTCCTGCACCAACATTCAACAAACTTAGCAGTGGAGTGTGAAGTTGCTCCCCTATAGATCCCATAGACCCCATAGACACAGGCAAGCGGATATTGGGAAAAGCACTTCTTTGGGTATATGTCTAACTAATGTGAAAATGAGATAGAATGGGTTTGCAAGTGAGACTCTGAATTCTGGTTTGTCATTGCATCCAAAGGAAGACCAATAATGGGCAAACAGGTTATATTTATTAAAATGTAACAAAATTAGATGAGCTGCATAAAAAGCAAATTAACCAAATAAAATTCATCTAGGTAGATAAATTATCAAGTAAGTGGGGAAATAATGCCCTTTCATCTCCTTGGCATGTTAACAGCTGCACTCTGCGGCCACACAGCAAAGGTTTGGAAAGTGTGGGAATGTGAACCTAACATGCAGACAATGGCCTTGTTGGCCAGAGTCCACCCTAGTGTGCATGCCCAGCATAAAGGGCACCCCCAAGGACCCCACCCCAGAGGAAATTCAATGGGGGTGGGTAACTAAAGATTGCACTTAACCCAATAATGCCTCTGGTGTTCAAGCAACCATTTATTATATAACCTCACCATCCAGGCCTAAATGCAATTTGCACCAAATTCAGAAAACAAATGCTTTTCCAGTCTCACACCCCAAGTGTGTTAAGTAGGCAATAAGGGGAGTCCTAAGGGCCAATCAGGGGCTCCCAATCACAATTCCTACTCAGCCTCCCCCCCCCCCCCACAAGAAAGCAGCTAGCAAATCCCATACTGTAAAGTTATGGGGCAAGGGTAGAAGAGGGAAATGTGGAGGTGGTGCTTGTTTAAATAGCCTGATTCTTCCCTGATTGGGTAGAATTTTGTACACAATTTTGCCAAATATATCCATTTTTGAAAGCAATTTCCCTGATATATTGAGCACTCACACTTTATGCTGTGGGTGCCCTTTGCGGGATTGCGCAAGGTGCTTCGGACCTCAGAGAACTTACCAGTTTGTGTGGGCTGGCCTGCCTCTCAGTGTTATTCTTTGGGGGCTCACGCCCAGCCTCAGTAGTCAAGTTACACTTCTGGGAGGTGGGGCCCAGTCCCATAAATAGGGGGAAGAGCTGGCAGCAGCCAGGTAGTCAGCTCAGGAGCTTCAACCACCCAACCCTCCCTTTGTTTAATGTTTCTTGTTTAGAGGTTAACCTTTTTCTTCCTGTTGTTTAGCGGGTGCTGCTATGGTCTTTTGACTGGTTGCTGTTGAAGAGCCGGGAAGAAATTTTCCTGCATTGGCAGGTTTTGTCTTCCCTGTAGCAATTTGTCACAACTTTGGCAGTTTAAGGCCTTGGGCAGAATCTTTAGTCTTTTCTTTTGTAAAATGGGGTGTGTGTGTGAAGTGGTGACTTACCCCCCCCCCCGGGGGCGTTGATTCCAGGGTCCCATCTTAAAGCGGTTATAATATGGGCGTCTCTGGCCATACATTGAAAGGTTTTCATTGGGAATATGGGGTGGGCTGCCTGCATACACATGCATCTTTCAGTGCACCCCCATATCCCATTCACCCTGATGAGCCCCAGTTCCCCCAGCTGGGGGACTGGGAGGGATACACACCCAATGCCTAAGCCAAGGTCTTCCGACGTCTGAATGTTTAATAAAGTTGTGGCCAAATTTTAATTCCATAACACGTCACAAGTCATTATTCCTTTCTGGTGGTCCCTGGGGGCTGGGGCAGTCGCTGCCTGGTCACGCAATGAATTTTTAGACATGATTTCCTCTACTATCAAGGGTAGACAACCTGGTGCCCTCCAGATGTTAGCCAAGAATAGTGGGGTTATCCAAACACAACTGGAGGGCACAACATTAGCTTCCCTTGTCCTGATATAAACATTCTTGTGCACGCTTTCTTTTAATATTTACATTTTGCATGGCTTTTGTTCTTGTTGTAAAACCATATTATGAAATTGGAGAAGTGTAAATTTCAAAGGATAACTCGGTTTCAGTCCATTTATTGTTTCAAGAAGTGTAAATTAGCCAGAATGAATCCCCCTTCCCCAATTATGCAAGTTGGTCCTACTTTAAACACTGTCAATTTCTCTTACATAATTAATTTTAAATCTTTGAGTTTCTCTCTTTCTCCTTGAAAGGGATTCAAGCCCTGGGACTGGTGAATACAAGCTATCTCCCAAGACACTTTTGTTGGCAGTGAAAAGAGTGGGTTTTCTTTTCTCTGTAGAAGCCAGCTGCAGTATTTAGGGGCTGGGGGTGGAGAGGAACAGAATAATAATAATAAAAAAAAATTCATCTCTAAGACGGCTGCTCACAGTGGCACAAATCTTACCTGTGCTATGTTGACTTGATAGCAAAGGTTTGCTGGGAAATATTTCAAAGGCTGACACACAGTGACAATCGATGGAAATATACTTCTTTATTAGTGGCAGGAAATTCTCACTGGGGCCTTGGCTTTCTCACGTAGTCTCAGACTGACAATGCAGGAATTTTCCTTGACAGTGGTCACAAATAGGTGTCTAAATCTTCTTATATTGAAAAAATGTTTCATGTCACTGTAGCTTAAACAGATAAACAGCTTCAAATGGCATTAACTTTTAACTTTGAAAAAATAAGGCATACTTTCTTGATGGAGTTCCATGAGACAGTATTGCAGGTGGCTCAGAAGGCCCACGGTAATGACATGACGAGTCATTGCTCAAACAGTTTTATTGTTTTGATACAGGGCAAATCAAGGTGCTGGACCCTGTTAAAATGAAATCTCTAGTGGCAACATTTTCCCCAGCGGGAACAACTCATCTTTCTGACAGGTTTTAGATTTCAGGTTTACAGTTCATATCATTCTATAAGCCAATGTTTTGGAAAACAGTCACAGGGGCAGACCGTGTGTATGTGTGTGTGTGTTTCCTTAAATTTGTTTTGTATATGGATACATAGCTGTCAAAGTTTCCCTTTTTTAAAGGGAAATTCCCTTATTCCGAATAGGATTCCTCGCAAGAAAAGGGAAAAGTTGACAGCTATGTATGGATAGCATTGTTGTGTTTGTCAGACCTGCCAACATGTAACCGATGAAAACAGGGCCAGAAATTTAATTCTCTCCAAGGTGGTAACTTTTTGTTTGTGCCAGACCATTTTTAGACTGATAAAATGGTAATATAGAGCTAATATGGAGGAAAGAAACCCAGGACAGTTGTTGCCTGTCAGAGTAGGCAATATTGAACTAGATAGCAAATGGCCTCATTCAGAGTAAGGCAGCTCTGATATATTTGGGCGACACCGTAAATAATCAATTAGCCCAATGCATTCCAACAACTGGTTTAATCCATGTAATGGAACATAGCAAGCTGCCCTATATAATGGTCCATCTTACTAAGTACTATCTACTGTGACTGGTTTAGCTTTGTAGGTTTCAGGAAAGGGCCATTCCTGCTTGGAGATGCTGGGACCTTCTGTATGAAAAGCGTTCTACCACTCTGCTCCAGTCCTTCCTCAAAGGATAAATCATACAGTCTTCAATACTTTCTCAAAACAAAACAAAAGAAAATCCACACACCATGAGGCTAATACATATTATTCACTGTAACATGGAGAGCTCCTCTCCCTCATTTACTGGTGCGCTCCCTTCTCTCTTTGTACTGAGGTAGCTCATCAGAAGAGGAAGGTGCTTGCCTGCTATCCACTATACAAGGAGTAGCTAACGTGGTTCCCTCGAGGCACTGTTGGACAATACCTCCCATTATACTTGACCATTGGCCATGGTGGCTGGGGCAGATGGGAACGATAGTCCAACAACATCTTGAGAGCACTGGTTTGGCTGTTCTTGTTCCACAATGAAGCACTGCATAGGGCATCCTCCATCAACCTCATGCCCTCTGGATGCTTTTGGACTGCAATGCTCACAGCCCCACCCAGCAAGGCCAATGGTGAGGAATGATGGGAGCTGTAGTCTTTCACCATCTGAAAGCTGCCAGGTCAGGGAAGGCTGAACTAGGCCGGAGTTCTAGTTGCAGGAACTGCCACCATCTATTGTCATGTGCTTGTCAGATGACACAAGAGGCCAATGGTGTTTTGTCTGTCCCAATAAAACAGCCTCGGACTGACTTGAGCCCCTTTGATTTATGAGAAAAGACTAAGCTACTACCCATGTGGCTGTACCTCCTTGTTCTGCTGACCTGTTTGAGACCCAGAGGATACACTGTGAATTCAGCTTCCATTGTTAGAGGCTGGTGAAATATGGAGACCATTTTAAATCACCACATGCCGACCTGAATGGAATGCCCGCATGTCAAGAAGTTGGCCGTGTCTGCTTATAAATGTGTTGGCAGTGCAGTGAGTGCTACTTATGTTGTTTCGAAGGAGAGTAATTTCCCAAGAGAGTTATTCTTTCTCCCTCTCTCTCCCTATGCTGGTATGAAATAATGAAGCATAGCATATAAAGGTACTAGCTACGGAAATCTGTCTCTCGTGCAAGCAATGCACAGCAACCCACTTCCACTGCGGGTGCTGCCGTACATGTATACAGCTCTGTAAACATTCTGCATGGCAGGACAAGAAACAGCACCACTAGGGGAATCCAGTACATTATTGATGACAAGCTTCCCAATATGTTTTTGTTTCCTCTGTCAACAGAGAAACAAATTACATCTGATTTCCTAGAAGGTGGCCCTGCTGATATGAAGAAAGAGGCATGGTACTTTATTTTAACTTATGATATAATTTGAAATCTACTAGTGGCTGAAATCTAGAATCCCTAGACACAGATAGACATGGTTCACTCTACCTGCAATTGCTGGAGCCTTGCAATTATTTCAACAAATACATATGAAAGGTGAAAGCAAATGGTTTGGTCCCATTAGAAAAAATCCAAAACACATTAGGACAATACCTTCATAAGGTCAGACAGTAAAGGTTGCTTCCAATGCAAGACCTATTAAGAGTTCCCTTGAAACTAGTGAACATGAATCTCTTTGGTCCATTGACTTCAGTGAGTCTACTCTGAGTAAAACTTAGTTGGATGCAGCCTGCAGTGGGAAAATAGTGTGCAAGCTTTTGAGTTTTATAAAGCTCTTCATGAGGTTATATGTTTGTTTTTCTTTTAAAAAATGCAAGGTGGGTGAAGAGAGAAAAAATGCTCTTGTTCAAGCCATCCATATCTGTATCTTGTAAGAGTCTTAGTTTCAAAGAGGTAGCAGGTATTCAAATGAGACCCTTTAAGCATGCAGTCTAGGCTAATTTATACATTAAGATAATTCTTTTGTCCTTTTCACCATGCTAGTTCTTGGGTTAGAATGAAGGGCTGAGTTAAAACAGCCTTTGACAACCTCATGTACTCCAGGTGCTTTGGCTGGGAGTTGTAGTCCAGAAAACCTGGATGCCATCAGGTTGGTGAAGTCTGGGTTAGAATATGAGAATGATCATGGGGCTGTTTACCTGAACTGACCCCTAGTAGATTCTGATGACTTTGTGTAGGATTCCAACCCCAATTGACCTTCACTGCTCCTTTCCAGTGAAATACGTCTCCAGAAATGTCCACATTTTGTCCTGTTAAGTTGCTTCTTGGTGAGGTACCACCCTTGGAGGATTTGTGTAATCAAAGTCAATTATTCCTCTTGTTCCCTCCTCCTGCCTTCCATCCTCACTCACATACAGCAGGATATTGTCAAACACCAAATCCAAATTTGAATAACTGGAAAGCCAGGACTCATTTTCTCTAGTAAACTCTGTCAAACTCTGGCACAAAGCCCAGAATGAGTTTTAAGTAAAGTTATCTCCTTTTCCCACCAAGGCCTAATAGGTGCGAGAACTCTACAGAGCTTGTGCAAAAGTAATTTCCCTATCAGCTGTCAATAGTTCTCTAGTCTGCCTACCACTGAAGGCTTAACTGTTTCTGTAATGTAAAAAAATATATAGCATAGCATAAGGTCTGGGCATGGGTGAGTTTCCATTTCATTCTTCCATTGTAAGTGGCTTTTGGCTTTGATTGGTGGGTTCTCAGAAGATTGTTGAATAGACTGCTACTAAGTAGTTCTGCAGTGTGTTAAAAATAGGAAGGAACTTGGTGGTTGCAATTGCAGCATCTAGAATTTCATTACCAAGCAAGCAAAATTCAGAAAGTTTATTACAATAAAATTGATGGAGGAGGACAGATTAGTGGGAGGGAAGGAAGGATATGATGCCTTGCCTTATCTTATAGCAATACAGGAACAAAAAAAAGATGAGGGGGTGACCAAGTGTAAGGGGGGGGGGGAGACAAAGGCATAGGAACCCAAGGGAAATTACAATAAAAATGATTATTGAAGCACAAATATTGAAGCACAAAGTATGGAATACAGAATTTGAAACTGGGGGAAACTGGGGCTGCTCTGAATTACACTGAGGGGTTGCAGAGCCCAGGGGACCCCAGAGGTCAGCTCCCACCATTTCACCCCTAGAGGCAGCATGGCAGGGGGCTGCCAAGGAGGAGGCAGAACCAGCCTCCAAGGAGTGTTCCTCAGCAGTTTCTGCCACCACAGCAAAGGCAGGAGCAGTGGGCAATGTATTCCTTGGGGGGCCATTTGCTGACTCTGGGGATTCTGTCACCCAAGGTGGTCACCTCACCTTGCCTCATGGGTGGGCTGACACTGTATTTTTCCACTCTCCATTAAGCATTTCTACAGCATTCTGCTGTCATCCCAGCCCCTGAGCATTAAAACTGAAATAATGTCCTCCCCAGGACTTTTAATTGGGGTGTGGGAACCTGGAGAGGCTGGCTACAACCAAGCTCCCTACCAGTCAGGTACGGTTGATTTTCTTCCCTCCCCACCTTATTTCTGATATAGATTTTCATTCATTCCCTTTTTCCTGATGCAGATCTTCACTCACTCCTTTTCTCTCATGGGGAGAGCACAATTTTGTAGCTCACCTCAGATGCCAAAGTATCTTGTGCCAGCCCTGTCCCCAGCCATCTTAACAAAAAAAAAAAAGGTAAGATCAGATCTTGAAGTGTTCCAGCATTTTCTGGGCCATTTTTGCTGTGCTTCCCATCCCCCATTCCTGCTTTGATTTTGTTTTAATGACTGGAGCTTATATTGTGTTGTATTGTGTTTCATAGGAACACTGCTAAGATAATTCATCACACAAGTGAAAATTAGCATATACATTCTCTAAATACATATTTTTTGTTTCTTTGTTTATTCTTAAGAGGACAAAAAAAAAGTAGTCAGGCCAAGATGATGTCCTTATTTTGTACAATTTTATGTTCATTTCTTTCTCCCTGGTAGCAAAGTCATGCATTTGAACAGAGAAAGGAAAGCGTTTCAGAATATTGGTCTGGAGAGGTAGAAAAAAACTTAGAATGTACTGAAGTCAAATCCAGGAATGGCCACAGAAGGCATACCAGCTGAAGCTGGAAAAAGACATTCCTTGCCACTGGTGCCAAATGGGCCTCCAGTGAGAATACTGAATTGAGCAGCACCTCTAAATATTTGTCACATGCAGCACTGCTTCCATTCTGCTGCAGTTCATGTTCACTTTTTTATCTTTCTGTCTGTTGCGGCAAAATTATGCAATTTATGTAAAATACATAACAAATTATTTAAATTATCTTATTCTTATGCTATCCCACCCCATTCATTTTGATGCAAAGGTACAGAAATGCAATGCAAATTGGGGGGGGGGAGTAATCAATTTTTCATTGCTTTTTGGCTGCAAGCAATGACAACAACAACAACAGTGAATACTGATTGGAGTGATTTCCATTTTGGACATGGGATGAATAAATTGACGATGGCCATTTCTGCTCTGATTTCCATCAGAATTCTCCAACGTCCCTATTCTACAAGCTACAAACTAATACAGGAACCCAAGAAGCCTCCAGATGTAATTTGACTCCCAATAATAGTTGACGTATCAGTGCCAGGCAGCATGGCCTAAGGACATGGGTGATTGGAGTTGCAGTCCCGCAATATTCAGAGAGCCACTGGTTTCAGACCTCATCATTAGAGTCTTTGTGCCCTTGTTTTAGTTGAAATGCATGCACATGTGAACCATATCTTAATTTTCCTCCATAAAATGACCAGAGTTTGAGAGGTCATGAAAAACTAGGGTGGAATCTACACACATATAAAAAACCACTGTGAAAATGCTTTTTTAAAAAATGATTTGAAAAATACATTGAATTTTGCAAAGCTCAGTTTCGTCATCTAGTGTAATATTTGTGTATTGCACTTTACAACATATTTAAAACGGTTTATTTGCAGATGTATAGCTGAGTCTTAGGTTATTGAAAGAATATGAAATACAGTGGTACCTCTGTTTATGAACTTAATCTGTAACGGAAGTCTGTTATTAAACCGAAACCATTCTTAAACTGAGGCGCGCTTTCCCTAATGAGACCTTCCACCGTTCAGATTCTGTTCTTAGACCGAGGTAAAGTTTGCATACCAGGACACTACTCCTGGTTTTGTGGAGTTCGTAAACTGAATAGTTCGTAAACAGGGCTGTTCTTAAACCGAGGTGCCACTGTAGTTTAAATATGTCTTATTTGATTTTAAGTTGCCATTGTTTGTATACTGAAGATCTGTTCCTTTAACAGGGATGGCAGAAATCAAGAAGGGAAGTTTCTCCTGTCACTGCATTTCTAAACCAGGGAATTGTTTCTCTATTGATTTCTGCTTGTTGTAAAACTGTTGAATGAAAGAGAGAGAGAGCGAGAGAGAGAGAGAGAGCACATATGATTTGATTTGGGCATTCAAATCAAAACACAGCATTTACAAGTATATTCACAACTGGTTATGTGCGCATTGTGGAGAGAGTGGTAACACAAAAAGCTAATTCACTGCATCAACTTCTGCTAGATCCAATTATTTGGGTTTGGAAAACAGTCCTTTAATTTTACTTTGCGATTATACGGCTGAATAATTCTTGTAAATTATCTTTAAAACCATTTTTATTACAAAATATTTGCATGTTAAATGCAATTGTTTCCTTTTAAGTGAAGTTAAAATTAGGCGCTTAACTATGTTTCAGGAGTGATATATGGAGCTGAGCTCCACTGCCATGCGTTCCAGGATTCTGCTCCATGAATAAAACCATCAGAGTAAAGCTACCAATAACACTTCATCTTGACATTAAGTTCTGTACAACAAATAAATCTCCAGAATCTCAACAGACCCAGCAACTTCATTAACAGTTATGCTGCAGCAGGGGAATGAAAGAAAATCAATTCACAGATGCCAGCATTTTAGGTTTTACTCTGGTGAAGACCGCTTTCTTGACCACCCAAGAAGAGAAAGTTAAACAACAACATTAAGTCTTTTAGATTAATGGTAGGTACTCATCTGCAGCACATTGGGAAGAATGGCATTATCACACCTTTCCGGTAATTTACCTCTTTAGTGCAAATGGCAGACATTTTTTTTTCTGTTCCATCGAGTGGGTGGTGGAAGGATATGTTCTTGAAAATTAATACATTTTAAAAAGTGACAATGGACATCTTGCTATGTTGGCAACGTGCTCCATATTAAAAGTTCCCTGTCGTTGAAAATCTACCCAGTTGGGAAGAATGGTTCTATTTCAATTTTCTATTCTGATTAATTAGCAATGGATTGAAGACGGTGAATAATTAGTGAATCGGTGTCATTCATGGATCTTTCCCCTATCCTCAGCTGAAGTATGATCTCAATACCCCACAGTTAGATCAGGGCCCCACAAAACCTCATATCGTTATGTTGTTTCTGAACTTCTTTTGTGACACTAAGATGGTTAAATGGTTATATTTACTGACTATAGCAATGGAAGATCTGTAAAGCTCTTTAACCAACTTATTAAAATACAGGCTGGTGTGTTTGAATAAAGATCTAGGAGGGGAGAACCCCTCCAATCCACTGGTCATGTTATGAGCTGCACTCTATGGGCTCCCAGACAAAGATGTGGGGTGGGATTCTCACACATGCACCCAGGCCTCGCAGTTCAGCATTCAGCAAAGTGCCACACCAGGCCTAAAGAGCACCACCAAAAAAACACAACTCTATCAGATCAGGTCAAGGGTGACCCAATAATGCATTTAAGCTAATCATGCCTCAGGGTACCAGTCCATTAGGTTTTTAACTTCCTTTCCCTGCCTACACTAAATGCCAAACAAATCAAATAATTAACACAATAGGAAGCATATCAAGGTGGGAGACCCACTGTGTGGAGTAGGCAAAAAAGATGGGGCCCAAAAGTCAAGAAGGGGCTCCTTCAAAATTCCCATACATCCCCCACAAAAGGGAACTAGCAAAGCCATATAGTATAGCAAAGGAGGGAAGGCACCACAGAGGAGGGGCAGGCGGCATTAGGGGTGGGACAAGCTTAAATAGTCAGCTACATGCCCCTTCCCACTGTGCTCCAAAGGCCATGTGATCCTCAACACCCTCCTCTTGAAAAGACTATCTCAAGTCTTTTCCCTGATGTGAAGGGGTGTGCAGAAAATTGCTGTAGATTGGGAGACATTCCAAAAAGCATTTCTTTGCCAATATTTTTTTGCTACATTGACATCAGTACCTAGATTTTGCTTGGTTCCCACCTTCATTCTTCATCTCTTTTCCATTTTTGCATCATGTTTCTTAGTTTGCCTACCTTTGTTTTAAATCACTCTGAGAACATTAAGTCCCACATGGAGTATGCACACCGAATACAAATGATAAAGTAGGTCCCTAGTCCACAGAAACCACAATCAATCAGTTACCCTTTAAATGTGACCACCCTTAATAATTTAAACACAATCCCACTCTTCATCTCCTAATGTATTCAGTGAATTTGCAAAAATAAAAGAAACCACATAAAATTAAGGTAGGGGTGTTGGGGGGGGAGGGAGAGGAGTCTGTTCCATTATTGATTTTGTAAACAGTTTTAAATATTTTATTAGCGCTCTCTATATATTTAAGTGCCATTGAGTTGAATGGGGCTTACTCCAGGTCCCAGATAGCGGAATATAGGACTGCAGCACTACAGAACCTTTCGTTCACTCATTTCTGCATTCAGCAACCACCATGACAACATATTTTTAAAAAGCTGATAATCTGCACAAGTGGTAGAGGAAGAGTCTTAATGCTGAATATATTGCTGAATTTCACAGGCTGCGCCACAGTACTTAACTGTTCGTTTTCCCGAGTGCTGGATTTAGACTATTAAAAGCCAGAGAGTTACTTGTGAAGAAAATAAATTGCTTGAGATTAGCAGAAAAGTAGCAATAATAAGAGTTAATGCAAAACAAAATGTCTTATTCTTTACTGATGCTGTCTAAAAGTGTGGGGTGGAGGTGTGTGAGTGTGTATGAGAGACATCTTTGTAAAGAATTTCCCTGAAGTTTTTATTGTGCCTGCAAGTGGAAAGAGGGCTGCTCTTGGTTTTACAGAGTACATGCCACAGAAATAGAGTACTTTGTGTCCTACTTTATAGACAGCTGCCCTCTATTTGAGGTACCCCATGTCTAGTCCAAGTCCAGTTTAAAGGACCATAAGAAGTGGGAGCTGCATTAGCAGCAAGCACCTGGGCAACAGACTGACCAGGCACACTTCTCATCTGGTTGGATTCTTCCCCAACCATGGTCAGAAGTCGTACTCATTCTTTTTATGCCTCTGAATGCCAGTTGCTGGGAATCCCAAGTGGGGAAAGGATAGATATATGGGAAATTCAATTCAGTTAGTATTTAAAGATGAGCCTACCTAATTCACACTTTATGAAACAAAATTGAAACAACACTTCAAAATTCACACTTTGCATAATAATAATAATAATTTATTTATACCCCACCCATCTAGCTGGGCTTCCCCAGCCACTCTGGGCGGCTTCCAACCAAATATTAAAATCCAGTAATGCATCAAACATTAAAGGCTTCCGTAAACAGGGCTGCCTTCAGATGTCTTCTAAAAGTCTGGTAGTTGACATCTGGTGGGAGGGTGTTCCACAGGGCGGGTGCCACTACCGAGAAGGCCCTCTGCCTGGTTCCCTGTAACCTCACTTCTCG
Organism: Podarcis bocagei; assembly: GCF_964188305.1. Classification (NCBI taxonomy): domain Eukaryota; kingdom Metazoa; phylum Chordata; class Lepidosauria; order Squamata; family Lacertidae; genus Podarcis; species Podarcis bocagei. The sequence goes on along the minus strand of NC_138140.1, from coordinate 47,299,644 downwards.
CAATAAGGGAACCGCCAAAAGGCCCTTGGCGCTGGATCTCAGTGTCCGGGTAGAACAATGGGGGTGGAGATGCTGTGTAGTTGTCCAACCAAGTAATGTGTACCAAAAGAAAAAGAAAAAAGTATATAGTGTTCATAGAAATGCACACTATATTAATGAACAGACAGAAAACCCATTATGTTAGGGGAAAATGTTTTGCAAAAGAAATCTGTACATTAGGCAAAAGTGTATACAAAAAATGTGAATATTAGGAGAATTTTCATGAGAAGGAGGAGGAGGAGGAGATCACAAACAGATTCAGAACTTGAGAGATGAAGAACCAAACTGTGCTTTGTTCAACTCTGATGATGCCTTTTTTGTTGCAAGGACAGACAATAGCAAAGTATGTGAAAGTGTGTGTAGAAATTAGCCTTCTGCATAATTTGTCTCTCTAGCTCTAAACACTTTTGCCTCTGGCCCCACTCACTGTTGGCATGTGGTCCTTGATAGCTCATTTCCAGAAGTAACCTTCCCCACCTCTGCTCTAAGACAGCCTGCTGTCCTCAGGCATGGTGGATGATACTGTCCCATTGCCAGCGCTGCAAAAATAAACAAATAAATAACTCCATAGGTTATTGAAAGTCTGGTTTATCCAGAGCTGCTTCGGTATATCTCCAGAGTGGGCGTGTGAAGTTGCTTGGATATTCCAAATGCATATGCAACTCCCCATCCTCATCCTGCAAAAAAAAGAGGATGTAGAAAAGCAGTGACTCGCTCACACAAACCTGGCAAATAATTAAGATATTTGAGAATTCCATACAAAAGTCTTGCTATGATTCAATATCATTGTAGCCTGAAAAATTAATAGCTTCAGTCCTGTGGTAACGTGGAACAGAAAGGTGATGTATCACTGTCACAGGAAGGAATTAGTTTCTAGATCATTGGTACTGCTGTAAGAATATTACCACTTGAGCCACAATATTTAAGCTGGGTGGTTAAAAAGGCTACTTGGATGTGTTTGTGTGTGAGGGAGGGAGGGAGGGAGGGAGGGAGGGAGGGAGAGAGAGAGAGAGAGAGAGAGAGAGAGAGAGAGAGAGAGAGTGAGTTTGGGGGAGGGACAGACTCTCTAGATTCAACAAAGAGCTAGAATTTGAGCAAACTCATAAATTCATGAAACTAGGAGAAAATGCCTTGGACTCCAGAGCTACACTGCTGGAACCCTTCTTGAGAAGACCACGCTGTAAGATCTGGGCTCCCTCCATCTAAATTCAGGCAGAAATATGTGAGTAAATCATATTTCTTCAAGCTACTCCAGTCTTTGCTGCATCTTGATGATCGGAGGAACACAAGTTCTGGGTGAGCTCACGGAACCCCCCTGCAATCTTGCTGCAGCTCAGCAAAGATTGTGGAGTGACAGAGAACCTTTGTAACTGTGTATACACACACACGGCTGTCATCACACAGCCCCGACTAGAGGATTTGTCATGCTGTATCACAACCTTGGATTTGCATGAAGTCAGAGAAAAGTCTGCATAAAATAATTTTTAGTGACTTGTGACCATCCTGGATTAGGCCACTTTGGGGTCCTCACTCCAGCTGCCTATTTTCAGAGGCAGTTTTAGGGTAGTATGACTAGTGTGGTCACAATGGGTGCTGTGCTGCAGGGAGCGTCACAGCAATGCTGTAGAATGGGGCATGAGAGGCGCTTCCCCCACACCCCCTCAAATTTTAGTGCCACACAAGGCACCGTTGAAACCAAAGTCTGCCACTGCTATTTTTCCTTCCCTTTTGGGGGGTACTTTTGCAAATCTTGGTGTTTTTCCAAGCTGGAAGATACTTCCCCCTTTGTGTTACACAAGCAACCTAACATAATGCATGTCTCTTTGTTATTTTCACTAACAGAAGCATTTTATAGCAAAATTTAATATACACATATTTATACATGTTATTTGGTTGCATAGCTGTCAACGTTTCCCTTTTTTAAAGGGAAATTCCCTTATTCCGAATAGGATTCCTCACAAGAAAAGGGAAAAATTGACAGCTATGTTTGTTTGGACGACTGCATCACAACATTTGGAGAGGTGCAGATTTCAAAGAAAAGCTGTCTTTCAGTTCACATATTGTTGTGATATCTTCACATTAAAATGCAAACTAAACCAAATTAGTTCCCTATACAAGATGCACCTATATCATATTATTCCATCATTTTGACATCACTAGTAGAGTCCTTAGCTATTTGGTCTCACTCCAGAGCTTGTCTTTTACCACCCCATAATTCTGAACAAATCTCTTGCGAGTTACAGTTGAAATATTAAATCTGTGCTTCATTGTAATGGGTTTTTGAATTGCATTGACCTATTTTCAAGTCTTTTTTTTCCAAAGATGATTGTTCTGCCACAGCACTTTTTTTGGTAATTATGCTCACTGGAAATTTAGGGCTTTTTCTTCTTTCTTTCACCCTTTTGGAAAGGCATCTAGAAATACTAACTCATTAACTAATAATTCCATGGTGTGCCCCCCCTGCACTTAATAGGAATCACCCATGTAGATAGACATGCATATTCAACCGAGCCTTTTTATTTAAAAATGGCAGTTAATTTCTTACCATGAACTTGATTAACTGTGAATTATTAGCTCTGTTAAATTAATAGCTTAAATTCTTAAGGTATTTTCAGTAATTTGGAGAAAAGAAGCTCAGCATGTTGCCATAATCTGAAACCTAAATGGTTTGCCATGACAATAAAGCATTATATACAGACAGCTTGCTTTTTGCTTTTTTGCTTTATAAAAAGAGCAAATAATTATTCTTTAGTCTGCATTAGCATTAACACAAGAGATATATTACAAGGCATTATTCGGTGGCATGAGCATATTCAGCATCCAGTAATTCCATGATATAAGAAGAAAGGAATGATTTATCAAAATCCACTGGGTGATCAATTCATAACAACAAAATAGATGTCTTTGTTTGCCTCGTTGCAGCTGTACTAAATCATCAGGAAAAGCAAGGAACACCAGAGCAGTGTAAAATATGACACTCGGGAGATGTTGCCTTATGGAAACCCCGGTAGCACAGGCCATTAAAAAAAAAAAAAGAGTGCCACATCTTTTGAATAAATGAGGCCATATGCTTCTACTCTTTGGCCACTTCAGTTTTAAATGCAGTTGGGTGGTGCTTCAGACACTACACCATTATGGATTGCAGTGAGCGTCCAAAAATATTAGCAGTTTCAATGGAAGGTTGACATTCTTGCATACATCAGGTGAAAAATCACCCAGAAATAGGTCAATGGAGATGGACTATCCGTTGGTCATTGTCAACATTCATCAGCCTAACTCCATACTTTTGAATAATCATTGTAGCACACATATGCCTGGCATGAATGAACTGGTAATAAGAATGAAAACAATAATTAAAATAATGTGAATATGAGAGATATAGTTTTCTCTGGGGACTTCCGGGTTAGCGCCATCAATAATGGTGGATTCCCTCTGAGTCCCTGAGGGACCAGCTCCGCGGGATCGGGTCTGACCGCTGCGGCGAAGCGGGGGCCCTTTAAAAATCACAGGCGGGTGAAGCCTGTGAACGTGGGGACTCGGCGGGCACCTTTTGCGCCCCCCCCAAATTGCGAAAGGAACCCTTTTAAGGGCTCCGGAGCGAGACGGGGTGAGTGGCGCGGTGCTGAGAGTCAACTGCTTCTTCCGTGGAGTGAAGCCGCACAGCCGTTATCGGAGAGCGCTGACTTCTTCCTGGGACAATTTGACTTTGAAAGCAACTACCTGTGAGTAGGATTAAATTGGATTTAAAGGGGAAAAAAGTAAATTTGGCACCGAAGCGGGAAGGTATAAACAGGAAGTCTGCCTTCCTTTCTTGTAAATAGATCAAAGCAAAGAGACTGTAAGCGGAAACTCGAAAGACGCTTGAAAAAAGATTTAAATCTCAACATCAGGAAAGCGATCTCCCCTCCGGATTGCAGGAGAGGAGGGGGGAAAGGTTTGAACTGTATTTATCTGCAAAAAAAAGGGGAAAGGGAAGCTAAAATCCACCGCTTAAAACCTGGGAACGGACTGCCCCGAGATAAGGAATGCAGCTCTGTGGAAAGCCTGTCGGTAAGCAGAGGACTTTTGACAGCTAACTCTGCAAAAGAGATACAGTGTTTCTGAACCTCTCCTGGTTTTAAAGTAACTGATTAAGTGCAACTGAATCTGTTGTTTTTATGTGAATTGGGGGACCTATAAGGACTATTTTCCTTTTTTAAAGTTGCAAGCTTTGGCTGTTACTGTGTCCCCCTAGAGGAGGCTCGACATTGTTACAATAACAACTGGGCTAGAGGAATTTTCCATTTCAAAACAAATTTCAGCTGTGGGATCGACCTTGGACTCTCATGAGAGTGTTATGGCAGATGGAAGAGGAAAGATAGAGTTGATGCAGGAAAAAACTACTAGGTCTGGCAGACCCTATCGGACAGATACTGTGTTGCAGCGAAGGGCTTCAACATCTGGTCCTTCTGGAATATCTGGAATACCAGGGGCTGCACCTCCACAAGTTAAATCAAAAGTTATGTCGTCCGAAGTCGTTTTGGCACAGGCACTTGGGAAAATTAATGAATCTTTGGAAAACTTAGCTAAACAAGTAGCTGAAACAAATAAACAAGTAGCCGAAGCATCAGTTAAAATTGACCAGAATACCACAAGCATTAATAATTTGGGACAGAAGGTAAATACCAACACAGAGTCTATTGAAAAATAGACTCGAAAATAGACCCGAAAGATAGCTGAAGAAGCAAAAGATATAGCAACTGCTACTCAAGAGAAGATACCACCGGTTTATAAGCAACTTGAGGACCACGGTTTGACGTTGTCTATGATTGAATTGAAGGAGAAAGAAAGAAATTTAATAATCAGGGCTGTACCAGAACGTGAGAAAGACAATTTGGCTGATTTCCTTACGCAGGAATTTGCAGATTTCTGGCAACAGGATTTGGGGAAGGAAGAATTTAAGATAGTGAGTGCATTTAGACTTGGAAGAGGAGGAAGGAGGAACAAGGTGAGAGACTGAGAGACTGCTTGATTACCCTTCGTACAAAAGAGGAGAGAGACAAAATCTTGAATCTGCATTATCAAAAGACTTTAGAAATTGACGAGTCAAGTGTGGAGATATTTAAGGACATTCCAAAACACCTTTTGGACTTAAGGCTCAACTACGGAGATTTAGTTGCCCTGTTGAGAAGAAATAGAATCATCTTTAGGTGGGAAGTTCCTCAAGGCCTGTCCTTTAAATATAAAGGAAGAAAGATAAAAATAAGATCAGTCAATGACAAAGATAGGTTTCTGAAGGACCACGGAGAAGATCTACAGAAAGAAGCAGAATTCGAAGAAGAGCCAAAAGCACTGGAAAAAGGAATACTAGATATAGCAAACTTATCTTTTGGATTGCATGGTCCAGAGAAAGTGACACCACTGACAGAACAAGAACAGACACTTGGCGCAGTTGGAGGTAAAGCGAAGTAACCCCATCATGGCTCTGCAACTGTTAAGTTGGAATTGTAATGGTCTAAATTCTCCTCGGAAGAGAAAAAGTGTTTTTCATTTATTAAAAAAGGAACAATTGGACTTGATTTGTTTACAAGAAACACATGTAACAAGGTTACACAGGAAATTACTGACTAATAAGAGATTGGGACAGGAGTTTATTTCATCTGACAAAGTTAAAAAAAGAGGAGTTGTGATTTATGCAAAGGAGAGACTATCACCAAAATTTATTTTTAAAGATGACCAAGGAAGATTTCTGGCAATTGAAATTCAAGTTCAAGGAGAGAAATTTTTGATAGTAGGAATTTACGCACCGAATGAGGGGAAAGCTGAATTCTTTAAAAAGTTGCATGAGACCTTATTGGATTATTTGGATTACAATCTGATCTTGATGGGGGACATGAATGGAGTAGTATCTACAAATATGGATAAGGCACAAAGACAGGTAGTCACCAAGGATGGTAGACTACCGAAAATATTTTTCGAGATGACAGACAGCTTGGACTTAGTCGATATTTGGAGAACAAAGAATCCCTTGGGAAGAGAGGGAACTTTCTTTTCTGAAGCCAAGATAACATGGACTAGAATTGACCAAATATGGGTAACTAGAGGAATGGCACCAAAGACAAGAAAAGTGGAAATCTGCCCAAAAACCTGCTCCGACCATAATGCTGTTAAGATGGAAATGAAACTAACACCAACTGGCTCCTTTAGATGGAGGATGAATGACACCTTACTTAGAGATGAAGAAGTGCTTAAGAAGGCCCAAAAAAACCTTGAGAGACTATTTTGAGATAAATATGAGCACCAATGTGGAAAAAAGAGTAATCAGAGACGCAAGCAAAGCTGTTATGAGAGGGTTCCTGATACAACAGAACGCAATAAAGAAGAGAAGCCAAAATGAGAAGAAAGACAAAATTTGGGGAAAAATAGAAGAAAATGAGAAAAAATTGAGAGCAAAACCAAAGTCGCAGGAGATTTTGAGAGAAATAAAGTTATATCAAGTACAATATATGGAAATGATGAATCAGGAAATAGAATGGAAAATTAAACAAATGAGACAAAAAACATTTGAATCAGCTAATAAATGTGGGAAATTGCTGGCCTGGCAAATGAAAAAAAGACAAAAACTAAATACTATCACAAATTTAGAAGTGGAAGGAAAGAACATACACAACCCAGCTGAGATTAGAAACTGTTTCCAGAGGTATTTTAAACAATTATACACACAAGGGCCACAGAAAGAAATGGATATAGACCGATTTCTCAAGACAAATGGACTACAAAAAATCTCTCAAGAAAGTAAATTAATGTTGAATTATAAAATAACTGAACAGGAAGTAGAAGGTGGCATCCAAAACATGAAATTGGGCAAATCTCCAGGACCGGATGGGCTGACTGCTAGATATTATAGATCCTTGAATGAGTGGTTAATACAGCCTTTAAAGGAAGTCTGCAATGAAATATTGGAAGGGAAAAGGGCACCGGAGTTGTGGAAAGAGGCGTACTTTACACTTATACCGAAAACAGAGACTGAAAAGACTCAGCTTAAGAACTACCGCCCCATATCACTACTTAATGTGGATTACAAAATCTTTGCAGACATTTTAGCCAAGAGATTGAAAAAAGTGTTGATGGAAAAGATTCATAAAGACCAAGCGGGCTTTCTCCCGGGAAGACATTTGTCTGACAATTTGAGGAATATAATTGATATTTTGGAAAAACTAGAAGTGAACATAAATACTAAAGCAGTTTTGATATTTGTGGACACGGAGAAAGCCTTTGATAATATTTCTTGGAGTTTTATGAAGAAGAACCCACAGGGGATGGGGGTAGGCCAAGGCTTTGAAAACAGTATAAGTGCAATTTATTCAGAACAAAAGGCTAAACTAATTGTAAATAATGTAGTGACGGAAGAATTTAAGATAGAAAAAGGGACACGACAAGGCTGCCCAATTTCCCCATTGCTTTTTATATCAGTCCTGGAGGTTTTGTTGAATATGATTAGAAGGGACCAGTTGGTTAAAGGTATACAAGTCGTAGCTAAACAGTACAAATTGAGAGCATTTGCGGATGACTTAGTATTGACATTACAGGAGCCAGAATCTAGTACTAAAAGGGTTTTAGAACTGATTCAAGAATTTGGTCAGGTTGCGGGATTTAAACTGAATAAGTTAAAAACTAAGGTTTTAGAGAAAAATTTAACACCGATCGAGAGAGGTTTCAGAATGAGACAGGTTTGACAGTTGTTAAGAAAGTGAAATACCTGGGGATTAATATGACAGCAAAATTTTATTTAAAGACAAGTATGAAAAATGCTGGGCCGAAGTCAAAAAAGATTTAGAAATTTGGTCAAACTTGAAGCTTTCACTGCTGGGTCGTATTGTTGCGATAAAAATGAATGTATTGCCTAGAATGCTGTTTTTGTTTCAAACATTGCAAATTGTGGACAAAATGGATTGCTTCAAGAAGTGGAGGAGATATTTCTAGATTTGTCTGGCAGGGCAAGAAGCCCAGAATAAAATTTAAGATATTAACTGATGCAAAGGAAAGGGGTGGATTTGCCCTGCCAGACTTTAAACTTTATTATGAATCAGCAACTTTTTGCTGGTTGAAAGAATGGCTGCTTCTTGAAAATACAGACATTTTGGACTTAGAAGGCTTTAACAACGTATTTGGATGGCATGCATATCTGTGGTATGATAAGGTCAAAGCACATAAAGCATTCAAGAATCATATTGTTAGGAAAGCATTGTTTAATGTCTGGATAAGATATAAGGATTTACTGGAAAACAAAACCCCAAGGTGGTTGTCACCGATGGAAGCAAAAGCACAGAAAAAGTTCAATATGGAGGCCAAGTGGCCGAAATATTGGGAAATTCTGGAACAAGAGGGAGATAGACTGAAATTGCAGAGTTTTGAGAAACTAAAAAACAAAGTGCGAGATTGGCTTCATTATTATCAGATAATGGAGGCATATAATTCGGACAAGAAAATTGGTTTCCAGGTGGAAAAATCAAAATTAGAAACAGAACTGTTAGAACCCAAAACTAAGATTTTGTCAAAGATGTATAACTTGCTGTTGAAATGGAATACTCAGGATGAAACTGTGAAATCTGCTATGATTAAATGGGCACAAGATGTTGGACATAACATAATGATGGCTGACTGGGAACAGTTATGGACCACAGGTATGAAGTTTTCGGCATGTAATGCCTTAAGAGAGAATATTATGAAAATGGTATACAGGTGGTACATGACCCCAGTCAAGCTTGCAAAAATCTATCATTTGCCCGATAATAAATGTTGGAAATGTAAAGAAACTGAAGGTACATTCTTTCACCTTTGGTGGACGTGCCCAAGGATTAAGGCTTTCTGGGAGATGATATATAATGAACTGAAAAAGGTATTTAAATATACCTTCTTGAAGAAACCAGAGGCCTTTCTCCTGGGCATAGTCGGCCAATTGGTGCCAAAGAAGGACAGAACTTTTTTAATGTATGCCACAACAGCAGCAAGAATACTCATTGCAATGTATTGGAAGACACAAGATCTACCCACCCTGGAAGAATGGCAGATGAAGGTGATGGACTACATGGAGCTGGCCGAAATGACTGGCAGAATCCGAGACCATGGAGAAGAGTCGGTGGAAGAAGATTGGAAGAAATTTAAAGACTATCTACAGAAATATTGTAAAATTAATGAATGTTAGAATGATGTTGGATAGAAATTAAGTGGTTTTCAGCTGTAATACTATAAGGGAATATGAAAAATGGATTATTAATAGGCAAAAATTTAATGTTACAATATTTTAAGATCAATGATTAGGATAAACAAAGAGGGTAAGGATTTGCTGAACCAACAAACTGAACTGGAATACAAAAAAGGGAGGCGTTAGGAGGTCCGGGAAATAAGCTAATGAAAAATAAGTAATGGAAAGAATGAGTTGTTTTTAACCATTTCTATTTTGTATTTATTATTATTATTATTATTATTATTATTATTATTATTATTATTATTATTATTATTACTTTGTAATACTTTGAAAACTTTAATAAATATCTTATAAAAAATATATAGTTTTCTCTGAATACTGCTGCTGTGTGATCTTATGTTACAGGAAGGCCTGTTAAAAAGTCTTGCTCTAAACACAATTACACAGTTGCACTTTACAGAGGGAGAGTCCTCTGTTTGTAGGAGTCCTTCCTTCAAAAAGCTATCTAGTTCAAGAATGGATATAGGTTGCATTCAGACAGTGCTTTAATGGGATCATCCTTAGAAGGCAGTCCTTGTGACTGGGCTCCTGGACACACCCCTGACTAAGTGGGTTTTGTTTCTAGGTCTAAGTTTCATTTCTCTAAATAGGTATCACGGGTCACAGCCAATCAGGAAAGGAGTAGGGGTGGTTAAGGAATTATATAAGCATCAGTGCAAGAGTGCCCTAGGCACTGGATTGGCACCGCTTAACACCTGCCCTCCCACTCTTAGTGCACGTTCTCAGCCTTGCTTTGGACTTTGTGTGAATCACCTGTCTTGGGACAGGGGACGGGTAGGAATTTTTATCCATTTGGAAAATTGGCACTGGCCACTTGGTTTATCGCCTACCCCCTTAGCAATCATCACAACTTTCCAGGTTTGATGGTTAGGCATTGGCTTAATTTTGTGTGTGGAGGGGAGGTGTAGCCATCACCTGCCCCTCAGTGATCAAAAGGTATTCCGTTAAAGGAATCTGGGCCCCCCACATCTCATCCGAAGTCCGCTTGATGGGCTAGGGCCATGCCGGGTCACAGGAACCTCGCGGTAAGCTTCTGTTGGCCAAAACCCCAATGTTGCTGCCCCTATGGGTTTACCTACATAGACTCTGTCAACTGGGGCAATAGTCTGTTATAGTCTTATATCACATTTAATTTGCAATCAATAAAGTTGTGACCTTAATGCTACCCATCAACCTTAATTCTGTGTCCATGTGTAGTTATTTCATGGGGGGCTAGCTTGGGGCCTCAAGATGCAATTCCAGTTCCCCAACATGTCCTTACTTGATAATTTCCACACAAAATTTTAAATGACAGGAAAGAACTGGATGGCAGAATACCACCCCAAATTTTTTCACATGAAGTTACAAAATGAAACTCCCACTATTTCCTGAGTTAATGGGGATATAAGCATGTGTTTTATGGAAGCAAATAACATGGAAAGAAGCACTAAACTTCCCCTACATTCTACATTTTCAGAAGGGGTTTTTAAGTTGTGTAAAATGTCATATAAAAATGAATGCAGCCCCAGTTGCATGAGGTCTTTGTGAAAGTTCTCCTTTCCCTCCCTTAGAATGCTACAATGGCAGCATCCCAGGCACTGGGAAGTCTGGGAGAAGTAGTTCTCTAGGTACCATAGTCCCTCAAACTAATTTTCTAAGGCTCCTGGCACCTGGGGTGCTGCTACTGCAGTATTCTAGGTGCCAGGAAGAGGGAATTAAGAGGCACAGGACAGAAACTTCCAGAAAAATCACATTGCAGCCTCACTGCACTTACTGGCCAGTCACAACTGTTGCTGGCTTACTTTTGCAGATGAGAAGGGAGGCAAGAGAGGTTTATGTGTTTCTAGTGGCCTGGGGTGTTTGGGTGTACAGAGTGGAAGTGTTCAGTCTCCCAGACCCTCCAAGTGTCCCTGATATAGAGGAAGCATCCCAGTTTCTGATTTGATCCTGGAACGTCCCACTTTTCCTTAGGATGTCCCTATTTTCATTGGAGAAATGTTGGAGGGTATGGAGTTATCTGACCTGTATAACTCCATACCCTACACAATCCTGTATAAGGAAGTTTTTAATGTTTAATGTTTAATCATGTTTTTATATATGTTGGAAGCTGCCCAGAGTGGCTGGGGCAACCCAGTAACATGTGTGGGGTATAAATAGTAAAATTATCATTATGGAATGGGATGTCCCTATTTTCATTGGAGAAATGTTGGAGGGTATGGACTCCTTCACCATTCTGATAAGATGAACAGGAGTTCTGAATTTGGAGTTGTGACACTTTTGGTTTTGCAAAACTCCTCATTTTGTCAAGCCCAACTTCAAACTGAGCTGAGGGAAATGTGCCCATCACTGACCACCACTGATTCCAATGCTTAATGTCTAACATTAAGCCCATCAGTGAGCTCCCGTTGCTCGGTCCCTGCTCCTGCCAACCTAGCAGTTCGAAAGCACGTCAAAGTGTAAGTAGATAAATAGGTACTGCTCCAGCGGGAAGGTAAATGGTGTTTCTGTGCACTGCTCTGGTTCGCCAGAAGCGGCTTTGTCATGCTGGCCACATGACCCGGAAGCTGTACGCCAGCTCCCTCAGCCAATAAAGCGAGATGAGCGCCGCAACCCCAGAGTCGGTCACGACTGGACCTAATGGTCAGGGGTCCCTTTGCCTTTACCTTTATGTTCTGGAGAAGCAGCGGCCTTGAGCCATAAATCAAAGCAGGCAGCCATTCATTTCCAAATCTATTTTGGGATGCTTTTCACATTGAGTACAAAAGTTATTGTCTATTTCTATATGGGAGGGAACATTTGAAAAGATCCAAAGTTTGTAGTGATTCTCTTCAAGATTTGCTATTGACTTCAATGGCCACAGAGCTAGGTCGGTTTGAAGGGATTATGGAAAGCACAACCTTTGGCTACCTGCTGAGCCAAATGGCTCACTGTGATTCTTACAATAACCTCCTGAACTTCCTTCCTACAGTGCAGGTAGGGCTTACTAGTTTTTGCCAATCTATGTAAAACTCTGTGTGTGTGCGTGCGTGTGCGCACACACATTTGTGGTTGTGTGTGTGTGTGTTTCTAGAATTTCTAGCATCTCATCACAGAAGCTTTCCTTTCACAGACTGTACGTATTAAGTGAAGAAATGAGTGGCAAGCGGTGATTATCTTAATGAGAGCAAGCCCAAACTGAAATTGAAAAACAAACAACAAATCAGATTTTTAAACAGATCTGAGTTGTTCTTTCAGTTTAATTAACCAATTGCCTGAATTTTAGAAGACATTAGAACCAAGACTCAGATTTTGATTCAGTACTTTCTCACCCATTATAGTGGTACCACCCATGTGTGTGTTGACCCTAATTCCTAAACTGTGGAATTTCCTTTTTACAAAGGTGTCCCTGGCACTTTATCTGCATGGCTTTTGTCATATGCTGAACACACTTCAATACCCTGGCCTTTGACACCCGGTGAATAATTGGACCCATCCTATTCTGATTGTGAATTATTTCAAATAATCTTAATATAAGGGGTTGTATTCAGCTAAATTCTACCCAGAGTGGATTCATTGAGATTAATGGACCTGTTATTCATGTCCATAAATTTCAGTGGGTCTACTCTAAGTAACATTGGCTATAGCCTTGCATTTTTAGATTGTAAACAGTCCTTGGCACTTTTTCATTATTCAGCTTTTTATATACCACTTAATCACCAAAGGTTCTAATCTAAGTGATGTACATAAAGATTATAAAACACACACCCCATACTATAGATAAAATCAATTACAGTTAATCATGAAAACAGAAAACATCCTTCAAATGCCTGAAATAGAAAGAGCTTAGTTGGTTAGAGTGTGGTGCTGATAATGCCAAGGTTGCAGGATTGAACCCCATCCAGGGCAGCTGCACTGCAGGGGGTTGAAGTAGATGATCCTCAGGGTCCCTTCCAACTCTACAATTCTGTGATTCTAGGTGCCTAAAATTGAGTTCAACATGGATGAGGCCTGGCTAATCCTTGCTGGCCTACAATACTGAATACAACCCATGCATCTGAGACATGGGGGGGGGGGTGTCACAGACAGGCTTAACACATCTGACTAGGCAGGGTTATAAGGAATGTCCTCAGTTGTTAATGACTTTGTAAATTATTGCAAGAACCTTGAATCTGCACTGGTAACATGTAGCAGCCAGTATAAGCTTTCAAGGACCACAGTCATATGCTGGCAGTAGTACGTCGCCACCAAACATCCAGGCACAACATTTTGCACCAGTTGGAGCTTCTGCTATTAGGCCCAAAGGTAGCCTCACATAGAGTACATTGTAGTAATCAAGTCTTGATGTTATGGTGAAGGGTAGGTAATAAAGTAAAGTAAAATAAGATAAGATAAAATCTAAAGAATAATAAATACTGGAATTGGGGCAGGACGATGCATATTGTGATGTCACTTCATGCACATATTCAAAGCATGGTGATGTCATGTGTTTTCCTAACTAACACGCATTGACAAGAAGTACTAAATGGTCTTGTTTCTGCAAAGAATTTATATTAATAGAATGCATTTTCAGGGGGGAAAGTGTATTTCTTTTCACACCTTACCCTAATATTTGCATATTTGTACAGACCACATGACTGAAAAGTACATAGCAGAATTTAAAGAAGTGAATATTCATAAGATGGCTGCCTTTTGGTTTGCGGATAATTTTGGAAAGTGTGGATTAGGTAGGTTTGCCTTTAAATGGGAACTGAACTGAGCATATCCCCCCCCCCATCCCTAGTTCTGGTAGTCCCTATTCTAATTTCCCACAATGGCATGGGGCTGTGGTGTATCAGGGACACTGTGGGATGCTTAAGAGCACAAGGAATAGTTTATACTGAGAAAGACCACTGCCCCCTTCTAGCTCAGTATTGAAATGTTCTGTGTGCACAATTCCACCACTGCCACCCTTCCATGGGGGAGCAAGCCATTTGTTAACCCCTTCCTTGCAAAGTGAAGCAATTCAGGTCAAGCAGGTTTAGCACCTCATTGCTGTTCTTGAGAAGTCTTAGGCACTTTTTTTGCCTTTCCATGGCTATTCAACCCTTTGCTATTCAAGTATCCCCACTTGCTGGTTATTGACTTGCTGAGTGTTCTTCAGGAGCCTGAGCTGTTCATAAACAAGCTTGTGTTTGCTCATTAATTCAGTCCACAAAGCTTTCCCCTCGTCTGGGTTTCTCCTCAGGTCTGAAGGCCCTGCAGTGTAGTTCATTGTTTTGCCTGCTGCCATTCTTGTGTGATCGGCAAGATTAGCTATTTACATTTCTCCTCAAACCTTTCTAAAGCCATTTGTCTGCTTAAAACGGACCCCATCAAGGAAGCTTAACTACGAAAGGGTTTTTAAATACCTGCTTTTAAAGCAGCCTCTCAAAGTTCTGAAAGGAAATGAGGTTTGATTGCTTGTTGCCTTTTTTGGAGGGGGGGGATCAGACTTTTTCTTTTCTTTTCTTCCCTTCAGTGTTTGCTGCCTAGAAATCTCTGCCAGTAAGGCTGGAGCCCCTCTACCCGACAGCCTTCTTTGGGTATTTATTTCACTATTTATAAGGTGTGTTACTGCAGGATGTCTGCGCACAGCTGCTGCTAAAATGTAAGCATAAAAATACAATATTATAAGAGTAAGGTAAAAGAACCCCCTGACCATTAGGTCCAGTCATGACCGACTCTGGGGTTGCAGCGATCATCTCGCTTTATTGGCCGAGGGAGGCGGCGTACAGCTTCTGGGTCATGTGGCCTGCATGACTAAGCTGCTTCTGGCGAACCAGAGCAGCGCACAGAAACGCCGTTTACCTTCCCGCTGGAGCGGCACCTATTTTTCTACTTGCACTTTGATGTGCTTTCAAACTGCTAGGTTGGCAGGAGCAGGGACTGAGCAACGGGAGCTCACCCCGTCACGGGGATTCGAACCACCGACCTTCTGATCGGCAAGCCCTAGGCTTTGTAGTTTAGACCACAGTGCCGGAGATCAACAAAAGGAATGGACTGGATCCTGACAAACTGCAGATGAGCACCATATTGTTAAAGCACATCCAACACAGATTTGGAATGCATGCCTTTCTCCCAAAGAATATTGAGAACTGCTGTTTGTGAAGATAGCCTCCTGCAGATATAATCTCTTCAATAGGTCCCTTCTGTATGATATAGCTGGGTCGTTAGCATGCCCACATTTATTCTTTGTAACTCCCACCACATATCAAACAGGTACCATTCCCATGATCTTTTTGATAGAATGATAAATAGAATCATAGAGTTATAGAGTTGGAAGGGACCCTAAGGATCATCTAGTCCAACTCCCTGCAATGCAGGAATATGCACCCATATGGGGATCAATCCCATGATCTTGACATTATCAGCACCATGTTCGAACCATATGAGCTCTGCGTATACAGGATGCCCTTCCTTTCCCAGAAAGCCTTTTAAGTGAAGATTCCCCCCCCCCCCCGCCAAGTTTGTGTCTGGTGATAGATAGGCATCCATCTGTCTAGGGAGACAATGGAGAAGTGTGCATTTGAGGTGAACTCAGACCGGAGTGTTACAGTGCCTGTCATGGCTGTAGACATTGATACAGGAGAGACATGTATTGTTGCAGCTGGGACAGATGTAGGTGCCCAGTTGTGCTGCTGAAGATGCACCACAGTGTTTCCTCTCTCTGTGCTCCTCCCAGCACTCATTCATCCTCTGGTTACTGCTATGGATGCACAACCTGACTGTGTTTCCAGGTGCTACGATCACCCTCAAGCAGGGGCGAAGGAAGACTCTCTGGCACCCGATGCGGGTGTTGAGGGACCAAGCAAACAGCCCACAGGGACAGATCAAACTGTCCGGCGGTGCATGCGCAGCTATGTACGGCGCATGCGTGTGACCACTATGTACATCTGTGCCACGCATGTGCTGTACGGATGGTGGAGGGATCCTCCTCACGTGGCTGTGCAATGGCAGCAGCTCATGCTGCTGTGCCCGGGGTTGTGGGGCAAGCCCCCCGCAGGGTGCCTTCTTGTCACCCCCCTCAGAGATGGCACTCACATGCTGGGGTTAATGTTGTCAGCCTTCATGTCATGTTTGCAGACTCTTACTAACACAGAATTGGTCTGTCAGTGGACCTGGTTCCTGGAAGCCAGCTCTTTCCAGAGCGTGTTCCTGGGGATCCTGCCATCTTCCATTCTGTGGACATGACCAAGCCAGCGTAGACATTGCTGAGACAGAGTGTAAACACACAGGGTTTTAGGAATGGGAAAAATCAGTTCACTTCTCATAGACTGTCAGTGCAATCCTAACCCTGTCTACTCATAAGTAAGTCATGTAACCCATGTCACATTCACATCTGTTCACCCAGAAGTTTCATCTGTTCTCTTTCTTTATTAACCTATAATTTCATTTTTTTAAAGCACAAAATTACATTTAGATACATATTTTAAAATGTGTTACATACCAACCCACAACCCAAGTTCTCTGTGTTGACAGCATAAAAATAATAAATATATACAGATTTCTAAAAACATTTTCTCTCAAACTATGCACCACATTTTTTAAAAAAGAGATAAGCACTGCATTGGAATATTCAGGGAGTGT
Organism: Podarcis bocagei; assembly: GCF_964188305.1. Classification (NCBI taxonomy): domain Eukaryota; kingdom Metazoa; phylum Chordata; class Lepidosauria; order Squamata; family Lacertidae; genus Podarcis; species Podarcis bocagei. The sequence continues at coordinate 47,282,795 of NC_138140.1, read as the reverse complement.
GAAAGCTGGTTCTGATAAGCCCATTAGTCAATGAGGTGTGGATCAGGTCACTACACATTAGAATCTGCAAAGATTGAATTCCTAAACTTTACAGCAACCAAAGTTGGTTGGTGCTTGTTTGCTTGCATTTATTTATTTACTCATTCCTTCTTTCATTTGTTCTCCATCCTTGAAGGGGCCACAATTTTTACTACACTCTGACAATGGCCATGAATCTTCCTGATCACTAGGTATACGTGTTAAACCATGTAAATTGCATGCAAAATAAACAAGGAGACAACCCTACAACAAAAGGCCCTGTAATTCTGCACAGTGGCTTTTTAGTTTACTGAGTGTGCTGAAGGAAGGCTCTTCTGGGAAAGCAAGCTGCAGAAGTTATTATTTTAGCAGTGAGCATGTGCAGATATGTTAGTTAGATGAAGCAGAATCCAGAGTGCACTCCAAACTGTAATCATTCCAGCTGACATTAATTGCCGTGGTAGAAGGGAAAAGCCTCGCTTACTTTCTCTCTTCTCACTGACTTCCCAGTTGGATTGAAAATGGAATAACTTCAGCAGCATCGAACATCAAATATAAACTGGAGAACAACGTGGCCTCTTCAGTGCTTTGAGGGAATGGCAGACAATTATTAAAGTTTTATAATCTGGTTCAGCTCGCAGCTAAATCTCAGTAGGCACATCATTGATAGATGGAGCACACAAGCATATCAAACATCCCATTCCATATTTTTTTTAAGCACTGTGTCAAGAATTCCTCCCATTCCCACTCCTCTGACTATTCTGCATCAATTAATGCGAAAATAAATTGCACTGGAAACTTATCTAAAGGTGATAATTTTTTGAAATTTCCAAAGGTGAGGCACTGGGCTTTTTCGTTGCACTTACTTTACTTCTGAGATGGTCAAGGGGTGTCCTTTCTCTTCTTCAGCACATCTTCTCATCATTGATTTGCACTCCTCTGCCCTCCTGGGTAGTTAGGATTCAATTAAAGCCCAGGAAAAACATCATGAGCTTTTGCCTCCAATGCAGATCAGAAAGAGTAGGCAGCCAGAGTGCTTCCATTGCGTTGGGATTATATTTATTTGAAAGAAAAACACAAACTAACCTTGGCCACCCCACAGTGATACAGTGAGTCCAAAAACCCTACACTCAGAAAAATTATAAAATAAATCAATAAATCAGGAGTTCCTTGAAAATGAGGTAGAAATTGAGAAATGTGGGGTGGAGTGGAGACTGATTTCAGCAGAGCACTATTCTTCTTTCTGTTTTCTTTTGCTATTTACTTTTTTAAAAAATGAACTTGGGTGGATCGCATGCAGAACATGGCAGGTTCCAGGGCAAAAATGTTGTTCAAATAAGCCAAGGGGTTTTGTGCAGGGCTTTTTTTTAGCCAAAATATATTTTGATTCCAAATTCATGTTACAATGGGAAGGCATGGCTTACGTAAGAACAGCGGGGTTTCTATCAGCAACCCAGTTCACCCAATTCTTCCTGGCTGACTACTTGAACATTTCTTTCCAGTCACTGTCAGTAGGGCTCTGTGGAGCAACAGCCAGCCAATCCTATGCCCTGTGGAATCTCTCAGTGATGCAAAGAGTATGGTGCAAGTTCCCTGGCATGAGCCAGCTGGTGCCTTACACAGGTTTAAGTGGGTCAATAGTGAGGCCTCTTGAATTTGGGTGGGTCAAGCTGGAGTGTCAATACAGAAAGAAATCCTAATGGAGGAGCTTGCATCTTGGTTCTAAGTTAAAAGATAGGAGATTCTCACCAAACATATGGAAAAAAGCTTTCTGACAGTAAGAGCTATTTGACAATGGAACAGTCTCCCTTGGGAGGTTGTAGACTGTCCTTCCTTGGAGGTTTTTGAACAGAGGTTGGACGCTTTTTAAGCATCTGTCATGGATGCTTTAGCTGAGATTCCTGCATTAAAGGGGGTTGGACTAGATGACCCTTGGGATCCCTTCCAACTCTATGACTCCACAATTCCATGATTTTGTGGTTCCTAGTTAGAAACATATCTAGATCACCATTTTTTCCACAACAGATATTCTTCATTATAGAAGCACATGGCACAGTCCATTATAGAAGCACAGGGCACAAGAGATTTGCTACCTGAAGCAAAAGACAAAACAGCACCCCTCACCAATTTGATTTACAAAAGCTAGCTGTGGTGGCTGTTGATTCTCATTTCAACACTGGCTATATTGCATCATCTTCTGTAGTACCTGAAAGCAGCAGGTGATCTTAGGGACTGCAAGGCAGGTCACATGTCAAATGCAGCTCTAGCTACCAATATCCCACCACCACTTCCCATACTTCAATATCTGCCAAACAAGGTAGTTATCTCACTCTGTCCAATAGTAGAGATAGTCCTGCTGAAAGATACCGCCCCCCCCCCTTTTCAAAAATAGAAAATTGTCAAGCATTTTACTACCAGGCTACACCTGGGGTGAAGATGACATTCTACATGCCCTGTTTAAAGGAAATAAAACACTGATGTCAAGATAAACTTGTTTAACACCCCAAAGCTACTCTCTTTTACACCTGCTGAGGATACGACCCTCATAATGTGTTCAATTATTTCCAAATGCCAGTCAACTGTGTTTCCTTCTTTCTGTTATTTCAGTTTTTCAAACACACTTCAGCAGAGACTGGTAGTTCCCTTGGTATTTGCCATTGCATCGCTACCTGAGTTGAAAAGCTAATTTCTTCTGCCATTTGTTCAAGGTGCCTCTATTGCTGTTCCTTGTTAATAATGCACCTTTCCCCTCACCACCCTGCAAATATTGCTTACAACCTGATTCTTGTTTAGTTCTGGCATGAACATTTTCTCTTTTGCTTCCCTCTTTTGCTTCTTCTACTCTGTGGGGAATAGTCCTGCTTTAGCACGCAGAAAATTTAGCATGACGTACCAAAGCCCTCAGCAGCACAAATGAAACTTACGCTTATTGTGGGAGCACGCTAAAAAAAGAAAAAGAAAAGAAAGAACATTGCTGATTATATCTATGAATTCATGCTTCATCAAATGGCATTAAGCTCTTCTCTTTGATCAGAAAAGAATCAAAGCCTTTAAGCCATTATATTAGAAGATAGTAAACACATCCTTTTCAAACATTAAAAATGACACCTCATATCTTATCATATCTCCTGGCCTTATCATATCTCCTGGTGATTCAGTCATGATGACAGCTGAGGAACCTCATAAGAACATAAGACGAGCCTGCAGAATCAGGCTAATAGCCCTTCTAGCCCAACATCCTGTTCTCACGGTAGCCAACCAGGTGCCCCATCAAGAGCATGTAAGCAGGACTTGAGTGCAGGAGTGTTCTGCCCCCGTCTGATTCTTAGCAACTGTTATTCAGAGCCATACTGACTCCAAAAGCAGAGGCAGAACATAGCTTTGTGGCCAGCAGCCATTAATAAAATTATCATGCATTAATTTGCCTGATCCTCTTTTAAAGCCGTCCAAGCTGGTGCCTATCTCTATTTCTTGTGGGAGAGAATTTCATAGCTTAAGTGTGAAGAATATCCATCTCGGGTGTTGTTATACTTTCCCTAGAGTGTAGGGGTGCTAACTGAACCATCTTTATAACTGGAGATCCAATGACCTCTGTAGATCATGGGATCACTCATCAGCTAAGGCTGCGGGCACTGTTATACAGTGGTTCCGCTCCTTCCTCCTAGGCCGTGTTAAGAAAGTAGTGGTGGGAGATGAGTGTTCAGACCCCTGGGCTCTCACTTGTGGGGTGCCTCAGGGTTCTGTCCTCTCCCCCATGCTTTTCGACATCTACATGCAGCCGCTGGGAGAGATCATCAGGAGGTTTGGACTGGGTGTTCACCAATATGCGGATGATACCCAGTTCTTCCTCTCTTTCAAATCAGAACCAGTGAAGGCGGTGAAGGTCCTGTGTGAGTGTCTGGAGGCGGTTGGAGGATGAATGGTGGCTAACGGATTGAGGTTGAATCCTACAAGACAGAAGTACTGTTTTGTGGGAGCAGGAGGCGGGCAGATGTGGAGGACTCCCTGGTCCTGAAGGGGGTAACTGTGCCCCTGAAGGACCAGGTGCGCAGCCTGGGAATCATTTTGGACTCACAGCTGTCCATGGAGGCACAAGTTAATTCTGTGTCCATGGTGACTGTCTACCAGCTCCATCTGGTACACAGGCTGAGACCCTATCTGCCTGTGGACTGCCTCGCCAGAGTGGTGCATGCTCTAGTTATCTCCCGCTTGGACTACTGCAATGTACTCTCTGTGGGGCTACCTTTGAAGGTGACCCAGAAACTACAACTAATCCAGAATGTGGCAGCTAGACTGGTAACTGGGAGCGGCCACTGAGACCACATAACACCGGTCTTGAAAGACCTACATTGGCTCGCAGTACGTTTCTGAGCACAATTCAAAGTTCTTGTGTTGACCTTTAAAGCCCTAATTGGCCTCGGTCTAGTATATCAGAAGGAGGGTCTCCACCTCCATTGTTCTGCCCGGACACTAAGGTCCAGTGCCGAGGGCCTTCTGGCGGTTCCCTCGCTGCAAGAAGCCAAGTTACAGGGAACCAGGCAGAGGGCCTTCTCGATAGTGGCACCTGCCCTGTGGAACACCCTCCCACCAGATGTCAAAGAGGAAAACAACTACCAGACTTTTAGAAGACATCTGAAGGCAGCCCTGTTCAGGGAAGTTTTTAATCTTTAATAGACTATTGTATTTTAATATTATGTTGGAAGCCACCCAGGGTGGCTGGGCGGGGTATAAATAATTAATAATAATAATAATAATAATAATAATAATAATAATAATAATAATAATAATAATAAATGCATGATTCTAGACCTCCAAAGTAAGGGGGGCATAATAGAACCAAAGAGTTGGAAGGGGCTCCATAGATGGAACACACAAGCATATCAAACACCCCTTTCCATAATTTCTAAGCACCGTGTCAAGAATTTATCCCATTCAATAAATTGCATTGGAAATTTATCAAAAGGCTGTAAATTTTTTGAGTGAGGTTTAATCCCAGCATCCCCAGGTAGGTCTGGGAATGTTCCCCGGAGAGTCACAGCCCATCAGTGTGGAAAATACTGAACTAGATGAATCAGTGACAGCTGGCCCACCCATCAGACAAGATGAGATGACCTTCTCAGGCAGCAGAATCTGCCTGTGCGTTATTGTGTGCGACCTGCTCAACAGTTGACATCCAGATCCCAATATAGATCTTTATTCAGAGCAGGCACCAGCCTGCCCTGAGGTGAGGTGGCTGCCTCAGGTGGCAGGATTCACTTGGGCAGCAGATCCCGATGTCAATCTTTCTCCCCCCCCCCCATGTTTCTGATAGAGATATTCCCTCATGACTCCTTCCCTGGAGGTCAGTCTCAGGTGCCAAAATGTCTTGGGCCAGCCCTGACTAATGACCTGACTCAGTGTAAACCAGCTTCCTATTTTGTTTTGACCTAATGCAGCAGAACTATCACTTTACATTAATAAGGAAAGGGGAGTCTGTGAGGAGTCCTTCTGCAACCGCAAAGAGCTGCTCTCCCTAAGGAAGAGAAACAATATCTGTTTTCTGCAAGAAACAGTTATATGAATATTGTCTTGACCTGTAATTTACAGGCATTTCCTCAGCATCCCTAATCATAGTGGACACTGGATGCCTGGAGATGAAATGAGGCAAGACGAGAAACAGTGGGATCAGACCATACTTTAGTCACCTCTCTTTTTCTTCTCCTTGCTAGAAGCTTCTAGTATGGACTCTGTTGCACACAGTCCTTGGGACAAATCCCATCCCATAGATATTTCTTCCTAAGCAAGCATGGCAGGCAATTGTACCCAAGGCTATATCAAGCTAAGTTTAGCATCCTTTCCCTGCAGAGAATGAGCCCCAGACTTGCAATGACACATTGTCCATTTGGCTGCAAGCCTCTGTGCTCGCAATGCTTGCATTTCCAAGAGAATTATCTCTGGCATTTCTTTGTCATCTGTGCAATAATTACACTTTAATTTAAAATGACTGGGAAATTAGTGAATTTCCATTTAATTGACAAGTGTAGAAGGAGGGCCAATTCAAAACACATCTTTCCCCCTTGCTCATTTTTTTTATATTGAACTTGACGAAGTTAAAGGTTTTTTTTAAAAAAGTAAAGTTTCAGAATTAGAAATGGAATTGAATTAATCAAGCTGAGTTTTAAATTAATTTAATAGTGACAGATAAACCCTAATGCAAATGAGACGTCTGTCTCATGAGACAGTTCCAGCAAATACAATTTTACACTCTCTCTTTTTTAAGGGGGTGGGAAGAGAAAAAAGAAAGATAAGAAATCAGTGAGATTCTTTTCTCATTTACATCTGTTAAACCCCACTGACTACTTCATGGAAATTCTGCATCTGGTAATTTTATGTAGCAAACTGTTATTCTCGCATTATATTTTAACTCTGTAATGGTCATGGCCCTTTAGTCTGAATGGCATTCTCTTTTTGCATGCTTTTAAATATTAAGTGGATGAAAACATCAATATGTGCATGTGGCCGTGTCAAAGGATTAGAGGGTGTCTCATGATCCACTCCTAAATTTAGCAATGAGAAACCTGAATGCCAAGGGGGGGCAAGTATAGCTCTTCAAGTCTCTGTATCCATCTTTTGGAGTTCTTCCCATGCAATACTCCCTCCCTAGGTGGGCCCACCCCCTCACTGGCTGTGCTCTGTACCCTCTTAAGGTGTGGAACAGTGATAATGCCTCTTGCTTGCTTGCATGTAGAGGGGTGTCTGTAAGAACCCCTGACTTCTGGATGGTTGGAATGTAGAAAGACAAGAGTCACAGCTGTTGCTCCACTCACTTATGTCTCTGACCTCAGCAGCATTGACAAGAGGCCAGGAGAAGGTTCTCCATGAACCTATTGAGTCATTGGGCTGAAACCATGTATTATTTGTTCCCTGGTTTGCTCGGTCTTTCACGCCATTCATTCTGAATCCTAGCACATTGAGCATTTAGGGCAGTGCAACTGGTTCCCCCAAAACAGGGGCCAAGGGGATACCAGCTTGCCAGCTTTGAGAAGGAGGCAGGAGGACCCTGCTAGAGCCTTATGCCTCATTCCCAAAGCCCAGCACCTACCTTACCCAGCTTTGAGAAGGCAGCCTGGGGCTGGATGAAGGCATCAAATTTTGGCCTTGCTCAAAGTGCCATATTACCAAGATCTGCCTTTGATTCCAGTTTAACTAAAGTGCACTTTGACATACTGGACATGCTTACCCCACTCCACTCCAAGTCTCCTTAACATTATTTCTCTCATGTTTCCAGGCTGAATTCTTGCAAAAAGACTCAGGGGAAATCATAAAATTAATTTTGGAACTGGAGAATGTACAGGTTGCTGCAGTTTCCATGTCTTTCCATTCATTTAATTCTTTCTCCACTTTATTTTATCAAAGGGCAAATGAGCACTGATAAAACACTGCAGCAAAAAGAGACAGTCTTATTGTTCTCTTTGTGTGAGTACGTTGAAATTCTTTTAGTGAGGGGTTTTATTGATAAGACCTGCATACATGTCAGGAGCAGGTGTCAGGAATAAATCACACAGATTATAGTGACTGGATGCATAAAAACTGACTCCTTTTGGAATGAAAACATTGTCAAGGCCTATAAGTCTAAAGAAAGCTTTACTTGCAGAACTTTCTTCAAAACATAACAAAGAACAGTAAATAATATATCCAAAATATTGATGTGCAAGTTCAGCATAGGCTCAACTTCCTATAAAATACTCTAAACAGATATAAAATCAGAGGTCTGTATCTCCTTACAGACTCTAATCTGCCTGGAGCTGTTTTTTCCTCACTAGAGAAGGTCACGTACACATCCTTATTTCCAGAGCCTGGAAACAAAGACTAAAGGCAGCTTACTTTCAAAACGGAGATTTGCAACCAAATACCTTTCTTGCCTGGTCTAAGGTTAAGCACATACAAGTTAGCTAGCAGAAAACAACCATAGTTAATTATCAACCCATCAAGGAGTTCAGAGACCACTTAGTTATTTCTCCAGCTAATGCTTTAGTGTGGGTGGGTGGGGTGGGGTTTCCATGAATGTATGCAAGCGCATGTATGCATTGGTAGCACTCTGCTTGATTGCATGTATGATCACACCAATATTGTTTTTATGCAGTATTTTATTGATGTGTGTATTGGCAATTTAGAGGGAAAAAAGTCTGTAAGTAATTGAAAGCTGCAGCAACTTATACAGTGCCCTGTGCCAAATTTAGAAATAAACAATGGAACAGTGAGAAGTTTTTGATGCACAGGTATACCAGATCAGCTAATTTCAGGACTGCAGAATTCTCAGAGAAATCCAGATTTCAGTTTGAAATCCAAAATTCAGAAGCAACCTACAATTGTCTGGAAAGCACCGTTAATGAATAATGTCAGTATGAGCTCAATGTGAAATCTGGATTTCAGAACCCCGCTATGTCTGTCTATTCAGTTCTGATTTGCCATACAGGAAGTATTCATCATCATCATCATCATCATCATCATTTTATACTCCACACATCTGACTGTCTTACCCCAACCACTCTGCGCAGCTTCCAACAAATATAAACCATAATAAAACATCAAAGGAAGACACAAAGGAAGAAATAATGTAGGTTTTTTTTAATGCACGCATCGGTTCCTCTCTCATGAAGGCTATTCACAAATGCCTAACAAGTTTCCAATGCTGAGTTCCATCAAAGAGGAGTGTTTGCCCTTAATATGAAATGAAAGGCTGTTGAAAAATAATCACCATGCTGGCCAACAACATCTAGAGAGAAAAATGATGATAGTAACAACCTGATAATTTGGATTTGGAATCATGGATAGTTGGAGTAATTAGGTAAAACAGGTACTTAGGTATTTGGCCAATTTAAAATGATGGAAAGTTACATGCTTTTTTTAAAGCCCGTGTCCACTTCTTAGACTACCTCAATAAAATGACAAGTGCACATTGAGCGTTTGATAACCCTTTGACACTTTTCCTTCTGACTATTTCAGTTTAAATATACAATTAGAGCTGTTAAGTAAATAATAATAATCATTTCAAAGCATACTTATGAAAAAGGGACCTCCTGCCGGGTGCGGGAGGCTTGGGGCGGCAGCGGACTGCTTGCCGGCATGCAGAAGCTTGGGGCGCGCTGACCTCAGCACGCCCCAAGCTTCTAGGTGCGTGCAAGCAGTCCGCTGCCGCCCCAAGCCTTGCGCACCCGGCGGGACCTCCTGCCGGGTGCGGGAAGCTTGGGGCGGCAGCGGACTGCTTGCCGGCATGCAGAAGCTTGGGGCGCGCTGACCTCAGCACGCCCCAAGCTTCTAGGTGCGCGCAAGCAGTCCGCTGCCGCCCCAAGCCTTGCGCACCCGGCGGGACCTCCTGCCGGGTACGGGAGGCTTGGGGCGGCAGCGGACTGCTTGCCGGCATGCAGAAGCTTGGGGCGCGCTGACCTCAGCACGCCCCAAGCTTCTAGGTGCGCGCAAGCAGTCCGCTGCCGCCCCAAGCCTTGCGCACCCGGCGGGACCTCCTGCCGGGTGCGGGAGGCTTGGGGTGGCAGCGGACTGCTTGCCGGCATGCAGAAGCTTGGGGCACGCTGACCTCAGCACGCCCCAAGCTTCTAGGTGCGCGCAAGCAGTCCGCTGCCGCCCCAAGCCTTGCGCACCCGGCGGGACCTCCTGCCGGGTGCGGGAGGCTTGGGGCGGCAGCGGACTGCTTGCCGGCATGCAGAAGCTTGGGGCACGCTGACCTCAGCACGCCCCAAGCTTCTAGGTGCGCGCAAGCAGTCCGCTGCCGCCCCAAGCCTTGCGCACCCGGCGGGACCTCCTGCCGGGTGCGGGAGGCTTGGGGCGGCAGCGGACTGCTTGCCGGCATGCAGAAGCTTGGGGCGCGCTGACCTCAGCACGCCCCAAGCTTCTAGGTGCGCGCAAGCAGTCCGCTGCCGCCCCAAGCCTTGCGCACCCGGCGGGACCTCCTGCCGGGTGCGGGAGGCTTGGGGCGGCAGCGGACTGCTTGCCGGCATACAGAGGCTTGGGGCGCGCTGACCTCAGCACGCCCCAATCTTCTAGGTGCGCGCAAGCAGTCCGCTGCCGCCCCAAGCCTTGCGCACCCGGCGGGACCTCCTGCCGGGTGCGGGAGGCTTGGGGCGGCAGCGGACTGCTTGCCGGCATGCAGAAGCTTGGGGCACGCTGACCTCAGCCCGCCCCAAGCTTCTAGGTGCGCGCAAGCAGTCCGCTGCCGCCCCAAGCCTCGCGCACCGGTGGGACCTCCTGCCGGGCGCGCGAGGCTTGCAGGCATTCGCCCCAAAAGTCGCACCCCGATTTCCCCTTCATTTTTGGAGGGGAAAAAGTGCGTCTTATGGGGCGAAAAATACGGTATTAGGGGGGGGTGAAGAGTTTTTCTACTCCTGCATTACTTTTAAGGGATGATTGTGAGTGTCCTTTCCTTTCATTCTACAAATCATGTCACCTGTGGGCTTCACTTTGCAGCTTTTTGAATCAGGGGGGCCAGCCGCCCCAGTATTGAGAGGGCTGACATCCTCTACCACTGTCAACCAGGAGCTGGGACAAGCGAGGTCAAAAATCGCCCTCCATGCTTTTCCTCCTCCCCTGCCCGATGCTGAATGAGGAGGAGGAGGCAGAGCATGGAGCCCAGCTCCATACTCTCCATTCCCCAATGGGCGTATGAGCATCCAGGACTGTCTTAAGCATATGCAGCACTGGGGTGCAAAGATCTGTCAGGGCCCCCCTCCCCCAGGCATGCAGTCCCAGGTGCACAGAAGTTGGTGGAGCTGGCCAGCCGCCTCAGCATCTCATTGGCTCAGCCGCTCCCGAACTTGCGGTGCAGAGCCGCCTGGAGCAGAAGAGCCCACCGCGGTGCTCTGACCAACGGGCGGGCTCTTCCCTGGACTCTTGGTCTGGCACCCCTGAGAGCCCGGCGCCTGGGTGCCCCACACCTCTAGCACCTATGTGTAAGACGGCCCTGCGAACACTAGCATTGCAGTGATGAGGGTGGGACACCCACATGGCCCAACCCGGCGCATGAACGCTTGCACACTGGGCAGGACAAGTCACTGCCCCTACTCAGTACCACTTGCCCCCTAATGCAAGACTTCCTGCATAAAACCTAACACTTCTGTGAGGAGAACCAACAACTGTTTCTTTATAATATGTGGCATCCTGGTCCATGCACTGATATCCTTAAGACTTGATTACCATAATACACTTCATGTGGGGCTGCCTTTGTATTTGGTTCAGTGGCTGCAACTAGCATAGAATGCAGATTCCAGTCTGTTCACGGGAAAAGGTTACTGGTGATATGGTGCCTTTTTACAGAGAGAGCTGCAGTGGTTGCCAATTTATTCACAAAGCACATCCATAAGCAACTTGGCTTGAAACAATCTTTAAGGAGCATCTGATTCCTTATGTTCCACGATGATAACTGGAATCTTCTGATGTGTCAATTTTTGGTGGCTGCCTGTGCCTCTGGGGTGGCCCTGCCCTGTGGAACTTACTTCAAGTAGATGACCAGCAGGAACGATCCCTGCCTTCTTTAAGATGTCTTTTGAAAACTGTACTGTTTCACAGGCTTTTGGATTCTCTGTCTCCGTCTCTCTCCATTTCACCAACCAGACTTTATTGAAATTATATATTTATTTATCTCACAGTAGTGTATATGGCACACACATTCATAAAAGTGTAGCAAGGTAGTATATAACATGCAAGATTATAATAAAATCAGTAAAAAAACACCCCATAAATTAAAACATCAGTAAAAAACATCAATAAAACAGTAAATAGTGGCACATTCTTTTATTGATATTATTGTAGAAGTATTTTGAACATTGCCTTGTTATTTCTTTTAATGAAAGTGCAGCTTATAAATATTTGAACAAACAAACAATGAAAGCAAGGAAATTGACACCTGAAATGAATGCAGTGCTGCACCTTTGTGTGCTAAGTGCTTTCATTTATATCCATCCCAGTTTCTTATTCCAGCATTGTGAATACCAAGAGGAAAAGGAACACTATATTTTCCTTCTTTATCAGCATAATTTATAGGACACAATTTCCAGAACTGCCATTTCTGCTTATTCTCCATTTTTCCCCCTTCCTCAGCAAAATAATCATGAACATTACTCACAAGCAGCAGTTGGAAATTAGCAACCCTCCCACCTTTCCCAGCATCAGAGGAATTGCGCTCAAATTAGATTCTTTTACATATTAATTTCCCTCTGTCCGCTCCAAACGCTTTGCATTGGTATATGAATCGTATTAATAATGCCTTTCACTTTGCCATAATTAAATCTGACAAGCAAGCATGCCAGTATAAATTCCTCCAGTCTGTAGTGTAATCTGAAAGACGAACCAGAGTTTCCTGTTTAAAGTGAAGCAGCATAACGGTATTGGTGGGGGTGGGGAAAAGACACATCTCTGGGATAGTGAGATGACCCCATTCTGTGGTTTCTGGATCCTCCTAAATTAGTCGTCACTGTTTCAAACCTAGCAGCATCCTCTCAGCCATCTGGCTAGATCACCCTCCAGAGGACAAATCAAGTGTCAAGAAACAGTCTTATTCTATGGGGAAATAAACTACTGCATGCAAGTTAGAGTTCTGACCTTGTCAGAAGCAAAATAAGTCAAAAGTATTTTATCTTCTTCTGCTTTGGCATCACTGTATCCTCATTTTAAGGGATTCCTTTAACAAGCAATGCTCAGGACTTCTTCTTTTGCCTCTTACGGAACGTGTGTGTGTTGCACACGCGCACGCCTGTGTGCTCACAAATATGGCTGTTGCAGCATGCAAGGTGGAAAATGCTCATTTCAAAATTCAGATTGAATTTTAGGTCCCAGAAGTAGCTACAGATTTGGCTGTGAATGCATCAGGTTTCAAAGGTGCAAAGTAGGGATAAGTCATAACAAAATCTTATGTATTATGGGAAGGAACAACTAAGCTAGGGCATGGAAAGGAAGGGATTGGTTGAAAGAGGATGCTATGCGTTCGGTCTTCTGGCACATTATTGAGCGAGATGGGCTACTGTGCCGGCTCAGTTTAAGGCTGCTTCCTATTTGCCATCTGAAATAGCACCACGAGCATCAGATCCATCAGGTGTGGTGTATGCCCCTCCTGGAGACTCTTCATCAGTTGTCAGGATGACAAAGTTGATAATCTGGGTCCCCAAGTGGCTAAGCACTCACTGTCATCAGTCACTGCTTGGTAAAGGACCATTTGTGTTTGCCCATTTCCCATTGTCTTTGTTTCGCTCTCTTCTGGCTTGCCTGCTGTAAGCCCCTGTGGGCAGCAACTGTGTCATTTTGAAGTTAGGCGCGGTTCTGAGTGCACCATCAGTGCTTCGATAAATATTTAGCGATGGCACTGGCAGTCGTAATTTGCACTTCAGTCCTTTAGAAATTGGCTGCCGTCTCTTACATTTGCAAACGAAGGATCCAAGAAGTTCTAAGGGAGTGCTTGTGTGTGGTTGAGTTAAGCCATAAATAAGATTTAGTAGCGTATTCTAAGCACAAAGCACACAGCTTTCCGCAACTCCTATTAATGCTGGGCTAAAAATATAGCCCAAAGCAAGAATCTGGGATAAATACCAGATGTGGGAAATAAAAGGTATGTTTGAACCTATCCTTCATGTGGACACCTACTGTCTCACAAAACTCCTTCCCCAGCTCTGTGTTTTATAGACTGTTCATTCCTTTCTTCTCTTACAACTAAAGCTCATTCTGGGCTGGTGTTTCTCTGAGACAGATTATACATGGTGGAGTGCCTTGCTGGGCAAGAGGATAGCATGTTGAGCATGAATTCACACCTCGCTAAAAGAATCTTGATGCAAGTGACTGCACCATTACATAAAATTTATCTTTTTTCCCCTTCCATTTTTGGAGAGGTTGGTCTATGAATGGGTGGTATTTAAATGTGTTTTAATCAAAGTAGACCCATTGAAATTAATGAACATGCCTAAGTTAAGTCTATTAATTACACTCTATTCAGAGCAAAACTTTGTTGAATGCCATCCAAGACATAGATGTGCATGTGTGCATTGGTAGAGCTCTGCACAATCTGATCATTGTCAAGATTGGTGTTTAACTATTGTATTTGCAGTATTTTATGAAGAGGGACGTGGGTGGCACTGTGATCTAAACCATAGAGCCTAGGGCTTGCCGATCAGAAGGTTGGCGTTTCGAATCCCCACGACGGGGTGAGCTCCCGTTGCTCAGTCCCACTCCTGCCAACCTAGCAGTTTGAAAGCACGTCAGAGTGCAAGTAGATAAATAGATACCACTCTGGTGGGAAGGTAAACGGCATTCCCGTGAGCTGCTCTGGTTTGCCAGAAGTGGCTTGGTCGTGCTGGCCACATGACCCGGAAGCTGTCTGCGGACAAACGCTGGCTCCCTCGGCCTATAGAGCAAGATGAGGGCGCAACACCAGAGTCGTTCACGACTGGACCTAATGGTCAGGGGTCCCTTTACCTTTGCCTTTATGAAGACAGGTTATTTCTTAAAATGACCAACTTGGGTATACATCAGAAGATCTGTCTGTGGGTAAGGAATTTCCTGACTGATAGGCCGCAGACAGTGAGAATGGGACCTTACTATTCTTCTACTCTAGTATTAAGCACAGGAGCCCCTCAGGGATGTGTGCTAAGTCCCTTTCTCTATTCTCTGTACACATTTGATTGCACCCCACTGTATAAGTCCAACACAATCATCAAATTTGCGGATGATACAACAGTGGTGGGGCTCATCAGTGAGAACGATGAGACTGCTTATAGGAAAGAAGTACAGGGGTTAATTCAATGGTGTAAAGAAAATAATCTTATGCTTAACACCAAAAAAACCAAAGAACTCATAATTGACTTTAGGAGAAAGAAAAGTGTATTGTTACCATTGCACATAAATGGCGAGGAAGTGGAGAGAGTTGGTAGTTTTAAATACCTGGGCATTTATATCTCGGAGGACCTCTCATGGACTGCAAATATTAATATGGTTGTGAGGAAGGTGCAGGGGAGGTTGTATTTCCTGAGAATGCTCAGGGGACTGAATCTATCCCAGCACCTACTCCTGTCCTATTATCATAGTACCATCGAGAGTGTCCTAACCTATAGTATATTATCGTGGTATGGGAGCAGCTCTGAAACGGATAAAAAAGCTTTACAGCGAACAATTAAAATTGCCCAGAACGTTATTGGGCTCCGACTACCAACCCTGGATGAGATCTTCACGTCTCGCATCTTGAAGAAGTCACATAATATCCTGAGAGATCCCACCCACCCTGCTCACAACTTCTTTGAACTATTGCCTTCGGGCAGAAGATATAGGACAATGAAAACACGAACCACACGCCTTCTGAATAGTTTCTATCCAAGAGCTCTGATTGCACTAAATAATGATCTCAGGGCCAGTTGCAAGGTCTAGCAAGCAGAGAGTAGGAAGGAATGAGATAGGTTTTAGGTTATGTTATGTTTTTAATAGGTCATGCTATATTCTGGATTATGTTATGTTTTATAGATTATGTCTAAATAGGATGAGAGTTCGGAGATACGTGCAAATGTATATGTGAACCCGGTCTTTGGGTGGGTTTTTGATTTTCGTTGTTGTGTATACTGTGTATATACGGACAATGACAATAAATTTATCTATGAAGAGCATAAGGAGAGTCTGCTAGCTCATCTTGTCCAGCATCCTGTTCTCAACCAGAAGCCCGTGTGGGAAACCCACAAGCAGGACCCTAGCACAAGAGGACACTGCTCTCCTCTGGTTTCCACCAGCTGCTGCTCAGAAGCATTATCTGACTATGGAGGAAGATCAGCATCAATGATAGCCTTCACCTCCATGAATTTGTTTAATGCTCTGTTAAAGCCTCTTGCTGATGTATGCATTGGTAATTCAGAAGAAAGAAAAATGCAAAGGAGCTCAAGTAATTGAAAGGTGCACAAACCTGCAATTAAACAGTGTTCTGTACTATATTTGAAAATAACTCTTGAAACAATGGTATTTTTTTTACTTTTTAAAATGCAAAGGGGGGCAGTCCTGCTTATGGACCTGCCATGAACACCTGATTGGTCATTATGAGAAAATATGAGAAAAGAATGAAGGACATATGGGCCCTTAGCTGGATGCAGCAAGGCATTTTATGTTCATGTGGTAAGAAATGGGAAGAGCTTACAAATGGACTGCTGCACTACCAGAAAGAAGAATTGACTGTTTCATCACTTCTATAGTTAAGACTGGCAACTGCCTGCAAGTTTTGACAACACTTCAAGAAAGGAAATGAGCTCCTTAAAAGGGCTCAATCAGATTAAGCCAAGCTAGGAAGCAACAATGAAGGGAGAAGTGGAGAACCATATATGTTCATCTGGAGCAGTTCTCAGGAGAGATTGATTTGGTGACAGCTTGGGAAAAGATGACTTCTATGGCAGCAAAAGTGATTAAGAAGGGAACTCAAGGACCATCTTGCTCTGAAGGGAGTAGAGAGAGGACCAAACAGCACGGAGAGATGCCCATTATCTAATTCCCAGGGTTTTGGTTGAGGTGGCTTTGCCCTCCCTCAACTTCCACCATACAGCTACTCAAGAACCATCCTAGCTAGAGGGAAGGAGAAATGTTGCTTTCAACAAGTCCCCACCCAGCCACACAAACTCTTACAGATTTCCTTGACTGTTATAGTCTATAACTTTAATTGATATGCATTGTTTTATGTTCCCATGCCATCTGCTTTATGATGATCTCCTAAAAAGCATATATAAATATTTCAAGTAAAACAAAGCAAGTGAAAAAGAAAATAATATATTTCTTAATGTCCCCCCCTTTTTTTTGCAAATAGGAATTCAGAATGTTTGGCAAAGGACTGAGTAGAATCATGCTCACTTGTGTGCCGTAGGACTGCATCCATACATAGCTGCCCAGCTACTGATCTCATTCTCAAAAGCCCTACTTGTGTGCCCAGTTGTGAAGTCAATGCATTTGGCAGTCTTAAGAAACAAGACTTCCACTCTCGTGGTCCCCAGATTATGCAACTCCCTCCCATCAGAGGTACAGATGGCCTCTACACTGCAGTTGCTGCTGTTTTAAAACTATTTTTTTCAACCTTTGTGTAAAATAAGGTTTATTCTGTCCTTTTTGAATAATGGTTAATAATTTGAATACCTGTATCAATTTTGAGATTATTTGTACCTTCTGTGTTTTTGAGATATTGTGAGCCTTCTTGGGTGGGCAATGCAGCTTTTCATTTACTGTATTTTTTTAATGATATTTATTACTTTTTCAACATTTTCAGCACAACACTACAAACAAAAAAGAAAAGAGAAAAAAACAATACAAAAACGCTACTAACAAAACAAAACAAAAACCAACAAAAACAATTTAAAAACACCTCAAACATTTTCAATATCTTATATTTCATTCACTTATTTCCAGCGACCTCCTCCCACCTCCCTTTTTGTATTCCACTTCTATTAATTGTTTCAGCAATTCCTTTCCATCTGACTCTGTTTTCTATCCTATAATTATCTTAACACATTCTTGCCTTATTTTTCCTTTAATTTTCTATTAATCTATTTATACTTAATTCCTTTCGACATTTCTACTAAAGCCATATAACTTCATTCCAACATTTTTCTAACATTCCTTAATTTTACAATATTTCTATAAATAGTCTTTAAACTTTTTCCAATCTTCTTCCACCAACTCTTCTCCTTGGTCTCGGATCTTGCCAGTCATTTCTGCCAATTCCATATAGTCCATCAACTTCGTCTGCCATTGTCCAGCACTTCAGTGTTTTCAAGAAGCAGCCATTCTCTCAACCAGCAAAAAGCAGATGGTTCACAACAAAATTTAAAGGTCTGGCAGGGCAGGTCCACCTCCTTCTTTGGCATCCATCAATATCTTAAGTTTTACTCGAGGCTTCCTGCCCTGCCAAACAACTCTAAAAACATCCCTCTGCCACCTCCTGAAACAATCCATCCCATCCAAAGCTTGCAATGTTTGAAACAAAAGCAACATCCCCAGCAACACAGCAGCCCTCATCCCCACCACAGTAACTCGGCCCAACAGTAACAACTTCTGATTTGTCCATATTTCCAAATCCCCCTTCTCTTCAATCCAACATCCTTCATAGTTACCCTTCAACAGATTCACATTTTTGGCGGTCATACTAACCCCCAAATACCTCTCTTTCTCAACCGATGTTAGTCCTGTCGCCTCCTGAAACTCTGTCAAGCTTTCCTTTTCCAGTTCAGATAGGGCTCTGTTCCTCAAATTCATCTGTTCTTCTTTAAGTTCAATCATGACGAATGTCATCTTATGTTCATCAGGTTGTCTTTGTATGGATGGGACTCTCCTCTCCAGTTGTATTGCTTTAAATTCAGCAGCAAGGGTTTTTCCCTGACTTCATCTGCAGTCATAGGCGCCGACTCCATGGGGCTTGAGGGGGCTCGAGCCCCCTCAAAAATGCTCCTTCGCCAGCCAGCCAGCCGCGCGCCCTAATCGGAGAGCCCCGGCCGGAAATCCCGCGAGAACAGGGGAATCCCGACTGGCCACACCTCCCAGCCAGCCAATCGGCTGGCTGGGGGGGGCGTGGCTTGCCCTATTTAGGGCCGGAGCCACTTTATTTGCATATTCATTAGCTTATTTATTATTCATGAGCTTTCCCGGCCCCCCCCCCAATATTTTTTCTAAGTCCGCGTCCCTGTCTGCAGTTTGCCGTATCAGAGTAGATTCCTGTGTCAGTTTCTGGGTGGTTTCTGAATTGGTATTCACCTTTTGTCCCAAATTATTTAAACTTTCTACGATTAAGCCAATTTCAATATTTGCAACATCCATTTTCACATTTATCACGTCTGTTTTTTGTGTGAAGTTGTTCCAGCGAATCGTTTATTTTCAGTAATGCAGCCACTAAGGCCTCTTCTGTTGACATCCTGTCTGTTTTTTCCTTTCCGTTTGCCATAACACTTAAGAGATTCAAGGTCAATTCCAAAGTCTCACACTTTTTTATCTTGCAGCTGGAAATTCCCCTAGCCCAGCTCCTGTAAAGTAACCAATTTCAAAAGCTTCCACTAGGGGAAAACAGTTTCTATTTGTATCGGTCAGTATGTCCTCTTTTAAACACAGTTTCAATAATCCAAAGTTAGTTTCAATTTTCAGTTGCTTTCCTCCTTTTTTTTGAAAACAACCGGAGACAGTAGAAACAATGTATTCTCTTGTTTAGCTACCTGTCAATGAACGTTCTAAACGCTGTCAGTGGACGTTCCAAAAAACATCAATTCTGCCAGCAGCCCATTTCCAGGGTAAGAGCGGCGGTATTTTAACTCTCTTAACTCTCTCCTACAGGCATATTCAGCCCACCACTTCCCCCTCTCTTCTCCTGTCTCCAAAGGGGGGGGGGTTAGTTCTTTACCGATGGAAATTTAGTCTTTTACAAAAGGCTTTCCAAGACTTTAGCTTGCAGCCTCCTTGCTTCAGTTTATCTACAAAAGGGGGAGGCGGACTTCCTGTATTGAACCTCCCCGTTTCGATGCCAGGTTAAACGTTTGAAAATCCAATTCTTCCCAATTCAGCTCTACTCACGGGTAATTACTTTAGAGTCAAATTGTCCACAGGAAAAAGTCAGTGCTCTCCGACAACAGCTTTGCGGCTTTGCTCCGTGGAAGAAGCAGACGATTCGAAGCACCGCGCCACTCACCCCACATCGCTCCAGATCCCCGAAACTGGGTTTCCCCGCGAGTAGGGGAGGCGCAAAAGGTGCCCACCGAATCCCACGTTCACAGGCTTCTCCCGCCTGTGATTTTTACGGGTCTCTGCCTTCGCCGTGGCGGTACAGACCCAAATTCCCACGGGGCAAATTCCTCCCGATCAGAGGAATTCAGCCATTGCCGGAGGCACCAACCCAGAAGTCCCATTTACTGTATTTTTCACTCTATAAGACACACCCGACCATAAGATGCACCTAGTTTTTAGAGGAAAACAAGAAAAGCCAGCAAGAGCAGCAGACACGCTCGGCGTGGCTCTTTAAAGATAGAGCAGCTCTTGCTGGCTTTTCCAGGAGATGGGAGAAGGGACTGACAGGCTGCCCTTTGTCCCTTCTCCCACCTCCCTGAAAAGCCAAAGCAAGCTGCACAGCTATTGCTGAAGCCAGCAGAGCAAGAGCGATAGCTGTGCAGTGGCTCTTGCTCTGCTGGCTTCCCAGCGAAGCAGGATGAGGGATGGAAGGAGCTCCTTAAGGGCTCCCTTCCATTCCTCCTTCCACTTCGCTGGGAACCCAGCAGAACAAGAGGCGCTGCGCAGCTCTCGCTCTGCTGGCTTTAGCGATAGCTGTGCAGCCTGCATTCACTCCATAAGACGCACACACATTTCCCCTTACTTTTTAGGAGGAAAAAAGTGTGTCTTATGGAGCAAAAAATACGGTAATCATTCATAATTGAACAAATGGAAAAGAAGGCTCATAAATGTATGAATCAAAACTCTTAACTGTACTCATTCCTACAACATGAAGGGCCTATCTTTTTGCAGTGGTAAAGGCAGAAACTGCTTAGACAGTGCTCCCCATCCTACAGATATCTAGATGTCTTCATCAGTGTCCTGGCTGCCTACAGCTCCATGCTGAATGTGTGATTATGTTCTCTGGGCTCCATAAATATGTATGCAAAGTCAACCAGTCTGAGCCCGGTGACATAACTGGAATGACAATATGAAACGTCATAACCACAATAATCTCAGCCTTTATCTCACCCTTGTGTTTTATTTTCTGGAATGAATATTTAAGTGAACATTAGCAACCCAATGGCTTCTAACAGGCCTTCGAAGCTATTAGGATATATTATGCAAATATGTGTTTAGGGAGATTTCTCCACTCTTCTATAAGTGGTTACAGCCTGCTGTGGAGAGAGGGAGAGAGGAGACAGGAGCCTTTCAGGATACTTAATATGCAGGTTTCATTCTGGGGTCCTAAATGATCTAAACCTGTTGCTCAAATAACTCCTGTTCAGCTGAACTACATACTAAGAATTTTCTATTACTAATAATGCTAGTAAAAAAAAAAGAAGAAGGGGGGGGGAGAGAAACACAATTATTGTTCTCTAAGCAAAAGGATGCACTGTTTTCCAAACAGCCATGCAACCTTGCTCGTTATCGTTATCTTTTATATAGAGATTTTATTTAATAAAAACCAGCAGGTATCCCTATTTTATTCCACAGGGCCAATCACAGCTTTTGAACCTCTCTTCTGGCTAAGTAAGAGGCATACTTCATTTTACATCAGCAGTCAGCAGTGTCAGGAAGCTGCCAAGGCTCAGCTCCAGCAGGGCACCCAAAGCTAATCTGCAGAGTCCATTCCTAACTGCAGTCACCACTTGCTCAGCAACCTATAGCATAATGCCTATGTTTGGCCTTTGGTAACCATTAGGAATGGGTGAATCACTCAATCTCTGTTTCTCCTTTTTCCAGTCTTAATTGCAGTTCATCACATTTCTGTATCGGATCACCCCATTTCTGATTTTCCTTTTAAAAAATCCTAATGCACAGGATGGCTCAGCTGATAGAGCTTGAGACTTAAGGTCGTGGGTTTCAAACCCCACTTTAGGCAAAAGGATTCCTGCACTGCAACACTACATGGCTCTCATGGTTCCTTCCAACTCTACAATTCTGTGATTCTGTGACTTATCCTAAATATACACATTTTTGTAGGAAATACTGCCTACAACACAATTTTTGCAAACAAATTTTCCACATTTTAACGCATCTTTGTATGTTATTTTCTCCACCATATGTGTTTTTATACATACTTTGCGTGACCAGGCAGTGACTGCCCCAGCCCCCAGGGACCACCAGAAAGGAATAATGACTCGTGACAACGTGTTATGGAATTAAAATTTGGCCACTGCTTTATTAAACTTTCAAACATAGGAAGACCTTGGCTTAGGCATTGGATGTGTATCCCTCCCAGGCCCCCAGCCGGGGGAACTGGGGCTCATCAGGGTGAATGGGATATGGGAGGTGCACTGAAAGACATATGTGTACAAAAGCAGCCCAGCGTATCCCCACACACAGGGTAGTTCACTGATAACCTTTCAGTGAATGGCGAGACACCCATATTGCAACCCCTTTAAGAGGGAACCCTGGAATTGCCACT
Organism: Podarcis bocagei; assembly: GCF_964188305.1. NCBI lineage: Eukaryota > Metazoa > Chordata > Lepidosauria > Squamata > Lacertidae > Podarcis > Podarcis bocagei. Next base: position 47,260,672 of record NC_138140.1, on the reverse strand, counting down.
GCAGGGGGGTGAGTCACCACTTCACCCCCCCCCCCCATTTTAGGGAAGAAAAGACTAAAGGATTCCACCCAAGGCCTTAAATCACCAAAGTTGTGACGAATTGCTACAGGGAAGACAAAACCTGCCAATGCAGGAAAATTTCTTCCTGGTTCTTCAACAGCAACCAGTCAAAAGACCATAGCAGCGTCCGCTAAACAGGAAGAAAAAGGTTAATCTGTAAACAAGAAACATTAAACAAAGGGAGGGTTGGGTGGGTGAAGCTCCTGAGCCAACTTCCTGGCTACTGCCGGCTCCACCTCCCAGCAGTGTAACTTGATTAACTGAGTCTGGGAGCGAACAAAAATGCAAAATACAGTGGTACCTCGGGTTACATACACTTCAGGTTACAGACCCTTCAGGTTACAGACTCCACTAACCCAGAAATAGTACCTCGGGTTAAGAACTTTGCTTCAGGATGAGAACAGAAATCGTGTTCCGGCGGCGCGGCGGCAGCAGGAGGCCCCACTAGCTAAAGTGGTCTTCAGGTTAAGAACCGTTTCAGGTTAAGAACGGACCTCCGGAACAAATTAAGTACTTAACCCGAGGTACCACTGTACTATTTTATTTAGTTAGTTACTGAAAGCATTTTTACCCCACTGTTTCACTGAAAAGTCACCCTGAGCAGTTTCCAAACAAACATAGTAAAAGTCCCAGCTCTCAGGCTTGTAAAAAGGAAAATGGGCTGGTCTGGTGAATGAAGAATATCAATCTCAGGCACGTGTACTTAAACCTACAGTTCTTAGAATGGTCAACCATTCAGGGAGAATGGCTGTCCCCTGGTGACTGTTGAGGGAAAGCCAGATGGAAATAGACTCTCAGCATGGATGATGGGGTGCCTTGTTTCACTTCTTTCCTTATGCTCTTCAGCCTGGTGGTATGGCTGCTGCTAGGTGGCTGTTCATTTGAAATCTGATTATGGATTGGGGTGTCAAATATTGACTCTGAAAGGTCAAATACTATGCTTTGAAACATGTCTTTGGGTTTTAAGTAGGAGGCTCAAGACTGAATAACTCATGTTTGCTTATCTATTCTAGCCTCAGGATTTCCTGCAATGGATTTTGAATGAGTTCTTTTATTTTTCTTCTCTGCCCACTAATATTCCTTATAGAGCCCTTAGTAATAGAGACAATCTAAGGTCAGTTGTTGATTGCATGATGGTCATTTTGCAGAGAGGATGCAGGAAATAAACCACAGAAAGTTGCAAGGTAGTATACCTGTGATAGGTAGGGGGTGTCAGATAATTTCAACAGAAATGGAATTGGGAGTGGAATTAGCCAATGCCACTTACTTACTCATCGCATGCCCAGAATGGAAATCAATCCAGTGAATACAACTGGAATTCACTGTTGCTGTCATTTTCAATTTGCAAATGATACACAATAGATTACTTCGTTTTCCCATTTGCATTGCATTTCCTTTGCACTGAAATGAACCATGTAGAATAATGTAATGATAATGTAATTAGTTACATAATTAATTATGTAAAATTTCACCACAGTGGATTGAAGAAGGCAGAAACTGAAACGTTTTGCCACAGAAATAAGAAATATTCTGTTTTTTTAATCACAGCAACATTAATTTAGAGATTAACTGAATCCTAAAAGAGATCCGGAGCAACTGTAATGGCTTGGGTCTCTCCCACAGACGCGAGACAACTTCTGCAGTGATTTTCTCAGATTTATTACTCAAACACACAAATCATTACAGAGCTCAGTCACTCAGCGTCGTCCTCCGAGTTTGCATTGCTGAGACTGAGATCTGCCCCTTTCTCCTCCAACAATAAAGCCCCCACTTTCGCTTTCTTTACCTTTCGCGCCTCCCGCAAACTATCTCGAGCCTACGAGTTTTTGGATAGGCTATTTTCGGTTTCCCCGACTTTGAGCTTAAACTGACAGACTGTGTTTCCCCCCTTGGACTCCCCCATCCCTGCGCTCTTTTCTCGGAGATCAGGTTACTGCTGCAGCCTGCCTCCTCTTGTCCATTTCCGCATTCCAGACTAATTTCTTTTCCCTGCTTGCCAGCGTTCTCAGCCGCGGTCAGTGACGGGACGTAGCTGACAGCAACCTTGCAAGAAGTGCTGCTCCATGCTTTTCTCTCCCTCTCCCCCTCTCTCTTTCTCCCTCTCTTTCTAACACACACACACACACACAGAGAGAGAGAGAGAGAGAGAGAGAGAGAGAGAGAGAGATGAAAGGAATGAGAAGAGCATGAGTTACAGAATCTCTCAAATGTGTTAATCGCCAACGGATACCAGCAAAACAGGGTTACGAAGCTAATCCAAAAAGAAACACCCCCCAAAAACCAAGACACAGAAGAAAACAATGGCATGGCCCTCCTTCCTTATATCAAGGGCACCACAGATAAAATTAGCAAAATCCTCCATAAACACAATATCAAAACAGCCTTTTGCACCAACCAAAAAATAGCCAATATCCTCAGAAACCCAAAAGATAAAATCCAGTTAGAAAACCAAGGGGTCTATGAAATACCCTGCAAAGTCTGCCCAGCCACGTACATTGGACAAACAAACAGACGAATAAATGCACGTATCGCAGAACACAAGAATGCCGTCAAAAAAGAAGAAAAAACTTCCTCTCTTTACCAACACATGAAAGAAACAGGACACGAAATTAATTTTGCAGATTCCAAATTGCTCTTTAACATGGAACATCACCACAAGAGAATAATCATGGAAGCCATCGAGATAGAGAAACACCCTCACAACATGAACAAGCGTGACGACACGTCCCGCCTGCCAGACATCTGGAAATTAGCCCTCCCCACAAAAACCGACACCAGAACCAGAGGCACACAGAACGCCATCTCCAATCAACCACACCAGACCCAAACCCAGACCCTCTCCACAGATAAATTACAGATACCATCCAGTAGCCAAACCATAGTGGCACCTCCGGATGCTGCACCCCCCTGCAATCCCTACACAGATCTGGCTGGCACAGGGCACAAAACCACAGCTCGCCCCTATACACGAAGCCAAGCCAGAGCACAACTAAGTGCAGTACAGCCATCTTCTCAGAAAAACTCTTCTCAGAAAAACTCAGAAAAACTCTTCACAAGCTCAAGAGGTCAAGACACGAAAGCTTTAGCAACTAATCCACACCTAATGACCCTCCTAAGTGGTACTCAGAATATCACTCTAGAAATCACTCAAGATATCCCTCAAGTAATTAATGAACAAAAGAAGAAAAGGCACAATAACCTGGGAACTTCCTCTCTGCCCAGAACGTTGGAGGCTATACACCACACCCCCTCAACAGTATTTATAGGAACTCAAACACTGAGATCCTGCTCTGTTCTAGTAACAAGAAGCCGAAAGCACCAGCCTGAAGATGACGAGTGAGACCTCGTCGAAACGTCGCCTAGACACCCCAACTCTTACACGGGAAGATACCCGAAAACACCAAAACCTGCATATATATATATATATATATATATATATATATATATATATATATATATTTGGAAAATGTGTGGAGAGCAGAATATTTGGCCTTGAGCTCCACTTTCTGAGTGACAGCTCAACCTGTTACACAGGTCCTCCTTTCCACCTGTTATTCCTGTTTGAAAAATAAAGTATTTTGTTTCTGGGAGCAGTGCAGTGTATAATTTAAAAGACATTTTGTTGATTTTTAAAATTTGTTTATACCTGGAGGAAAATCACAAACATCAAAATTTTCTAACTTGCTTCCACTTCTACAGAAAAAAACCCAAACCCGAGGAACACACTGTCCTATTTTTATACTAGGCTGTGGTTTGACAGGCTCCAACCCCTTATAAAAGTGTCTTGATTCTATTATTTCATAGAATGAAAAATATTCTCATGCATCTTTTACTTGCTCAGAACATGTGTCTATACATATCTGCAAACTATTGCTCTGTGTTCGGGGGGCAAGCTCTTCTACAACATGAACAAGTACAGGGAATTTAGTTCAAATATGAGAAGGGAACCAATTCCCACTGCAGCTTTGGCACTATTCTGTTGGAGCACAGCTGCTGTCAGTCTGGTAGAGTAGTCCAGAAACTAGCATATTTCATTAATGTGTATTTGATTAATGCGTGAGTAACTTGGGTAGTGTAGCCTTGGCAGTGGAGTGCCCTTGTAAAATAACCAGGAAAGATTAGGACAAAGTATTTTTCCAGAAATGGAAAACTTTCTCAAAAACAAATGGTTAACTGGGAAGGCTGTTGGAGAGGCAGAAAGGGGATGAGAGATGATATGCCATCCAAGGAAGACTGCTGCAACTTCTGGGAAGCAGGAAGTGGAATTTCAATTGGAATTGAAAAACTGATGAGAGCATTAATCATCTCAGGAGGTTCCACGCTAATGTACAGAGCCAGAATATACACTGTGTGTCCTCCAGAAGTTGCTCAGTTGACCAGTGTCCAGGCTGGCTGGGGCTGATGGGAGCTTGAGTCTCACATCTAGCAGAAACCCCTGTGGACTACCCTTGGAATAGAGGCCCTAGAAACACCCTTGTCCATTTCAGTAGAGGCTTTGGGTGGGAAACATCCAGGTGTACTCCTATCTTACTTTGCTGGTTATTTATTAGTTCATGCAGCCTTTTCTCTCACAGCTGAAACCCCACTCTTTTGTCCCTCCCTCCTTCCAAATTGTGACAAACATCTATCCACAGCATTAGGCATCTAGATATGTTCACACACAAAAACAGCGGTGGTTTAAATGAACTGGAGACTTCTCTTGAGAAGGTCACACCCACCCACACCACCACCACCACTACTACCCTATCAGTCATTCACCCGGATTTCCACACAATATTGCTTCCCATTATATAACCACTAGAGTTCATGGAATCAGAGAGAAAGAAACAGTTAGGCAGTAGTGCGCAGCATTGCAAAGTCAGGTTTGGCCCCATCTTCTTCCCTGCTGAGTTCCACAAGGGCAGCACTGAGGCCAACGAGGAGGAAGCAATCTGTCAGTGCCAGCCTCTGGACAGGTAATAAGACAGGCAGGTGTGGGCTAACCTGCTTTCCATCTCCAAGCTAGCCTTAGGTACAGTGGAGAACGATGTCCCAACACCAGTGTTGATGCAAGACTCAATAGCAGTCAGGTCAGATTCTGTAAATAGAATGTGGAGGGCATCAAAGCCAACTCCTAGGGGCCGAGGTCCCTTCATGCCCCCAATAAAATATTTGGGGGGGGCAAGGGGGGCAGAGTTCATAGGCATTGCTATTCAAATGGGGTGTGTGCACTGTGTCATGTGACTGATTATGCAGCCGCCCCCCAATATTTTATTCAAATTGGCACCCTGGTGGAGCAGGGAAGAATTAGATCTTGACCTTTACCTCAGCAAAATGTATTGGGCTGACCCCCCCCATCACCACTGTTTCTACACATCTCTCTGCCATCATACAACATTACTTTTTGTTTAAATCACATTATATATTCTGCATGCTTAGAGGCCTTTGAGAAGAGGTTAAAGAGTAAATAGAGTTTTGCTCTCAATGAGAGATAAAAGTAACAAGTGCAGCAAGGATGCAATTAAATGAACAGGATTCTACATTTAGAAATGGCTTGCTTGGGCAAGACTCCCATGGTAGATAAATAGGTTGTTAAATGTAAGCACAAATGGATAAAGTTGTTTGGGGATATTATGAAGAAATCCTCTTTTCTATTCTGCACACACAACCTCCTTTGAATATATGTATTTTCTAAGGGAACAAGGCAGGTGATTTACAACTATGGATATTCTGTATGAATTGTGGGATTGGAGAAGAGTTTTGTGTGGGTGGTGACTCATTTGGTTTGGTTGATATTTGTGCTTAGGAGGAACAAAAGATTTGAAGCAACTCTTCAAGAAGATGGACTTCCATTGGAGGAACAAGGCAATATAAATCACTATGAAAATCATATAGTGCTAGATAATATTTTAAAGACATATATTATTAGTACTACAGAATTGCAGTTTAAGGCTTTCTTGGGTGGTTTCTTAGTTCAAAGAGCTTCGGTCCCAGCCAACCCACTATGAAGTATGGCAATACTCACTATAGGAAAAAAAGAGGAATATGGATTGTAGGGATTATTACAGAAGACCATTTAGCAAATTGATCTAAGGCAGGGGTAGTCAATGTGGTGTCCTCCAGATGTTGCTTTCTATTCTTACAGTGTCTGACCAACTGTCCATGCAAAGCCTGCAAGCAAGACCTGAGTGCAACAGCTCTCTTCCCACCATTTATTCCTATCAAGTGGTATTCAGAGGTATATTGCCTCTAACAGGGTAGGTTAGGTTTTTCAATAAAATAATGCATGGGATGAAAAAAGTAGATAAACGTAAGCTTTTCTTCCTCTCTCAGAATACTAGAGCTTGGAGTCACCCAGTGAATTGTGACAGATTTCGAACAGACAAAGGGCAATAATTCTTCTCTCAGTGCATTGCTAGACTATGGAACCTGATATTACAATATGTGGCGGCCATCAGTTTAAATGACTTTTGAAAATGATTAGATGAAACACATTCATGGAGGGTATGGCAATGAATGTCATACATTCAGGAGCCATTCGGGACCTCTGTTCTCAGAATTGGCATGCCCCTCACTATCAGGAAGAACAGCATTCTAGAGGTATCTGATTGGCCACTGTGGGAAACAAGATGATGGATTAACTGTGCATTCAGATGTGTGGAATATTGTGTTAGTTTTTATGGTTATAATGCTAGTGTTTCTGTCCTATTTTCTAACATTGCTTTCACACTACAGTACCTGTTACATTATGGAATGGTGGCTTTTTGACTGATATAGCAGCATGTTGTACTAAATGTCATTCACACCAGTGGACACAACAGCAAATGTCATCAAGCAACGTTGTTAATCCTCTACCTTTTCCACACATGTGCACTTCTGCTGTTCTATCATTCACCCAGGAAAATATCAGGAAAGAAGCATATGCCAGTAAACCACTCCAAATTTGGCCACTTTTACTCCCATGATTTTCTGGGTTAAGGGGGATGCAAACAGATTTTTTGGGAGAATCAAATAGCGTAGAACTGAGCACTAAACATGTCCTACATTTCATTAATTTTCCAGAAGTGGCCTTCATGTTGTCTGAAAGCTGAAATACAATGTGGGAATTAGCAAGGAAATGTGAGCAAAATTTAATAAAGTGTCATGTGAATGCAGCCAAGATGGGTGTTTAGTCTGATCCAGCAGGGCTCTTATTTATTAAAAGAAATCTGTAAGAACAGCAAAGAAGAGGCAAATGTAGCTTGAAGCCATCATTACAGTTCCTCAGTTTCCAGAGACAGAGGGGGGGGGGGAATGAAGATTTCCTTATGGCAGAATTTAAAGAAGCCACAGGGATGCTTATAATTTGTTGTTCTGAGAGATGAGATTTCCCAGGGGCTCCTTCAGATGCATAAGATTAGCTCACCTTTCCCCAAATCACTTTCCCAGCAGCTGAATCAGCTTCAGATCACAAGCTGCACCAGCACAAGGCCTGGTACCCTGAGGAAGAACAGGATACTGGATAGTCCCTTTTATCTTTTATGTTTACAAGAACTTGCATACACTGGAAGCAGATTCAGATAGGAACATTGGAAGCTGCCTTATCCTGATTCAGACCTTTTGCTTGCCTAGTGTTGCCTGTACTGTCAGTGGCTCTCTGGGACTGGAGGCAGCAATCTCTTCCAACCCCACCTGGAGATGCCAGGCATTGAGCCTGGGACATTGTGCATTCAAAGATCAACCACTAAGCCCCAATAATGCAGCATTTCCCAAGCTGTGCCATGGAATGTTGGAGTTGCTTGGGAATTTATCAGGAGGTCCTTGGGGACAAAGGGCAAGACAATGTGCATAAATAAAATAACTGGTGCTTGATTAATGTGATTTGAAATTGTGTTGGGGTGGGAACAGAACTCTGTTACTGTCATGACCCTGGAGGTCAGCAATGACCCAAAGACATATTTAGAGACTAAGGGACCAATGGCATCAACAGAAGAGGTCCCAGACCTCCCCACTGAGCTGCAGACCCCTGGGACCAAGATGACAATGACTCATGAATTAGAGACAGAAGACATCAAGGGTTTTGCACAAGGAGATTAGACTTTCCTCGAATGACTTATACTCCACAGAGCCAATGCATCACCTCAGACAGGTGACCCAGGATGAGCTCATTGAGAGATGATGCGGTGTTTGGCTCCAGGCCAAGGGTGTACCCGTTTAAGGCAATCTTCTCTTCTAGGAGAGGAAGAAACCTAAGAGAGGTTCCTGGATGTCAAAGCATTCAGTCCGGCTGCAGATGTAGCTTGAACACATCGTTCAATAGGAGTTGTCCCTGGTGCCGTGGTGGCTACAGTCTTGTTCCATGAGCCACTCCTTGTGACCAGAACAGGACAGTAATTGGCAATGACAGCTGCGATCCTAAGCATACTGTTATTGGAAGTAAATCCCATTGAACTTTCAGTTAATTCAGGCTGGAAATCCTCCAGAATCAATACCCAGCCCAAGTGTATGCAGTGATGTGATCGGGCACCAGCATCTGCCTGGTGACCTATTTATTTATTTATCTATCTATTGCACATTATTCTTGCAACAAGAAGCTGCTGGCCTAGGGGAAATTACCTAGTTGTTCACTTGTTCGCTATCATGCCCCTGGCAAAGCTGTGCATGCATTATTTACAAACCTTCACTCATTCAGAATCTAACTTAACAAATTGCATCTATGCTGAGAGAGCAGGAGGGCTAATGAACGGCACCCTACTGCAGCACCTTCTGGGCTTCTGCCCATCTTTTCAAACTCCAAAGCATTGATTCCCCTGGTGACCTTTACTCAGCATTTTCCAAACTTCATATAGGTGACACATGTTCCCCCCCTCCCATTAAAATTGGGAGCACAATTCACTCTTAAAGGTGAAAGGAATTCTTTAGGAAGTGTGAACGAGTGGGGAAGGAGGAATCTTCCTTCTGTCAGGGCAGGTCACTGCAGTACCTGGATGAAAATTCATGTTTAAATACATACATTATATATGTTTAAATACACACACACACACACACACACACACACACACACACACACAATCTGAAGCTGAAAAGGACTCCTAAAGTGGTTTAGAGTTTACACCCACATATACACATTCAAAAAAACCTCCCACTAAGAGTCAATTTTAAAAACATTTCCTCACAAAATACCATGCATTTATTTATTTATTTATAGATGAAAATTGTATCATAAAGGCAGAACCCAGGGGATAAATAAGGTCTGCTCCACACATGAATCCAGAACCTGAGAGTTAGGCGAGTCTTTATAGCAGGGATGGGGCACCTTGGGGCTCCAGATGTAAATTGTGTACAACTCACAGCATTTCTGACTGTTGGTCATGCTAGCTAGGGCTGATGCAAGCTGATGTCCAACAACATCTAGAGGGCCACAGATTTCCCATCCCTTGTTACACCAGAATTCGCAAAGATTAGGTCCCCTCAGTAATCCCTAGCTGGCAAAAAGGCAAGTTATCTAATGATGAAGTCAGCCCTAGCTAGAAGTCCTACCTCCTACACAGAGTCTCTTGTCAGACTGCCTATGCGAGCAGTCACAAGTGGTGATGGTGGTGGGGAGATCATGTCACAGTACTTTTTAGAAAGAAATTGTGACTTGTTCAGACTCTCAGCTGGTGCAAAGCCGTGTGACTGCAGCCATTCTCTGTAGCCGTCGGTGCTGGGAAGCCAAGTGCAGATGAGTAGGCGAAAGGGGAACATAATTTTATTCTGCTCTCTCCGGTGCTGAGAGTGAAATCAACACTTCCCTGATATGATTTGCATTATTGTTAAAGTGTTCGGTTGATGCAAATAGGAGGTGAGATGTAATATTCTGTATATGGCATCGCCCGGAGCAAAGTATGAGCACTGTGACAAGTAGCCCTGAAAGCTGTCATGTTGTTTGTGTTCCGCTTGCAGAACGGGATATAAAAAGGCAGCCCCTGACAGAATTCCTGAACATCAGTAATAATCTGGGGTGAAAGAATAGAACAGGAGGGAAAGTGGGATGCCGAAGAAAAGAAAAGTATGCACCAACAGCAATGCATTCCTTATAGTACAGCATTTTCTTCTGTGATGCCGATCAGCTCTTTGATAAAACAACAACAGAAAAGTGTGCCAGTCCCTCAAATAGAATCACTTTAGCCTTCAGGAATGCCCCAGCGTTCTGCTTGCAATGTTATCATAATATCTGCTAATCAAAGGAGACAGTGCGTGAGTAATCCTTCTAACTAACTTTAAATGACAAATCCATCCATCAGTTTTAAACCTGATGTGTATGGCTAGGGACAGCAAAAGAAATCTCACTTCTGCCATAAAGGTGCTTGCATGGTTTTCTCCCCTCTCCCCTTTTCCTTTCCTTTCTTTAGGTGTTTCAAATGTACAGTGGGGAAAAAAGAAAAGAAAAACAGAACAAGGAATTGCAAGCAGGACAAGTCAGTATTGAGACAAAGTACACTGTTGTACTTCAAAGGTCACTTAAGATGCCAAGAATCTGGTTGATCCTTGTGACAGTTACAGGGGAAAGAAAAGGCAGCAAAACTGTCTGTTCCTTCCAAAAGAAGAAGAAGACGATCAGAGCCTGAATCTTTTGCCTGGGATTTTTGATTCATGAAATTAATGATCTGCCACTGTGTTCCTATAGTTAATCTGCCACTATGCTGCCACTATGCACAATATAACTTATTCATTCATTCATTCATTCATTTTGAATGCTCATACCTCACTTTATAGCCCTGAGAGGCTTTGAAAGGGGTACAAAATATTATTGAAAGAAAACCACACTCAAATCTGGTAGGAGAACCAAAGTTTCATGGTGTCCCTATAAATACTGCATAAATATCAAGAATTTATAGCACTTTTTCCGTGCTTGCTTGCTTGTTTACAAAAAAGTAAAACATTCTAAAACAGTTAAAGCATTCTAAAAACAATTTGAGTTAAAAGCATTAAAAGCCTCTTTAAACAGTCAAAACATTCTTTCATCCAGTGATTTTGGGATTGCCAGGAAAAGTATTCCTCAGCCACCAAGTGCCTGGTTAAACAGGAATGTTTTCAAGTTCCCCCTAAACATTAAAAAAATGATGGAGACAAGTGCACCTCACTAGGGAGGGCATTCCACAACTGTGAAACAACCACTAAAAAGGCCCTGTCATCGGTCAGTGCCAATCGAGCAGCCCCCAATGGCAGCACCACCAACACGACCTCACCTGCCAATCCTAGCTAATTCCTGGGAACTGTAGTCCCCCTCCATACAGAAAAAGCACCCTTCAAAAAATACAATTCCCAGGATTCTTTGGGAGGAAGTAATGTGATTTAAATGTGCTGTACATGAATGGTGTGTACTCAGGTGAAAAGACAATGGTTTGGGCAGTATTTTGGTCCTTGTTCTCCTAGTGTCATGCTAGGCAGAAGCTCCCATCAGAACACTTTGAAGCAAGGGAGCAGGGCTGAGCAGCTGGATCTCACTTCACCCATCCTAGTTGGTGGCAGATGCCAGGAAACAGATCTCTCCAGGATTCTCAGAGACACAGAACTGGGGCTGAGCAGCTGGAACATACCCAGTCCATGATGGCAGCATCCTTTGGGGGCTGTTGGCACACAACATGTTCTTTGAGACCAGGGAATGGTCTGGGCAGCTGGATGCCACCTCTCAGCACAACTATAGATAAAGCCGTAACAGATCATTCATGACTCAGAATGCCTTCATGACTCAGAGAAATAAGAATGAATCATATTTTAAAGAGATAAAACAAAACAAAGGAAATGCAAGAGGAAGTTCATGAACATGAGAAGCACACAAGCTTTAGGCCAATTTGTGAAAGGTCTGGTCAGTGGTCAGGAGGTCCATATGGAAATAATAATACTGGCATTGGAATTCTAATCAAACAATGAAGGAGAAAGCTCCAGGGAAGGGTCATAGCTCAGGAAAGCATCTGCTTTGCACGCAGATGTCTCAGCTTTGATCACTGGCATCTCCAGGTGGGACTGGGAGAGATCCTTCCATGTAGAGCTCAGAGAGCCAATGCAGTCAATGTTGATAATATTGAGCCTGCTAGACCAATGACCTAACTCTTACAAGGCAGCTTCTTATGTTCTTTTCCAGTGAACCCTTTGAGTTCTAGTCCAAACTTCTGGGAACCTCAGAACTTGTTTTCACCATAGTGGGATGTCTGAAGAGGCCAGTCGAGGGATGTGAGTTGCAGTGAGTTCTCCCCAGAGGTACTAAGGCACCTCTGGGTGAGATGGCTTCCTGCCCTCAACTCAGCTCAGTAACGCTCCTGTCTTTTCTGCCTTTCTTTCATTGTTTCAAATGTACAGTGTGGGGGGACAGAACAAGGAATTGCAAGCAGGACAAGGTAGCATTGAGACAAAGTACACTGCTATGCTTCAAAGGTCACTTAAGATGTCAAGAATCAGGTTGATCCTTGTGACAGTTACAGAGGAAAGAGAAGATGCAGCTTAAACATCTCCCTTCTATCTTATTATTCTTTATCCTAAATCCCTTCCTGCTGAAGCCTCTTCATTTAAAGCAAAACAAAAAAAACAGAGCTCCATTACACACATTCATATATAATATGTAGCTAGCCCACAAGACAATTTTAAAACTCTCTTGGCAGTGCTTATAGTGCAAAGTCCAGCAGGATATGATGTATAATACATATCCTGGCAATGACATAATAATGAAATATTTCATGGATTCAGTACATTTTTCCAACCCACAGGATTAAGCACGGACTTGCAAAATTCATGTATTTCTGAATGCATGGTCAGAGGGCAAAATCATATATTTTCCCCTACAGCATGTGTGGGAAATCTTTGGCTCTTCAGCTGTTGCTGAAATGCAACTCCTATCATCCTTGGCCACTGGCCATGCTGGATGGAGCTGATGGGAGTTGTGGTTCAGCAACATCTCTAGGGCCGAAGGTGCTCCCCCCCACCTGCCCTACATCCCGCTGTCCACATTCCAGCCAGAATTCCAAAGACAGTAATGTGAAACAATATTCAGGATTCTTCCTCAAGAGCCGAGGTAAGGAATGTGTGGCCCTTCAGTCATTGGACTCCAACTCTCATCAGCCCCAGCCAGTGTGGACAATGATCAGGGATGATGGGAGATGTAGTTCAATGTCCTACAGGGAGCAACAGGTCCCCCAGCCCCGCTCAAGTGGAATTGTTTAAATAAACCTAAAGAATTTCATTATGAATAAGAAAAGTAGAGATCCCTGTTCCATATCTCACAGTCTAACAGGGTTCCTTGAATACTGCTCTGAATCTGACAATTCTCTCCTATGTAATGTTGCACCACTTATTTTTTGCTTATTTACTTATATGCCACCCTTAAGAGCAGGCTCCTTTAATGTGCTTTGCAATAAAACACCAGTAAACAAATACAATTTATTCACTATAAAATGTCAAGAGGTCACCAACTAATAAAACAGCCAGCCAACCCATAATTTTTTAAAGGGGAGGAAAACAATAACAAAAAACAAACAAACGCAAAAGTCAATGACTAAATCCCCTTCAGGGAAAAGCTAGTGATACTTCATTATATTATTTATCAGCACATTTGTATCTTACCCCTGTAGTGTAATAATTACACCGTTCAGGGCATCTTACAGTGTCTACAAATTATAGTTACATTAAAACATAGGGAAACAATTGCAAAAGAGCAGTTTTTTAAAAATCATAAAAAACAGCTGTTTACCTCAGAAAGTAAAAGCCTGCTGGGATAATTGTAATAAAAGGTCTCCAAAAACAGTTACAAGAAGTGCCAGGCACACTTCATAAGGCATATTCCATAATCTGGGTTCAAGCACAGTGAAGGCCATTTTTACCAGATTTGAGAGAAAGACAGAGTCTAGCAGAGGATGAAAATGACATTATGTGTCAGTGAAGGAACTTCTCTGACATTATGGCAGCAGTGGTGTAGCGTCCCTTAGAGATGCACCAGGTAGCTGTCATTGTAACTGTGTGAACTCGTTTCTTTCCTTACATCTATATCCTTTGTTTCTTCTGCTACCCATCCAGATACTGTTGTGGCCAAGATCTGCTTAACCTCAACAATGTGGCTGCAGCATGTGCTTTCAGATCATGCCTTGGGACCAAAGCAACAGAGAAACAAAGCATTGCTATAGGACACTGCAGAACATTGAAGTATTGTTCATCGGAGCCTGAGAAAAGGGAGTGCAGTGATATCAACAGTGCTGGGCACTTGGTAACTGCCTGAGGACACTGTCAGCTGAAATCAGTGATGGAAGGTGTCACCTGGATTTCATGGGGTTTGTTTCATAATCTAGGCAGAAGCACCGAGATGGACCCATGCAACTGCAATGTAAAATGGACCTATGGAACTCATGACCCCATCCATTGAATGTCAATTGTCCTAACTTAATTCATGTCCACTCTACCTGGATTATGGTTGGTGGAGGCATTGCCTGTCTCTTTAAGGTCATGGAAGTTGTTCTCAGTATTCATTTGACCCACCTTTCTATGACTTGCCTGATGTAGGAAGTTTCAGGATCCAAGGTGCACCTCCTCTCCCATCAAGCAGGAAAGAGAAGCAAGCACAAGGACTGTTGGAAGATACGAATAATGTCTACAGTTTCCACAGTTCATCCCTGTAGGTGTCTCTGTGCCATCTGTAGACCAAGGAATCCCTATAAATAGCTTCTGTATCTTTTCATAAAGCTCTGAGGTTTCCAAGCCGACAACAGTGCTATAGAAGTCCCTACTTTATTACATTACCATTGCACATTGGAAGCTGACAATTTTGATGATTCGATCAGCTCCTTTATTGGAATCACAGCCAAGTTGACTCAGCTCTTTGTCTTCTTGAGGGTGATGAATTGAGTTTTTCTGCAAAGCTTACTGAGGGTGGATCTTTTTCTCAAACTGACTATATATATAGTCAGTTTGAGAAAAAGACTTTCTATATATATGAGAGAGAGAGAGAGAGAGAGAGAGAGAGAGAGAATTGTAAGGCAAAGTTTTAATTTCTCCTCCCCTACCTTTTCTAAATCAGCAGCAGGGAACATTGAAGAAGGTGTTCTTATGTGATGTGCTGCATGGATACCCATTGTAAGAATTTGCTGAAAAAACTTGGAAACAGAGATTGTTTCATTTCCTTTTTGTAGAGAACAAACACAACCAGACCCTCTTAAGACTGGAGGAGAAATGCAGGTCTATTTAATTCACACTTTATGGCTGAAGAATCAAAGCACATCTATGCTTAGAAATTTGAGCTTCCCTGAATTTTGCAATGTCTTTACAAAAATGCATATATTATGGGGAAATGTGCGCAGAAATGAAAACATTAGTAAAAATGACATAAAACAATGCATGGTGTAAGGGAAAATTGATTTCAGAAATAGGTACATTAGTCAGAACTGCATACAAAGATGTGTTTATTAGAAAAAATTAACACTAAATTTAAATAAATTAACTATTTTAAATTGCTAGAATAAGTAATATGAGGTGGTGATGCTAGTTCTCTGTTACTTGTTTGCAAAATATTTTTTTTTTTTGAGGGGGGAATCCTTGCATCCACTGGGATCTTGACTCTGTTGTTGTAACAGATGAATCTCAAGTGACGTCCAGAGCACTCTCTAGTCCTGTTGTGTTGGATGAGTTTCAAGTACTAAGGGCCAAGGATGTGGACATGGTGCTTGGATCAGTCAGGGCAACCACTTGCACTTTGGACCCTTGGCCCTATTGGCAAATGGGGGAGCCCCTCCCTGAGCTCTGAGATGGTAAGCAAAGACAAAAGGAAAGCAGTTGTTTTAGGAATGCAGTGGTGATGAGGTGACCTAGAGAGAAAAGTGGTAGTCGGTGAAACACGAACCCTGGACTCCCGGCATGTAACAATATTCTCTTGATAATTATGCTGCTTTAAGTGTGCATTTCATATTTTACTTCATTTAGCAATGTTTTCTTTTGAAATGTTTAAGATAATTGTTGTTGTTAACTTAGCTGCGTTTGTAGTTGACTTCCCTTGTAATGTTTTATTTTGAAATCTTCAAGATAATATTTAAGTTCCCTGCTATTTATGCTGCTTTGGATGTATACTTTATATTTGGCTTTCTTTAGTAATGTTTTCATTCTGGATTGTTTTATTTGGTGTTTTAATGTAGGTTGTAAACTGCTTTTAGATCTCCCCCCACCCACCCTTAAAACTATAAAGCGGTATAGAAATGAAATAATAATAAAATGCAAAAGAATATGTTCTAGCAAACAAATCATTTTGAATAATCTTGTGAATTGTGATGTTAAAATTTAAGGCTCTTTAAAGTTTCGATTTCAGGCATATCAAAATCTCACTTTGTGTGCATTTTACTTTGCAAGTATTGTCACCCCTGCATTCAGGTCAAGTGCAGATGCTTGTGCATGTTTAACTGATATGGTTACTAAGCCAACTTGTCTTTCTTGCAGGCCTTAAGTACATCTTTGGTAGATCTTCTTGCTGATACAGTATAACATACAAGAAGCCAAACAGATAATTACATAGTTGTAGCTGTTGGAATCTCTCTTCAACAGATTGTTTGGCCCCATGTAAGACAGTGTAGTAGAAACCCACTTGGAATTTCTGGTTTGGGTCTTGCCTCTTCTTGGGCCTCATACTCAAGCTGCCATTTCTTTCTCCTTTTTCTAACTTATTTCATCTCCAGGTTTGGTTGCATTACTAACTACTTTGCCATCTCAGTAACATCTATCAAAACTTGTTGAAAGCCCTCATCACTTCTGCAGCCCACAAGGTAATTTTTGGTCACTTGCAGTTGGCTTGTAGCTGATTTAAATCCACTTCCTTATTTCCTAATAGCTTGCTTGTAAGGGTACGTTCAAAAAGGATGTTGTGCAATGTAGCAAGGGATACTACAAACATGAACTTACAAATTTTGTCAGCAAGGGCCTTAGCTTCAATTCAGGACGTAGGCACCAACTCCTAGGGGCCAAGGCTGTTTCAGCCACCCGAATGTATTTTTTGAGGGAGCTGGGCCCCCTTGATTTTCAGAGGATATTCAGCTCCGCCCCCTGGCTCCTTGCAACATCGCAGGACACCACATGACGTCACATCCTCCCCAACCTTCTGGAGAAGCCAGTGCTTCTGATTCAGGAAGTATTTCCAGGTAAACCTTTTAGGCATGGGTTATCAAAGATCACTATTAAAGCATTACACACACGCACACAATCTGACTGTCCCATCTTGTTTTGCTCAATGGCTTAACAGTTATACCTATGTCTGATACATAGATAGTTAGAATTTGCCAACACTGAGAAATATTTACAGGTCTGTTGAACCAAACTGAAGAAACTAGTTGCTTCCAGGCAATACTTAGTAGCATCATTGACCACCAAGTTTAAAGAGTGTGTTGCGGAACACATAAAAGGGTGTGGGTTTGTGTTCGGGGCTCTCTTTGGTATGCCATTTTGTTTACATTTCATTTTACTCCCATTATCATAACCTTGACCACAGAGATAATCCAAAATCTTGGGGTGAAATTGTCGTGGTGGCCAAATTGCAAGCCTTCCCCAAAGAGAGTAGCTGGATTCATCAAGTTACCCTTCTCAGGATGATGAATGCTTAATTTTGAGGTAGAGAAAGTATTCCCATATACTACTACCTATTTAGCTGCTGACAGAACAGAGATTTAGCATGAAAGCTGATAAAAACCCTCACTGTGAAAACTATAAAATGTAATGCCTTGCCATAAAATCCCTTTAAAGCTTTGAAGAATTTGCGTTTTACTGGGGCAGTCTTTCATCCTTTAAGTGCAAAGGAAATCCTTTTCATTTTTAATAGGAAGAGAATCAGATGGGAGGAGAGAAACTGCAGGGGAAAGAGATATAGATTGTGACCCTGGCTAATGGATGTGACTCCCAAATACACTGGCCCCTCACTGTGACCTAAAGGGACAGGCTGTAGCGCACTAGAGCATCCGTATTGCATGAAGAAAGACCCAGGTTCAATTTCCAGAACCTCCAGATAGTCAGTGCAGATCTTAAAGAGCTCCTTAGGAAATAGTTCAGTAGCGATGTTTATTATTTTCATTATTTATTTATTTGATACATCCACTATACAGTTTTTATCATTTTTCCTACATTCTTGAACTTCTACACACACCCCTCCATGGCTTGTTGTTCAATTCTCTTTATGCTGCATTTCCTTAATTACCACCTCTCCTCTGGTTGCTTTTAACTGCTGCTCATATGTCTAACCCTGCTTGGAAATTTATCTGGTTACTGTATTTCTTTAAATATTCCTCAAAGTATTCCCACCCCTCTCTTGTGTCAGATTCATCTTGATTCCTTAAATTTACAGTCAACATATTCCGTTAGCTTATTCTGCCAGTGTTCTTTTGTAGGACTTTTTTTTATCCTCCTACCTTTGGGCCGTGGGACACGGGTGGCGCTGTGGGTAAAACCTCAGCACATAGGACTTGCTGATCGCATGGTCGGCGGTTCAAATCCCCGCGGTGGGGTGAACTCCTGCCGTTCGGTCCCAGCTCCTGCCCACCTAGCAGTTCGAAAGCACCCTTAAGTGCAAGTAGATAAATAGGTACCGCTTGATAGCAGGAACGTAAACCCCATTTCCGTGTGCTGCTCTGGTGGCGGTTCGCCAGAGCAGCTTCGTCGCGCTGGACACGTGACCCGGAAGTGTCTGCGGACAGCGCTGGCTCCCGGCCTCTAGAGTGAGATGAGCGCACAACTCTAGAGTCTGTCAAGACTGGCCCGTACGGGCAGGGGTACCTTTACCTTTACCTTTACCTTTGGGCCAGTATCAATGTTTATTATGCCTTAGTCCAGGGGCATTCTAAGGGAGTGGTCCAGGGGAACCAAACCTCAGGTATTTTGCCCTAGACTTCACCACTCCTTCATTTCCCCTTTTTAAAAGCTTATTTTGGAAGAAGAAGAAGGAAACTTTGGTAGGGATTGGGGAGAAATTTGATTCAGATGGCATTCAGTGTCAAGCTCTGCATTTCTGATAATGTGCCACTTGGCCCTTAACAGTCTTGCATTCTAAAATGTGATTTCAGACTCCTCCAAAATGAAAACTCTCCTATTTTCACTTGGGTGGGGACTCCCCCCCCCCATTTTTATGGGAGGCACTGTGAAAACCTTCAGCAGCTGCCATGGCTGCTGCATGTCCTATATAAGGTGCAATATTTCAATTTTTTTTCCTCTCTCCTTCCTTATTCATTTCCACTGGCTTTGAAGTATATCTTTAAACCTAAGCCATAGAGTCAGATTCCTGCCAGCTTAATATCCTATCAATAGTCCTATTAAGATTTAGTTGCATTTCTGTTGAGCATTCTTAGCTCATAATCACAGCACACATCTTAAAAGCTCCACAGGGAAACTCTGTTGCAAATATTGGTAAGCCCACGTGTGTTTCGCATTCCAGAAGAGAAATGGGGTTTGTATATATTGTTCTTTGTGTTGTACTATCTTTGAAAAGTGTCTTAAGGATGCTCTGGGGAGACTGTGGATATGCATCTTTTTATTTTATTGATCTCTTTTTCTACATTTATTATTATTGCTTTTATAATTTACTTATTGCACACCTGGTGTTTTAATATATGGAGTCTCTCATAGGTACATTCTCTGTACTAATTCTTGGATGGTGTGTGTGCAGGGAGCCAGGAGCACACAACTGGGAATAAAGTTTCTTCTTCTTCTTCACCAAACCCAATAAATTTAGGGGCTTTCCTCCCCTTGCCTTCTGGTCTTCCAGATTGTGAAGTTCTGCTGGTTTTATTATTTCATTTGTCTTTTGCAGTAATTGCCCAAACTATCAACCGAGGCATAGTGTTGTTTGGTGAGAGTGCTGTAAGCATCTCACAGTAACTACGTTAATTAAATAATTGAATACTTCAGGAGCCCAAAGTAACACACACACATAGCAATAAGGTTGTCCGTTACTCCTTTGAGCAAATTGTTTCAGTAGGTAATCTCTTTGTGGTTGGATATTTGAGGCTTTTAAGAGGGAGGGAGTTGTTTTCCAACATACCCATGCAGAAGAAGACTCAAGAGGTAAAGGAATTCTGATTATATTTAATAAATATAGCAGATTTGCAAATCAGTTAACCAAATTATGAAGGCACTGACACATGTAACATCTAGAACATATGAATCCTTCCCATTACCTGGCATGTTAACTCAGCATGTTGGAGAATTTGAATGAAAACAGAAAATGGAGTGGAAGTTACAAGTGTTTGCTTATTCATCCCATGTCCAGAACAGAAATCAATCCCACCAAGATCAATATTCACTGTTTTGATGCTCATGGTATGCAAATGATACAACCACCACCACACCATTTGTGTTTCCTTTGCACTGCAATGAATTGGTTGGAATAGAATACTGTGGTACCTCAGGTTACAGACACTTCAGGTTACAGACGCTTCAGGTTACAGACTCCGCTAACCCAGAACTAGTACCTCAGGTTAAGAACTTTGCTTCAGGATGAGAACAGAAATCACATGGCGGCAGTGGGAGGCCCCATTAGCTAAAGTGGTACCTCAGGTTAAGAAAAGTTTCAGGTTAAGAACAGACCTCCAGAACGAATTAAGTTCTTAACCTGAGGTACCACTGTAATGACAAGATAAATTACATAGTTTGCACAATTAATTATATAAATTACATAAGCTTCATAATTCCACTACAGCTGAAAGCAAAATGGCAGAGGATGCACTGCAGTGGAATGGAAATTGTGCTTTAAAAACAATTCAGAATAGGCAGAGACCTCTCCATCTGGTTGGAAAAGCTTGTTGAAATGAAAATGTCTTCATTTGTTTCTGGAATGTACAACTTGTGGGGCCTGTCATATCTTAATGGGGCACAGTTCCACAAAACAGGGGCAGCAACACTGAAAGCCCTGCTCTGTTTTCTCATTGAGTAGTAGTAGTCATAGTAGTAGTAACAACAACAACAACAACATCACTGCTTTTTCAAGTCCAGGCTGCAAAGGATCTGATTATATAATATTCGAGTCATAGTACATTGGATAATTTTCCAATTAGAAATATTCATCGTGTCCAAACTGTGAAATATTGGTAAGTATAGAGCTGTCTGTTAGAGGGGTTGGAACTTGCTATGCTTCATTTGAGTTAACATCAGCTTTGGATTAATTTGCATTAAGAACAAAAAAATACCCCACCAATCTTCTCAAGAAAAATAATAATAATGCATGTAGGCATTACCATGTGCTTGGCATAGGTTTCCTCCTAATCTGCTATCTTTAATTTAGTATTTTTGATAAGAGCTTTGGAGTGAACCTTTGTTCTAGTGTGGAGATTGATCTAGAGTACTGAAATTTTTATAGAGCTGAAATGAACTGTGAAGAACGAAAAGTGGCAAAAGCAATTAATTCTTTTAACTTGGAGTAGTTTGCCAAATGCTAATTTTTAAATATATTCCCTCTTTTTGAATTGGCAACTTTCCAAATCATGAATTCTAATAGATTTGGTGATTTCAGATGTTCAGGTGGCAGAGAAGAAGAGAGGATAATGTGGTAATCAGTGCTGGCCCTACACAGAGTAGACCCATTGAAGTTAATGGATGTGACTAGATGGTTCATTAATTTCAATGGGCCTATTCTGAGTAGCCCATTGTGATTTTGGATTATGAAAATTATAACGTACTGTTTTTGCCTCCATTTAAGGTTTGTGTGGTATTGTATGTTTCCCTCTGATACCCATAGGAACTGAAGTAAACAAGTGAAATCTGAAACATGTGCAAATTGAACTCTGAATTCAATGAAGGTTCACCAAGTTCAGAACACATCTGAAAATTTTGTTTCAGCTCTAGGACTTCTGCTTTTGAAATAGACACTTGAGGTTCATCACCGGTTCTTATTAGTTACCTGCTCCTCATGCCATCCTAAGCCCAACAGTAGTGCATTTGGTTTTGTACTTAATTTAGATCCAGCCCTTCCTCCTGAAGGAGCATAGAGCAGCAAAAAGATACATAATTTAATTTAGAATGTTTTACATGTGTTAGAATGTTTTTTAAAATAACAACAAAGACCTCCACAGGCACATACTTCCACATGTGATGGGAATGCTCCAAAATCCAACTATTCTGTACAACAGCCATAAAAGAAATATGCAAAATAACTAAGCAAGTATTAGAAATAACCCCAGAACTGGCCCTACTAAACATCTTCCAAGACAATTATGCCCACTCACATCACAAAGAACTCATAACCCACCTACTCTCAGCAGCCAGAAACATCATAACCAGACACTGGAGAGACCTGTCCGGAGTAAGCATGGACCAATGGTACCAAATAGTATGGGAATCAGCCTTACTAGAAAAATTAACCAATAAACTGAAACTGACATGGGGACAAATAGAAGAAGATGCCTTCACCCCGGTATGGCTCCCCTTTATCACATACACAGCTCAACAAGATAAGAACAAGAATCCACCAACAGCATACAAATCAATATGGCTAACCTGATTCAAAACACCCACCCACCCCCACTCACACATGAAAACAAAGTTCACCACAGCCAATCACAAACAAACAATCACACCCTAGGCTAACACCCATCTTCTCTCACCACTAAAGGAACACAAGCAAATAGCAAAGAGAACCTGCACAAGTGACGCTGACACAAAACCCCACGCATACATTAGGTAAAATACAAACACTGCCACCCAACCTCACCCCTACTCACCATTCCCCCCTCCACCTCTTCCCCCTTTTCTTCCTAATGTCTCAAGAAAATAAACTGATCTGTAGAAAATGTAAATTGAAAAAAGAGACATTGCACATCCTTTTGTAAACCAAGAAATCTTTAATAAAAATACATTAAAACAACAAGAACAAGAACAAAACAATGCAGGGCATCAAAAAAACAACTGTGGTTCTAAAGAGTCTCCTCAAAATTCTTGCATTGTAGTCCTTTCTAAATAACTGAAGGAAGATAAAATGTGTGGATAAGGATGTTGGACAATTTTGATTAAATAGAAAATAATTGGGAGAGGAAACTGTTCACTTATTTGTCCCGTATCTGGGACAGAAATCAGTCCAAGAAACACAGTGTTGCTTTAAGTCTGTAAATGGTGCATAATTAATTTCTCCCCCCACTATTTGCATTGCATTTCCTTTACATTGCAATAAATGAGGTGGGATAGTTTGTTAGAGTTGACAGTGAGACGCATAATGTTTGGGGGGGGGGTTGCAGAAGATGAACTGCTGCAAAACGGAAACAACACTGGCTGCAATTAATACGTGGCAGAATGGAAAGTGATGCTTTCTGACATCCTTCTTTGTGAAGAACTCACTATAAAAGAATACAATATTTGGTTTATGCTTATAAATTCTCTTAGAAGTGGTAAATAAAATAATAATAATAACAGCCAATTCTGAAACCCCTTGCTAATGAAGTCTGTCACTATGAGGTTGTTGTGTGTCCTTGTAATGTTAAAATTGACAACAACATTTTATTGCCTGCTCACTAATCTGGTTGTATTGCCTTCCTATAAAACTGCTATTGCACCGCCTCATTCATGTGGGTGCTCAAAATGCCAGCTTAGTTGATTGAATTGGTGTCATTATCCTGTAAAAAGGCCCAAGTGCCATTTTGGGGGGCTCATATGCCACTGCTGCACTAGTTTACTGCTTAAAGGGACTCCATTCTGAGCCTTTGGCATTGGTTTGCAATCACAAATAGATAGTTTGTCATTTTATGATTATTGGAACGCACTTTAGGTGGGAGTACCCTTGGGCCCGGTCCAGAAGCTCCAGCTGGTGCAAAAGATTAATACACCCTCCACAATTTCAGAGGTGAGATGAGGACACACCTGTATCATTCATATTCTCTTGCCAAGGCTTCTCCCAAAGAATGTTGCAAACTGCTCTCCTCTGTCTACTATGTGCTATATAAATTTGCCAGTCAGTAGCTGGTCCTCTGCCGATTCAAAATGCAAGTTGTTTGTTTTGTGCATGAATAGAGCTGGGGGTACACAGATTCATTTGGAAGAATAGCAGCCTGGTCATATGTGTGTTTATTCTGTTAGTGCTCAAAATTGCCACATTTTGTTCTAATACCTTCAACATCTGCATGAATAGAAAGTACCATTGACAATATTGATTACATGTGACACACACATTTTGTTTTCTGTAGGTCACAGGAAGTTGCCTTATATCAAGCAAAAACATAGGGTCATCTAATTCAGTATTATTTATACCAGTGATGGGGAACCTTTTTCCAGAAAGGGGGTTGCATTCCTTCATGGGAGTTTTCCAGGAGTGGCATGCAAGATCAAAGGCAAAAGGTGAGGGAGTCAGAGGAAAAAGTGGGTGGAGAAACAAATGTAACACTTACCTTTTCATAGTAGGATACATTCAATTTACATAGCAGTCAGATGGTTCTAAGCACACACATACTCCCTATCGCTTCATATCCCACCTAGGCAAGCTAGAGACATCATCACAATTCAGACACATTCCTTCCAGACAAGAATACTTAGAGATGCCTCAGAGCACATC
Organism: Podarcis bocagei; assembly: GCF_964188305.1. Taxonomy (NCBI): domain Eukaryota; kingdom Metazoa; phylum Chordata; class Lepidosauria; order Squamata; family Lacertidae; genus Podarcis; species Podarcis bocagei. Next base: position 47,236,137 of record NC_138140.1, on the reverse strand, counting down.
TGGTGAAGGGTTGAGCCTTGGGAAGAGATGTGTGGTCTTGGCGAAGGGTGCAGCCTTGGGAAGAGTCTTGGGGGACACACTTGATTCCCAGGCCTGAGTTTCCCCACCCCTGGTCTAAACTGATTGGTGGCAGCTCTACAGAGATGTCTGTCTGATCCAGAACTACCTAGAAACATAAAGGTTCAGACCTGGAACCTTTTGCATGTTGAGCAAGAGCTACACAGACCCCTCTTCATCAAGATTCATCAAGATCACCACAGTAACAGAAACTAGTGAATTTCATTCACCAGTTGCTTATTTAATTCTCGTTGCAATTAAGTTTATTTTGTACTGATTTATTGACTCTTGGTGCAATGTTGCTAATCAACATTAGCTATTAAAAGGGGGGGGGCGCTCAGGCAGCATCAGCTAATGAATAATGACAAATTTCACCACTGTGCCCTAGCAATTTTCTCCCTATTTAAATCAATTCTGAGATAGAAGGTGACAGGACTCAAAGAGATTAAACTAATAAGGACTACTGGTTGATAGCAGCCTAATCTTGGTAATTTACATTAAAATGTAGCACTTATTCTAGTCTCTGTCATGTTGTAAAAAAGGCAACCCAGAAGATGCATCACTAATTTTTCAATTGAGCTCCAAATTAAATTGCCCTCTCTGGCATCCTTTGAAGGATTCTATCGCTGTACTTTGACCACTGAGTTCCTTGCATCATCCTTCTCTTGTCTCACTTCAGTTTCTAGTTATCTAAAATCATTAAAGTTACATTTGATCATAATCTTGTATCCTGCATACTGCAGTCTGGTGGCTAATATGTTGGGTTTGCCCTAAGTTCACATCCCAGCTTAATCACAGAGTTATTAAGGAGTTATCACATGGGAAAAAGTGGCAAGTGGGGTGCCACAGTGTTCTGCCCTGGGTTGTTCAACATCTTTATGAATGACTTGGATGAAGGAAATGAGGGGAGGCTTTTCAAGTTTGCAGATGACACCAAACTGGGTGTTTGGTGTCATCTGCAAGTTCAGCATCTACACTTTGGAACTCCCTGCCTATTGAAATCAAGCAGGGGCCATCACTGTACTCTTTTTGGCATCTGCTAAAAAACATTCATGTTTATGCAAGTCTACCCAGATGCTTAGAAAGTTGAGGTACCAGTAATTTTAATCTATTTTAGTATTTTAACTTTTGTATGTTTCAAAGTGGGGTTGCAATTTCCCCCCCATGATTTTATTTCTTATGGTGTTCTTTTACAATCAAGTGGTTTGTGAGAACCAGTGTGAAGACGAGGACAAGGGATGATCATTTTCCTTAAATTGTCAACATTTTACCAGCTATCCTGGCAAAATCATCTGGAGAGGTATTGAGAAGATGGTATTTAGGGCAGAAATTGTTTCATTCAACTCCTTTATGTGTATTAACACTTTCTGCTGTTGTTAAACTTGTTAGAAACAACAGCTTAAGCCCATTGTGAAGGCAAAAAGCAATAACTATGCATTATATCATCCCCTTCAACATTTCACAGGTGAAAACAGAGATGTTTGAGAACTCCATCACCTATTTTCACACAACACTCACTATGCAGGTGCCTTCTTCCCTTGCCCGTTAATTTTGCCAGAGGCTGCTGTTTTCTGCCTGGCTTACAGCTTAACTTGCTGCTTATTGTGCAAGAGCGCATCCTGAATAGATTCCTGAACCAGGACATGTTTTCATGCTCACCATAATAATGTCATCTCATTACAATTTAAAAATATTCAGCAATGTATTTAATTTCAGAATGGATCTGGTACTTATTGTTAGGGCTTTGCACTAGATTTGGCCAAAGCCTGAACCTTAACAGGCTGAGACATCCCCAGATTGCCCTGTGTCAGGTCACTCAGAGTGATATGGCACTGGCGGGTGTTTACATCAGCCAGGAAAGCTGTAAGCATCTGGTGAGCAGAAGAGTCAGTCCTGTGACTTGTAGGGTGCTCCTTTGCAAAGCAGAGCAGTACCCTCCCTTCATCCCCTGCCCTTCCCAACTGTATGTTTACTAGGGTTTTAGACACTCTAATAAAACATTGCCCCCACTCCTGAATAGGTTTGGGGCCAGATCTGGAATGAGTGATCCCCAAGTTGGCCCAAGCTGTGAGGATGTGCACAGCCCTACTTATTTAAACCTCAGTTCAAGCACATTTCAGCAGCGTTTATTATTAGATGGGCTTTTACAGTGGAGGTTTTTTTTTGGGGGGGGGCGGGTGGTTTGGTGGTTATAAGAGAAAGAATATAGAAGAGGATTTTGTGTTCAGATGTAGCCATGTTCCTATCTGAAGATTAATGGAAGGTGACTGAAACATGATGAATTCTAGCTCATAATTAAAGCAGATCCAAAATATCTTTCTAAAAGGCAGCAAGGGGGGAAAAATAAGAGTTCCTGTTCCAGGAAACAGACATACCCCCTTGTAAATAAAAACAGATGGAGCAGGTGTGATATATTTATGCTATTTTAGACATTTTAATCCCAGCTTTCAGAATGTTTTCCTCCGCAGGTGGCTAACAAAAGTAGCTCACAGTGATCAAACATCTGCTTTGCAAGCAGAAGAGGTCCCAGGTTCAATTCCCAATGCGATCTCCAGGTCCGATGGAGAAAGACTCCATGCCTGAAATCATATTTGACCTTTGTAAGTAGCCTTGTTTCTCTGCATACTTACACACACCTGTCTATCAGCCATCCATTTAAGCAAGATACGAATGCCTCGCAAGACGGAAAACTCGCAAGACGAAAGGGTTTTTTTGTTTTTTGAGCTGCTTCGCAAGACAAGTTTCCCTTTGGGCTTGCTTCGCAAGACGGAAACGTCTTGCAAGTTTGTTTCCTTTTTCTTAACACCGTTAATACAGTTGCGACTTGACTTCAAGGAGCAACTCATAGCACGCGGTGTGGTAGCCTTTTTTGAGGTTTTTGAAGACTTTGGTGATTTTTGAAGCTTTTCCAAAACTTTCCCGACACCGTGCTTCGCAAGACGAAAAAAATTGCAAGACGACAAAACTCGCGGAACGAATTAATTTCGTCTTGCGAGGCACCACTGTACCTTGTTATTAGAGTTCGAGGACACATATCCAGCCAGGCAAAAACACTTGGGGTGCAGAGCAGGACCCAGGAGGGGTGCAGCCTGGAGACAGTCCCATGGGTTAAGTAGAGACACCTGTAGAGTTGTATTTGACCCCTGGGCCTGATGCCCCTGATGCACTACCTAAGCTGAACCCACTTCATCTGTGTTTCATGCTTTTCTGCTTAGAATCAGTTGGTTAAAAAAAAATGTTGGTGCTGCTCCTGCAAATGGAATCCCTGATCTGGACCTTCTGCAGAGTAAAAATTAATTTGCTCTTCACCACATGAAGGACTTACAAAGCTCCACTGCAAACAGTCCTAAAATAGTTACAAATAAATGTTACTAAGTGCAAAGTAACAACTTGATTTTAAACCAGCAAAGATTGTGGTCACCCCATCTTCTTTAAGCCCTTAATATAGTAAACTTTTCTCTCACTGATCCTAGAGAGAGATCCTATGCAATCATCTTGCTTGTTCATCACCTTAGAGCTTAGCTCCTGTTGCTGCTGGTGCCAAGACGAGCTAACATGCTGAACTCTCAGGTTTCATCTTCCTGTAGAGAGATTGTGGCTCAGTTTCCGGTGATAAGACATCAATTAGTTTTAAACCCTCTCCTTGCCACATTTGCAAGAGATGAACCTCTGGTGCTTAATGCAAACCTTTTCATTACAATGCATTCAAATGGAGCATTTTATGCATACTGAAATAATTTCTGTAAGGAAAAAACACTTCAAGTCTGCCTTCATTCATCTGAGGCATATATCAAGTACTCTGGACTACAGGTGCCAAGCAGAGAGCAGGGGGAGATCACATTTGAAAGAGTTTAAATTAAAATGCTTTAACATTAAATAAAAACTGGACAGAGAGGAGGAAACCAGAGATCACTTACTGCCAAAACAGCAACATGTGCCTTTTCAAATAAGACTGAGGATTGTGCCTGGAAATATTTGACAGAAGCTAATGATCCGTCATAATAAATAAGAGGGGGTTGTGAAGCTCACCATTTCCTGATTAATTTTTTTTTTTTTTGGTAAATATAAAAAAGATTTCTGTGAGTACGTTTCCCCCACCATGCTTGTGAATTACAAAGTCTCTCTCTTGCCCATTTAAATGGGAAACTGATGGCTTGTGACCATGTAATGAGTTGTAATATTTAATTCAGTATACTTGGTCCCAAATGCACTTGAAAGTCTTGATGTATTCATGTTCTGCATATGGCGCTGATGCATGTGGATGGGGAATGGCTTGGGATTAATATGGACCATTAAAAAAAGCCTAAACTTTTGTAAATGGTGTTTATTACTAGGGAAGGGTGAAACGTGCTGTTTTCTAAAATACAAAAACCTGTTTATTACTAAATATTATTTTTTAATATTTTCTGCTTTTATTCTTATTCCTGAAAGGAACACAGCATAGCATAAAGGTGGACAGTAGTGAGTTTATGTAGGCAATTTAGAAGATAACTTTCAGTAATAGTTAGTTGATCTCTGAGTTTAAAATCTCATATAGTCTTTATTGTGTGTATGCAGAGTGGTTGCAACCACTTTGATTTTTTTTTTTAAAAAAAAAGAATAGCAATGCGTGTGAGAGAAAAAATTATTAGATCCTAAACCTATAATAAGCATGAATGTTTAAATGTATGAAGTGAGTCTTGAACAAATTGAGGTTAGCTGTGGAGCCTGTGAGTGCAGTTGTTCACTGGAACACAGAAAGCTGCTAAATGAACCAATTGGTCCATCTAGCTCAGCATTGTCTATACTGATTGGTAAGTGCCTCTCCAGGGTTTCAGGCAGGAGTCTTTCCATACCTGAAGATCTCTGGGATGAAAACTGGGACCTTCTTCATACAAAGTAAATGATCCAACACTGAGCAGAAACCCTTCCCCACATTACCCAGGCAGATGAATGTATGAACCTATGGAAAAGCTTTGCCTCTGTGAGTAGTCTGAAAGTTCAAGTGATGTTGTTCTCTGTGGCAGGCCATTGACATCCCTTGATCTTGCAGTGATCCAATAATGAACATGAACGTGTGCATCAGGGCTGCAGCATCTCCACTGACCAGACGTTCCCAGGAAAGAAAAGAACTTGTCCAAAGACTTCAGAGGAGAAAAGGAAGCTTCTAAAACTTGGCAATGCTCGCAAGAGCCGCCTCCATTATTTAAAAGGTGGATAGCAATCAATAACAGATTAAAGTGAACAAAGGCATTAATTATTCATAATAATAAATGCCGATAATTGCCGGCGGCCAGATAACGAAAGAAGAGACAGCATTGGCTGCTGAAGCAGATTCTGGATCGATCGAAGCAACGTTCCAACTTTCCCCACAAACAACACTGAAGAACAGGGGAAAACAAAGAAAAGCTAAAGAGAAAGCCAAAAAATAAAGTTGTCCCTTTGGTGTCTGTAATTCACTTGCCCAGAAATAGTTAGGAACCTACAATAAGAATAGCTCCATCCATACACCCAAGAAGGATTAAAATATGTTTTGTATCATCTTTGACTCACTTTATCCCTTTCATTGGAGTTGGGGAATCTCCTGCCCAAGGGGCAAACCTTGGGCCAAGGGGACTGTTGGGACTCTCTCCAGGTGAAATATTCTCCTCTCCCCAGGTCACAGAACTTCACCTCTGAGCTTCACTCCCTCCTCTGAGTTCGGTTTAGCCACATTGGAATGTGTCCTTGAATGCTTCTTGTTTGCCTGGATGGAGAACTAGCTTACTGTAAAAAGGCAACATTTGCATTTGTTGCCCCACCCATTTTTGCTCCTTGTACCACTCATCAGCATGTGGCCCCTGGAAGGCTGACCAGAAGGAAATGTGGTCCCGGGGCTGCAAAATCTCTCCAACCCTGACCCAGGACTACATTTGTTGAGTTTCTACAAACAAAAAGGGTTCCCCATTCCTGTCATAAATGTTTCATTTAACAATAAACTTCCACAGACTTTCAGCAGGTCCAGCCTTTTTTGCTTCTGCCTCACATGCTGCTTCTACCAAATCCCCTCAATTACCCAGTGATTAAATGTAAGAAATCATGGTCTACTGGTAGCACTAATGAAATGTTTTGGCTTGGATATGGTAGACTTTACCAATAATGGTGGGATATATCTAGAATGTTCTGCTTACAAGAGGGCAAATTTGACAATCTAGGGTACTGTGTGAGAAAAGTGAATCTAACTCCCAAAATTTGTGTATTCTTTTGGAAGAAGAGCAATTGCTATAGAACACATGAGCACCCAGACCGCCACTATTTTGCAGGAGGGATTGAAGTGGGTTCCATAACTTTAGGTTTGCATATCCAAAGTGGATTATTGCAGGGCAAATGCACATTGTCCTATCAGCTCCCAACAAATAAATAATAACCAATGCTCATTGATGATAAAATATAAGCTTACTTCTGTGTAAGCTTCCTGAAAGCAAATCAGGACAAATGCAATAAATAGTTCACGTGGAGGAGTGAAAAATTGCACAAGAATTTTTGTAACAATGCTGTCAACAGTCCTCCTTATGGTTCTTTTGGATCCAAACCAGTATTTCCACTATCACATTAGCTTTAAGAAATGGGTGGGAGACAGTGTCTCTTGAATTGATTTTGGCATGCCATGAGAATTGAGAATTCAGCTCAGTTTTCTACCCACAGAAGCCCCCATAATGGCATGTGGCCTTATCACACTCCATTTTCTAAACAAGAATAGCACAAATTGTGAGAGTGAACTCTTTTAGACAAGGATTTATGTCTGAAAATCATACAGATACTGGAGTTCAGATAAGGGAAGGAGCTTTGATAGACAGACATACAAAGGGAAAATTGTGGCTGTCCGTAATGGCTGGGAGCTCAAGAAGTTGTTATGAAGCTTTTATTTTTATTGCCTATAACAAAACATGGCTTTTATTGGTGGGCAATGCTCTTTCTTGGCTGCAGGATTGATTTTCCTATCTGGGTATGCTTCTTGCACATTTTGAAGTCATCGAATGAGTTTACAAATAATTCAGAGCTGCTGGCTTCTTCACTGCCCCCCTGAACTGCACATTTCTTGGTGTATATCTAAAGTTTGCCGTTCTCTTTGGAACCCAGTTGGCCAATAAAAAAAGATGTTTGCATGACTTTGAAAATGGAATAGTAGTTAATGAGGACTGGGCTTATTGTGAAGTCCTGGGGATTTGGGCAATACAAATGTCAGCAGAATCAGACCTGTAGATCAGTCAAGATTCCAAATAATGGTTGGAGATCATGCACCTGGATGGGGAAGCAGTACATTGTCAATGGAATGAAAGATGGGCAGGTCAAATGAAGAAGACTGTCCCAAGGTGGATTTAATCTCCAGTTGTTGGCACTGCACATCTAAAACTGAACTCACCCATTTTCTGGAACAAATCCGCTTAGTTTGGAACAATATAAAAATACAAGCTGAACACCCGCTTCTGATTTTCCCCAGCGCAAAGGCATTGTTCAGATGTAAACAATAATAGTAAAGTTAAAGTTTGGGGCATTCTAAACAAGCAGCAATGCATTATCCACAAAAAAGATTATCCACAATTCAAAAAACACAGGGACAAGTTGCAAGGATGCAATGATTTCTTTTAAAACATATTGGAAGTAATGTTCATTGTTTTGGAAGAGTAAATATCCTTTCTAAAAGCAAAAACAAAACTATTTTAATGGAAAACCTGGCAATCTTACAGATTCTAGCATGTTTTGAAAGGTTTGCATTTGTATTTATACTTTGTTGATGGTCCCATTCATGATGTGTATGCACCCTTCTCTGTTAAGGTCAGTTAAAATGCTTGCTTTCATATTCTAATTTCCTCCATTAGCTTTGTTTTATTTAGCTTTTTATATGTTTTTCAATTATAGATAAATAAAAGGATGGGAAGTGCAACCTCTGGTTCCTCTCCCCATGCTTGTTCAAAACATCCGTAGCCATCCTCAGAGTGTGAGCTACAATGGTGGGTACTATTCAGCTCCTCTGAATTATCTGCTGCTAATGAATCACATTTAAGCTCCTTATTTCCTACCAGTATGAGACCCCTTGGCTCATCGTCTTTTCCAGCCTTGCTGTGCCTCGTTTCTCTTCTGTCCAATACTCTTTGTTTCCAGTTAAGTACACAGCTTAATAACAGGGTAGATAATGTGCTGAGAAAAGCGTTCAAGCATGTAACGTATCCATATTGGTTTCTGGGGTGGCCCAAATCTCAGCTGTATTGTAATAAGAATGTATGGCATGCTGTGAATCACAAAATATGTCTTAATTTCAGCCAAGAAGCAAAAGTACAACAAATTGCCGTGCATTGTGTTTCAGAAGGCCAGGAGACTCCCCCCATCTCCTCAATGGAGAAAGAGAGAAGTTTCAAAGAAAAAGTCTTCCGATTATAATTCTAGAAACCAAGGACTTTGGGTGTACACATGAGGCAATTGGCACATTTATTTCCTTCCTTCTGTTCAGAAGGGTAGGGAGAAAGCACTGTGATAAACTGCATTTAAAAAAAGTTTACTTTCTCCACTGAACTACGGATGGGGGAAACAATTTAAAGATGTACTATAGATCTGTGTTTTCTACATCCATGAACTTTGCAAGGACTGTACAAAATGCCATAGAAGAATGGTACAGTGGTACCTCAGGATGCGAATGGGATCCATTCCGGAGCGAAGAGAACATAACAAGCGATGGCGTGTCTGCGCGTACTGCGTTTTGCCACTTCCGCACATGCGCGAGATGTCATTTTGAGTGTCTGCGCATGCACGAGCGGCGAAACCCGGAAGTAACGTGCTACGTTACTTCCGGGTTGCCGCAAAGCGCAATTCGAATGTGCTCAACCCGAAGCACATTCAACCCGAGGTATGACTGTATTGAGAAGCAAGTATCTTTGCCCAGGACAAGGCTTCATGCATCATTTTGTCACATGCAGCACTATTTCTGCTCTGCAGCAGTTTGTCTTCTGCCAAACTACCAAGTTATTCATCTAGTGATGCAAAATTGCATAACTTGCATAACTTACGTAATTAATGCTTAAATTATGCTGTACTCACATTATTCTACCCCAATTCATTGCAGTGCAAGGGAAACTCAACGTAAATGGTGGCGGGATGTAATTGATTACCAACCATTTGTGGACTGAAAGCAACAATAGTGAATACTAACCTTATTTCTGTTTGAGACGTGGGATAAATAAGTGAGCACCATGACAAAAGACTTGGGACACAAACTTATAGGAGAAATGTTATGTTTATTAAAACATTACATCTCCAAGGATCTGCAAAATATCTAATCCATTGTAACCAAATCGAATATAGTCCAGGAAGGGGAGCTAATACAGGTGGGATAGACTCTCCATGCTACTGAGCATTCTTACAGGTGTTGCCTGTGGTGCCAGACACAAGGATTGGAAGGAATCCCCCTTCCTTGCTCTGAGCAGCTTGAATGTATGTATGACTTTGACAAATGCATTGTGGCCCCAGTGTGAATGTCAAGTTAAAGGACACTGCAATGATCCCAAGTAAGGCAGCATACCCTCCAACATTTCTATAATGAAAATAGGTACGTCCTATTCCATTATTATTACTATTGTTGTTGTTGGTAACACCCTGTCCATCTACTGGGTTGCCCCAACCACTCTGGGCAGCTTCCATCATATATAAAAAACACAATAAAACTTTAAACATTTTTAAAAAAAAAACACTTCCCTATACAGGCTGCGATCAAATGTCTCCCAAAGGTTGTATAATTACTTATCTCCTTGGCATGGGGGTCACATAACTCCATACCCTCCAACATTTCTCCAATGAAAATAGGGACATTCCAGGATCAAATCAGAAACCCAGGTGGCTTCTGTAAATCTGAGACTGTCCCTGGAAAAATAGGGCACTTGGAGGGTCTGATGCATGGCTGGGCAGCAAACAGTGCCTTTAACTCAGTACTGCCTCATTTGAATACCCTGCAACCCTTAGTTCAGGCAGGAAAGGCAGGTTAACAGCCAAATACACCAGTCAAAACTATGCTGCTGAAAGACATGACTCCCAACAGTATGAAGTAGGCAAAAAAAGGGAGAGTCCTGAATCAAATTAGGGCTTGGCTCAACATTCCTACTCAGTCCCCCAAACAGGTTACTAGCAAAGCCCATTCTCCTAGGAAAGGAGGACAGGCAATGCAAGGAACAGACTGTGTCATTTGGGGAGGAACAGGCTCAGGGACAAGGACTTATAAAAAATATTGGGGGGGCCCGGGAAAGCTCATGAATAATAAATAAGCTCATGAATATGCAAATAAAGTGGCACCGCCTCCTCGTGAGCGAATAGGGGAGAGCGTGCTGCGCCTATTAATCAGCTCCAGAACAGCTGATATGCGGGAAACGTGGGGCTAGCCGGAGAAGAGAGGGCTGGCTGGGAGGTGTGGCCGGTCGGGATTCCCCTGTTCTCGTGGGGGCTGAAACCGCCAGGAGGAAGATAATTCCCCCCGGCAGTGCCTTGGCAGTGGCGGTGGTGCTGCGAAGCAGCGAGGCAGGAGCCCCCGCCCCCGGGGATTCCCTAATCTCGCGGGGGACGGCCGGGGCTCTCCGACTAGGGCGCGCGGCTGGCTGGCTGGCTGGCGAGGGAGCAGGTGGGGAGGAGGCGGGGGACGGCGGCGGCGCTCTGCTGGAAGGGCGCCCGAGATTATTGGGGGGGCTGAGCCCCCCAAAAAAAATTTTGAGGGGGCTCGAGCCCCCTCAGGCCCCATGGAGTCGGCGCCTATGAACAGGCTTAAATAGCCATGTTCTCCTCTCCTCTCCATTTGGCCAAACAAAACTCCTTCCCTGGACCCAACCAACTGAATCTAATTGGGAGGGGAGTTGGGGCATTGCAAATTCACTCCCACACTAACAGATGAGAGTGGCATTGGCAGTTCTCACACTTGTCTCTGTTTACATCAGAGTTATCCAATAGTCCTCACTTGAGACCACAAAATCACGTCCCATAGACAGAACATTTTTTATGTATGCTACAACAGCGGCAAGAATACTCATCGCAAAGTATTGGAAGACACAGGATCTACCCACCTTGGAAGAATGGCAGATGAAGGTGATAGACTACATGGGACTAGCAGAAATGACTGGCAGAATCCGAGACCGGGGAAAAGAGACGGCGGAAGAAGATTGGAAGAAATTTAAGAACTACCTTAAGAAATACTGTAAAATTTATGAATTTTAGAAAATGTGGCTTTTAAAATTAAATGGAGTACAGCTGTAAAGATTAAGTGAAAGGAAAGTAAGGATGATAATTAGATAAAATCAAGGGTGAGGACTTGCTGAATTAAATTTTTGAAATGGGAATGCAGAAAGGGGAGGTATGAGGAGGTCGGTGAAATAAGTTTTAAGAAAATAAGGTATTGAAATTATACTTGTTCTTTTTTATGTTATTTTTGTTTGTGTGTGTGTGTGTTGTTATGTTTGTTATAATTTGTAAAATCTTAATAAATATTTATTAAAAAAACAAACAAAATCACATCCCATAAGACACTTACCAGTCTTTAAATTTCCACAAAACTCTTTTATAGTTTGTGCTGCAATGGTCTCCAGTTACCACAATAATCAGCATTATGGCCTTTATGAGCACAGTATTCCCCCGCCTTCCTGTTTCTAGATTCACAGCTGACATCAAAGGAATCTTGATCATCCATGTGCTGTGTTTGGGCATTGATGGTTTATTTATAAAAGTTGTAAGAAGAAAATATTGATAAATCTTCCTTCGATCATAGAGACAAGAAATGAATGTGCAAGATATAATCAGCTGCTGATTATCTTTTATTCCACTCTCCATTCAGCATAAATACTTTGTGGGAGTTGCATTACACAAGCAGGCTTTTGTGGGTTTTTTAAAAAGCCTCAGTACAAGCTGGTGTGTTTCTCTAATTTGCTTTCTCTTCATGAATTATGGATTTGATGGCTGCTAACATGGATATATCCTGATGGATTTCATGGGTAAACACTACTGAAAGTGGACATTCAACCCCCCTATGGAATATTGTGATTTTGTTTTATCCTATTGGCTTTATTTCTTTTAGTAAAGTTTACTCTAGTTTTCAGTGCATTTCATTAGTTTATAGTCATGTTAGTGGGATCCAATCTAATTATCCATTTTATGGTTTCTCACTTGCATTCATATTAATAGGAGTTGGAAATGAATGAGATGATTTAACAGGTTTCAAGGAGAAAGTGTTTGGGTAAAGGGGGCTTTAATCAAAGGTATATTTGTCTTGAAATATCAATTTCTCAGTGGAAATGGACATCCCCCCCAGTAAGGTACGCAATTTGGCAATACAAGAGCACAATAAGCAGCCAATTAATGACCATAGTAGTCTCTAGTTACAGAGCTGATTAAAAACGTCAATCATTTTTACTCAATTCAGATTTTCTTTCATAAAATATATGATGCATTAGTGCTGAATTTCCTTTGCCAAGTCCTAATTAAGGTTTATTGTCATGGGCTTTAGAAATGATGGAGACTTATAGAAGTATGAGTGTTTAGCTTTGGCAAGTCAGAGATTGCACCCGGATGGCCTAATAAAGAGTTAGATACCATAGCGTGGGTTGAACAAGGGACACTTTATTGATTTTAAACAAAGCAAAGAGAGAGGGGGGGAATCACTGTAAGTGTGAGAACTAGCTCAAAAACAAAAAGTCAGAAACCCTAGTCAATGCACAATGGGACTGTACCTCCTTTACCCAGTTCACACCTTGAAGGTGAGCAGATAGGCCTTCTTGCATCACCACCTTCCAGACCTCATATCTTGGAGATAGTCCCTTCATGCCCCTATCCCACCCTCTGGCTTAGAAAGCATGTCTCAGGGCCTGCTGCTCACCCTGAAATGTGGCTCATGCACTCACCTAGCTGAAACTCACAGTTCCCCTTCCTGCACATAATCACTAAAGTGAGCAAATCCATACACAGTGGACTGCTAATGCCAAAAGCGAGCTATTCAGCATGTAGGAGAGAGAGCCACAGGGCCTGGAGGAATCAGCTGAACCACTCTTGGAAAAAAACCAGTGCTCAAAATGGCTGCCCGTTCACTTGCCCCTTCCTATTGGATCCAATCTGTAATACTTCTCAGGAGAAGACATTTGGGCAAACCATGGTTGCTGCTACTTATCCTTGCTCACTTGTGTGAGGAGTGCAGACAAGAAGGCAGCAACAGCAGGATGGAAGGGTAGTATGGTCAGTGGCATCTGGAAGTTGACTATGGGGTTGATCCTTAGCAGATGCCCTATTACGAAATTATGATTTACCTGCCCTTCATCAGCAAGTCCTAGAACAGAGCATGATCACAGGAATATGCTGGGCCTTGGAAACATACCTTGGATGCCAAAGGCCAGCATAAAGAATACCTTCAGCAAGAGGCGGAGCTAGCTGCTCTGGCACCTGGAGCGGTGCACAAGCTGTGCACCCAGGGGTGGGGTCATGGGGACAAGGTGAGCATCCCAGGGGTGAGATGCCCATGGGAGCAGAACAAGCTGTGCATGGGGGTGGAGTGAGCCACCCATGGTGGCCTACTTCCTGGCTGGGGTGGGGGTGAGGGAGCCGCACCACTTTGCCAGCAGCCTTCCTCCCTTCCCTCTTCCTTTTGACAGCTTGGGGGAGGCTCCCCCCCCCGAAGCAGCCCAGGAGTGGGGGGCAATGGCGTGATGCCTGCCCGCGACTCCCAAGCCTCCCCCAAGCTGTCAAAACAAAGGGGGAAGGCAAGGAGGCACAGCTCCGCCCCTTTCCCTGACAGATCGGGCTAGGCTTGGGAGTTACGGGCAGGCGGTGCACCGTATGTTTCCCCCTCAGTGATGACACCCGGGATGCACCGCCCCTTTCCTCTGCCCCTGCCTTCAGCATTCATCAAAAGCTATATACAGAAGATGCGAAACACATATCTGTGGGGAGGGAATCCCACAACTTAGGGGCTGCCACAAAGAATGCCCTCTCCCAGACCATGTACCCCAATATTCAGAGGGAGGTGGACCTACCATGGGGCCCCCTCTGCTGACCTTAACACTCAGGGTGTTCTGCAGGGAAAGAACACCTGTCTTTCAGATATTTGGGGCCCAAGTTTTTCAGGGCTTTAACTACTAACATGAGCACCTTGGTATGGGCCTGGAAACAAACTGGCAGGCAGTGCAGGTGTTTTATGAAAGAGTTGCATGAGCTCTAAAGGCAACCCCAGCTAGTAATCTGGTAGAGGCTCTGAAAAGGTCCCAGTTTCAGTCCCCAGCATGTCAAGATAGGGCCTCTGGGAAACCAAACAAACAACTTCTGTCTTTGCTTTTCACCCTCAGTTCCAGCGTGGTATTTTCTTTTGGTGGTACTGGGTGTTCAGGGGTCTCCCGTGGCCTTGCTGCAGAGTAAAGTAACTGACAACTGCAATGGATGTATTAGAGAAGCACCATGTTGTGAATGACACTTCTTGAACAATATGTCCTTCCAAAAAACAAAACAAAACAAAACAAAACAAAACAAAACAAAAACAAAAACCCCACCATGCACACAAGGGAGAAAGTAAAAGCTGTTTACAACAGACAAGATACTCCTGCCGACAATTTAGCAAGGGCTGTCACAGGTGAAATATGTTTACTTACAAAGTCTGAACAAGTGTCAAACAGGAATAAGGATCCCCAGGCTGCTCAGGAATCCCCCCACCCCCCCGCGCCCCCACACACTCAGGAATAATTTATTGCTGAGCAAACAATCTTTGTGAATCCTTGTCAAGACCATAAAGCAAGATATGGATGTCAGAATTGTACATAAAGCAGGTGGGTGGACTGAGGAGGAAATACTGGCTGAGCAAAGCAAATACTCCAATCTCCTCCACCGAACCAGGCCAAATACATGACTGGGAGTAACTGGCCTTAAGGCCTAGAGTAGTGGTTCCCAAACCTTTCTTAGGCCACCTCCCCATTGGCTGCATTAACTCATCCCCAGTCCTCCTCTACCCTATTGAAAGCATATTGGTTTTCACAACCCACTATGGCTGACAATGAAACATTAAAATTCAAAACAGTAACATTTAAGTCAATATTTATTCAAACCCTAGTAAAACTATTGAGTTTAATTAATCCAAAAAACTTTGTGGATTTTATCCTGTGATGCCTGCTATTCAAGGTCTGATAGCCATCTCCAGTGGCCCCCTTGCCTCTTAGTGCACCCCCTAGGGAATCCCACCTTCCAGGGATTGTACTGTCCACATTGGGAACCACTAGTCAAGAGGCAGTAGGAAGCTGTGGCATAAACAAGGCAACAGTTTTCTGAGCTGATGATCAGAGGAGCAATGAAGGAATAGGCAATTGTGCCAACTTCAGTTTCTCTCGGTTTATTAGTTTTCAAATCTTACCTTTCCACAGGAGTTTGTGCTGCTGCTGCTGTTTTTGTAAAAATGGAAATGTGTTTTACTGCAAATTATCCAAATATAAACATTTTTGCAAAGTAGATTCTCCCAAATATTGATATTTCCCACTATGCACACTTCACTCTAGTATGGGCATGGCGGGGGCGGGGGGGGGGACTCATTTGTGTATTGTTTCTGAAAGTGAGTTTGTCTTTGAATGAAAAGTGAACCAAATTTCTCCCTCATTCCTAGAGTGAATTTTAGCAGCAGCAGCAGCAGCAACAACATAAAACAGTAGAACAGAATTGTGATGCAATGAAGGGCTGGTCCAAAACTCCCACTTGACTTGCCACTCCCCCCCCCCCCCGGATAACCCACTCTTTACTGCTGAATTGGAGCAAACATCAATCAGGTTTTCCATGAATTGACATTTACTCTAATTCAGCAATAAAGAGTGGCTTTTCCCAAGAGGAGAATAGTGGGGCAAATGAAGCAGAGCTTAAAAATCACATGTTGAGTGGAAGCCCTCTCAGCCCCATGCTTTCTAAGCAAAGGACAAATGGAGGTGTGGACAAATAAAATAATTGATACATAAGGGAGTCATGTTTATTTATTAAAAAAAGAAAAGAAACCAAAGCAGTTTAAAACAATGAAAATATACAATGGAAGCATAAAAGGCTATTAAGGATTTAAAAAAACCAGACTTCAATTAACTACTGTGGAAGGATACTGTGATTGACAGCAGAGCTGGTGATGCAGTCCCTCTGAAATTCCGCCAGAGTGCTGGAGCCTCTCTCTGATGGGCTTCAAAGTCAGCTAGCCACAGAAGGGGGATGAACAGCACTTGGGGGGGTGTTGTTAGCTAGGGCTGGATTTAAGATGAGAGTTAGGGCTGGATTTGAGAAGAGGGATATGATTTGATTTGAGATGCTAAACAGGTGTCAGGTTGGGAGGAAGGGAGTGAAGTAAGGAGAACTGGTTCTGAGTCAAGCTAATCACCTTAAAAGTTTAAGAAGAGCTGTGCCTGTAGTGGTGTGTTTAAGCTTGAAACATCTTAGAGTTAGTTAAAGTAAACAAGTTAACTTCTACCTGAAAGAGCACATTTCCTGACCCACTCTGTTTCATAAACCCCCTTTGTTTAACAAAAGTTTTCTTGTTTGTTGAATCAACTCCTGCGTGAGACTCTAATCGTTAAGTTTTCCCTCACACAAGTCCCACACTAGATAATCTGTGGCAAATTGTAGAAATTTGTGTAATGGATGTACTGTGAGGTGAGTGCACTATATTTAATTGGGGGCAGTTAGCGGGAGTGGATCCGCTGCATTGTTAATTGGTGGAATTAAGTGGTGGGTCTGCTACAAATATATTCTTAATTGCCTGCATAGGACTGGTGGAATCAAAAAGTTTTCAGCAAGCATTTAAAAGTTGGCACAGAAGGTGCCTGCTGAATCTTTATTGGCAGAGTTTGCCACAGCACTGGGGCAATCACACAATAGGCTCAGTTTATTGTCAAATGAGCCTCACCAATTTGGAGAATGACCAACGATACTCCTGCAGATGACTTTAGTGATCAAACTGGGATATAAGAGTCGGGGTAATTCCTGACGTAACCTGCACTCATGTTGTCCATGAATGCAAGGTCCATTAACAGAGGCAGATGTAGGGGAGCACGACCAGTTCACCCACACTGGGCACCGAGCTGAAAGGGTGTCTCAAGGGGCACTGTAACAATGATGAACAACAGAAGGCAAGGGGGCTGCTGAATATTGGGCTGCCCAAGGCACTGCTGAAATGTAAAGCCCAAAGTGCACCCCTGTCTTGAACCTGTCTTGAGAGTAATTGGGAAGCCAGTGCTGCCGTTTTAACAATAGTGTCGCATTTTGTCAGCAAGATGCCCCCATCAGCAGTCTGGCTGCTGCATTTTGTGCCACCTGGAGCTTCTGAACCAGACCCAAGGGCAGCACCACACAGAGTGCATTACAGTAACCCAACCTATGCATGAACTACAGTGGTCAAGCTATCCCTGTCCAGGAATGGCCATATAGCTGGAGAACCAGACAAAGCTGGCAAAAAGGCACTACTAGCCACAGAGGCTACTTGGACCTGGAGTGACAAAGACAGATCAAGGTGAATCCCAAGCTGCAAACATGCTCCTTTCAGAGGGAGTGCAACCCCCATAAGAACAGGCAATTGGCCTGCCTCTTGAACCACATGAACCTACAAATAATTTTGCTTTTCTGTCCAAATCATGCATCATTCAACTTCATTGGATGGCCTCATGGTTGAGCAAAAAGAGATAAACTCACCCTCCACTCCAGGCATAATTTTATTCTGTCATGTCTCCCCTTATTTGCCTTTTCTCTAGATTTATTGGTTTTTCTTATCATTCATCTTCCAGGTTAAGTGAGCCCACCAGGTTGCCTTGCAAAATCCCACCTTCCTTTAAAAAGAACAACAACAACCCAAATCTCAATGAATTATTTAATGCTAAACTCTGTGCAATTCACTCCTGGCAACAACACTGAAATGAAGAGGTTTTCAGCAAACGCCAGAAAGTTCCCCCCCTGAGTCCCTATTACTTTGTAGCCAGCAGGACTACATGTTGGATACATCGTTCCCACGTTGCGGCCAATGTTTTCAAAACTGCTCTCTTGTGTCTGTGCTCAGTGCAGCTCATTAACTGCATTCCGTTTCACGACCCCCAGCCTTCCTCCATGCAATGTCTTCCAGACTGTGGCAGACAAACAACTCCCAAGGAACCTCATTCGCTCTGCAAATTTTGCACCTTCTGATATAGAAGACAGACTGCATTACACAGAGGGAGACCCTTTCTCACAAGCAGTCTCGTGCATCATAGGCAAAAATTGGCAGCCTGGCATTACAAAGAAGGGGAAAATACATATCAGGGGAAGGAGGGGGAAAGGAAAATAATGCCCATAAAATATTGTCGTAAGTAAGCCCCAATAAGGAGCTGCCTTTAGGGATGTTGGCAAAGCTCGCTTCATTGAGACCAAGATACAAAATTTAGAGTGCATTCGGAGATGGGGAATATTGTGCTAGTTTTCCTGATTCTAATGCTAGTGCTTCTTTCCCATTTTCTGATGTTCCTTTCACAGTGTAATGCTATGGAATGGTAGCTTTCTGAATGGCTATACCGGCATATTGCACCAAATCTCATTCACACCAGTGTACATGGTGTGACACAACAATGGACATCATTGGACAATGTTGCCAATTCCACAAGCTTCCCTCATGCACGTGTGTCTCTCCTCCCACGAGTCATCAATGAAAATGGCAGGAAAGAACTGCATGCCACCCCAGATTACATCATTTCACTCCCACAATTTTTTCTGGGTTAATGGGGATGCAATCAAATTTCTTGTGGAAGCAATGAACATGGTTTTTTTCCCACTAAATGTGCAATATATTTCATTAGTTTTCCAGAGTGGCTTTTCTTGTCATGTGAAAGCTGAAATATAATGTGGAAATTAGCAGTTAGGGGAATATTACAGAAATGGAATAAACTGCCATGTAATAACTGCCTGACACCTTAGTTACATATCTTTAGGTGCCGGGCAAAAACATTCCTCTTCTCCCAGGCCTTTGGGTTGTGTTTGTTATTATGGCATGTATTTTGGTGTTTTTATATTGCAAACTGCCCTGTAGTCTTCAGAGGAAGGGTAGTTTTAAATAATTATAACATGAATGCATCCTTGGGGGGTTCATACAGCTTGCCCCAGAAAAGATTTTAATTCTGAGCTGGAGAAGAATTACTGTCCTCCCCACTCCTTTAGACACACCCACAAAGCCCTCCAATCCTTTCTCTTCTTCTCCTTTTCCAGGTAAGGCAGCAACAGTGCAATTGCAGGAAGAGGGGAAATAGAAGTGAGTTTTCTCCCTTGTTTCTCACTGTGGTGCATTAATAGTATACTAGAAGTGTACCTAAGTGTACCTAAGTGGCCCCTGGCTGGTGTATGTGTTATTCTTACATGCTTAAGATTTTCCCAGAATTCTGCAGCCTCCCTGCCTGCTCACACTTCCAGATCTTGAAAAGCCCTGTTCAAGGACAAACCTCTTGATTACCTCCCCTGGTCTTTATTAAAGTGCATGCACCTTGGAGGTCTGCAAAACAGAGACCACCAGGAGATCATTTTCAGAATGAAAGACAGGACAGTCACTTACATAACTCAGCCATCTCCAAAGACAGGTAAATGAATCATAAAAATGTGCTCCAGACTCATGGAGAATTTCACTAGCATTGACTGATGTAAAATTGGGGGAGGGGAGTGCAAGCAAAAGTCTGCACCACACTAGTCTTAAAGAAGTTGTAAGAGTCGTTTTGTATTTTTCTTTTCAGTGCAATTGGCAGAAACAATATTTCCTATCAAAATGCATTAGTTGATTCTTGCAATATCTCCTTCCTCAAAAGACAAAACAAACTAGTAGCTTGAGTCTTTCTGAACAGCAACCACCAGGACAGGTGTTGCTGCTGACGTGTGTTGGAGCGAGAGCTTTATATTATTTAGTAATCCTGCAGTGTAGCATCACTGATTACTGAAGTGTATGACAGCTTCAAAAATAGCATGACAAACACAATTCTTGATTTAATTACAATTTGAAGAGGAGAGATACCACTGCTTCCCTCATTACTGGCCAAAATCAATTTTCTGCATCGTGTGTTGGTTGGATCCTTTCTTTTCCTCTTCAGTTGAGTTTGCTTTCTCCCAATCCTGTTTTCTGGAAGGAGAAAGAAAAGAACACAGTGACTCAAAGGACAAAAGATCAGTGCTCTTTACCCAGAGTCATTCCTAGCACTACCTGGAAGAAGAAGAAAACATAATGTCACAACAATATCACTTGCTGGTGTTAAGATAAGGAGGGAAAGAGAGAGAAAATTACAGACATCACAAAAGACAGTTGAAAAAGGTAACACAGAGGAACATAAACTGTTTAAGTCCTGCCTCGGTATTCATGTAAGTACATTTTTCAGTGCAAAAATCAAGATAGATAAATAAATGTGTTCATTTTGGGTTTTTTTTAATATGCATACCATACCTTTCCTGCATCCACTGAAGGTGTCACAGAATGCCAGTCAAACCCTTTATGTATTTATTTTTAAACTTGTATCCCACTTTTCCTCCAAGGAACTAAGGGTGGTGTGCAAAGCTCTTCCCTCACGATGACCCTGTGAGGTGGGTTACACTGAGAGATGGTGACTGGCCCAAGGTCACCCAGAGAGCTTCAAGGCCAATCAGAGATTTTAACTCTGTTCTCCTTAGGCCTAGTTTGAAACTCTAACCACTACTCTACAGTAGTGCAGAAAGCCAGTGCAGTATAGCTGCTAGAGTGTGGGTGATTTCTCCAGGGATATGTGTGTTAACACCCCTCCTCCATTCATGGCCTTTGGTGATCAATTTCTTTCAGTTTAACCTACCTCACAGGGCTGTTTGGTGGTTAAATGTAGCCTGTGCCTATGTATGCCACCCTGAGAAAGGATGTCATACAGATGTTAATGATGATGGTGGCAGTGATGATAAATGTAGCTGAGAGATTTTGACCACATGGTGGAGGCAAGATGCAGAGTTTGGGTGGACTGGCCCACATTTATTTAATTATTTAAACCCAGAACCAATCTGCATATGGAGTGACATGGTGCAGGATCTAACTAATAACCAAAGGCCTCAGCCCATACTCAACAGAGCAGAGAGGCCTTCCTAGCCTATGCTCTATTGTGGCCACACCACTCCTAGCAGGTGCTCCTTCACAAATAAAGATTCCTACACTGCGGGGGACTGGACTATATGGCCTTCATGAGCCTTTCCAACTCTTCAGTTCTATGATTCTGATGCAATCAAGTCCCACAGCCACGAAGCCAGGTCTTGGAGCTACAGTCTTCCCCTTTAAAAGTACCCAAGTGTGCTCACCAAGCCTGAACTGTTGAGGAAGATGGGTTACACTCCTGGGCCCCTCCAGACTGTTGCTAATCCCAGGTGGGCTTCAATCGCATGCCAGCAAATTCAGAAACTGAACAATGAAAGTTGATTGGAAGCTCTTGTGCAATGAACTCACTTCCCCGTAAATCTGGAGATTCTGTGATAAGGAAAGTGTTTTTCCCCAGGAACAATTGAGGATGAATTCTCAATAAACAGGTTGTCTGGAAGTGACTCCTGTCTCTTTTCCTCCTTTGCAAGTTGTTCCATTGCCTTCTTTCCCAGAGATAAAGGTTTGGTGAGCTTCTCAAGTATATTACCCTCCTGCCAGGTATCTCCCATTCACAGTGGGATGAACATTTTGGCCTCTGTTGATGTTCCTTTTAAACCTCTGAAAGGATGACACTTCCTGTGTGTACTAAAAGCTTCCACAAAAATTCCTCTCCCCTGTGTTAAGAACTCTAGACCTGTTACACAGAACACAGGCACAAGCTATCTCAGTCTGCATATGTCCAGGTGTCTAAACAAGCTCTACAATTATGCCCAAAGAGACAAATACTGTACTCTCATTGCATACTACATTGCGTGGACAGGCGGAGTCCCCAGATCCCGTGCGGTCCCCCCGTCATGTGGAATAACGACTCATGACAACGTGCTATGGGATTAAATTGGCCACAACTTTATTAAATTTCAAATGTGGGTAGACCTTGGCTCAGGCATTGGGCGTTCTCCCTCCCCAGTCCCCAGCCAGGGACCTAGGGAGCATCAGGGTTATCCAGTCGGGGGGGGGATGGGCCGGCTCTAGAGAACATATGTTCAAGCAGAGATAGCCGCCCCCGTTACGCCGCCGCCGCAGGGGAGAGCAATGACGACCTTTCGGCGTACGGTCAAAGCCTCCCTTCAGAAACCCCTTTAACGGGGAACCCTGGTATCGCCGCCGCAAAGAGGAAGATGGACTAAAGGATTCCGCCCAAGGCCTGATACCGCCAAAGTTGCGACGTTTTGCTACGGGAAAGGCGAAACCTGCCAATGCAGGGAAATTCCTTTCCGGACCTTTAACAGCGACCTTAACGTAGCAGCGCCCGCATACCTGCGAAGAAAAGTTAACCTGCAAAACCTGTGAAGAAAAGTTAACCTGCAAATAAGACATTAACTGAGGGTGGGTAGGGTGGGAGAAGCTCTGGAGCCAAGTGAGGATTCCCAGGTAAGTTCCTCCCTCTATTGTGTGGGCAGGTAATCCCTCCCCTACCTGGCCTGGTCTCCTTGGCAACGCTTCCCCCAGGTGGGATTGGACTACTGACTGAGGTAGGCGGAGACCTCCAGGTATCCCACCTGAGGGAAGGCAAACCAAGCCTATGCTGTTGGAGCCGCTCCAGATCTAGGGGCTGCGCGCGTCCACGCAAAGGGCGCCCCCCGTTTTAAGCGGGGAGCGGTCATTGCATACTACATGTGAATAACTGTGTGAGTGTACAGCTCAACCATTTGAGTACATATATATTTGAGTATATACACATTATATAAACATGGAATGTGAACACACATTCAGTTTTGATATATGACCCGGGGTATGTGAGTGAACCTGTTCATAGCTAGGAAATGCACGCACACATAGGTTTCCTCTGCTGAACTGGGCTGAAAGATGCAAACAATTGGAAACATTTCAAATTTACCTGAGCATTTAAGGGGGGAAATAGCAACAAAGAGTAGAGTTGTGGAAAAGCAAGAATTAGGTAGGATAATACTTATAGCAAGCTAGTATTCTCTTTGAGGAAAGGCATATCCGTGCATCCCATCCAGGTGTATCTCCAAAGAAGCTATGACACCTCATGTCAAACTGACTAATTATTTTTCACATTCTGTTGCGTCCTTCATAACAACTCTATTAACTAGCTTCCCAGGTCTCCAGCCCAATTATTAAGTGTGTAATATTCACTATCTGAAAGAAGATTGCAGTGGAACTCCTCTAGAGGTACCTTGAGGTTACAGTGTATTGTAATAACTGGCACTTTTGCAAATGGTAGCCTGAAGCATAACAAGGCTTGCTTGATATTTTCCCTCTCCCTGTACAAAAGAAAAAGCCATCTAACAATGAATATGCATTATACCTTTCTCCATATTTTTTTAAGGGGGGGGATGACAAAATGTGAGGAAGGACGCTAAAATACCAGCAGATTTCAGCCTGAAGATGTGAGACTGCCATCTCTTTCCCATGTGCAGCATGGATGTCCCTGCAGCTCACACAGCTTGAACAATTAGCAACCATGTCTTTGACTAATGAGCTGACCATGGAAGGCTCAAAGCGGGAAATGACAGCTGAATTTTTATAACTCCTGGCATTAACTCACTTCTGTTATTCAGGCATGTTTCATATTAAATACCTGCTACAGTATCCATAAGATGGAAAATAGTGCTGTAGCGAGCCTGCTTTTTAATTTCCCAAAAGTGTTTTTCCCCAATTTTTCAAAAGAAGTTTCCTGCCAAAAAGAGTCCAATAGCTAGCTTTTGTAGGCACAGCCTCTCCAGTCACAGGGTGGTTCACAACATAAAAATACAAAATGAAAAAAACACACATAATAAAACAAAAAAACAAACCAATAACCAACCAACACCCCCCCCCAACTCCCTCCAACACACTTAAAAAGCCATAGCATGTTCATCAGCCAAAGGCATGGGAAACATAGAAAGTTTTTTGCTTGGCACTTACTGAAGGCAGCAGGTGAGCCTCCCTGGAGACAGCATTCCACAAATGGGGAGCTACCACAGAAAAAGCCCATTCTCATGTTGCTGCCCTCCAGATCTCTCATACCTCAAATGGTAATTGCAGGATCCAGGATAGTTCATAAGGGAGAGGCAATCCCTGAGGCATTGTGGTCGTGTGCAGTTTAAGACTTTATAACTCAGAACCAGCACTGGAGATAAAATAAATTAAATTTAGTTTCTGTTTAAAGGCAAACTTACCTAATTCATACTTTTCAAAACACTAAGCAAACCGAAACACAGCTGTCCTTTGAAATTCACATTTCTGTGAGTTGCATTGCAGTTCTCTAACCAAGTAACACGCTCAGGTAAATGCACATATTAGTGAAAATAGCATACAAATATGCATTGCCTTAGGGGAAATATATGTTGCAAAATTGAGTAAAATAGCATACACAAATGTACATATTAGGAGAAACGTTTGATGAATTTTAACATGAGGACTTTGAAATAAAAGAATAACCAAACTGATGTGGAAATATGGAGAACAGAGCCTAAGACTGGACAAATGCGAAATGGAGATATACTGGAAATAACAGATTCACCCATCCCTATACTTGACTGATAGAGCGATGTTCCCAGGGGCAACTCACCTTGCAGGAGCACTACACCTACCACTGAAAGTTCCTACCTCTGTCCCTGGTGACCCCGATCAAGGGGTTGTGTGTTCAAAGACACCTGTTTCTGGGTAAATAGGGACTGGCCACTCATTTTTTTATTATTGTAAGATCAAGTAAATTCTCACCTGTGCGAACATGCTTCCAACAGATTTGCGCATCAAACATTTCCTAAAACATTATGTTAAGTTGAACAACCAACCCAATACTAACACAGCAAGTCATCTATGTGAGAACTAGGCAAGAATGAACTCAAGATTCCCTGAATCTCTTGTGGTACATTTCACATTAGTTTTCTCACATTCAAATCTCAATTATGCGACTTTATTCAGATGTACAAATTGTTCAGATTCTTGTGTGTACTTGGCTCTGGGGCTTCAATTTTTAAACAATTAATCAGTGATGTCATGAGTAGCTAATGCAGTGCCTTCCAGTTGCCCCTGGACCACAAATCCTACCATCCCTGACCATTGACCATGCTGGCTGGAGGGTGACAGGAACTGGAGTCTAGCAGACCAAACATTCCCATTTAGCTATATTCAGACATTTAGCTATATTCAGACCTGTGCAGACAATTGATTAATCAACTAAAACCTGTGTGTTGGTTAATCCATTAATCACCTAAAATACATGTGATTACTTCTGTTTTCTTTAACTGAATGACAGCCCAGTTTGGTTCAAACCCACTTCAGCTGCTATTTGTAGGAGTTCTGCTGCTGATGTCGCTTTGAAAATCTGTGCTCTTTTGAATATGCAAGATGTATTGAACTTTATTTATTGATCAGAGGGGGGCAGAAGGAATGCTATATCAATCCAATATGTTATTGCTATGAATAATATATGCTTTTCCTCCTCCCCTAGTTTCTGAAGGAATTTAAATTAGCAGCAGCCAGACATTAAGACCAAAAGTCATGTTCGTTTGCATGTCATGTGATGGTTGCCTCCTTCATCAGAATTGATGTATGCTTATGCTGACAACAACATGTACAGTTGTTCAGTAACATTAGCACGTTCCACATCTACATCATTCACAGGGCTTCTTTGTTCATTTCTTGGAGGACATAAACCATCATTAACACGTGACTTACCATCCTCTATCAGAGCTCGTTCCTGTTAGCATTGGGCAGAGGAGGGAGAGAACTAAAAGCTGTCCCTTGGAAACCGGGATCTTATGCAGAAGATATCCCTTCTTACAGTATGATCATCTGTTGAAAAAAGGATGTAAAATTAGTTGTTTTGAAAAAAGAAAAGGCTGTTTTTGTAAGCTTCTCCTTCTTTTTACTGCCCTGCTGGAATTCAAGGTTTCTAAATCTCACACTCTAGTTGCATCTGAAAAGCTATTTAAGGGTTTGGGGGGGATGGGACAAAGATCCTCCCCCCCCCCCATAATTTCATCTTGTGGTTAATGAACTCTTAGGAATTAAAGCACAATGCAGTAGAAGCAACTTTGTTGCTTTTGCACATGTTGGGTGAAATTAGGAGAAATTATGCAAATAGTGATAAAGTGTAGCTTGGCAAAAACAACCTAACCCTCTAAGTATAGAACACAAAACAAAAAGTTTGTGTAATGTTTGCACAGTCTTTGTGTGTACTTGGGAGGGGGGGGTGGGAGAGGAGTGTTTCCTGTATAATTGCTGCTGCTTTCCTTCCTCAGCAGATTAGACTGCAATTTTTTCCTGTGCCAAACACTGCAGGTATAACTGCCACTATAAAAAATGGGTGCTTTCACTGAAAACTAAAGAGCCAATGTTGTGCAGTGGCGAGAATGCTGGACCAGGGAGACCAGGAAGACCAGGGCTCAAATACGTATTCATCCATGGTTACTACGGCCCAGTCATTATATCATACCTTCCAATATTTATCTGGTGAAAACAGGGGTGTCCTATTCAACAACAATTCTATTATTTATACCCTGCCCATCTGACTGGCTTACCCCAGGCACTCTGGGCGGCTTCCAACATATATAAAAACATAACAAAACATTATGTTTTAAATATTAAAAACATTTTTAAAATTCCCCATACTGGTCTGCCTTCAGATGTCTTCTAAAGGTTGTGTAGTTACATATTTCCTTGAATCAAGGATCACATAACTCCATACCCTCCAACATTTATCTGATGAAAATAGGGACGTTCTGGGATCAAATAAGAAACTGGGACAGCTTCTGTAAATTTGGGTCTGTCCCTGGAAAATAGGGACACTTGGAGGGTCTGTTGTTAATGGAGATAACATAAAAATAGATGCTATTTTAGGGGAAATAGCTTGTAGAAATGTAGGCAAAACTACATATTTAAAAACTACATATTTAAAAACTACATATTTAATTGTAGGCAAAACTACATATTTAAAAGTGTGTCTCTTAGGAGAAATGTGCTCAAAATGCATATGGGCTTAAATGGATTTTGTAGGTGGAGGGGAATCTCAAACTGACTCTGAAATGAAGAAGAAGAAGAAGAAGAGAAGAAGAGTTTGGATTTGATATCCCGCCTTTCACTCCCTTTAAGGAGTCTCAAAGCGGCTAACATTCTCCTTTCCCTTCCTCCCCCACAACAAACACTCTGTGAGGTGAGTGGGGCTGAGAGACTTCACAGAAGTGTGACTGGCCCAAGGTCACCCAGCAGCTGCATGTGGAGGAACGGAGACACGAACCCGGTTTCCCAGATTACGTGACTACCGCTCTTAACCACTACACCACACTGGGATGAACTGAACGTAAGTTTGGAAATTTAAGAAACCAAAATCAACAGTTTCATTCACCCCTGGCCTCAAACAGAGCATACATAAAATCCCGTTATCCTCACTTTGGTACCACAAACAACACGGGAGGCAGCAGTTATGAGTGCTATTGCTACCCGACTGCTGCTTTTCAGAGGCCTATTCATATATTAGGTGTGGAGAACCTTTGGCCATCCAGAAGTTGCTGAACTACAACTCCCAATATCCCAGACCATTTCCCTGCTGAAGGGAGCTGCAGCCCATCAACATCTGGAGGGTCAAGTGGTCCCCACAACTGTTGTACAGGTAATTCTCAGCTTACATGGGGGTTGTGATTCTGGTCATTGCATGTATAAGCATGTATATGTTGTAAAGCCAGAGCACCCTTCATAATATATTTTTTAAAAAACCAATAGAAAACAATTTTTAAACTGTTTTTTAAAAGCGCTAATTACAAATGTACTCTTGCTGGATGCTGCTGCAGATGATATGAGGACCAGGGGGTTGACAGGTAGCCATAAGAAGTGCCTGGCTATGGTTCATACCCAGAAGTAGGTTGCCCAGGCACATCTGTTCCTGCTGCTGCTGGTCTCTATGTGAGTAACATGGTGATTGGCAGCTGCTGCTGTTGCCTCTTGAGTTCATCAAACATTTCCTTGTACAGCCTCAGAGTGTCTGTAATCCCATGGATGATATTGAGGCTGTGTTCTATGGAGGGCTCAAACTCTGCAACTAGTCATAAAGCACACAAATTGTGTGCTTTATGACTTGGAAGAGCTGAGACAATTTCTGCATGTTCCAGCTATCTTGCTCATGCTCGTCATCCTCATCCACATCCTTGCATTCTGAACTTTATCTGACCAGATCTTCAAAAGCCACCATCCATTGGCCTTCAATCAGCTCTTCCACTTCTTCCTAGATGAGGGCAACAAAACCACCACCACCTACTTCCCTGGCCATATGTGCAATATCCTCTACCTCAGTGGCAATGCGTAGAAATCCCTTGAAATTGTGTATGCATTCCTTTCACAAATTTAGCCAGCATACACTCACTGTTTCAGCCTTGATCGGATCATCTTCTGCATCCAAGGCTTTGGCCCATTTCCCCCCTGCTCTCACAGCCATCCCTTTTCCTGTGCTTGCAATTTTTTTTTGCACTATTTTTGCATCTTTAAAAAAATAGGGAATAAGATCTGGCAATGCATATAAAACTGTAAGTTGCACGTTACCTGTACAGTGGTACCTCAGGTTAAGAACTTAATTCGTTTTGGAGGTCTGTTCTTAACCTGAAACTGTTCTTAACCTGAAGCACCACTTTAGCTAATGGGGCCTCCTGCTGCCGCTGCACCTCCAGAGCACAATTTCTGTTCTTATCCTGAAGCAAATAGTACCCGAGCTACTATTTCTGGGTTAGTGGAGTCTGTAACCTGAAGCGTAGGTAACCTGAAGTGTATGTAACCCGAGGTACCACTGTATATGAATTCATCTAATATCCTTCTAAAGCTTTCAAACAGAGTGGCCCATAAATATAGTTATGCATACTTTAACAGCTGGTTGTTTTCTCTGCTTAAATTCTCTAGCCCACTATAGTTCTTTATAGAGCCCAAGGCCCTCCTCCACCTTGAGTAAGAGATTGGCTGCCAAGCCAAGTTAAATTTGCAGCATGGCTAACTAAACTTTAAGATTTCAGCCACTAGGTCTCAGGGCCATTTTGTAAATCTAGTGCATGTACGAGCTAATCAATGCAGGCCTTGACCAACATTAGTAACCATGAGAGAGATGATTGGAAAATGAGACATAGAGTGAAACTGTTTTGTGATAGATCTGCACATCATGACAGACCCTCCAAGTGTCCCTATTTTCCAGGGACATACCTGCTTAAGAAAAGCAGTCCTGATTTCTGATTTGATCTTGGAATTTCCCACCTTTCCTCAGGATGTCCCTATTTTCACTGGAGAAATGTTGGAGGGTATGGAGTCATCTGACCCCTGAGCCGTCTGAAGGCAATCCTGTATAAGGAAGGGTGTTGTTTTTTAATGTTTAATGTTTTATTATGTTTTTATATAAATTCGGTAGCTGCCCAGAGTGGTAACCCAATAAAATGTGTTGAGTATAAATAGTAAAATTATCATTATAAAATTGGACGTCCCTATTTTCATTGGAGAAATGTTGGAGGGTATATCATGATTCCCCCACAAGTGAAATTGACAAGTTATTTAGTAGATCAGCTTTGTTCTGGGAATGCCTGCCCTACTGCTTCTTTCTGCTTCCTCTGCTCAATGTCACTTTTAAGTGATCAAGAAAGCTTAGCAGTCAGAATGCCAATTGAGTGCTTTGAGGAGCAGGCCATACATGATTAAAAGGGAAGGCAGATTTAGTAACTACAATGTGTGATGTTAGGGGTGCTTTTCTCCCCCTCTCTCTTTTCTTTTTTTAGCTCTTGCCTTATTGCTTCTTATTTCTAAATCCCTAAATTATCCACCCTGTTTCATGTTGAGATAACATTCCCTCCCAACACTGCTACTGTAGAAATGTTTGGCATAGCAGGATTCAAACTTTCTAGTTTCAGGGATTCTTTCCATTTCAGCATGTCTGCTAAGGACCCACGGCAGGCTGCAAAGGATTCTGGAAAGTGCTCAAAGGCACAGGCTCCATTTATGTTTCACATTGAGCAGGAGTCCTAGAGCACACTCAACACTCCCCTGAGATGGCACATTTTTTTAAAATTCAGCACTGTCTGCTTAAAGAAAACCTGGCCTCAGGTGGAGGACTGCCAAGAAGTGATACGAGGAGCCTCTGTGCTGGGCCCAGACCAAGCAGGGCCCTGGATTCTGAACTTTAGTTGTTGTTGTTTTCAAAAGTAAATCTTTTTAGAACAAAAGTTATGAAGCAAAATGTGCAGGCACCATTCAGTATGATTTGCTTTGTGAGACATGAGCCTACACCTGCCTTTCATTGTTTTTCGTTTATGGATGAATCACTTAGCTTATGGATGATTTAAAGCTGTGATTGCCTAGTGCTACAAAGGGAAGACCCCAAACCAGCTTAAAACTGATCTAGGAAGTGTCATTTTCAGAAGGTGAAGAAAGAACTCCCTGGTTCATTTTAAGTGTGGTTTTGGGTCTTCCTTGATGCATGAGTCACTTTAGATATTATTTCTAGATTCAGAAAATTGAGAAGGGAAACCTGGTTCATTTAGGACAAAAAACTGCAAGCTTTCTGCAAATTTGTCTTCTCTTTTGCATGGAGTGGGGTTAGAAGCCTCAATTTGTATATGGCATAGCAAACACAAAATCCTATTAGCACACCTGTATGTTATCCTTTGGATTTTGCTCTTTGAATTTTGCAAGAGTTCAATAGTTTAAAAAAAGGGGGGAAGTACCAAAATAATTTTTATTTTTTATTTTTTAAAAAAGCTGGTTATCTTTAAATAAAATGCATTTAGAGATGCATAGATGCAGATAAAAATGTATTTTTAGATTTGTATTTTGTGATAAAAATACATATTTATGTACATATTTAAACATGCATTTTGTAATTAAAAACAAATAACTTAGTATTAATTCAGGGGTGGGAGGGAGTGAACGTATGAAAAATTGCTTTGTTTTTAAATATGTTTCAGTTCTTGTTTTTAATTGCATTGTTTCTACTTTCTGGTTTGTCGTCCTCAGCTCCTTTGGTAATAAAAGTGTTTTTAGAATAATGATGATGATGATGATGATGATGACATGGACCAGGAACACAGTGATCTGTCCATCCACACTTGGAACTAGGGATGTAAGCAGGTGTCACTTTATGTCCTGCCCTTGTCACATGTGGCATTGTTTCCATGCTGCTGCAGTTCACCTTCTTCCAAATACTATGTCATATATCTCACTGTCTGCTGTGGCAAAATCACATAATTTATGTAATCAATTAATTACACATTTTAACATATTTATGTAATTAATTAAATGCATTGCATTGTCATTACACTATTCAACCCCATTCATCTTGATGCAAAGGAAACAAAATGCAAATGTAATCAATCATGCATTGTTTGTGAACTGAAAGGAATGATGATAGCAAGCACATTTCATATTCACTGGATTGATTCTGTTCTGGACATGGGATGAATAAGCCAACACCAGCCATTCCTACCCTGTTTCCATTTTTGTTGAAAATCTCTACTTAGAATGCAGTTTGTAAAGCCTTTCCCTTTCTTACCTACAAAACCTCCATTGATTCCTCCTCCTATTCTATAATGCCAATGCAAACATAAACAAAAGAATAATAATTCCAAGATCTTGGTGGTTAACTTTGTTTTTTTCTATGCTTTTTGAGTTGTTGAGCTTCTTTGGCAAAATCATCCAAAAATGCCATTTTTGAGCTATTTTTAAGGGAAACTGGCAACAACAACACTGCCAAGATGGGTTGCCATATGTTCGGATTTTCCCAGACATTTTGCTGATTTCCACCCGGACACTGCTTCCGACCACAGTATTCTGGGTATGTCCAGGAAATTCCGGACGTACGGCAACCCTAGAGGGCCAGCCCAAAGATCAAGGCCCAGTATCTAAATACCAATGCCCTTAGCAATGATCGTAACAGCTTTGTTGTTTAAAAAGAAAATCATCTGATAGCCACTGGTGTTGTGTAACCTGTATTCTATTTAGTTTCCCTATGCAGCACCAAAAATCCTCCAATGGGGCTGTGTGGTGACAGTCTGGCATTTCATGTTAATGGGAATATAAACACACAGTTGTGGGAAGAGCTGTAAAACACTAAGATCAGAGGGAAGGAAAATGCAGAAAATACAGACAGTGATGATCACAGTATTGACAGTGGTCATTCGCAAAACATCCTGACACTAGTAAGTTAATGAAACTTTAAAAACAGAAGCACTTTATCCAAATTCAAGGCAGAGGTGATAGAACTGAACGTTTTGATGAATTGTAATTCATCGGTTTCACCCTGGAGTCTCTCTTTTAAATTGTTGTGTTCAAGAATGGGCACCTTCAATATTATTTAATTATTGATTCCATTTATGGATCACTTCCCATGAGACATTCCTAAAGTGATTACTAAATATAATTACATAGTAAAGGTAAAGGGACACCTGATGTTAGGTCTAGTCATGGATGACTCTGGGGTTGCGGCGCTCATCTCGTTCTATAGGCTGAGGGAGCCAGCGTTTGTCTGTGAACAGCTTCCGGGTCATGTGGCCAGCATGACTAAGCTGCTTCTGGTGAACCAGAGCAGGGCACAGAAATGCCATTTACCTTCCCGCCGGAGTGGTACCTATTTATCTACTTGCATTTTGACGTGCTTTCGAACTGCTAGGTGGGCAGGAGCAGGGACCGAGCAACGGGAGCTCACCCCATCGCAGAGATTCGAACCACCGACCTTCTGATCGGCAAGTCCTAAGCTCTGTGTTAAAACAATTGTGCGTATATAAGCAAAAATTAGATTAAAAAAACAAAAATTATTACAAAAGCAGTTTCAAACATCAGCAGAAAACACATAAGTTCAATTCAGATGCCAACTAGAATAAATACGTTAGAAGGTTTGCTGAAGGAAGAAAATATTTAGCAGGCACTGAGACCAGAAAAGGGAGCCTCTCTGTTCCACAGTGGGAGGGCGCTCCAAAAGATAGGTGTCGCCACACTAAAGGCCCATCATTTCTGAAATCATGCAGGAGGGACCTCCTTGGAGGATGGCATCTGCAGGAAGTCCTCTCCTGCATAACACAGTGATTTGCTGGCTGTGTAGATGATAATTATTATATACAGAGCATCCTGGGAAGCAGAAACATCCTCCCACTTGTTCCTCAACAGTGCCAGATTTATGTATAAGCTAAACAAGCTATAGCCTAGGGTCCCACTCTCTTGGGGCCCCAAAAAAAATTAAAGGAAGAATAACAACTGGATGTATGTTTCCAAAATATAAGATAAAAAACAAATAAAATAAAACCTACATACAGCAACAGTGTTTTGTGTTGTGTAGGCTCCTATTTGTTATGTGCAAAAGGCTTTAGATACCTATTAGGTCCAACACAAAAAACAGCGACAATTTGTTGTTGACAAAGGACAGCTGGACAAATAAAGGGCCCCATTACATTCAGTAGCTTAGGGCCTCATCAAACCTAAATCCAGCCCTGAGAATAGTGCCATTTCTGGTGTCAGATTTGTGTCCATTTAATCCAGAGGTGGGGTAACTTTTTTGATCCCATGGTCACATTCCCTTGTGGGTAGCTTTTTAGAGGCCACATGCTGGGTGGGGTGTGTGTGGCGGTGGGCAGGGCCAGAGGCAAAAATGAGCAGGTAAATTGATGTGATACTTCTTTTTAACTGCCAAGGTGCAAAGCATAGGAGCCAACTCCTAGGGGTCGAAGGGTGTCTGGTGCATCACATCATTTGATCTTACTTCCTCCTCCTCAATATTTTATTCAAGTTGGCACCCCTGGTGCAAAGTCACATACAGTGGTACTTTATTCATTCTGGAGGTCCGTTCTTAACCTGAAACTGTTCTTAACCTGAGGTACCACTTTAGCTAATGGGGCCTCCCACTGCCACCGCTGTGCCACCACCACACAATTTCTGTTCTCATCCTGAAGCAAAGTTTTTAACCCGAAATAGTTTTTCTGGGTTAGCGGAGTCTGTAACCTGAAGCGTCTGTAACCTGAGTTACCACTGTACACAGAAAGAAATCCATTCAGGCAAGCCAGTTCATAGGCACATTGTAGTCAGGCAAAAGCACTCACAAGGAGTGTGTAACAGGACAAGTGGAGGTGGCTAGCCACAGGATAGGCAACATGTGGACATTTCTCCCCACTTAGTATACTAAGACTACTACAGTGGTACCTCGGGTTAAGTACTTAATTCGTTCCAGATGTCCATACTTAACTGGAAACTGTTCTTAACCTGAAGCACCACTTTAGCTAATGGGGCCTCCTGCTGCTGCTGCTGCGCCGCCGGAGCCCAATTTCTGTTCTTTTCCTGAAGCAAAGTTCTTAACCTGAAGCACTATTTCTGGGTTAGCGGAGTGTGTAACCTGAAGCATATGTAACCTGAAGCGTATGTAACCCGAGGTACCACTGTATTACTACTAGAATACTTAATTAATATAGAGAAATACCATGGGTTTGCCCTTCTTATAATTGTCTCACAGGAGTTAAAGCACTATGCTACGGCATCAAATCCTTACCAACCATGAAGCTCACTAGCTGGTCACTATCACACCCAGTCTGTTGCTGGGTTGTTGTTGTTGATATAACTGCTGTTAAAAATAAATCCAAACATACATGCCAGCAACACATAATCACTTAGGTTTTTGTAAGCAAATGTTCCAAGAGTCAAGGCAAATTTACATACCCTCCAACATTTCTCCTATTCAACAACAACAACAACAACAACTTTACTACTTGTATCCTGTCTATCTAATTGTGTTGCCCCAGCCACTCTGTGAAGCTTCCAACATATATAAAAACACAATAAAACATTAAACATTAAAATACCTTCCCTATACAGGACTGCCTTCAGAGGCTCGGGGTCGGATAACTCCATACCCTCCAACATTTCTTCAATGAAAATAGGGACATCCTGAGGAAAAGTGGTACATTCTGGGATCAAATCAGAAACCAGGACTGCTTCTGTAAATTTGGTACTTCCTCTGGAATATAGAGACACTTGGAGAGTCTGCATTTATGCAAACATATCCAAAAGGGTCCTTTAAACTGGGGCAATTGAGCTCTGTTCTTCACAATTAACCCGCAGCAGTAATTAGGTATAACAAATGAAAAACCCTTCCTTGGAAGCTGAAGCAAGTTCCAGAAGAGAATGGAATCTGGAGGAGAAACAATGGCAGTGTATACACACATAGCAATGCATGTTCCTGATCAGTTGGGATTGGAAATGAGAAGTATTGTGGTTATCTGTGGAAGCAGGATGAAATTAGTGAGGTCTGAAACCTGCAGGAGATGTTTTGTTTCTATTTCCATGTTCCAAACCCTGAAGCAGATGCATCTTCCTGTGAAAAAGCAATCTGCCTATCTGAGCATTCAGTGTTTAAATTGTTTCTACCATCCTTTCCACATTGTCCATTCCTCATTTCAATTAAAGGTCCTCGGTGTTTAAGCAGATAGCATTGTTATTCTCAGACACATTGTATCATAAGGTTTGTTGCTTTTAAGACGATATGCCCACTTTTAGTCCCACATATGTATGTTTTGCTTCAGGTAGCACTGCATCATGGGCGTGGCAGATTTAATACTTCACCATACCTCTATTGGCATGCATGCACACTTCACTCTATGTGAAGCTTGATATTTTTCTGTTTGATGAACTGCAAGATCACAGTTTGGTGTCACATGTCTTTGGCCAAGACCCTAGAGCCCACCACCATGACTTGAGAGGTACAGGCCAAAGTTTCAATTGGGTTTAGCACTGATCTTGCTCTGGACCGCTAGAATGCTTTGTTTATTCATTTTCTTGGCTGGAAGGCATTCTTGAGCTATGATTTTGAGCTATGTTCTCTGGACTACAGGCAGACAAGATGTATCACATTTGTGGGTGGTGGTGTAAAAGCCTATGGCTTTTGCATGGATGCAATGTAGCCTATCACACAAAAAGAATGAATCACATCTACTGCTCTCTCCACATTTGCCTGTGGCCCTGCTCATCCTGCAGGTTCTAGAATATTGTTCATGAACGAATGTGGCAATCAGTCTGAAAAGCATTCCGCACCCCTAAAATAGATGGGCCTGATGCTCAATTCTCCTGCTATATGATGGATGATAGGCAAGTTTTCCATCAATGGGTTTGTGACTTTTCCTTTCTTTTTAAAACCAAGAAGTCTTTTCAGATAAATCTGATCTGTGGGCGTAAGCGCTGGGGAATTCAAAAGCTCTTTATTTATTTATTTTTTTAAGGCTCAAATGCATTCCAGGAGGTTGGCATTCTGATATGTGCTCATTTTGTTTTACAATAGTGTTTTGAGAGGAAGAAGCTGTAATAAAGGAACCTCCTGGATTTATTGCCTGCACTCCTGAGACAGCATCGCTTGTAACAAAGAGTTCGACCTATTTGCTGCAATGACTCAGGGTGGTGGGGAGGAAGAAGAATGAAACCACCTTGGATCCTGTTTAATGACATGACTTGAAGTCATGGTTACTTCTGCTCTGCTGCTTCTCTGGTGACATGGAGCAGAAAAACCCAAGCCCCCCGCCAAAAAAGAGATTCTCTGAGAGCGGGTATGGGTGGATATGTCTATTTCCAGACCATCTCCATTTCACGTGTGTTCTTCTTAAGTCTGCGCCATCCCTGTTTCTCCACTATTACTGAAAATATTTCAGTATACATTTTAATTAGGGATGGAGGACAAATCTGCATAGCTCAGATCATGAACTCACTTTTATCTGCTATAGAATCTGCAGTCCTGTAGATCCCATTGTGAGGCCGTCTGAGGGCTCCCGTGCTCCAGCCTCTGTCCGTTAACAAAAATCCTTTTAAAAAGCCTCAGAAATTATACATCCACTCATAGCTGGCACACAGTTCTTGCCATTGCACATTTTGAATAGAATAGAGCAAGTCTCCCTGGGAGCAACAAGACCTGATGCAATTATATTGTTTTCGTGAGGAATTGTATGGTGAGCGTGGGCAGCGTGGTTTTTCTTCCACTCCAAGTTTTAGGCTTGTCCCTATGCAAAACTATGGCAGACTGGATGGTAATGTGTTCAGGCATCCCCAACTTCTTCAGTGAGGAATTTGTGTGCATTTTAATATAAATCTCCATTTTAGAAAACATTTTTTTGGTAGGCTTCTTCTTGAGTTGACATATGCAACACAAAATTTTGTGTTGTCTTGCAAAAACAAACAAAAACAAACAGAAAAAAGGATAAGGTCCATGTAGATCAGGTCTGTTTGCTTAAAAAAAAAAAGTAGACTGAAAAAGAACTATCAAGTCTAGGTAAAGGTAAAGGGACCCCTGACCATTAGGTCCAGTCGTGACCGACTCTGGGGTTGCAGCGCTCATCTCGCTTTATTGGCCGAGGGAGCCGGCGTACAGCTTCCAGGTCATGTGGCCAGCATGACTAAGCCGCTTCTAGCAAACCAGAGCAGTGCACAGAAACGCCGTTTACCTTCCTGCTGGAGCGGTACCTATTTATCTACTTGCACTTTGACGTGATTTCGAACTGCTAGGTTGGCAGGAGCAGGGAACGAACAACAGGAGCTCACCCCGTCGCAGGGATTCGAACCACCGACCTTCTGATCGGCAAGCCCTAGGCTCTGTGGTTTAACCCACAGCGCCACCTGCATCCCAAGTATGTCTACTTAATGGCAAAAAGTGGAGTGCTCACAAGAGACTTTTAATTCCCTAAGTATTTGGTTTGCAACTGTGAAAACAGAATGCTGGACTAGATGGGCCTTTGAGGGGACTTCCGGGTTGACGCGATCTGGAAATGGCGGATTCCCTCCGAGCTGCGGAGGGAATCGGCTCTACCGAGGACGGGTCTTTGCCGCGCCGGCGACGCGGGGACCCTTAAAAACCGCAGGCGCGAATGCCTGCGGACTGAAGACTCGGCGGGTGCCTTAAGCGCCCCCCCTGATCCACGAAGAGCCTTTTTAAAGGCTGCGGAGAGGATACGGGGGTGGTGTGGCACTGAGAGTCGATCGCTACCTCGGTGGAGCGAAGCCGCGAGCCATGACCAGAGAGCGCTGACTTCCTTCCTTGAAAATTTGGACTGAAAGAATCACCCGTGAGTAAGACGGATTGGGACTTTAAAAATTTACCCTGAATTGGAGACGACCGGGGGGTGTGCTAAAAGGAAGTCCGCACCCCCCCCCTTGCAGACGATCTACGCAACGACATAAGAGCTAAGCTGGAGAGCCTACCCTTGGTGGGGTGAGTTAAAAAGGACATTAACTTTCAAGATTTGGCTAAAGGAAATTTTGGGCTGGAGAGTGGAGTTTTGGAAACCTTCTTTTTGTTTTAAACAACCCTCCCTCCCGAGCTCGGGAAAGTCCTGCCTTTGTGCCTGTGTAAGAGCAGCGGGGTTTGACAGCTGTCAAAGCTGTCAAACGGGCGGTTTAAAGTGGAAAAATCGCTATCTAAGATCCCTCTGGACTAAGACGAGTTATATGTGAGCCAAAATTGTTGGAAACAAAGTAATAATAATTTGTTAAAGGACTGTTGGAGAAAAGACTAATAAGTAACCAGATTCCCTCTAGGGGGAATTCTGTGTAACTACAATGGATACAATGGCTGTGGAAGGAAAGTTACTAGTGGAAATCGAAAGGATGTTTCAACTGGTGGGAACCTTACAAGAGCAGAGCTTGGCCATGAATAAACAACTTGTGACTATGACCTTGGGAACAGGCAACTCTGCTCTCTGTATTGAGGACCTGAATGAGAAAGAATTCACAGCTGAATGGGAAACAATATCTACAGAGGTGGAAGAGACTAAACAACAAGAAAAAGAAGAAGTAACCTTGGGAAGTAACAACCAAAAGTTGACATCTGTGGAACACAAGCAAGGAGATGCTGGGAACTTATCTACCACAAGTCTGCGAAAGTCACAGAAGAAGAAGGAGGAGGTCCCGGGAC
Organism: Podarcis bocagei; assembly: GCF_964188305.1. Lineage (NCBI taxonomy): Eukaryota > Metazoa > Chordata > Lepidosauria > Squamata > Lacertidae > Podarcis > Podarcis bocagei. The sequence goes on along the minus strand of NC_138140.1, from coordinate 47,197,120 downwards.
AATATGGAATACAGGAACTTAAAATAAAGAAATATGACTGGGGCCTCAGTTTGGACTTTGATTCTGAAGATACAGGCTTTGTGGAAACTTTTCAGCAGTTACTTTCAAATCTCCTTGTGGGAAGAGAATACACTTTGATGGTGAAAGAACTCTTTCCAGACTCGACGACTGACATAAAGGACTACCAACGAGACAGGCGGAGAGGGACTGAAATGGACTTGAAAGCCTCGGACGTGAGGAACCCAGGCTGAGAATCTCGAATTTGGATTTCTATTGGGAAGGGACAAAAACCGGGGATGGGAGGGAGGGAAGAGGAGATTCTTAAAAACTCTTAAGACTTTTAGGTTTGGTTAATATGACTCTTAATTAAGACAAAATGAAAATCGATGGAAGAGAACTTAAGTCCAACTTAGGAAAATCAATTTTTATTATAAAAGAGGTAATAAGATGAATAAGATGGTTAAGAGGAGAAACACCAACTTGCTGATATAATCTTGGGAACTGGGATGCACGAGGGGGGGTGGGGGGAAGTCAGGGAACAAGGTTATGAAATGGGGATTTGCTGATTTTATACATGTTTTTGTTGTGTGTTTGTGTGTTTTGTTTTTATAAAAGCAGAAAACCAAATAAAATTTTTTTTTTTAAAAAAATAGATGGGCCTTTGAGCCAGATAGCCTCTTCCTATATTCTTATAATTCGGAAAAGAGAGAAGCACATTTTGGGTTGTATCTAAGAAAACACCAAGTCACATTCCCATGAGCACAATGATTCCACTACCCCCCCTACCCCAAACCCGGTGACTCTATTCAAGGGTTTCCCCCAATCCTCTGCATTTGGGGAGGTTTCAGGGTGCTCATATGGTGGAGGAGAGGGAGGAGAAGCAGAAATACTTGCACTAATGGGCTACATTAGTTGGATACCACCCCCTGTCCCAGGATCAGGAACCATGTGCAGTGATTCCCCCCCCCAAAAAAAGAGACTAAATAGAGGATATTTGAGAGCTAGGAAAAGGAGTCAAAAAAGAGCAACCGTGGCAATTTGGAGATTGAAGTCCCTTCCCTTCAAAGAAAGGCAACAATATTATATATTATTATTATTTTAATCTTTTGGGGAAGGAGGAGACTTGAAAGAGGTAGAAGCTCATAAATTCTGAATGCTGTAGAATACACACACACACACACACACACACACACACACACACACACACACTTCTTCTGTAATAAAAACAGCCCCGCTGGATTATGCCAAAAGTCAATCTAGTGCATTACTTTGTTCATAAAGGCCAGTCAGATGCTTCTGGGAAGCCCATAAGCATGAGCAAAGGACACGCCCCCTACTTGTGATTTACTTCGTCTGACAGAGGTAGAAGTAAGACAGCTTCATGCCCTACAGAGTAAATATTATATACAATTCAATAGGATATGTGATGACCAGATTCTTACTTTTTGTGTATTTGGGGATTTTATCCATCAACCTAAAAAAAAGAAAAAGAAGACGGAGATGGAGACAGTGGTGGACCTACATTTGGGGGGCCCTGAATCTTGAACCGTCATGGGGACTGCTTTGTAACTAGCAGTGAGGTTTGGGTAACTGCTGTTATCTTTTTTCAAATCGGTTGTTCCACAACAAATCACCACACTTTTACAACATTTGTGCTGCTAACTGTCAAACTTTGAGATTGTTGAAATATATATATATATATAAAATATCAATTTGATTAACAAAAAATTAATCAAATTGGGTCTACTAGACCCCCCAAAATTAAGCAATGTGGACTACAGTTACTTCTAGGGTCCCTCTGGGAGTAAGCACCATCAAGTGTAAGCTTCATTAGTTTCATAGTAGATCTGCCCCTGGCCATAGAGAGAAGAAGAGGAGGAGTTTGGATTTGATATCCCGCCTTTCACTCCCCTTAAGGAGTCTCAAAGCAGCTAACATTCTCCTTTCCCTTCCTTCCCCCACAACAAACACTCTGTGAGGTGAGTGAGGCTGAGAGACTTCAAAGAAGTGTGACTAGCCCAAGGTCACCCAGCAGCTGCATGTGGAGGAGCGGGGACGCGAACCCAGTTCCCCAGATTACGAGTCTAACCACTACACCACACTGTGTAGAAAGAGAGAGAGAGAGAGATTGTTGGCATATTAGTGAGGTAAGAAACTCTCCTTTCAAAATATGATTCCTTCCTACATACTTATTGCTGCAGGTAGGAGCAAGACAAGCATCTCATCCAAGGAGTCAATGTTTAGTTCAGGTTGAACTGTGGCTGAATTGGTTAGGAACATAGGAAGCTATACAGTGGTACCTCTAGTTATGAACTTAATTCATTCCAAAGGTCCATTCTTAACCTGAAACTCTTCTTAACTAGAGGTGTGCTTTCGCTAATGGAGCCTCTTGCTGCACTGCCAGCACATGATTTCTGTTCTCATCCTGGGGCAAAGTTCTCAACTCGAGGTAACTCTTCCAGGTTAGCAGAGTTTGTAATCTGAAGCATTTGTAATCTGAGGCTTTTGTAACTCCAGGTACCACTATATTGCACAATATTTTCCACACGGACTGGCAGAAGTTCTCCATGGGTCTCTCCCAGACTGGGGCCTCTCCCAGTACTTTCTGGACATGCCAAGGATTGAATTTGGGACTTTCTGCATGCAAGGCAGATGTTCTACCACTGAATTACAGTAACCCCCCCCCCCACTTTCCACTTTGGTTCTGTTTCAGACAATTTTCTCCAGGTTCAACATCCACTGGGCCCTTCCCCTCACAGAACTGATTCCAACTGAAGTTGTTGATGTTCTGATGAAGATGGTCATGGTCTGGATAAAAGCCAATGCAATTAAGTATACAGTGGTACCTCGGGTTACATATGCTTCAGGTTACATGCACTTCAGGTTACAGACTCTGCTAACCCAGAAATAGTGCTTCAGGTTAAGAACCTTGCTTCAGGATAAGAACAGAAATCGTGCTCCAGCGGCGCGGCAGCAGCAGGAGGCCCCATTAGCTAAAGTGGTGCTTCAGGTTAAGAACAGTTTCAGGTTAAGAACAGACCTCTGGAGGTACCACTGTAACCCGAGGTACCACTGTAATCCAAGCAAGTGTTATCTGAGGGACCAATCTTGGGGAATATTCAGCCTATTTTGGATGGGATGGTGCTCCCCTTGGAAAGCAAGGTTTGGAGTATGGGAATGCCTCGTTTTACTACTGGTTGTCAAGACAGCCAGAGGTGCTTGATTTTTTTCCTTATTATGTTGATATCCCCCCTTTCTTCCAACACAAGAACACAGGAAGCTGCCTTATACTGAGTCAGACCAATGGTCCACATAGTTCAGCTGGCCTCTCTTCAAGAGCAGCTGGAAGCCCTTATGGAAAAGCGAGTCCAGGCAGTCTGACAAACCAGGCAGTGCAGCTGTGATGCCAACTGAAAAGCTCCAGAGCCTGTCTTTTGTTTTGGGATCCTTTTAAATTCACCATTGTTTGACAGATTGGGTTCCATGACTGAGAAGCAGATCCCTGTGATTTTTAGATGCTTTACTTGCTCAAAGGACTGGTGTTTTGCAGATATTAGACCAGTCTTGTGGATAGAAAAAACAATCATTTGAGGGAAGACATGGGTTCCTTGAGCACTCACAGATGGTCTGTCTCCTGATGAAGACAGACAAGTCTTCATTTCAGTCTTGGTCCTTAAATTTTGTGTTAATTTGTTGGAAGCCACCCAGAGTAGCTGGGGCAACCAAGTTAGATGAGCAGCATATAAGCAGCAACAACAATTATTATTATTATTTACACTGATTGGCAGCAGCGGTCCATGGTTTCAGACAGGGAATCCTTAACCATTCTCCCCCTCTCTGTTTTATTCTCACAACAACTCTGCAAGGTAGGTTAGGCTGTGAGTCAGTGATTGGTCACCCATGGAACTTCACAGCTAAATGGGGTTTGAGCCCTGGTCTCCCTAGCCAATGTCTAAAACTCTAATTATTACACACCCTGGCTCCCAGTTTAGGTTGATGCATCAGATGCAGCCACTCCTGAGAAGATCATATCTGGCCATAGTGGTGCATACCTTGGTTACATCCACTTTTAGATGGGCACAATTTCAACTGATTGCAATTATATTTAAAGTTCTATCTGGCTTCAGCTCAGGCCAACTAAAACAAACTAACCTTCTTCTCTTCCAGCTTGTTTGCTCTTCTCTCTGCCTCTCTGCCAACCTAGACATAACTGTTTGGGATGCTGGAAAAGACCATGGGCTGTATTCAAATAAGGGTTACAAAGTCTCGAAATCAATATGTCATGCGCATCAATTTGAATGGGTAAGCTCTGCATAGAACATTGGCTGCAACCCATAATCAGTAGCCATGCCTAGATTATGGAACTCCTTGCTTTGGTAGATTCATTTCCTCCTTCTCTCCATGCCTTCTAGCTATTACATTTTCATTCTAGATTTTGAATTTAGAACTGAGTGCTTCTGAAATAAAAACAAGAAGCATAGAAGCTGTTTCAACCTTCTGTACCTATTTCTGTTTTGCCGCTTTTTAATTATTTCCTTCCTGTTTCAAAAATAATGCACCACACATATTTATTGTGGTTGCTGTTATTAATTATTTTGTAACTACTGCATATGGTGGTATAAGCTGCCCTGAGCACTGTGAGTACTTAAGGCATTTCCTTAAATAAACACAAAAGGAACTGTCGTCATTGGCAACTATTCCTGCGGGCTGTGCACACACCATAATTTAAAGTACATTTAAAGCACATTACTTCCCCCACATGCTACGGGTGCTGGGAATTGTAGCTCTGTTAGGTGTAAACTCTGTGTTAAATTCATGGTGTGCACACAGCCTTGTTTTCTTTATAATGAAACAGGTGCCCAGCTGCAAGTGTTGGTTGGTAGGTAAAAAAAAGGTAGAGGACCCCTGGACAGTTAAGTCCAATAAAAGCAATCTATCAGTCTCCTTTATTGGCACTGAAAAAGTGCATCATATACATGGATCAGACCACTACACAGTTAACAAAACATAGTAGGAGATACTTTAGGATAAAACTGTCCAAACATTATGAGGTACGAAAATGGCTTTTAGGACCTATGGTGACATAATTTCATAGGGTCAGTCAAAAATCTTGCCACATTCCCCACAATGTCATTCCTACAATTGTTCAGCAAATAAGACACCCTGAAAGAGTCAGTGTGATAAATCCTCTCCTTCAATAAGGGGGCCAAATATTTGCGTGTTCAGACCCAGAGACCTCCCCCCTAAATAAACGCACATTTGACTCAAATTTTAGTTTTGGTTTTTGGCAGAATTTACGCCACAACTTTATTGATTACAGAAAGTGAGTGGTTGCATAGGCTCTGGTTCGACTAGCTCCCTGCACCCTTGCAGGTAGTGCTGACCCAGAGCTCTATCATAGGTCAGCCAAGGGTGAACACCTGAGGTAGGTGGAAAGCCCAGGAACGGACTATGCCCACACCCCAGATGCTCCCCTGGACTCAGGCACGGGCACAACCCCCTCTCGGGGGTTGACCAAACCAAGTCGAGTCCCTGTATTCCTTTAACAGAATACCCTTCACATAGGGATGGCGAGACCGCTCTCCCATCCCTATCACCTGAACAAGTGCCTATCCGCAACCTTACAAGTTGTGACAATTTGCTACGCGGCACACAAAACCCAAACGGCAGCAGCCAATCAGCCAAGTGGGGGAAATTCCTGCCGTGCCCCTGTCCCAATGACAGACGACACATGATGGCATAGCAAGGTCAGTCACAAAATGCCCTAAATATAGGGAGAGGTGGGTGGGTGTTCTGATGCACAAGCCAAAAGAGGAAGCTCTGGGTCACATGCATATAAAGGTCCCTTGGCCCATCTAGACAGCTCCCCATTAGCCAGATTAAACCCAGCAATGAGGAACCTACCAATTGGGTGTTGTGGCTGCCCAATATACCCACCCACAACCAGGAGGTCTCGATGCAACATGTGCACTCTTCTAGGGAGGGCACATTGTATCATAAATTTTTTTCATAAAATGGGCAATAAAATAAAATGTGTGTTATGGATTCGACCTGATTTGTGCCACAAGGGCAGTGTCTTTCAGAGTATGGTGTTTTTTTATTATCTTACTTGCAAAACTGCAGATGGTAAGATGTTAAATCTTGCTTGAGAAAGAGCTCTGCGTAGATGGGGATCATAAAGCTGTTGCAAATATGGAGTGTCCTGGCCTAAGGAGGGTAAGTCCAGTCAAATTCGACTATGGGGTGTGGTCCTCATCTTGCTTTTCGGGCTAAGGTAAAGCAAGAGGAGGAGGTTTACCCTTATGCTATTCATATAATCAGTTATCAGTTATCAATATATTCACATATGCTCACATATAACCAGAGTTTTACAGTGATTTTTATAATCCATTTGAATCATAAAGAGCTTTTGCCTAGTCTAACAGAAAAACTGCTTGAAACCGCAAGTTCAGAGATGGACCTTTCCCCCAGTGCTTTCTTGCACCCTAGAGAAAGGGGAAGCTATAAATCAGAAGACGCTGGTACATCTCTCCCCCTCTAGTCCAGACTAATTCTGGACACGAAACAGGAAGGGCTGACCACAATACCCCTACATGAACAGATGCACGGGGGAGTTATCGGCGGGAGATCCCCTCCTAGCTGAAGTTTCTATCCCCTGTTCCATCAACTAGGGAAAAGGTCAGACTGTACTTTGACAGTACAGACAAAGAAAGCAGAAGTTGGGAGTTATACTCTGCGCACGGTCAGGAGCATGGCAGAATGCGCGCTTATTGGTTATTTTTCGCTGGCGTTCATGATTGTCTCCGATCTTATTTTAATGGAATTTAGAAACTTACGGACTGAGATGTACTTGATTTAACCGTAATTTAATTTATTAATTTTATCTTGTTATACCTGTGTTGTTGTATGATGTACTGAATATGGGCCTGTGGCCGTAATAAACTATCTATCTGTCTATGATTGTCTCATGATTGTCTCATGATCTGTGATGCTGCACTCAGGTATATAACTCCAGAACTTGAATTCTTTGGGGTCCCAGTCTTTTGGAAAGGATTCCAACTGGGTCCATTATTGCTCAGCAATAAACTTCACCTTCTTTTTCTCCAAATTGCTGTGTCTGTCAATCCTTTGTCTCCACATAAGAGGGTAAAGGTAAAGGTAAAGGTACCCCTGCCCGTACGGGCCAGTCGTGTCCGACTCTGCGGTTGCGTGCTCATCTCGCTTAAGAGGCCGTGAGCCGGCGCCGACCGAAGACACTTCCGGGTCACGTGGCCAGCGTGATAAAGCTGCAGCTGGCGAGCCGGCACCAGCGCAGCACACGGAAACGCCGTTTACCTTCCCGCTATAAAGCGGTACCTATTTATCTACTTGCACTTAAGAGTGCTTTTGAACTGCTAGGTGGGCAGGAGCTAGGACCGAATGACAGGAGCTCACCCCGCTGCAGGGATTTGAACCGCCAACCATACGATCGGCAAGTCCTAGGTGCTGAGGTTTTACCCACAGCACCACCCACATCCCTCATAAGAGGGTACCACTGCATAAAATTCACATTTGTCCACAGACAGCTTTCAAGGTCATGTGGCCAGCAGGACTAAGCCGCTTCTGGTGCAACAAGACACCGTGATGGAAATCAGAGAGCATGGAAAGGCGTTTACCTTCCCTCCACAGCAGTACCTTTTTATCTCCTTGCACTGGCGTGCTTTCTAACTGCTAGCTTGGCAGGAGCTGGGACAAAGTGACAGGAGCTCACTCCATCAGGCAGGTTCCAACTGTTGACCTTACCAGCTTAATGGGCTTTGTGGTTTAGACCACAGTGCCACCCATGTCCCATGGTTGGTTGGTACCTTATAGTGGCATGAGGTCTGAAGTGTACACTTATCCTCAGTGCTCTGTTCTATAATTAGTATCATTGCAGATATAATATTGTTGGCTGGAGGTACACTGGAGAGAGCAGAGTAGTAAGTACAGTGGTACCTCAGGTTAAGAACTTAATTCGTTCTGGAGGTCTATTCTTTACCTGAAGCTGTTCTTAACCTGAAGCACCACTTTAGCTAATGGGGCCTCCTCCTGCTGCTGCGCCACCGCTGCACAATTTCTGTTCTCATCCTGAAGCAAAGTTCTTAACTCGAGGTAATATTTCTGAGTTAGCAGAGTGTGTAACCTGAAGCATATGTAACCTGAAGTGTATGTAACCTGAGGTACCACTGTATTTTGCATTTTTGTTTCATGAATCCTGGGCTTCCAGCAGAGAAGTGACTGGGGTAGAAGTGAAGGGAGTCATGGGGAGGTATGAGTCTTTCATGAATGTAAAGCAAAGCAAAAACCCACATGACTCAGTTGGTAGAACATGAGACTCTTAATCTTTGCCCCAAGTCCAGGGGGTTTGACTTGATGATCCGTGTGGTCCCTTCCAACTCAACAGCTCTAAGATTCTATGATAATGACCAGTCACATGTGAGAGTCAGTAAGAAAGGCCTTGAAGAAACATCATGCATTTTCCCAAAGGAAAATAAAACAGGGTTAGGCCTTGCGTAATCTTATTGTGTTAATTAGAATAAATTTGCACTAAAATGCTAATGAATTTTCATGAGCATTTTTTAAATGCAAATTCCTGCAGATATCTGGTGAAATGTATTTTAGGTTGTGGGGGAATGAAACAGAGAGGACTGAAATTGATTGATACTTTCACCCTTAGATTCTGGATCATACCACTTCAAACAGCAGGTGAAGAGGTTTAAAAATCTGGATGCTCCTCTATACAAAATAAAAATAAAATACATGGAATTCTAGTGTATTGGGAATGCTGGCACATTCTCCTTGACATGCTAGCTGCCTGTGCACCTGACCTGAAATTACTATTGCTATTATTATTATTATTATTATTATTATTATTATTATTATTATTATTAATTTTGCTTTAATAGAGGAACATTCAGTGGCAGGAGCCCCTACATAGAGTTGGAAGTGGAATAGACCAGGCAGAACTTCACCATTGCATTTCCTGTTTCAAGCAGTTAGGCCATAGACTCCACCAGGAGAACAGAATTTTCTTTGTGTTTTAAATACATAATAATCTGGGTACTAAATTAAATCAATCCGATCAGCTAAACTGTATAGAAATACAGGATGGGGCTGCATCAGCCTTGTGCACTGAATTAAATAAAACCCACATCAATGCATCCTTAATTATACTACCAACATTGGTTGATGCTACACTAAAAACTGACCTTCAGTATCACATTTTGCTGAAGAAAATAAATGCATTTTAAAACTCCAGGTCCTAGAAACAAACGTTGGCATCTTGTAGCCATTTTAAGGGAGAAGTTGTTACTGCAGTGCCATCTTCAGAGCATTATACAAAGTAGATTTTGATTCTCCCTCCCGCCCATAACATTGGAGGTTTATTGTTGTTGGTAGTAGTGGAGTATTTAAGATTCTGAGCTGTAACCCCAGGAAGAAATGAAAATCCAGAATCTGTCTCATTTGATTGTAAATGGAATACCAAACTGTTCCAGTGGTGGTGGGGAGGGGATAACTGGATGTATCACAGACATCTGCAGAAATATAGTCTATAAAAAGTGGTGGTAGCCATTCTAGAAGAGAGGATGGAATCAATTTTCAATGACAACTTTTCTTGCATTTGATGAAAAGGAAGGATGATGTGGTCTGCATTTAATTGCATTCCCCATTTAGCTGAACAGTTAAGGGCAGAGGAATTCTGTTTCTATTCTTTGCACCAGTCTTTATCAATACATCAGAGTGCTTTAAGAAAAGAACAACAGGACCAAGTGTGCTTACCAAAGTATTGTACAGTGAGAACTGGGTTAAGAAAACCATTAGCTTATGGAAACCATTATGGAAGTTTATGCTTCCCATAGGAAAACTATTTTGAGGGGGTGAATTGTACAGTATAACCGCTCACCTTCCCAGGGGGGCGGAGTTGCAGGCTGGCCACGAGCACTCCCCATGTACAGTGGGGGGTGGGGGTGGGGGTGGCAATGCCGCCTGCGTCATTGAGAGTCCCGGCTGCATCATGCCCCATGGTTGACCAATCTGGTCGACTAGAGGGCAAGGCTTACCTGATTTAAACATCTGCGTGGCCGGGGGCTCAGTCTGTACTAATAGCAAACTTGTTCTTAGAATGTGGATTCTTACTTAGCCAAACCCAAACAACACTATCTACATGCATTAGAAGTGGGTTTAAGCAGACCATGGGGGATCCCAAGGGTGGCAGTAGGAAAATAGAACTTGTTAAAAGGTAAAGGTAAAGGGACCGCTGACCATTAGGTCCAGTCGTGGCTGACTCTGGGGTTGCGGTGCTCATCTCGCTTTATTGGCTGAGGGAGGCGGCGTACAGCTTCCAAGTCATGTGGCCAGCATGACTAAGCCGCTTCTGGCGAACCAGAGCAGCGCACGGAAACGCCGTTTACCTTCCCGCCAGAACGGTACCTATTTATCTACTTGCACTTTGATGTGCTTTCGAACTGCTAGGTTGGCAGGAGCAGGGACCGAGCAATGGGAGCTCACCCCGTCGTGGGGATTCGAACCGCTGACCTTCTGATCGGCAAGTCCTAGGCTCTGTGGTTTAACCCACAGCACCACCCACTTGTTAGGGAGTCTGAAAAATCCCCATTGCAGATGCTCAACAGGCACAGAACACTGACTTTTTGGGTGGTCATGGAAATATATAGGGAGCGGAATGGAATGGCGAATTCTGAAAAAGAGCATGAATGGGTTGCATTCTGAGCAGGACCACTCCATATTGAAATGTGTTGTCACAGGTACCAAGGCTTTTGCAAAAAACAAACTTGGGGAAGGGCTGGAGCTCTGTTAGCAGAACATCTGGCTTGCACACAGAAGGTCAAGTTTCAGTCCCTGGCAGCATATCCAGGTAGGGCTGGGCAACACTCCTTGCTTGAAACCCTGGAGAGCTGCTGCCAGTCAGTGTAAATGTTACTGAGCTGGGTGTATCAACGACCCAAGTCGGTATAAGACAGCTTCCTCTGTTCCTATGTAAACTAGATGAGCATGTTCACAGCTGCAATGCAGAAAGCAGGTCACATATACACATATTCTGATAGGGATACTTGTGAATTTGTAAACTCTTGTAACTCACACCAATAATTTCTACCCATTCCATTTTAGAGTGCATTGAAAGTTCTTCTCTATTTATTCAGTTAATCTACACTGTACAAGTTTGTCCTGCACTGGCTTCTGAAGCAAGATATGTTAGTAAACTCACTGATGGCTGTTGCCTAATGATTTTTTCATTACAAAATAATAACCACCTCACAAGTGATCTGCACAGAGTAATATTCTTACTATTTGGGTCTGCAAGTCAGATCTGCAAGATGATGTCAGTCACACTCTGGAGACTTCCATGTGGCTCCATCCCATTCCCCTTCCACCCAGTTTTCATTCTCACCCACCATTCCATGTTCACAGACCATGCTCATTTCTCACTGGGCTGTTTTCCCCCTATAGACTTTTTTTTTTTTTGCATCTCCCCAATTTTTGCTAATTATTTCAAAACTTATTATTGTGGCAGTCTTTTATTTCATTCATTTTTAACTGCTGAGCCTGCCTCTTCTATCAATTGTTCTATCATATTGCAAAGCTATTTTGTACTGATTGAGAGAATGGATGGATGGATTAATTTTGACTTTCTCTGAGTCTGCTGGTGCCTCCCTCCACTGTCTGAACAGCACCATTTCAACTATATAAGTAACTGCAGTCAGACTTGCATGTTGGAAAGAGAAGGGAACTCATGAGGCAAGAGAGGGAGGATGTTAATGTATGTGCATGCAATAGATGATGCATTCGGAACCTATTCAGAAAAATAAAAACATAATGTGAATCCTCCTATATCAGACCAAGTATCCATCTCCAGTATTCCCATATTGACCAAGAAGATGTTTTAAAGAAGCTCAAGAGCACACAATGAATGCAGTAGCACCCTCCTGTCTCTCTCCCACCTGCAAATAAAATAATCTTTAATGGATTTTGAATCTTAAAGTTCCATTAACTTACCATGGCAATAGCTGGAAATTAGACATCTTCTTCCCCTATGAATTTGTGTTATCCACTTTAAAGCCCTCCAAACCATAGCCACCAGTACATCTTGTGAATAAGTCATTTATTTAGTCAGACCTAAATCTGCAGGTGATCAGTGTAGATCTTGGAGAAATCTGATTCAAAACAGATTTGGTTGAGATGCATTTGGAACTGCCCAAAGTTTGTTGGATAGAGTTACCAACTTTTACAACAGCTTGCTAGTTGCTTGGAATTAGAAGTACAGAAGTTGCTATTACACTCAGGACTTGTTTGCAGGCCTCATGCAGGCTCACCACTGTCAGAACAGGATGTTGAACTAGAGTGAGCCTATGACTTGATCCAGCAAGTCTCTTCTTATGTTCTTGGCTCCTGGAGATGTATCTTTACCATCATTAGTTGGTGGGAATATTTACCCTCTTGTGGAAAAAAGTAACCTGTTGATTTCTCTGTACATCATATTGCTGCTAAAGGAAATGAAATTCCTTTTGTATCCCACTGACAATGCTGTCCAGTTGGCAGTATCAGTGCCTGTGGTCTGTTGGACCTCCTATGGGAAACTAGCTTATACAGAGTCATTGGACCCTTTGGCTCAGTATTGTCTATACTGATTGGCAGCAGCTTTCGGAGGTTTCAGACTGGAGTCTCTCCCAGACCTACCTGGATGGGTTGAACATGTGGGATAACCAGCTTCAGATAACCAACATGCTTAAGTCTAATTAATGCATGAAGTGGTTAAAACCATAGAGTAAGCTGACCTGCCAAGCTTAGTAATGTCCATTGCCCTTACCTTGGGAAGAAATAGGTAATCAGGCCTTTTGTTATCCTTCAGTTTACCTGAGAAGCTCAGTGTGTGAAAAGGTTTGAGCTGATTGGTGCAGCTCAGACCTTATTGCTCCCACAAGCCACTCGAGCTCCAATACCAATAATATAGTAACTTTTGCCACTTTGGAATAAAGTTTTACTGCCTGTGCAGTTTTTCTGAATGCTGTATGGAAAAGCACATGAATCTGACCTTTGTAGAGTTTGTAAGCAAACCATTTCTAACTTACCAAATGTATGGTCTTTTTCTATGGTAGGGGGAAATGGAAACATTTGAAAGAACTTGAAAGGGCATATTATTCCCATGCTTTACTTTGCTGCATATTTTGTGATTTTAAATCTCTGCTGGGGTTCTCTCAGCAGAGTACTTGCCCCAACACTTGAATCTCAACATGCAGGAATTCTCCTTTTATACCTATATTCTCCTCACCATGAACAGAACCTGGGACCTTCTGCATGCAGGTGCTCTAACACTGAGTTACAGTCCTTCTGAATCTGGCTCAACTGGATTCTCCTTCACTTGATGATTATGGAAAAGTAAATGTTCATGGGAGAGTCTGTCCTTCCTTCCTTCCTTCCTTCCTTCCTTCCTTCCTTCCTTCCTTCCTTCCTTCCTTCCTTCCTGTGATAGCTGATTATCCAAAACCACCTTCACCCATAAACCTTCAGCAGCATGGCTGGAAGCCCCTGTCATCTAATCTGATGGAAGAGAAACTGATGTGATGTTGATATGCTGCCAGTGGGATAGTAGTGCCAATCAAATAGAACAGACTTCCAAATACATCAAATTCCATGCAAAGTGAAGACAATTATGTTCAAAGTGCCCTAATTGTTAAGGACAGATGCTCTGCCACCCAACAAAATATTGTTGTTGTGTGTTCTCCCTGGGGTGGTGGGGAAAAGTTACAGGATCAGAACAACCCAGTTTTGTTTTTTCATTGGTAAGCAAAGCACTGGAAACACAACATTTGTTTGCTTTATTTACAGCTACTGGCCAATCATGCATTGATTGATTGATTGATTGATTGATTGATTGATTGATAGCTCCTGGCTGCCGTTCAGCCACTGAAGTGACATCAACTGGCCATTGTTGTCTATTGGCATACAGTCCCCCTTTTAAAGGAATAGTTGCCCAGCAACTCTAAGGCTACAATCCTAACCTGACTTACCTGGGAGTACGCTCCATTCAGTTCAGTTGGACTTATTTCTGAGTAGACATGGTTTGGCTTGCATTATTGCATGCTCTTCTTTACTCAATTCAGGCTAGTTCAAGCATATACATTTCCCTCTTCCTGACAGGGAACATTGTCAGTTTTTGTGGCTAAACCCCGAGAAGAAAAGAAAATGTGTATAGCAAGAATGGGCCGAGGACATCCATTCATCTCCTGTGCCTATTCTGTTTATGAACAAGCAAATGCTCTCACACAAGCCAGTGGTATCCCTATTGTGAAACTGACTGGGTGCCAATAATATTTATGATTTGCATAGAGCTTTCATCTCAAAAAGCATATTACAAATATAAATGAGGCCTCACAACACCCTCTTTCAAGCATTTGAGCATTATTATCCTTGTTTTTCAGATAGGAAAATCGATGTCGGATGTTTCTGCCGGCTTCCTCAAAGCTACAGAGAGAAAGAATATGTGTCAGAGACAGGATTAGAAGAGAGCTGAGATGGATATTCACAACAAAGTTTGCAGCTATTAAATTTAATGGATTTTGAAGGCAAAAAGAAAAAATCCATGCACAAAGTCCTGTTTGATTTTCTGAGTCTTGAAGGTGAAGGTTGAATGAGGATTTCCCATACACAAGGGCAGAAGAAGCTGCAAATTCTACAGGAATAGCCTTGAATGGTTGGAATGAAATCACCCACCATATGCTGAGTAATTAACACTGTACATGTCAATCAACTCTCCATGTAAGTGACTTTCTTACAAAACCACCATTATTGGAAATACATCTATTTGTTTATTTTGCTTCCAACAAAGATATTTCAAAGTTTGGAGAATACAAGGAACATAGGACGGTGCCTTATACTGAGTCGGACTATTGGACCTTCAATCGCAGGAGTGGCTACATTTACTGGCAGCAGCTCTCCAGGGTTTCAGATTGGGGTCTCTTGCAGCTCTACTAGGAGGTGGCAAGGATTGTACGTGGGACATTCTGGCTGCAAATCAAATGTTCCACCACTGAACTACAGCCCTTCCCTGAAGCTGAAAGAGAAAGGTTTGCTTGAAGGCTCAAAAAATATACACAGTTCTGACTACCATTCAATGGGCAACCTGGGTCTGATTCAGGACTTGATTATGCTTGGCAGGAGTTTTTAATCTAAGGAAAAGAAAAGCAGACCCAACCTAATATCCATGCCATCTCCTTTTAGTGCCTTTCTGTTGGGTGGGTGTGGGGGTACTGAGAATGTTTTTCACCCAAATATCTTCCTTGATAGAGGTCACATGTATGATTCCTTGTGACAGAGCTTTCCCAGTGGTGATGGGACATGGAATTTCATTTCATTTCATTTAGCAAAGAAGTGCATGGAGAAAGGAAAAATCTGAAGGGTAATTATGTTCCTAACCACACATTAATCTAGGGAGTACAGATCAGGTGAGTTCATATCAGAATTCATGAAGATCTAATTCCTCAAGTATTCCTAGGGATACTTCTTAAATTTCTTATCTGAAATGCTCCCTGGATTTTGGAGCTCTGAAGTATCCATTCTTGCTTCCAAAGCAGAGGACTCCAAATTCCTCTGTTGCATGATGATGATGATGATGATGATGATGATGATGATGATGATATAAAAACACAAGAAAAGCTTGCTTGGTCAGGACAGTGACTCATCTAATCCATCATCCTTTTCTCACCATGGCCAACCAGCTTTCTGTGAGAAACTTACAAGTAGTATTTAAAACCTCTCCCCTCCTGTTGAGCACCCTTGCAATTTCTAGCAACTGGCAGTTTCTGCAACCACACTACTGCAATTTCTAGCATTACTGCCTCCAGCCATCGAGGCAGAGCATAGTTACCATGTATTTGTCTATAATTTTAAAGCTATACAAGGTACTGGCCATTACTATAGAATATGTGTCGTACGAAGAAGAGTTTAATGATGATTTCCCAGCGTTGTCCAGAGTGCCCTATGCACAATTCAGCTCAGGCTTCTGTTCCTTCCGTTCATTTCTGTCTTCATTTCCCCTCTACTTCAATGTACAGTGGTGCCCCGCAAGACGAATGCCTCGCAAGACGAAAAACTCGCTAGACGAAAGGGTTTTGCGTTTTTTGAGCTGCTTCGTAAGACGAATTTCCCTATGGGCTTGCTTCGCAAGACGGAAACATCTTACAAGTTTGTTTCCTTTTTTCTTAACACCGTTAATACAGTTGCGACTTGACTTCAAGGAGCAACTCATAGAACGCGGTGTGGTAGCCTTTTTTGAGGTTTTTGAAGACTTTGGTGATTTTTGAAGCTTTTCCAAAACTTTCCTGACACCGTGCTTCGCAAGACGAAAAATTCGCTAGACGAAAAAACTTGCGGAACGAATTAATTTCGTCTTGCGAGGCACCACTGTACCCATTGGTATAAAGCACTGCAGAAAAGCAGTCTGGGGGCAGGGGGTACATAAAATTGCCACAATGTTATTTTGTTCTGGTGCTTTAGTAACAAACATCTGCAAACATAAGCTGTTGCCGAAGGATCCTTCATTCTGCTGCTGCTGGTCCTATTTGGTTTGTCATTTGGCTGGAGCAGGGAGGGCTGCTGCTTGCGGGAAGAAGGTCCCCTGTTAAAACTGGAGAATTAGTCGTGCAATAATAGCAAACATTTATTCAAGCGTCTGGGGGACTAATGTCATTTTGTTTTATTGCTTACTTCAATTTATGGGCCACTTTTTAATTTTATTCTTCCTCAAATGGCTTATAATCAGTGTTAAAACATACTGTATTATGTTTTATGGCATCCTGATATCAGGCTGTAGGAAGGGAGATTTCTGTACGAACAGTGGGGTTCTATAGATATTATTTGGTCTTTGCTTGTGACCTAGCAAATTTCTAAAAGCATTTTCCTTCCACCTAAAAATGTGCAATAGCCTAGTGTATGTTTTAGGTTTAAATATGAGGAAATACATTTGAACTCTGAGTTGTCTAAACATGTAAGCATATTCCCCTCCTTCCCTCTTTTTCGCCCAATTATTATTGGGTAGAATCGACTTCAAAAAAACTAATCCCTTGAAACCTTGTGTTTGCTGTTCAATAACAAAGGGTATCATGCTATGATGGGCTTGCAGAATTCTTGCCGTTCTGCCAAGGAGCAGGGAGATAGGCTTCATGCAGGTTTTTTCCATTGAGTTATCTGCAAAATCTGTCAGGGAGCCCTGTGTTTTGCTTATCTACCCAGTAAGAAGTGTTTATACACCTGTGGTGCCTGCTCATACAGGTCTGAATGCGAAAGAGACTAGATAAGCAATGCCAAGTCAAGGGACATTAAAGACCTTTGCTGAGCCGGATGCTGGTTCCCTCGTCTTGAATTCACAAGGCATAAAACCATTGCATCAAACAGTAAGTGAGAACACTTGGAATTCAGGCTGTCAAGTACTGAGA
Organism: Podarcis bocagei; assembly: GCF_964188305.1. Taxonomy (NCBI): domain Eukaryota; kingdom Metazoa; phylum Chordata; class Lepidosauria; order Squamata; family Lacertidae; genus Podarcis; species Podarcis bocagei. Next base: position 47,179,655 of record NC_138140.1, on the reverse strand, counting down.
ATTGCCTGGACTCAGCAGTGCAACTATGTTTTATCTTCAACATAAGATTCTTAAATAAGCAAGAAATTTGAGATACTAAAATTTGTGAAGAAATTTGAATCAGAATTTAAGCATAACAAAGAGGACCTGGGACCCCGCTTCCCCAAGTCACTACTTCCGCTGCTAGCACCATCAGTAGAAAGATTAGAGCAGGCATAGGCAAACTCAGCCCTCCAGATGTTTTTGGACTACAACTCCCGTCATCCCTAGCTAATAGGACCAGTGGTCAGGGATGATGGGAATTGTCTCAAAACATCTAGAGGGCTGAGTTTGCCTGTGCCTGGACTAGGGTAACCAATTTGAGCTCCTGATAAAGCTGGGAGAGATATTTGTTTGCTTTGTAAGCCTGCCTAATTTGCTCTGAAACAGCTGTTCTTTGAAATCAACATTTTTTCCAACCATAAATTTGTGCAGAAAGGCATGTGTTAGGAGAAAGTGTGCCTGGAAATGCAAGTACCAGGAAGAATAAGCATACAAAATGCATTCCATTAGGGGAAACTGATCACAAAAAAATGGGGGGGGGGGAGGTTGCATTAAAAAAACAACCATACAGCTTTGCATGCAGATTTTGCAAGCTGATGTGGAGATTGGGTGAATTTAAGACTGGGAGAAAAAAGACACCAAGAGACACCAGCACAAAGAGATTATTCCATCCCTTCTCCAGGAGCTGAACAGTAAGTACAGTAGAACAGCATATTGAATGCTCTACCTCAAATTATTTGGTCATTCATATTTATTGCTCTCTGCATGTAGGGCAATAAATATTAGAATATCTGCATTACATTCTTTTCTGGAATGATTTTGTTGTTGCTGCACAGATCAATATTTAACTGCTCAGCTTTGTAAAAAAAGAAAAGCAGCAGCAGCAGCTTGGCATTCAGACTATGTTCAATACATATCTCATTAAAACAAAAAGATAAAAACACTTTCCCCAGCTTTGGCAGAGCTGCAGTGGTATTTCCAGCTCATGATTTTTTTTGCTACAGACAGTGATGCTAGTGTTAGATGTTCACTTAGGACTGCTAATGTTCCAGCTTAGGGTTGGGGAAATTTAAGGCCTGAAGCCAAATCTAGCCCTACAAGCCTCTCTTGCTAGGACTTTCCTCATGCCAAACCTCTCATAGTACCTTGCTTTGAACTCCCCTTGAGTGTTTTTTGCCTTTCTGGAATGTGTCCTCAAACTCTGATAACACCTTTTGCTTGCCTGGTGGATTTGTGAAATATTTGAGTGTGACAGGTTCCAGTGGATTGAGTGGATGAGACCAATAGTGGGTCTAATGGTCAAGAAGGCAGATTTTGCATGTGCTGTAGAGGGAAGTCAGGAGCAGGTGGACCTTGTCAACCTGGGAAGATAGACCATTTGGGAGAAGGAAAACTCTGATCCTAAACCTCTGCTGCCTTGTGGGATATCTTCAGGAGAAGAAAATGCTAAGGAGTAAACCCTACACAAATCCAGTGTGGAGTCCCTAAGACAGTTGGATGGCACATTGTATGCTTCCTTCTGGCAATTCCTGCCATCAAGCCAAGCTGGTGCCAGATGTGTTGCTCTGCTTTCCTTTGGACCACATCAGCGAGGCGGAGACAAGGGTCATGTCCATCTGGGCAGCTTTCAGTCTGATGAGGTCAATTTAGTGTTGGTAACACTGTAGTTTGACTTCACCCCTGGAGATGCACTCCATTTTCTTTTGTGACCAACAGATGCCAACAAGAAGAGATGGGTGTTTGGGTAGGCGTAGAAAACTAGTCTATTGTACACAGGTAAAATATACATTTGTTGCTCCATCCACTCCTGCCTCTGGACCTACCCAGAACTGGAATGTACCCCCAAGAAGGTATATCAGAAAGGGTTGTGGCCCTTGGATTGAAAAAACATTCCCCAACCCTGTTCTCACTAGTGAATGTCAACAGTTAAAAAAGAAACCCAAGACTTCTTGGATTTTGAGAAAAATCCCATCACAGAAGATGTCCTAGCTGATCAGATTTATGTTTCTTTCCTATGTACACTCACCTGTCAGTATGCTGCCTTGAGCTCAATGGAGTTTATTTCTCAGTAGACATCTAGGATTGCCCTGTTGATGAAACTGAGGGCAAATGAAGGCACAGTGAAGGCTAATGAGGCCAACGGCAGTAAAGGCAAAGAAGAAAAATGATGTCAGGAAGTAGCAGCAGCAGCCAGGGAAACAGAAGGGTATCAAAACAACACAGAAACAACCAGAATGTTCAGAAATTTGTTTTGTCAGCAATTAATGCAGATGAATCAGATAACCTAATTGCAAAGATGTTGAAATTAGCAATTATCCAGTGCCTGCAATACAATGTTGAGCTCGTTTTGATTGTCATAGTCTCTCCAAAGGAATACTTTAGTGATGGGATCCTCAATGCTTTGGGGGTCCAGGGGCTCAACTGGATATCTGAAAAAATATGTGGTTGGCACCAGCAAATACTCATTTCACAGAAGAAAAACAGTAAATGCTCAAATCTCCCCCCGCCCCCGCCAAGAAGCACCCAGGTAGAACACCTATACACACCCCGACACAAATAGAACATACACAAAATAAAAGCAGGCAACATCACTGAACCAAAAAAGAAAGAAAGAAAGAAAAAAGCCACAACCCACTAAGGGGCAGGGGGGGGGGCCTTCAGGAGAGGTCTACAACATCCAATGTATGCTGAGATGCCCTCTCAGGGACCCAGAGAGTTGCACCCTAAACCTGCCATTTTCTCCCACACTCCACCTTGAGACATTGACTCAATTCAGACTTTTTGGTTTGGGTTTCAAACCAGCATTCTTCCCCCATATTATCCTTAACATTTGCTTAGCAGGAACATAGGTATCTCGGTGACTCAGATCACTGGTCCATCTAGCTCAGTATTGTCTACTCTGATGGGCAGTGACTCACTGAGGTTTCAGATGGGACATTCCCTGCCCTACCTGGAGGTGCCATCAGGGCTTGAATTGGGGACTCTCTGCATGCAAAGCAGGCCCTTTGCCACAGAGCTATGGTCCTTCAACATATTCTCACTATTTTGCAATGTTTTGCTTGCTATTTTGCAACATTTTGATTAGTCCTAATAAAGGCATTGCCTGACCATGGATTTTAAATGGAAGTATTTAACACAACACAACACTTATGGAATTCACTGCCCCATGATATAGTGGTTGCTACTAGGCTTTAACACTTGGTGCATGCTAAATACCATGTTCCCTTTGCCCAATCTTTCCTAGAGCAGCTGTTGGTCATGCATTTTACTGTATCTGATCACAGCAAAGTTTGAACTGTATTCTAAGCTGATTTAATTTGCTGGCAGCCATTGCGTGCCTTATATCCATTTGTACACCACTTAAAGATTTTTAGATGTCCAACGGCCTATGAATATAGTTAATAAAATAAACAGATGCTATCAACAGCAAAAGAAGGATGGGGAACTTGTGGCCCACCAGATGTGGAGGAGGAGAAGGAGGAAGAGGAGGAAGAAAAAAAAGAGGATTGTATTTCTATTCTGCAAGCTCATATAAAATATATATTTATGCAACGTGCAAGATCTCAGCGAAAATGAAAAAGAACACAGCAAGCAACATCACAGCAAAAATACACCAAAGAAACAGAAGTACTGAATGGTCATCTGCCAAGCAGATTATAAAAACAGTAAATCTGTTTTCATAAAAAGCCTTGCCAAAATAACCCAATCTCAACTTCATGTGTAAAACTCATTACCGACAGCCCCAGCTTGATTCCATCAGGTAAAGAGTTCCATAACACCAGTGTCACTGCACTAAGCAGACCATTTCTTGTTCAGGACAGCCGGAGGCTGCCGGGCATGATCAGACATGCCTCAGTGGCACTATGCAAAAGCTGTTCAGAATAAGGTGGTCTTTAAAAAATATACTGATCCCAGGTTGTTTAGAGCTTGGTAGTGTGCTGGCAGCCAGAGCAGTCCCTCAACACAGGTGTTATATGTTGATGGCAGCCAGCACTTAAGAGGTTTTTCTGCATTACAGCACTCTGTCTTGAGATTGCCTGTGCATGAACCACCGGCAACAGTCACAGCTGGCTCACCAGCTGAAGGCAGTCCAAGCCACAAGGAGCAAAGTCAGATGCAGGAGTAGACACAGATTGCATACTTGCTCTTTCAATCAGAGTGCAACCCTGTCCAGAAAAGGCAACTAACCTATCCCCCAACATGAGAACCACTCATTCACAGTGTTTCCCTCTAGACAAGCTATATAGTTTTATTTGCTGGCCATCATCAAGCAATACTCTGCATCTAGGCACCAGCCCAGATGTTGCATGGGCTAATCTCACTCTGATGTAATGGGGAAATAACAGCTCTGTGTAATCAGCATACTTGTTATACCTTGTCCCCAAGCTCCTAATGACCACTCCCAGTGGCTTCATATAAATGTTACATCTCATCCTGTTATACCCCATGACACAAATGCCATTGGGCCAAGAGGCACACACTCAATAATGCTGCTCTCTGGACACAACCCCATAGGCAGGAATGGAGCCACTGCAAAAGAGTGCCTCCAAAATCCACCCCAGAGAGGCTGTCCGGGGGTATACCATGACTGAGGGTATCAAAAGCCATTGTGAGGTTCAGAAAAAGTAACAGGGTCACACACCCCTGGTCTCTTCCCATACAAAGTTCATCCTTCAGGACGGCCAAAGCTGATCTGCTTCTGAAACCTGAACCTAAACCATAATGGTACTAAATCATGGTAGACTCCCATTATCTCTAACCATTGGTCATGCTGTCTGCTTGGATTACTGGGAGTTTGAACCCAGAAACATCTGAAGGAGCACAGCAGGTTTCCCTTCTCTGTTTCAGAAGGACTGGATGGATTCACAAGATAACAAGCCTATCAAAGGCTATTAGACATGACAGCTGAATTAAACCTCCCTCTTCAGACACAGCATATATCTTAAGTATCAAAAATTGGAGGCAGATAGCAAAAGGAGATCTTCTGCCTTCAAGCCCACCTAGGATTTTCTAACTTGGATACTTTGAGAAGCAGCATGCTGGACTAGCACGGACTTGCTGCTCTTCTGCAGCAAGACTCTTCTAAATGCTGGCTTTCTGCCCAGGACCATCCCAGAAACATATATTTCCAGCAATATCTGAAAACTCGGAAATTAGCAGTTGATCATGGAGAAAAAGCTGACATAGCCACAACAAATTTCAGCCTTCACTGGCATATTTTCTGTCTGAAATTCATGAATTGGATTAAAGGTTTATTTTCTATTGCAATTCGATCTATCTAGCTATCTAACTATCACTGTAATAAGGTCACCTAGGTCTCTAGGTGATTAACCACCACATAATAAAAACTAAAAGTAACATTAAAACAATACAAATAAACTCTCAAGGCAGAGATCTTCATCCCCCTCACTTCCTCCTCCAGGTGGAGAAATGTTGAAACAAAAATGTCTTCAATTGTTTCCAGAAACTTCAAATAGTCAAAGCCTGTCATATCTCAACAGGGATGCTGTTCCACAAAACAGAGGCAGCCACACTGAAAGTCTTTGCATGAGTTGCTGTGGAGACAGCTTCTGATATTTTAGTGCCTTCAAGGAGAGTCTCCCTGGAAGAACACAGAGACCTTCTGAGCATATAAGGAGCAAGGTGGCCTCTCAGGTTACCTGGTCCCAAACTATATGGGGTGTTGTATGTTAGTATACTGACCCCATAGAAATGTCTACAAGACTCCCATGAAATATAAATACATTACACTAGAATACAAATTCCAGCCATTTCAGGTCCTGTACATTATATTTATTGTCCAAAGAACAATGAGAGGTCAGGAAAATATATTCAAAGTCTAAGCCTAAAAGTAGCAAGAGACCCTCAGCAGTTGCCTCAGTTTAAAATCCCCACAAAGAAATATAAATGCTGTGTTGGGAATTTATGAGTGATCTGCTGCAGTGGGGATGTTAAATCTGACCAAATCTTGGTGGCAGACTATTAGTAAAGGGAAGGTAGTTGTTTTTGGTCTCTTTTACATTTCTTAACAGCTAGCTAGCAAAAAGAGTTATAACCCTGTATGGGGCTGGAGGGTTAAGTTCATGAGACCAATACAAACATATTATATCAAATGCCATATCTCTGAATGCTGGGTATACAGTCGTACCTCAGGTTAAGAACTTAATTCATTCTGGAGGTCCGTTTTTAACCTGAAACTGTTCTTAACCTGAGGTACCACTTTAGCTAATGGGGCCTCCCGCCGCCGCACCACCACCATGCGATTTCTGTTCTCATCCTGAAGCAAAGTTCTTAACCTGAGGTACTATTTCCTTGTTAGTGGAGTCTGTAACCTGAAGCATCTGTAACCCGAGGTACCACTGTATTTAGTTTTCCCTTCCAAAAGTGCTGAGAGTGGACACCTGTTTCACTTCTGTTTCAGTGTATCTGAAGACGTGTGCATGAACATGAAAGCTCATACCAATAACAAACTTAGTTGGTCTCTAAGGTGCTACAGATTTTTTTTAAATTTTGTTTTGACTGTTGTATCTTGACAGCAGTGTTGTTCCGCAGAAGAGGAGCAGCTATACTGAAAGCCTTGCTCCAAGTTATTGTGGAAAGGGCTTCTTTGGAACTTGCAGAGATTCTTCTGCAGGCTGCAGTGACCCTACTAGGTATCTAAGGAATAAGGTGGTCTCTCACATAACATGGTCTTGAGCTGTACATGTTAGTACCAACATCTTGAACTAGGCCTGGGAGCAAACTGGCAGCAAATGCAAATCCCGTAAGTAAGGTATATGCTGGCTGTAGATTGACACCACAAGCAGCCTAGCCACTGCATTCTGCACTACCTGAATATTCCATGAGGAATGATTCCACGAGCAACAGATACAACAAGACACTATGCTGGATGAACATCTACAAAGCCTGAGCCGAAATCCATTGAAATTCATTTAAACTGTTGGTGGCTATAGGTTTTTCTTCAACCTACAATGGATTTTCTGTTGGGATTGATTTACCTGTTTAGATCAATTCATTAGAAATATAATCTCTTTCATGCACATCAAAGGGGAACTATTCTTTTTCCCTTTCTTATACAACATATATTTTTTCTAATATTTATATTTTGCTATGTACATGGTTGTGGTACATTTCAACATTAGACTTTAGAGCATATGACATGATTCAAAGTGTTGGTGCTGACTTTTAAAGCCCTAAACGGCCTCAGTCCAGTAGATCTGAAGAAACGTCTCCACCCCCATCGTTCTGCCCAGACACTGAGGTCCAGCGCTGAGGGCCTTCTGGTGGTTCCCTCACTGCGAGAAGCCAAGTTACAGGGAACCAGGCAGAGGGACTTCTCAGTAGTGGCACCTGCCCTGTGGGACACCCTCCCACCAGATGTCAAAGAGAACAACAACTACCAGACTTTTAGAAGACATCTGAAGGCAGCCCTGTTTAGGGAAGCTTTTAATGTTTGATGGATTACTGTATTTTAATATTCTGTGAGTGACTGGGGAAGCCCAGCCAGATGGGCGGGGTATGAATAATAAATCATCATCATCATCTCCCCTACTCATATGGATAAATCAAAATGAAGACAAAATATAAATTCTGTCTCAGAAACTAATCTGAAAAACTTTCGTTTGTACCATCTATTGTTCAAAAAGTGTACAGTGAAACTCATGCATTTATCAAGTGGGATTTAGTCCTGCTTTATATACACATGCCAATTCCTTGATGTCTGCAACATCAAGTGATGATTTTCATGTGTGAATGGGCCATCAGATCAGTCAACCTGAAAAGCTGCCTTATTCCAAATCAAACTAATTAGTCCACCTAGCTCAGTATTCTCAACATTGACTTGCAATGGTTATCCAGGGTTTCATTCAGAAACCCTACCTGGAGAAGTTGGGGAACTGAGCCTAAGATCCTTTGCATGCAAAGCATGTGTCAGATCAGCTTGCACAAAATGTCCATACCCCAACAGTTGGAAAAACCACCAAGTAGCAAACAATAAAGTAACAGATAATGTACATGCATAAAGCAGTCCATTGATAGGGGTTAGGATTATATACTCTAAAATTCTCCATGAAGAGAGGAACATTGCTTGCTCCAGGATTTGGAAACCTGTGACAATTGCACTAATCTCCACTGCCCCAATGCCTTCACTCTTCATTTGCTTGCCCTCTCCCTCTAGGCCTCACCTGGGGGGTGAGGGCAAGGTGTTCCTGCTCCATCTCTTCCTCGTTCTCACTGTTTGCATGCTCAGAGATGCAAACAGAAACCAAGGAGCAGAAACAGCATGAAAAAGAGGATTGTTTTGGTGGGGCGGCGGCGTCAGCAGAGGGCATCCTATAAGGCTGTGGGCCTTGTCAAGTGCCTAGTGATGCCCAACCACTGGAGCCAACCCCTGATGCAAAGCAGCCTGGTGGACTTTAGTCATATGGAAAAGCAATCTAGGAGCTCAGAGAAATGTGGACTGACCCCTGACATTTCTTTAGAGAAATGTATGCAAGTGAGGAGGATGGAAAATGCCTTTCAATGTGGGTGCACCAGCTCATCTGTTGCTTCCTCCATGGACCCCTCTGTGTGAAGGATCACAGAGAATATGAAGCAGTAGTATCTATGTACTGTTTCATGTTCACCTTTAATCGTTTGATTCCTCTGGATCACTCAACTGTTGATGACTTTCCCATCTTTCTGCAACCTGGTGCCCTGTGGACATTTTGCAATTGCAACACTCACCAGTTCCATCCATCATGGCTAATGCTCAGGGGTGAAACAGTCTTAAAACATCTGGAGGGATTCAGGCTGTGGAGAGCTCTGCTAAAGCAAAAATCAAGGCCAGTTTCATTAAGATGTGGTGGCAGGGAGGTCCAGGAAACCCACAAAGACATATTCAAGATACAGATCATCTACTTTGTCTTCTCCTTTTCACCTAATCACCAGAAAATAGCTCTGTGTAGACCTAATCCCCACAAACAGCTGATGGAGTTTTAATGCTGTGTCTGGAGGGTACCACTTGTTTGATGGGATGCTCCTTCACATACACTTTTAAAATCAAAATTGCTGCATATAGTTGATGAGATGCCAGGAGAAAAGGATCTAGCAAAGCCTTCATCCTGGAATTCTAAGGTTCTGTCTTTGTGGGCTGCCACCTGCATTTTGAAGACATATAGGCCAGTCACAGGTTTATTGTCATTCCATCTACTGTTTGTGACAACCCGGTCATCAACGAGCCATCTGCTCAAACCTTTTCTCCAAAGATAGGACCTTCCTTGCATCAACATGCATCCTTCTAACCTGCACTCTCCTCACCACAATGTGACACCAGAAGAAATTCAAGAGATGCGTTAAAAAGATGGTATGTGCTACAATGCAAGACAGTCGCTCGTATGTAGACACACCAATACCTGTTTACTGGCTATCAAAAACATCTTTTAACATTTATACAGCTCTTTGCTCAGTCTGTTATGCTAATACAAATTAAGCACAGAGGAAAAATCAACACACAATTAAGCATAGAGGAAAATTTGCATTATCTCTTCTGCCCCATCCATCCAAAATATGATTCAAATTTGACTACCTCAACTAGGCCTGAGACGTCACAGGGACTGAAAGCAGGTTCAGGAATAGATTGAGCTGAAACATATCTGACCAAAAGTGTGACACCACTTTAAACTTGTAGACTGTGGACTTCAACTATACGCTGGTTGCACATTTCATGCCTGCTATGTGGCTTTAGGCATAGAATTAAAGTGTCACTCATTCTTAAGGAACACAGCTGATGGGATGGAGCCCACGCCATGAGAAGCCTACTAAGGAACCTGAGTGAAGCTGACCAACTACATTTGGTTGCTCAATGCAAAGGCCCAGATAGCAACCCATTCCACATACAGAAGCTGAGCAGATGAGCAGTTAAATCAGGCTTTCTCAACCTCAGCCCTCCAGATGTTTTGAGACAGCAGTTCCCAGCATCCCTGACCACCAGTCCTGCTAGCTAGGGATCATGGGAGTTGTGGGCCAAAAACATCTGGAGGGCTGAGGTTGAGGAAGCCTGAGTTAAATGTTGACCGAAACAACACGAAAGCTGAAAGCTAGCTTAACACTGTAGTCCAAACTGCCTGAAACATACACAGCTCTTTCCTCCAATACTTCACTGTCAGTCATTCACTGCTCCACCTGGCACCTGCATGCTACACTATCAAACTAATTCTGCAAGCTGGTGGCAATAGCAGCATACATTGCATGAGCATGTACATGTACAATGTGTAATAGACTACATGGCCTGGGCTGTCTGTCTTTCCTCTTGCTTGCTCCATTCAAGGGCCTTTGCCCATGACAGGTTGGGAGAAAGCAAACAGGTGAGACAGTCAGGACAATTGAGGACAGCAATAAGCAAGAATCAAAAACAGGACAGTGTTTTAGAAGGATGCCCATGGCTCAGATGTATTAGCAAGAACGGGCTCTGCAGCCACTGATCCCCAGTATCTGCTGCTGGATGTGTCTGTCTCTCTGCTTAATGGTGGAGAAGGCCCTGTGTGTTACAAAATTATCATTAAAACCCACTGCATATCACCAATTCTGCTAAGTTAGTGATATCTTAAAACTCAGCCTGCACAAATGGTGGCCTACCAAGTGGAATGTGACCCACATGGGATGTACAGAAAACTGCATATCCTTCAACAATTCCAAGGAGAAAAGATTAGTACCTAAGAACTGCCCCAACACAAACACAAAAACTGCACATTGGTCTTCACCAATTGCTTGACTTCGGGGTTGAGCAAATTGTGTCTCAAAGGATGATGTTGGACTTCATCTCCCATCAACTCCAGTCCAGGCAGCATGATCAGTTCTCAAGGGTGATAGGATTGGTAGTCCAGCAACACCTGGAGGGTAACAAGTTCCCAGTCCCTCATCTAACCCGACTTTCTTTTTCATTTTGCAAACAGTGGCTAGCTAAATAATGGGCTCAGTGTGTTTCAGCAATCCTCCTAGATCATAGGTAGCCAGCATAGTGGTGCCTTTGGGATATTATTGTACAACAGCATGGCCAATGGCCAGAGATGATGGGAGCTAGAGACCAACAACACTGCATGGCCACAATTGCTCCATCCCATCTCTGTCTGCTTATGCCCCACTGATTTGAAAGCCAATTGTCCTTTGCATTAAGTGCATGCTAAAAGGCTGTCCTAAACTGGGTTATCAACAGTTCAAAAGATACCTTGGTAGCTGCATTGTGCAGTGTTTGATGATGCACACACTCACATACATGAATGTGCACTAGAGGCAAAAAGTATCCCCCTTCCGCTTACAGAGCTTTACTTGTTAGAGACCAGGATAGGTTGCAGAACCCTGAACATATCTAGCAACTGACACTAACTAAAGGTTTAAGAAAGCACCACCAAACAACATAAAAATAGGAACACAGACATGCCAAGTGATTCTCGGGAACTGGAAAACAGAGTAGCACTGTCCCTGGGAAATTGCTGCGCATACCCACTGTACATTTAAAGCACCCCCACCCAGGAATCTTGGGGACTGTAGTTTACCCCTCACAGAGCCCACCATGAACAACTACAGTTCATAGGATTATTTGACCAATGTGCACATGATTTACATGTATGGTTGTGTGCAACCCTCTGAGTAGAGTCTTGGAAAACCTCCTGTTGTTGGTTCCAGCCTGAAGCTGGAAAAAAACAACCAGTGATGGTTTACAAACACCTGACAAACTACAATCAACATTACACACTTTACAATAGGGATGGGGAAGTCATGGCCCTCCTTTGTTTGATTCCAGATGTTTTCATCATCCCTGTCGGTTTGGTAAATGGTTAGGGATGATGAGAATAAGTCCAACAACATCTGGAGGGCCACAACTTCCCCATCTGCCTGCAAATCTTCATATTGTATACATGGCCAATGGCCAGGGATGATGGGAGTCATGGTTCAGCAACATCTGCAGGGCTAAAGTTCCCCAACACCCAATCTGAGTAGACTTAAGAACAAAATGAAAACCTAATGGAGTCCGGGTGTTTCAAAACCACTAGCGGCAACCAGAAGCATATGATATATCAAAAGGTTTAGAGCAAATCTACCTAACTGTACAATTCTCTTGGAACAAATCTTAAGTAAGATCACCTGCTAATTTCACAAGCGTAGTACAGAACATAATTTTATTATCATTATTATTATTATTCGTCTTAGACCTGATCACATTGACTTTCAAATAAATCTATACATTTCATCAACAGTTTCTGTTTGGTATAATGTTCTTTTTTAAATTATACTGAATGATTAATGCACCTTTGTGACCAGGAAAACAAATCAGGCATATTTAAATACATATTGAGGAGTACATAATTTTTTTTTCCTATTTAGTATACAAAGTATTTCATAAATATGAATTATATTACAAAAATAATTTCTGAAACGCTCACACAGCAAGCAATCTTTTTGAAAATTTTGGATAACCTCTAGGGGTTTGAAAGGAGTTTCACATCACTGAGAATGGGTTAACAGGGGTTGAGAAGCCACAGAGTAGTCCCACATCAAGTATTTTCTTCCAATTGTGTACACCACCATTTTTGTTTTGTTCATCAGCTTGGGTTGAGTTGGTTCCATCTTATGCCAATTTGTGGTATGCGTCAGATGGTCAAATTGATTTGTAGGGATGCAATGCATGGTATATTTTAAACAAAGATCTCTGCACAATTTAACATTATAAATCCAGCGGTTTCAAGATGCAGGCCATAAAGGTAACCAATTTTACACATACTATCAACTGTTCTTTCTTTTGCATGCTTTTTAAAAGTTTTTTGTTTTGTAAAAACTTTTTTTCAGGTATTCTCTAAAACAGTGCTGCTTACAACATCACACACCATAGGGAATGGTTATTTCCAGTTCCTCCACCAACTTTTTAATCCATGTGCAGATGGATGACTCAGCTGAGTACACTAACAGCGGTACCAGTTTCGTTCCTGTTCACTTTTGCATTTGCTTTAACAAATCACAAAGTGATGAAGAGTTTTGCAACTAGGGTACAAAACATATATGCCTCTTGAGGTTAAATTCAGTGTAATACGTGTATAAAGCAACACTTTGGCAATAGAGTTTTGCAGTAAACCCCTACAGGATTCCACAGCGCAAGAGTTTCATGAAATAATATCTGTTTGGAGCAAGTTTTATCACACACCCATAAGATCACCTGCCTCTATGCCTACTGGTTGAATATCTATATGGAAATTAAAAGTCAACAAAAGGCACTTGCATCATTAAATACAGGTCCTCTGCAGGATATAAGATTGCATGACCTACATTTTATTCAGTGCTGTTTGTTCTTCAAGGACTTGCAAGTAGTCTGGTGAGCTCTGCAGTTTCGCTTTCAGCTCAAAATATTCGCTCTTTCTTTGCTCAACGACTATTTTGCTGTGATTACCCCCTATTAAAGATTTCTTGTTTTTTCTGTCTTGCTGTTTCTCTGGATACCGTATTTCAAAGCCACTGACCCCTATACTGTTGTATTCTTTTTTACTTTCAAGAAAATTTTGAATAAAGACATTGGAATCCCGTCCTGGGAATAACTCATCGAGTTCGTCAATTGTGCTAAGTCTTTTCCTGCTATCCATGTGCAATAAATCTTTATCCTTCTCGCTGTTGTTTCGCAGGATGACCTTCTGCCCCGATGGCTCAGCAAACATGAAGCCTGTTTCTGTTTCCGTTAAGCCACAGGCATGGCTTTTGCTCATCTGCTCAATGGTTTGGGGGATGAAGGCCTCTGCCCCCAGAGTGTCCTTCTTGTTTGACATGTGATCATGCTTCCGAAGCTGAAGTTGCATGGAGCTGCATTCTGGATTCCCCAGACCTTCGTGCTTCACTGACGGTTTCTTGTTGCGACGGAGGACAAAGACAAGAAGACAGAAAGCTACAAAGACAGTCAAAATGAGCACTACCAATATGCTTAAGATGAGGATAGACAATGGAACAGGACCACCTGGAGGACTACGAATGGGGCCCAATGGTGTTGTAAATGTGACAGAGGGTGCAGGACTAGTGAAAACAGCAGACTTCAGAAGTTTGGGGCATAGGATCTCATTTTTTAGTGTCTTCAGCTCCATGTTAGCAAACTGCACGGGCGTCTCACATCTCAGTTCCTTCACCACGATGCCGTCATTGAGCTTCTCCAGCCACAGCTTCAAAGCAACCAAATCACAAGTGCAGTCCCACGGATTCCCTTCCAGATCAATCTGTGTCAGGGATTTCAGATGATCGAGCACACCACTTACAGGCAGGTACATGAAATGGTTGTTTCTCAAGTTCAACCGAGCAAGGGGAGCCCCAGAAAAAATGTAGGCTGGCAGACTCCGTAGCAGGTTGTTGTTCAGGTAGAGAAGCTGCAAGTTTGGCATGAGGTCAAAAGTGCCTGCTAAAATTTCCTTGATGACATTGTATTCCAAATACAGGTACTGGAGATTGTGGAGGCCAGCAAACATTTCGGGACTCAGCCTCTCAATCTGATTGCCATTTAGATACAATCTCCGCAAGTTTGTAAGGTTGCGGAAAACCTCCCCTTTAATGGTCATGATCCTATTGCTGCCCAGGTGGAGTAAATCCAGCCCTTCAAACTCTGCAAAATCAGAAGTATCCACATCCTTAATATAATTGCCATTGACATGGAGTTTCTTAGCATTCAGCGGCTTGGGAGTAAGCTCAGCCAGTGACTGAATATTTCTTTCTTGACAGTTGACACTTAATCCCAAATCTGAAGGATGTGTTTTGCAAGTGCAGGGGTGTGGGCAAGGTGTCAGAGGTGGCACTCTGGTCTGGAAATTTATTATTTGACTGAGATTACGGTTGGAGAGTGATTTCCCAGCGACTATCCCTGAGATCTTGGAAGGGTTTGTCGTCTTGGGAGGCTTGGTTACCAATCTGTGCATGGATGTTTGTGTTGCATGGCCATTAGGTGTGCTGTAACCAGGTTCAAGCTGTGATGGAGGCAGGATGCGCACATCAAAATCACTCCCTGTTCCCATGGAGCACAGCTCTTGCTTGTTGGTTTCTTTCAAAAGCCTCCCATACAAATCGCTGGGAGTCTCGCAGATGGCTTCCCCGATGTAGATGTTATAGGGCATGTTCTCCAGCCATGCCTTCAAAGGCAACAGATCACAAGTACAATTCCATGGGTTGTCCTCCAGCTGCAGCTCGACGATGCGGCCAATGTGCTCCAGAACTCCAATGTACGGCAGCTTCTGTATTCTATTCCCACGTATATCCAGGTGGGTTAGAGAAGCAAAACGGAAAATATTATCAGGAAGGAAGGCAATCAGATTGTCATTAAGGATGAGGACTTTCAGCTTGTGAAGCTTATTGAAGGCTCCTCTTTCAATATATTTGATTAAATTGTAGTCAGCTTGGAGATACTCCAAGTTCTCGATGCCAAGGAAGGTGTCAGCTCGGAGGATCTTTAATTCGTTGTTGTTCAAGTGCAACTGCTTTAATGCACTGAGACCTAAGAAAGCTCCTCCCTCAATGTTCTGTAATTTATTGTTACCCAGCTGCAGGGACACAGCATGAGTAAAGTTAAGAAATGTATTTGGATACAGGAGGAGGAGGAGGTTGTTCTGAAAATTGAGGTGATAGAAATTAGACCAAGGTGGTTTCAGCTGGTTTGGTCTGTAGACTGCAACCTTTTCGCAGTTGACATAAAGTACATTCTCCACCGACACACAGGAGCAAACATTGCAAATTTCCACAGATGAGTCAGTCTCTGGATCCGTAGAAGAAGCTGGGCTGGACAACACCAGAAAGAACCACAGAAGCATCTTTTTTGTTTTGTTTTAGGATCAGCAATCAAGCCTACTGCTCCTGAACAAAGACAGATAATCTACAAAAGAAGGAGGACAAAGATAGAATATGTTTCAGTAGTAATAATTCCAGGAATAAAAAATAAAAATAGTACTAATAGTAAATAGGTGAACAGCACACATTGAGCTACTGTTGCTGAACAAGAATAGGTACAGTACAAGGACAACATAAAATGTATTGCGGCAATTCAAAAAAGGGCACAGATGTACCTTGCATTTGAAATTATAACTCTGATCAGTGTCTATCCATCCATAGCTTCAGCCTCTCTTTTTCAAATACACACAATACATGGATACAGTGCATTACTCTGTCTTGTATACGGCGTGAATACCAAAACAGAATGAGCCCCTGCTAAACTGCATTTCCATTGTAATGTATGCTTAGCATTCCAATGCCGGTCATTTTGCACATAGTCAGAAGGATTTGGATCACGTATTTGGAAGCAATGCATAATCCATTTGAAAGGCAGGAGAAAGAGAGGCAGTGTGTGGGGTGCGGGAGAGACAATCTAGCACAGAAAGGCAAAGATGCAAGCGGGAGTGAGCAAGGAATGAATCTAGGGAAGAGAAGATGGTCATCTGCTCTTACACAATGCTCATTGCAAATGCATGCTGTCCCCCTATTGATTCTGAGTTCTGTGCCAGCCATTGATATGTGCCCCCTGTTCTTTTTTTAGATTTATGCTAACCCCCCCCCCAAAAAAAAAAATGCAACCCAGGAACATTAACTACTCCCCCTCATAACCCAGAGGCTACAGCTCTCTACATTTACAAATTAACAGTGCTTATTATCGGTGTGTGTATGTGTGTGCGTGCGAGCATCCAGCATCCCAAAAGGGCACCTTAATCGGCAGTGGAAACCAAAGTCATAATTCACTAGGCTGAAATCCATCCAAACTGTCCAGCAACTTTTATCATGCAGAACCTTATATAATTTGCCCCAAACCTCTGCATTCTCACAGGAGGTGGATTCCATGAATCTTACACATACACAAACACACACACACACACACACATCTATGGCCTAATCTGGCAGCAGCTGTGCATTCAAGTTTTATTTCAACACAGGACCCTGCCTGACCTCCTGGGGGAAGAAGTTGCTGAACCGCATTTGTGACATTTAAACATTTGGGTTGCCTTCTTTATGAAGGAGAGATAGAGAGAGAGGGAGAGAAGAGAAGAGAAGAAAAATGAGTTGCAATAAAATAAAATAAAATAAAATGGGTTGCTAAGGAAGTCCAGGAGTTGTCTTGGAGAACAATGAAGATCACAGAATGGAACTTGGGGTGGGCGGTGTTAGAAAAAGAAGAAAGGAGAAGAAATGGGGGATGAAGGGAAGGCCAAGGAGAATTTGAAGGATGAAAAGGATGCAGAAATCTGTGTCCGGTGGGGAAGAAAGGAAAGTATATGTGTGATTAGACCAGGACAGGAGTGTGTAAGGAAAATGAGTAAGGAAAAACTGAGCCTGGAGAGAAGGTGGAGGTCATGGGAGACCAGAAGGGAAGAAAAATGGAGAGGAGGGTGGGAATCAGGGATGAATAGGGGTAGAGTGTGGCAGACGGAAGCGGGGGTAAGAGAATCAGAAAGAAGAGTAGAAAAGGCAGGATGGAAGAGGGAGGAACATGCAGGCTCGGATCTTTTGGGGGAGACGGATACAGCGAGGACTGGGCAGCGTGGGAGAGGCTGAGGGAGCGTTGGGATTCTTTGGAAGAGAAAGTGGTGGCGTGGGGGAGATGGATGATGGACGTAGGTCTGAACAATTTGTAGAAGGACCCTTCCCATGGCACTGAATGAGGCCTCTAGGGCAGGATCGTGGAACGGAGAAGCTGACTGCTATGAGATGGAAGAGGGAGGCTATGACTTGAGGAGGAAGAACCCACAGCTGGGCTGCCTTCCGCCTCCCCCCCCCCCAATCCGAAGCTGGCGGGCTCCCTGCCCGGTTTCTCCCTAGGGACGGCGGCAGCGGTGCGGTGCGGGGGGTGCTCCACCGCAATGCTTTGCCGCAGCCTTGCCGCTCCCGGATCGCCTGCCTCCGGCGTGCGGGCAGCTCCCTCGGGGAACTCGGAAGAGGGTCTCTTTTTCCACCTCCTCCTCTCTTTCATACCCTCGCGGCCCGCTCGGGAGATAGATAGATAGATATATCGGAGCGGAGGGCCGGCGGGGAAACGGGTGGGTGGAAGACAGTGTCAAGCGCCCCCACCCCGTCGCTCCCAAAATCAGTTCTCTCTTTCTCACCAAACAAACCCCTTTCACGTGGATCTCCAGAGGAAAGAGGGAGGGGGTGAGACAGAGAACTGCAAGCGAAAGATCCATTTGCAAAGGAGAAACCGTCCCTCTGCACACAACTCCCCCCATTGCTGAAATGCATGCAATCTCCATCCCCCGCGCGCTTTTCTTATCTTGGGCAAAAGCCTACCCCTTTTTTCTCACCCCCCCCCCCCCATCCTTACCTTGCTTAGCCGGCTCAAGCTACCTAAACGCGGCTTCTGGTTCCTCTGTCTTTCCCCTTCTCTGCTATGCAGTTTCTGGGGTTGTCTCTCTACGTGATGGGGACTTGTGTGTGTGTGTGTGTGTGCTTGCTTTCTCTTCTCTTCTCTCCCCACCCCAAAACACACACACACACACACACACACACAAAGGAGACCCAAGGAGGCTCCGGAGCCCCGTACTCAGCGCCAGCTCTCCATGCGACACAACGCAGGGCACACAGAGAAAGAATCGCACGAGCGCGCACACGCACACGCGCACACACACACACACAAACACACGGATCAGGAAAGGAACCAGCTAAACACACACACACACACACCAGCAGGCAGGGAGAGCAGAAGGTGCGCAAAGGCGTGCGCGCGCGCACACACACACAAGCGCCCGGCGTCCAAAACGCACTTGAGAGACGCAGCCCAGAGATGCGCTTAAGATGCGCGCGAGCCACAGGATACAGCCCCAGTGCAAGAGAAGATACGCGTACGCACAGAAACAGGACCGACAGTCCTCCATGCAAAACTCTCACATATACGCCGAGCTAATGCAGGGACACGAACCGTGGAGGGGTGGCGAGGAGACATTGGCGCACGCGCGCGCACACATACCCCCCCCCCAAGGTTACACCGGCAAAAATATATATTCACACGTTGCACGGGAGGATCGCGCGTTCTCACGACCGCACGGCCTGGAGAAAAGGGCGCACGGCGAGCCACACGCCGCTGGAGGTCGTGCACACACACTGCCACCTCCTGCACACTCTCTCTCTCACACACAAAAGCCGCTTATCAGCAGGTCCACCTAGACGGCAGCCCGCGGCTCTAGGTCCCTCAGTCCAACCGCAGGAGAGTTTCACGCACTCTCCCTCTGCGCTTTGAGTAATCCTCTTTTGCATAAAGTCCAGAGAAACCTCAAGACCCAGAGACCTCGTCCACGCAACCGAATATACTTCTCATACTCCTAATAATAATAATAATAATAATAATAATAATAACTCCACTCCCCCACACCAGACACCTCTCTCTATCCCTTAATACACGAAAAAAGACGAATACCTAGTTTGGCGGGGAGGGAGAAGCAAAAGAATCACAGGCACAGATCCACCCCCGTCCTCCATACCAGTAAGAAATACGCGCCGCTAAACCACCCCACCAACCGCGCCGTTCCTAGCTTGGGTGCTTTTTTGGCGGGGGAGGGAGGGAGGGAGAAGTGCCACCGTACCTTCGTCCAGTTTCCTACTCAGCCAGCTGGAGATAGTGGAAATAAAAATAAATAGGAAGAAGATGTGGGTGCGGGAAAGCCCTTCCGGAGCCCACCGCTTGCCTCCTAAACGAAGCTGCCTTTAAGCGAGGAGTTGGGATCCCTGTCGCGTCATCCCGAGATGGATCACTCGAGGTTCTGATGGAGCTGCACCCCCCCCCCCCACGCACAGAGAGCAAGCGATGCTCAGCGTCCAGGTAATGCAGAGAAGAGTGGAAGGCAGGCGAGGCGGGGGGCGAACGAGGAGGAGGAGAAGGAGAAAACGTTTCTAGCAGTCCTTCTGACCTAGGTGACTAGTCCGTCTTGTTCTCGGGGGGCACGTTCCTGAGCTTTAAGGCTTAGTGTCTGCACCGCATCTCACTAGAAAACGAGGCGGGGTCCGTAGTGATACTGGGGGAGAGAGGAGGAAAGGAGAGCGCGAAGCCTCTGCTCCCATTCCCAATGCTCAAGAATTTAACACCCCTTCCAACAAGCTGAGAAGGGCGGAGCAATTCTGCAGACTTCGGTTCGCTGAGAATACCAGCCGCTTTGCTATTTCCCAATAATAACTTTTTGAAAAATCTCTCTCTCTCCCTTTAAGAGAGAGGTTATCTGTGCAAGGAGGAATATATATATATACACACACACATATACATATTCATATATATATCCCACCTCTCGCTCTGCTCTTTATGCCTAGGCAACAGCTGCAATATGATGGGAGGGGGGGCGGGAAACCAATTATATATTATTTTTAACACACATAAATATACAGCTTCTCACTCTTCCCCCTCCTTAGTATTATTCTTCCCCTTGATGCAAAGTACAGTCAGCTCATTAAGAGACCACTGGTTTATTTTTATTTATTCTTCCCCTCAACGCCACATATTTTTGCTTTGCACGCTGTTATATGATTTAAAGTGGCAATGAATATCTCCCGGAGCACCGGGACAGATTTTTCCCAAGGCAGGCGAAGAGGCAACTAGTCCAAGCAGAGAGTTTTTATTTAGAGATGTCAGATTGGAGAAGGGAGGGGGGTTCTGAAGATGCAAATGTGCACTTAAGCCAGGCAAGGGGAAAATTGAGGGTTTTAAAGGAGCAGAGCAACCTTCCTTAACTATTTAGCCTTGCAATCAGCTCCACACTGACAAATGGGTTCATGTAACTGATATAATTTTGGGATGCTGGTTTGCATTAGGCAGGGTGGCCTGAGAAAACTACCACTGTTTGGCATAAATAATCTGCATAGTATTGTAAATCCACCAGTGTTTCCTTAGCACGTAAAAGCATAAGAATGCCATACGAGGCCAAACCAAAGGCCTATCCTTTTCTACGTGCTTCCAGAGTCTCTTACACGGCAAGCTGTTTATTGGGCATTCACCCTGATTTCCTTGCCCAAAAGCTCAAATGGGGTTAGGCTATGCCCATGCTTTACTGAGCATTTGTAGGAAGGTTATACAAATTGCTGGAAACCAGGAAGAGGGGAGTGCTCTTCTACTCAGGTTTCCCACGGGCGTCTGGTTGGGATCTGTAAAGAAAGGAGGGTGGGCTAGAAGTGCCATTAGGCTGATCCAGCCTGATCTTCTTATGTTCGCTATGACACTGAGCATGCATACTGATTTGCCTGTGTTGTGTCTATATATCTTCTAGTTCATCATACTTCCATTCCACATTTGCTCACTGCATTTCCCTGTTGCGTTCCTAGCTACAAAAGGTGCATTGCTGTGGATTTGTTCTGAATGTGCAACAGATCCCTTCAATCCACTTCAATTGTGCAAACCTAAATTTTCAGTATGTGCTCACATCACTTCCACAATATACTGACTTCAGGGAAGCCTACAAGCCTCACAGTATGAAACTAACCCACCTAGGCTAGTTGTCAGTTTCCAGCATCCAATACTGATAGATATACTGCTACTGATCATGTATCACTTTTGACAGCTGTTAATAAACTCTTCTTTTGAATTTCCAGGGGAGGAGCTGCATTAGTCCATTGTAGCAAAACAGCAACAACAAAGCATCTCGGGGCACCCTAAAGGTTAGGAAACTTATGGTGGGTTATGGTTTTGTGGATTAGGGCTATGTATACTCATAGGGTTTGAAATACACAGGGTTGAGGTTTTTGACAGAACAGTTTTGTGCAGAGCCTTTGAAATTGAGCATACCTTCATGTAAGGAAGTTGCCTACTGTGCATTGTTCCTATACATATACATGGGCATGTTTATGAAGTAGTGCATCAGTGTCACCTCCACACCCCGTAAACATTGGTAGAAATGACATAACACCTCACTGCACATGGACATATGTAGTTCCTTTCTTCCTTTCTTTTAAATGTGCGTCTTTGGATATTCTAAGTATTAGGGGTAGCATCAAGGCAGACTTGAGGGGAAGGGAGGCAGAGTTTGTGTGTTCTCTCTGTGTGTGTCCAGTTTGGGATGGGATTTAGAGTGTGTGTTCTTGGTACTAGG
Source organism: Podarcis bocagei (assembly GCF_964188305.1). Classification (NCBI taxonomy): domain Eukaryota; kingdom Metazoa; phylum Chordata; class Lepidosauria; order Squamata; family Lacertidae; genus Podarcis; species Podarcis bocagei. The sequence continues at coordinate 47,157,600 of NC_138140.1, read as the reverse complement.
CAATCGGGGCAGATTAGGGATTCTGCTGGTTCACCACCAGTGGCGTAGCGTGGGGGGTGCAGGGGGGCCGGCCGCACCGGGCGCAACATCTGGGGGTTAGGGTTAGGGGGCGCAAATCCACGGGTTAGGGGGCGCAAATTACTTGCCTTGCCCCGGGTGCTGACAACCCACGCTACGCCACTCTTCACCACCCACCCCACTGCCCAGCAGTCTCCCTGACAGAGCTGTCAGAGCTGATCTTGGAGGCAGTGTTGAGGACTCCCAGACTGCTGGTGTTGGGGGACTTGGCATCCATGCTGAAGGCCCAAAGTGGTTAGCTCTGGGGTGGTTCAGGACTTTATGGCTGCCGTGATAACCATGGGGCTGTCCCAACATCATCAGCCTAACGCATGTGACAGGTTACACTCTGGATGTGTTTTCTCAGCTGGGCAGGAAGAAGGTGGGGGATACTGACACCAGTCCCTTGTCATGGTCAGATCACTTCCTGCTGAGATACAGTGGTGCCCCGCAAGACGAATGCCTCGCAAGACGGAAAACCCGCTAGACGAAAGGGTTTTCCATTTTTGAGCTGCTTCGCAAGATGAATTTCCCTATGGGCTTGCTTCGCAAGATGAAAACATCTTGCGAGTGTTCCGATTTTTCCCCGCTCCCCCCCTTTTGCTAAGCTGCTAAGCCGCTAATAGCCTTTTAGCCACTAAGCCGCTAAGCCTTTAATAGCCGCTAATCCTCTAAACCGCTAATAGCGCTAATCCGCTAAGACGCTAATAGGGTTGCTTCGCAAGACAAAAAAACCGCTAGACGAAGAGACTCGTGGAACGGATTATTTTCGTCTTGCAAGGCACCACTGTATAGCCTTTCAGCAACTTCCCCCCTATGTAGAGGCAGGAGACCTAGTAGGATGATGCACCCTCAAAGGCTGCCTCTACAGCAGCCTCTTGGCAAATTGGGGGTGCTGCTCTTCTCTTCCCACTCCATGGGAGGAAACAGTGGGCACTGCCCTCTGGGGTCTCCTGGAGTCTACACCTGCCTGGCATGATTCAGAGTAGCTACCCTGCCCTGCTGACATGGCCTTTGATTTCCAGTTCAACCATTGAACATTGTTGATTTGATTTCCCTCCCCCACTTCTTCCTGATGAAGTGGTGGGCCTACATTTTGGGGGGCCTGAAACTTGAACGGTTATGAGGGCTCCTTCACAACCAGCAACAAGATCTGGGCAGCCACTTTTCTCTTCTTTAGTGGGTTTTTTATAACAAGCTTTACAGCATCTGTGCTATTGATGCTCAGACTTTGGCACTGTTGAAATATATACAAAAAAATAAAAATAAAAGTGAGTTGTACAACTCAAATGGGGCCTCCTAGATGGCAAAATGTTAAGCAGTGTGGGCATGACTAAAATTGCTTCTGGAGCCCCTGAAGCAGGGATTAGGAGCCCTGAAGCTCACGTTTTATTATTTCATAGTAGATCTGCCCTGTCCTGATGTAGAGCTTCACTCACCTCTTATTCCCTGGCAGGGAGGTGCCACTTTGTGGTTTGCCTTAGGTGCTGAAATGTCTTCTGCCAGCCCTACACCAGGCTCATGACCCTTACTTGCAGGCCACAAACAGGGCTTCTTAAGGATCAGACAGGCTTGTGTATGTTTGCCCCATATCTATGGTCAACCAATGGGTGAATTCAGACATATTGCATTAATTTTCCTGATTATAATGCTAGCGCTTTTGTCCCATTTTCCAATGTTCCTTTCACAATGCGGTACCTGTTGTGTTACAGAACTGCAGCTTTTAAAGCCAATATACTGGCATGTTGTGCTAAATTTCATTCACATCAGTGGGTGTTGTGCAACACAACAAAGTCCTTTGGGCAATGTCACTATTCCCCCACCCATTCCATACATGTCTGCTTCTGTTCTCCCATGATTAAAACAAGAGGGAAGAACCATATGCTAATATACTGCCCCACATTTCATCACTTTACTCCTGTTATTTTCTGAGTAAAGAAGGCTGAAAATGATTTTTTTCTAGCATCAACAGTGAAATGAGCACTAAACGTGCATGATATTCCATTAGTTGTTTCAGAAGTGGCTTTTATGGAAACTCAAATAAAATGCAGGAAAAAAGAAGGAAATGGAATGTGAATGCAGCCAATGATTCATGGTAACCAATTTTTTGTATTATGGGACAGAGAGGATGCTACAGAATCATAGAGTTTGAAGGGATCCTGAGGGCCATCTAGTCCAACCCTCTGGGATTCAGGAATCTCAACCCTCTGGGATTCAGGAATCTCAACCCTCTGGGATTCAGGAATCTCAACCCTCTGGGATTCAGGAATCTCAACCCTCTGGGATTCAGGAATCTCAACTAAAGCATCCACAACAACTGGCTGTCCAACCTCTGCTTCTAAACCTCCATTGAAAGAGAGTCTGCCACCTTCCAAGGGAGATGGTTCCATGGTCAAACAGCTCTTACTGTCAGAAAGTTTTTCCTGATGTTTTGGCAGAATCTTCTTGTAACTTGAAACCATTAATTTGAGACCTACCCTCCAAAGCAGGAGTAAACAAACTTGTTCTGTCTTCCATGTGACAGCCCTTCATATATTTGAAGATGGCTCTCATATCTCCTCTCAGTCTCCTATTTTCCAGGCTAAAAATAACCAGTTCCATCAGCCACTCCTCATCAGGCTTAGTTTCCAGATCTTTGATTATCTTGGTTGCCCTCCTCTGCCCACATTCTAGCTTGTCAATGTCCTTCTTAAATTCTGGTGACCAGAACTGAAGACAGTGTTCCAGGTGTCGTCCGACCAAGGCAAAAAAGAGTGGTGCTAGTACCACTGTAGCCCTCCTGTTGCTGGTGTGTGTGTGCGTATCCTCAACCATCAGGTGGAGATGATGGGCTGTGAAAGATTATACTACAGGAACATCTCCAACTTCCTGAACTCTGGGCATAGTTGTTGAATCAAAATAGCTATGGAACTTGCAGTGATAGCCACCAACTTGAATGACTTTAAAAGAGGGTTGGGCAAATTCATGCAGGACAAAGTGGTCAACAGCTACTAGTTATGCTAACTATGCTCCAACTCCACAGTCAGAGGCATAAATGCTTCTGAATACCAGTTACTGGAAAGCACAGGAGGTGAGTGCTCTCAGGTTTGGCTCTGCTTGAGGGTTTCCTACAAGAATCAAGGTGGCCACTGTGAGAACATAGGGCCATTGGCCTGATCCAGCAGGCTCTTCTTATGTTCTTACAGTCGGATTGGTCAATACATGAATTTAGGAAGAGTTCTGCATCTTATTCAGACTCCTGTTCTTACAGTGGCCAACCATATGCCTATGGGAAGCCCATAAGTAGAACCTGAGTGCAACAGCACTCTCCTCACTTGTGATAACCGGGAATTGTTATGCTGGGGCATCGTGCTTCTTTCAGTGGAGGCACGACATAGCTATCATGGCTGTTATCCCTTAACAATCTTTAACCTCCATGCATTTCTGCAATGCTCTTTTAAAGCTGTCCATGTTGGTAGCTGTCACTACATCTGGTTTGTTGTGAAGCAAAGCATATATGCTGCCCTGAGCCTAGCTGAATCCTGGAACATCCATGACAAAATAATTTATAGTTAACAAGTCTGTAACATCTTCTTCCTGCCAGACGGAGCAGTAACAACTGCTCTCCTCCACAAGCAGCATCTGATATTACAAAACTCAAAATGCCTGTACAGAAAAGTCTTGTCATGATTCTTCAGATGACTGGGCATGTCCTTTCTTAAGGCAGCAAGGGAATGGTCGCCCCGCCTCCCAGCCCTTCGCTGGATATGTCAAGTCAACTGCCTGTCGGAGTTGTAGAATGAAGGAGGGAGGGAGAGAGAGAAAGCCAGCATAGAATCTGTCTTTGCACAGGCAACCGTTTTGAAGAACCGATGTGAGGGGAAGCAGCATGAAGCTGTAAATACACGGAAGGCAGAGCCGCTGCAACCGAGTACTGTGCCAAATAAAGCAGAAGAAATGCCGTCAAATCTGCGTCTCCGCATGGTTCCAGATTACTTCCAGCTAGCTTCCTCCAGTTTATCCAGGAGACCTCTCCAAGCTACTGCGAGTAACCTACCGCCTGCATCAGGGAGGCACGCATCAGCCAAGAGCACATTTCTCACTGCAGTCTCCGAAGGCTGAGGCTGGTTCCTTGTATAGCATCCATTATGCACAACAAGTTGTTTCCTTTGAAGTCGGATACAATTTGACAAACAGAAACTGCCATTTATGGGCATTTCCCTCTTCCTGTAAACATAACCTCAGGATTTCTTAGGCCTAGAAGGACTCAATCTACCCTACCTGGGTTGCACCAGTATTGCATCAATTTCATTTTTCTTTTTAAAAAAGCTACACAAAATGTGCACAAGAGCCAATCTGGCTGCTTGAAACCACACACTGCAAAACCAGCATTAGGTGTTGGCACCATCTGGCAAGTAGGGCCCTTGCTGTCAAAGCCCCTTAATCCTGCTACTTCTCCTCCTCTCAGTTGCCTCCTCTTTGCATTCCTTCTTCATGCAATTAAGGAAGGAGTGAGGACCAAACTCCTGAACCTGACAAGCTGCATTCCCTTCTCTCCTCGTTTGGCTATGTAAGCTTCTTAACCCCAAACCTATGGGGCTTCCTGATTATTAACATCTACCCTGCTACCTCCACCTTCTTTCCTACCACCCCTTGTCCCCTGGGCTGATTGGAATGCTTATTTTTCTACATCTGTAGTATCATTTCAAGAGATGATTAGCAAGTGTTAGTCATCACACCCTCTCCTGTGATTGGGCAGTGTTGCAAATAAGATTGGTTGGGCCTCAGATATCTGGCTGTAGCTCAGTGGAAAAGCTCAGGTTTGTTGGTTTTTTGCATGCTGAAAGTCTCTGATTCAGGGTCCAGGATCTCCAGGCGGAGGTGGACAAAAAGCCTGACATCTGGAATCTGAAGGTCAGGTGCCAGTAGGGATGGGTGAATTAATAGAGGCTAGGTCTATCAATAGTTATTAGTTAAGTGGAGCTTCCCTATTCAGACCATATACCTCTGAGTCATGGGTTAGTCATTCTTGTCAAAGTTGTCTAAACTAGCCACTAGCGATGAGTGAAGCTGAAAATTTAAGTTTCTCTCAGTTTCTTATTTTTTCTAGTCATAGGTTTAGCTCAACACATTTCAACATCAGCTTGTGAATTAATTTTCTTATGAAAATTCACCACATTCTTTCATAATGTACACAAATGAGTACATTATTTTCCCTAATATAATGCATTTTTGTATGTTACCTTCACCATTGATTGCATTCGTATGCACGCTTTACCCTAGCTTATGCATTTTTGTAATGCATTGCTTGACTGGAAAACTGCATTGCAGAATTTGGAGAAATGTGAATTTCAAGTGAGAATTTTGGTTCTCATATTATGTTGGATGATGTGAGATAGGTTCACTTTTAAATGTTAAATAATTTTAAGATGTATTTTAATTAATTGATGTCTGTTTTTATGTATATTGTGTTGTTTTTATGATGTTAGCCACTCTGAGCCAGGCCTTGGCTGGGGAGGGCGGGATACAAATAAAAAATAATTATTATATATTATTATTAAATGGATTGAATTTCTCCCCCATCTCAAGGCCAGTGGAAGGAGACACAACCTAGCAAGATAGACTGATTGTTGCAGAGTACCCTAATTCAGCCAGAACTCTGTACATGCCCCAGAACTGTGTGTGGTTTAGCTTTGCTTCGAGCAGCAAGAGTGTCATGGAGGTGGAAGAGAAAAAACCTCTGTGGTGGAATCCAGTGGTGATTTCAGCATGTGCTAACAACCACAATCAGAAAGGTGGAATCCATACACCTGGGTAGAGAAATTTTGTTTTGTCCTCAGGGCCTAATTCCTTTCTGGTGTGGTGTGGTGTGTCACATGCTAGTGGTGGGTGGGGCCATAGGCAAAGTGAATAATAGAACTGTAGAGTTGGAAGTGACCCCAGGGGTCATTTAATCCAACCCCCTGCAATGCAGGAATCTCAACTAAATCATTCATGACACCTAAGATATGTAATGAAGGTGCCAGGTGAGCCTGCTAGGGGAGAGCATTCCACAAAAAGGGAGCCACTGCAGAAAAGTCCTGTTCTCCTGTTGCTGCTGCCCTTGGGACCTCTTGTGGAGGAGGCAGATGAAGAAGGGCCTCAGATGCCGATCACAGGGTCTGGGTATATATGAATGAAATAAATAGAAATGAGATCATTTAACAGACCTTATTTGACAGCTTAAAACTGAACAAGATAGAGAACAATGCTTGTAACAGCGGAAAAAATAGTATACAAAACATCCATACACTCCAAATCCATCTATTCTCAATAGTTTGGACCCCAAGATCATTTTTCAGACATTCAGGGGTCCCATTCCACCTCTGCAGACACTCCTACTCTGGCTCTCACCCAGACAGCAGCATACATTCATTCCGGCACAGGGCTGCAAATAAACCTTCAGAGAGCAAGGGAGATGGCACCCTTGCCCCTGGGGCGACTTCTGAATTGGGGACCTTTATAGCCTTTTCTGCAAGCTAAAGATAAGGGGTATAGGGGAGAAACTTGCATTTCAAAGGGCATGTTTTAGAAAGAAAGAAACAGTTTTAGCATAGAACTGATGCTGTGTTCTCAAAAAAATAAAAAATAAAAAAAATTATCTATAACAACCAGAGTGTAAGAACATATTCCAGGCAGGCAGAAGCACGCAAAGGGAGTGCAAAGCAAGAATAGTGAGGTGTGGGAGGGGGGAAAAGAGAGTGCTGAGGAGAGGGTGCAAATTGGAGGGTGGGACAGAGAGGCATTCAGGGCCACATTTGCCCATTGCACCTGAGGTTTCCGACCTCTGCACTAACAGATCTGGTAGCAGAAAAAAAGGCAAAGACTGTTGCTCAGTGCCAGACCATTTGCCTTGCATGCAGAAGGTTCCAGGTTCAATTTCCAACATCTCCACGTAGAGCTGGGAGACCTTCCTGAAACCCTGAAGAACCATCAGCAGCAGAGGCATTTTAGGAGCAGCAAAAATGATGTAGAATGGAGCACTAGAGGTGTCCCCTTCCCCAAATATTAGCATCGCACTGCTGAAATTTGAGAGCCCAAAGTCTGCCACTGCTGCCGGCCTGTGTAGGCAATGGTGCGCTAGACAAACCAACAGGTTTGTCTCAGTATAAGGCCTCTTCCTATGTTGCTAGTATGAGACACCCTCCAATGTGGTGTTCTAAAGCACTCTTAGTAACGTAAGCCAGACTCATGTGCTTCATTAAACCTGCTGTTTTCAACCAGACTTGTCAACTGACATGTTTGCTATGATAATCTGCTTGGAAAATATACTGTGAGCCTGAGACTTGTGGCTTCCTTTAAGGGGAATTAATGTTGCAGGGATAATATTCACAGAAAAAAGTAAGATTACTGCCAGGGCTGTTTGTACATTGCTCTGCTTTAATCTTTTCCTCTCTTGCTTCTGGGTTTGGGAGGTGGGTTGTTGTTTTTTTTGGTGTTTTTTTCCAAGTTGCCCTAATTTTGCCAATTTTACATTCTCTATCAGTTTCAGTTAGGCCCTCTAAAATCTCTTATATTTGGCAAAATATTTTATATTCCTTTCTTTTTAAGTGCAGTTTTGCTCTCCGAGTGAATTTTGCTAATGCATCCTTAGGGGCGATATTTTTAAAATCTGTTTCCAGCAGACTGGAGAAACTCCTCTACCCCACCAATGACCTTTCCAAGAAGGGTCAAAAGAATCTCCCTAGTCAGGGATAATTGACTTAGCTTTGAATTTGCTTTGAATGCCCTTGGCAATATTCTCATGTTCTTAAATCTGACTGGCTGCATACTGTGGTGGCATCATCCAGTCTGATTGTCTAGCCTATTAATCATGCCATTCTTGATTGGCTAGGTTTACCCATGCCTAGAAGTTTGTTTTATTTATTAAATGTCTGCATCACCTTTCTTCAAATGACCACAGGGCAGTTTACAACATAGAACACAAATGTCCACTGCATATCATAATAACTATACAACATAAAGATCAAAACAATCATAATAAGGAGAAGTACATAATAATATGCAGATTCTCTAACAAGAGAAGACAAAATAAAGGGAGGGGGAAATCAGTTTCAGGGTGTCTTAGAATACAGAAAAACAGTGCACAAATATAGAACCTTCTTTCTGTCCAAAGCCAGCTCTCAATACCAGCCAATGACAGGCCCATCCAGATCTCACCTGAGAGCTTTCTTCTCCCCACCTGGATCTTCACTTCTCTGCCTCTCACTTGGGTCCTTTCTCCATCTATCAGCCCCATGCACAAGAGTGCAGTCCCTGGCCCCCGATGGCTAGAAGGAACAAAGGACAGTGTCCTTTGATGTCTCCCCCAAGAAGTGACTCCCATCACTGGGCCAAATAGCTTAGTCAGTGGTAAAGCATGAGACTTAACCTCAGGGTTGTGAGTTTGAGCCTCATGTTAGGCAAAAGATTCCTGAGTTGCAGGGGGATTGGACTAGAGGATCTTCGTGGTCCCTTCCAACTCTACTATTCTGTGATTCTGTGATCCCGCTGCCTGCAGCAATGCCCAGCTTTTCTCTCCCCACTCTTCAATGCATCCTCAGTGTGAATCAAATCCAGTTTGCCTGTTTCTATGCAGCACCAGCCAATTAACACTGTTCTAAAATGAGGGTAATGATGGCAACTGAAAGAAGTGAAGAAACGGGGTTATTCACCCCCAGTGCTGAGAGACTGCTGCTAACTCTCCCGTTCCATTAAAGCTGGGGAGCAGAGGGAGAGAAGTGAGGCAGGGCTGTTTCACCAGCTCTGCTGGGAGACCAGCTGTCTCTGGCCTTCCCTCAACTGTCACATAGTGGCAACCATTCCAGCAGGCTACTAGAAGCACAGCTCAGTTGGTAGTATAGCTCAGTTGGTAGAGCATGCATAGCTCAGTCGGTAGAGCATGAGACACTTAATCTCAGGGTTGTGGGTTTGAGCCCCATGTTGGGCAAAAGATTCCTGCACTGCAGAGGGTTGGACTAGATGACCCTCGTGGTCCCTTACAACTCTATGATTCTATAATTCTAAATTTCATCCTAAGTGTCATCCTAAGTGTCATCCTAAGTGACTAGCTCCCCTAAATCTAAAAGATGGATATAACTGCGCGCGCCGCACACACACACACAAGAAAACCCTTTTTGCTCCTTCTTCAACTGCTGCCCTACAAACTCTTGACAGATTAGAGAACTGGGCAAAAACAAACAAAATGAATTTTAACAGGGAGAAATGTAAAGTATTGCACTTGGGCAAAAAAAATGAGAGGCACAAATACAAGATGGGTGACACCTGGCTTGAGAGCAGTACATGTGAAAAGGATCTAGGAGTCTTGGTTGACCACAAACTTGACATGAGCCAACAGTGTGACGCGGCAGCTAAAAAAGCCAATGCAATTCTGGGCTGCATCAATAGGAGTATAGCATCTAGATCAAGGGAAGTAATAGTGCCACTGTATTCTGCTCTGGTCAGACCACACCTGGAGTACTGTGTCCAGTTCTGGGCACCACAATTCAAGAAGGACACTGACAAACTGGAACGTGTCCAGAGGAGGGCAACCAAAATGGTCAAAGGCCTGGAAACGATGCCTTATGAGGAACGGCTAAGGGAGCTGGGCATGTTTAGCCTGGAGAAGAGGAGGTTAAGGGGTGATATGATAGCCATGTTCAAATATATAAAAGGATGTCACATGGAGGAGGGAGAAAGGTTGTTTTCTGCTGCTCCAGAGAAGCGGACACGGAGCAATGGATCCAAACTACAAGAAAGAAGATTCCACCTAAACATTAGGAAGAACTTCCTGACAGTAAGAGCTGTTCGACAGTGGAATTTGCTGCCAAGGAGTGTGGTGGAGTCTCCTACTTTGGAGGTCTTTAAGCAGAGGCTTGACAACCATATGTCAGGAGTGCTCTGATGGTGTTTCCTGCTTGGCAGGGGGTTGGACTCGATGGCCCTTGTGGTCTCTTCCAACTCTATGATTCTATGATTCTATGATTCTATGATTCTATGAGAGTGGTGACTTTAAGAAGTGGTGCCAAAGCTTCCTCTTTTTACCTTTCTACCAAATTTTGGTCCTTGTGTGTTATGCCTGAGTGCAGGGACTGTCTTATTACTAATTTTATTGATTTATAATGATGATGATGATGACACATTTATAAGGGGCAGATGGGGCTTGTCCACCTGGGAAGTTAGCCCATCTAGTTGAAGAAAAACTCTGATCCTGAATCTCCACTGCCATGTGGGATATCTTCTGGAGAATAAAAGCCTTAGAAGTAAACCTTACAGAAATCCAGGGTGCCTACCTAATGGCGCCTTGTTATGCCTCCTTCTGGCAACTCCTGCAGCCAGTCTGGTGCCGGACCTCCTGCTCTGCTTTCCTTTGGACCCCGTCAGCAAGGCCAAGAGAGCTGTCTTGTCATCCGAACAGCCCAGGACCTCCATACAGCCTGCCCAGGCTTGTGCCCCAAGCCTGCTTACATCAGTCTGGCTTCACCCTCAAAGGCATACATACTCCATTGTCCAGTGTGGTGTAGTGGTTAAGAGTGGTAGACTCGTAATCTGGTGAACTGGGTTCGCTTCCCCACTCCTCCACATGCAGCTGCTGGGTGACCTTGGGCCAGTCACACTTCTTTGAAGTCTCTCAGCCCCACTCACCTCACAGAGTGTTTGTTGTGGGGGAGGAAGGGAAAGGAGAATGTTAGCTGCTTTGAGACTCCTTAGGGTAGTGATAAAGCGGGATATCAAATCCAAACTCTTCTTCTTCTTCTCTCAAGGCAGATGGATGCCAACATTTCTAGCCCGTCGTTTGGCCAACCTGGTCTTACGATGTTTGAAAACATGATTATAAAATATATAGTAATAAAAACAAACATGTTAAAAGCAATTGTCAAAACACAGTACAACACATTTAAACCAGTGTTAAAGAATAACAGCCTAGTGGTCAGCTTTGCAGCTTAGTTTTCAAAGCTCAATAAAGTTCATAGTAGAACCAATGGTATTAATGGACCTGGCTATCAGGTCCTTTCATTTCAGTGGGTCTATTCAGTGTAAAACTCTTTTGGTTACAGCCATCTGTATTCAGAGACTGTATACTTCTGAACACTGACCGCTTGGCGAGAATGACAGACAAGAGCTATTGTCTTCATACATTTTCATTGGGCTTGCTAGAAACATTTGGATGGTTTGAAGTAGAAATATGGGAGAAATCTGATAAAATTTCACATTTAAAGCTAAAATTGCCACATCTGCAGCATTGTCTCTACTGACTGGCAGCAGAGGAGGAAAGCAGCAGAAAGGCAGGGAAAGTAACTGGTTACCTGTTTTCCTGCTCCCCATTTGTGGAATGCTCTCCCCAGGGAGGCTAGCCTGGCACCTTCACTACATATCGATCAAACAGCCACAGTTCCATCAACACAACAGGGGTTAGAATTCAAGACAGATGCACTATTGCTGCATTCAGGAAAGCTAAGGTGATAATCCTCATATCTGAATACACCTTTAGTGAGTTTCATGTATGCAAACTGAGTGGGAATTTGAACCCTGAGCTCCCACGTACTCCAAGCCCAACACTTTAAACACCACAGTAAGCTGGCTGCTGTGGCAGTGAACTTTGTGAATCAATTCTACTTTTTTGTATGTGTTGGGGAAATGCCTTTTTCATCTCCACATCACCTTCATTGGCATCTGAAAAGGTTTGTGCGCAGTGGTCCTGCAGTGACAGCATTTACTCCCAGTGTTCATATCAGAAAGGAGTTTTTCTTCATAAGAAAATGTAGAGGAGGAGGCCTCATATTTTTCAGAGAGAGATGGGGAAATAGAGGATCTCTTCCTATCATTTCTGTTCTTCTTTAGTAGGTCAAAGCAGGCAGCCGATTACCTTCCAGTGCTGCCTTTGCCTTGGGAGTCTACTGAGGTCTGACAGTGATGTCTTCTAATTGTTGTTTATAGATGACACAAGACATCACACTCCTTTCCCCCTCCTCATCCTAGTTTTGTTCTGAAAACCTGCTCATTGTGCTTACTCCTCTCTTTCCTTATTTTATTCCCTGTAAAATGTCTTCCCATCAAAAGGAGGAAGGACAGAAAATCCTTTCATGTGGGTTTGAGGAAATGTCACTGTATTGACAATGCTCTATGATGCTTGTTTTTGTTTTTGCTTTAATAGGGCAGAACCCAACAACAGTTTCTTACACAAGACTGGCTGGCTCATGCAGTGGACACTCAGGAGAATGGAAGGTACCTGAAGCAAAGAAAGAAAGAAAGAAAGAAAGAAAGAAAGAAAGAAAGGGAATTTCCCACTACTTTCTGGTCTCAGTCTGGGAAGCTAGGCTTGTGTACATGTAAGACCAGTTCTGTATTCCCCCGCCACTTTAAATAAAGAACTAGGTGTAAGAGGCCACATCTGCACCATGGATTTAAAACACTGTGACACCACTTTGATTGCCCTGGCTTCCCCTAAAGAACTGTGGGAACTGTAGTTTGTAAGGGGTGCTGAGAGTTATTAGGAGACCAACATTCCCCTCGCAGATCTTCATATCTCAGAGTTTCCTGGGAAGAGGAACTGATTGTTAGTGCTTTGAAGGGAATAAGTGTACCCTAGCAACTCCCAGCAATCTTAACAAACTACAGTTCCCACAATTCTTTAGGAAAAGCCATGATTGTTAAAGTGGTATCATGGTGGTTTAAATGCATAGCGTGGATATGGCCAGTTTAAACCTCAGTCTGCTTGCTGCTGTAAAGGGAAGGAATTTTGATGTACTTATTCATACAGTATAAGCACACTTAAATATTTGATACAGTGGTGCCTCGCAAGACGAAAAGAATTCGTTCCGCGAGTCTTTTCGTCTTGCGATGTTTTTCGTCTTGCGAAGCATGGTCCGTCGCAACTGTGCCTCTTCAAGCGGCTTTTTTAAAAAAGTGCAAGACGTTTTCGTCTTGCGAAGCAAGCCCATAGGGAAATTCATCTACCGAAGCAACGCAAAACCGAAAAACCCTTTCGTCTAGCGAGTTTTTCGTCTTGCAAGGCATTCGTCTTGCGGGGCACCACTGTATTTAGATTTTAGAGATGATATGTATATACAGTGGTGCCCCACAAGACGAATGCCTCGCAAGACGGAAAACTCGAGAGACGAAAGAGTTTTCCGTTTTGGAGGTGCTTCGCAAAATGAATTTCCTATGGGCTTGCTTCGCAAGATGACAATGTCTTGCAAGTTCCTGCTGGTTTTTTTCCCCTCCCCCCCTTTTCTAAGCCGCTAAGCCGCTTATCAGCTGATACGATTAGCAGATAAGCCACTAAAAGCAACTAAAAGCCGCTAATAGCGCTAATCCACTAATCCGTCAATGGGCTTGCTTTGCAAGACGAAAAAACCCACTAGACGAAGAGAATCACAGAATGGATTCTTTTCGTCTTGCGAGGCACCACTGTATTTTTAAAAGAAAAACAGGCTGATATTTAGCATGTTTTTTTCCAAAAAAAGATATGATGGAACAGAACGTTAAAGTTTCATTTTAGAAACATTGAAAGGTTTATATGAAGTGATATGGTGCAATATATGATAGTCTTTCTAGTACTTAGATTTTCTGTGGCACATGTATGTGTACTGGCCCCAAATTTTGAAATTTGAACGCTTTCAGAATTCTGCAATGCAAACTGTTTTTGGTATTTTAAAAAGGACTAAATGTTGCTCTTGAACAGGGGTGGGGGACTTCTAAGAGCAGCGCTTAAGACCTGGTGAATTTTAAGCCAGTAATATCAAGCATCATTTTGCTAAATTACAGAGCAATCCAAAAAGCGACGGGAAAGGGTGGATGGAAGCTACAGGAACTGCCAAAAATCCTAAGATCTACTGGGCTCATGCTGGCACAGAAGAAGGGAAAGAAGGATGCAATTTCTTTATTCTCCCCTTCCCTGCTTTACTCCCCCCATTCTTCTTTAAGTTTTCCTTTCCATAGGTCTGTTTGCCAGCCCCGGGCCTGGCATATACCCTCCTTTTGCCTATTATGGGAGCTAGTTGAGGGAATGGTTGTTGGCAGTTACTAACAAGGATGACTAGATTCTTGATTCACTGGTAGTTTGCCTCTGAGTACTAACTGTTGGGAATCACTAGCGTGAACCATGCTGTGGACGCAGGTTCTTAACTTCCTGTTAATAACATAAGAACATCCTGCTAGATCAAGCCAATGGCCCATCTGTGCCAGCATCTTGTTTTCACAGAGGCTGACCAGATGAAGCATGATCCAAGCAGCTAGACATCTGGTTGATCACTGTGAGAAAAGGAAATGGGACAGATAGCTCATTAGCCTGATCCAGTCAGGTTCATTGATGTTCTTATAAACAGGAGGACTCAAAACTTCTTCCAGTATTCCCATGGAACCTCTCCTTTCTGTGTTCTCAGTTGACAACAAGGACGTCTCTGTTGGCAAACCTCCTTCACCTTCTGTGGAGATGAAGATGCATAGAGTCCACAGGAGCCAACTCCTAGCGGCAGAGGGGTCTTTGGGGGCCCCAATAAAATATTTGAGCCCCCCTCCGGTTGATTGGCATTGCCATTAAAATGGTGTATGTGCAGCTCGTCATGTGATCAATTATATGGAGTGGAACTTACCACCCCTCCGCCCCCCCATATTTTATTCAAGTTGGCACCCCTGTCAGAATCCTATGATCCTATGAAGTCAGGGAGAAGCAAAATATTAAACAGCTCATATGCCCATGTGTACAGACAAAAGGGGGGTGGAACACCCCAATGGGTTTTAAGATTCGTTCTTCCTGTGCATGTAGCTGTGTCTGTGTGGGGTAGATCACCCCATTATGGTTTTCTAAGGCATTGTTTAAAATTTAATGATTCCAGCTCTTGAATTCAGACAACGCAGTAATAGTTTATTAATGCTTGGGCCATGGGCCATTCACATGTCAGATAAATAGGTGCAACACAGTGTAAAATACTGCATAAGATCACATTGCTACCTAGAATCATATATAAAACCTACATCTTAAAAATACTACATAAATCACATGTAACTTGTATTATTAAAAGGGTGAAATTGAATACAGATAAGAAACATTAGTTATTAAAAGATATAATGGTTAAATAAGAGCATCTCCAAAGCAGTTGACGGCAATCTCATTAATAACTCTTGCCTGGATTTTCCTTGCTGCTAGGGCAAAGAGAGAGACCTTGTGGGTTGTCCTACAATTGGTGTTCGACAGAAGGTAGAAAGCCGTTTCTGGAATGGTATTGGAATATAGATGAGGCAGAATAGATCCCAGAAATTTAGTTCTTGGTTCAGAGTAAAGTGAACAAAGGAACAAATAGTGAGGCAGAGCCTCAGTTTCTGGGCTCCTGGAAATACAGAAGTGGAACACCAAGGAAGTATGAGAGTATCTGCTGTCAATCATAGTTGCAGGCATCATTTGGAAGCGAAGAGCTGTAAATACTGAATTCTAACAATAAGGAGGTTTTTGCCAAAATTTAGCTCTAAGGGATGTGTATTATGGCTTAATATATAGGTTTATCATTGCCCCTACTAAATCACCCGCACCAAAGCTACCTAGCAAATCACGTTCTCCCATCCAGTGGGAAATAGATATAATTCTGAACTTAGCTAAACATTCGGACCAGTGGCGCTGTTGGAAACACATTTGTTCTTTCTCTCACAGGGTATACTTAATTGAAAAAAACATTATTTTTAAGAAAGAATTTCTCGTCTCTTGCTTAATTTGCAAGCATGGCTGATTCGGAAGTGTTCGTGGGTATTCCTGAGGCAGGAGCCAAGAGAAGCAAATGAACCAAAAAATAAATTACACTTTGAGAAATCTCTGTGCATAGAACATCAACCTTAGGGATAGGGGTTTTTGGAGGCATGGAAATGATAGTTCTGCATAAACATATGCACAGCACAGAATACCTGGTAGATTATTTTAAAGTAGCTACCTGACTGATGGTGGTTCAGAACTCTTATATCTGCAGGTTGGGAAAAACCCTCCCCCCCCCCCGCTTATTTCTTTTATGCATCTCTCTCATGCATATTCAGTTTAAATTAGAGTTAAGGTTGAGCTGAATTTTCCTTCTAAACTTTTTAAAAAGTTTTTTAAACTCTTAAGAAACATTGTTCCCCACATAAAATAAAGCCTGAATCTCAACATAAACATCACTTCTCTGGGCATGATATCTCTCTCTCTCTCTCTCTCTCTCTCTCTCTCTCTCTCTCTCTCTCTCAAAAAAAAAAGTCCAGTTTTCAGCTAAGGTTGCCTAATTTCCCCATCAGCTTGCTAGTTTTTTTTTGTTTTAAAGAAAACAAGTCCTCACAGAAAATTGTCAGTGTCTTAATGTACATTTCTCCTAATGGACAATTTACCAGTATTGTATGCAATTCTTTCTAACACTCTCTTTGCAAGCAATTTGCCCTAACATTATAAACTTTTGTATGTTATGTTCACTAACATATATATTTTAAAGCACATACTCCCCTACTGTATGCTTTGTAAAACAATTTATAATGATTTTAAGAATGAGATCATATTTTTTTTTGTAGAACAACAACTGCAATCAGATTTTTATCAAACTTTTATTTAAAAGAACAACAACAACAAAAATCCCACACCCCAATCCCTATATAATTCCAAATCTGTAAATCCTGGTACAATATAAGATCATTATGTACAATGGAAAATGCATTTTTGGAGTTTATTGTATTGGATTGTACTACAATCAGCAGATACTATTGTGAGAAAAATATCAAAAGTATTAAAATCATTGAAAGATTATTTAAAATACCAAATTGTGTACTTCTAGAAAGGCAACTAAAGTATAATGCAATACAAACCATCATTTAATTGTAAAAACAATTTAAGCATTCAAAATTGCTGTATATTGGGGTGGGAACCTATATCATTATTCTTGTCCTATAGATATGCTATGAAATTTAACCAAACCCCTATGAATTTATCAGGTTTTTTTTTTGTATAATTCTAGGTTTGTGCAATATCCCCCCCCCCCAATAACAGCTATATACCAAGATTTTTGATGCCAATGTTTTAAGGTTGCTCCTTGTAAGTTATTCCAAGTGATATGTAAAACCATTAAGAGATGTCCTGTTAAGTTCATTTCATTGAGTAGGATATCTGCATTTTGATTAAGGTTTAACAGAAGGAAGTGTGGGGAGCTGTCCACTGGTGGTTTTACAGTTTTCTGTATTTCATTTTTTAAAAAATCAAGGTTCCAAAATTTACACACATGTGCACAAGTCCACCACCTATGATAGGATGTGTCAGGTAGGGCCAGCCCACCGATGAGACAAGGCAAGGTGAGCTCAGGTGGTAGGATCCACAGGGGCAGCAGATCCAGCCTCCAATGAATGTGTCACCCAGTGCTGCTGCCCCAGTAGGAGCAACAGCTGCAACACATTCCTTGGGGGCTGTATATGCCACCTCCTTGGCAGCTCCCTCCCCCAATACCCTCTAAAGTGGCCTATTGACAAATAGGAAGCACAGGGGGTCTCCTCCCACCCCAGGGAGGAAATGGGCAGGAGCTGCCCTCTGGGGTCTCCTGGGGTCTGCACTTGGCCAGTGTGATTCAGAACAGGTCTTGATTTCCCTTCCACTGTTGGGTAAGGTTGATTTGATTCTCTCCCTTGTTTCCAAAGTAGATCTTTATTCCTCCATGGGAGGAGGTGGGGAGACATCATTCTGTGGTTCGCCTCAGGTGACAAAATGTTTTGGGACAGCCCTGGTGGCAGGATCTGTACAGCCACTTGAGCACCTCGGATATAATTCACCATTCATTCCAGACAATTGATCTGGAATTATGTAACACCGATGGGCAAGTTTTAACTTAGACTCTTTAATCTGCTTAGAATCCCTACTAATTATCAGTCTATTCCAATATATTTTCCCTTCTGTTGCCTCTTCCAGATCTCCCTCCTACATTGTTTTCAATCCCATCAGATTCCCCCTATTTACTGCAATTAAAGCAGGATATGCCTTTGATGCGACCCCACCCCAGTCCATCCTAGAAAAAAAAATGATTCAGAGGGGGAAGGAACTTTTAACACCTATTCTTTAATATTGAATCTTGAAGGGAAAGCACACTATTGTCTCAGAGGAAGAGCGGGTGGTGTCTAGAATGCATTTTTGCGCATATATTTTAATTGGAGATCTGTGTAATGAATTTTTGAGTGCAAATTTCCAGGAATTGCCATGCACTGTTGAGGAAGGGTAAATCAGGTAGCTTTGCAACAAGATGTGAACCAAACCAGTTTCTGCCCCTTCCCTGCTTAGGTTGCTTAGGGATGGAGGTGATAGGGGACCACATGACCCGTCATTAACCATACTAGCTAAAGGGCCTGGCTTGTTTCCCAACAATGGGGGTCTTCCAGGGGCAGAACTAAGTTTTTAAAATAATAATAATAATAATAATAATAATAATAATAATAATAATAATAATAATTTATTCTTAATAAATGATAAAAAATGGAAATAAAATAAACTAACATATTCTGATACAAAAAGAAAAAATACACATATCTCCTATACTGCAAACACAAACCCTACATTACCCCCGTGACTTCATTCCACCAAGTGGCTTCCCTCCACCGCTACTCAACTTCCTTTGGTTCAAATTTGAATATTGTCATTGCATTATTTGGATAATGCATCTCTTATAACCCTTTTTAATTATTGTTCTCATCTATACTTTACATATCAACATATTCTTTATAGAGCGTGTTTTTCCATATATTCCTCGAAACATTGCCATTCTAATCTTAATTTTTTATTTGTCTGAAGTCTTATGGCTGCTGTTAACCTTCCTAATCCTATAAATTTGCTTAATTTACATATCCAATCATCTTTTGTGAGAATCATCTCCCCTTTCCATTTACTAGCAAGGGCTATTCTGGCAGCTGCTGTGGCGTATAGAAAAATTGTTTTCTTTTCCTGTGGGAAACCTAATTAATACACCTCTGCTTTCTTTTCTATGGGGATTTTAAGCATCTTTTTCAACTCTTCATGTATGATACCTCCCAATTTTTAAAATCTTTTTGCAGCTCCACCAAACATCAATCATTGTCCCGTCTGCTTTATCGCATTTCTAACACAGATTGGACTTTAATTTATAGATCTTTGCAAGTTTTGATGGTGTCGGATACCACCTGAAGAACATTTTCATAAAATTCTCTTTAATGGTATAAAGGTAAAGGGACCCCTGACCATTAGGTCCAGTCGTGGCCGACTCTGGGGTTGCGGCGCTCATCCCGCTTTATTGGCCGAGGGAGCAGGCATACAGCTTCCGGGTCATGTGGCCAGCATGACTAAGCCGCTTCTGGCGAACCAGAGCAGCGCACGGAAACGCCGTTTATCTTCCCGCCAGAGTGGTACCTATTTATCTACTTGCACTTTGATGTGCTTTTGAACTGCTAGGTTGGCAGGAGCAGGGACCGAGCAACGGGAGCTCACCCCGTTGCGGGAATTCGAACCGCCGACCTTCTGATCGGCAAGTCCTAGGCTCTGTGGTTTAACCCACAGTGCCACCCACATCCCTCTTTAATGGTATAGCAGGCGGTAAATCTGATATCCACTCGCCAGAGCCTCTCCCACTGTTCTACGTAAATCGTATGGCCAATGTCCTGTGCCTATTTGACCATTACCTCCTTTACTACTTCATCTTTCAAGTCCCACTCTAGAAGTAAGTCATAAATTTTAGATAACTATTTCTTATAATTTTTTAGCAATACAGTATGTATTTGTTAAGCTGATGATATTGAAGCCAATCAGATACATATTGTCTTATTTCCTCAAACGGTTTCAACTTTAATTGGCCTTGATCGTCCCACAATATCTGTCTGTAAGTTGCCCAATTACTTTCCATATTTAATTTTTTAACAGCATGGGCTTCTAATGGGGACAATCACCATGGGGTCTGTGGTTCTAGTAGTGGTTGATATTTAATCCAGACTTTACATAGAGCTTTTCTAAGGATATGGTTAGAGAATCCTCTATGGACTTTTGCCTTGTTGTATCCGAGATAGGCATGCTACCCATACCTATTACTATAGCTCTCAAGGTCCAAAATGTCTGTTCTTTCTAATGTAATCCAATCTTTAAACCAAATTAAACACTCCGCCTCAAAATATAATTTTAAATTTTGATTCTCTTATTATTTTTTGTATTATGTTTTGTTGGATATAGAAGCCTTGAATAAATGCCTTGCTGGCATCCCAAATTGTTCTAATATCCTTATCATGAGACATACTGATTTCAAAAAACTCTTTTAGTAATAATAATAATAATAATAATAATAATAATAATAATAATAATAATTTATTATTTATACCCCGCCCATCTGGCTGGGCCTCCCCAGCCACTCTGAGCGGCTTCCATAAAAACCAAAAATACAGTAAATATCACATGTTAAAAACTTCCCTGAACAGGGCTGCCTTAAGATGTCTTCTGAATGTCAGGTAGTTGTTTATCGCTTTGACATCTGCTGGAAGGGCGTTCCACAGGGCGGGCGCCACTACCGAGAAGGCCCTCTGCCTGGTTCCCTGTAGCTTTGCTTCTCGCAATGAGGGAACCGCCAGAAGGCCCTCGGCGCTGGACCTCAGCGTCCGGGCAGAATGATGGGGGTGGAGACACTCCTTCAGGTATACTGGACCGAGGCTGTTTAGGGCTTTAAAGGTCAGCACCAACACTTTGAATTGTGCTCGGAAACGTACTGGGAGCCAATGTAGGTCTTTCAAGACCGGTGTTATATGGTCCCGGCGGCCGCCCCCAGTCACCAGTCTAGCTGCCGCATTCTGGATTAGTTGTAGTTTCCGAGTCACCTTCAAAGGTAGCCCCACGTAGAGCACATTGCAGTAGTCCAAGCGGGAGATAACCAGAGCATGCACCACTCTGGCGAGACAGTCCACAGGCAGATAGGGTCTCAGCCTACGTACCAGATGGAGCTGGTAAACAGCTGCCCTGGACACAGATTTGACCTGTGCCTCCATGGACAGCTGTGAGTCCAAAATGACTCCCAGGCTGCGCACCTGGTCCTTCAGGGGCACAGTTACCCCATTCAGGACCAGGGAATCCTCCACACCTGCCCGCCTCCTGTCCCCCAAAAACAGTACTTCTGTCTTGTCAGGATTCAACCTCAATCTGTTAGCCGCCATCCATCTTCCAACCGCCTCCAGACACTCACGCAGGACCTTCACCGCCTTCACTGGTTCTGATTTAAAAGAGAGGTAGAGCTGGGTATCATCCGCATACTGATGAACACCCAGCCCAAACCTCCTGATGATCTCTCCCAGCGGCTGCATGTAAATGTTGAAAAGCATGGGGGAGAGGACAGAACCCTGAGGCACCCCACAAGTGAGAGCCCAGGGGTCTGAACACTCATCCCCCACCACCACTTTCTGGACACGGCCCAGGAGGAAGGAGCGGAACCACTGTATGACAGTGCCCCCAGCTCCCAGCCCCTCTAGACGGTCCAGAAGGATGTTATGGTCGATGGTGTCAAAGGCTGCTGAGAGATCCAGCAGAACTAGGAAACAGCTCTCACCTTTGTCCCTAGCCCGCCGGAGATCATCAACCAGTGCGACCAAGGCAGTTTCAGTCCCATGATGAGGCCTGAATCCCGACTGGAAGGGATCCAAATGGTCCGCTTCTTCCAGGCATGCCTGGAGTTCTTCGGCAACCGCTCGCTCAATCACCTTGCCCAAGAATGGAAGATTTGAGACTGGGCGATAATTGGCCATCGTGGCCGCATCTAAAGATGGTTTTTTAAGAAGCGGTTTAATAACCGCCTCTTTCAGCGGGTCTGGGAAGGCTCCCTCACGGAGGGAAGCATTCACCACCCCACGAAGCCCATCGCCCAGCCCTTCCCGGCTAGCTTTTATAAGCCAGGATGGGCAAGGATCCAGGAGACAGGTGGTTGGTTTCACTCGTCCAAGCAGCCTGTCCACATCCTCGGAGGTAACAGATTGGAATTGATCCCACTCAACTTGACTAGACAGAACTCTAGCACTCTCCCGCCCCGGTCCTGCTCCCACGGTGGAGTCTACTTCTTCCCGAATCTGAGCGATTTTATCTGCAAAAAACTTTGCAAAATCATTGCAGGAGAACATGTGGCCCGTACTGGGCCCCGATGTTGCAGGTGGTTCCGCTAAATTGTGAACCACCTGAAAAAGTCTCCTGCTGCTGTTTTCTGCAGATGCAATAGAGGCGGTGAAGAAATTCTTCTTCGCTGTCGCTATCGCCACTTGGTAGGCTCGACATTGAGCTCTAACCTGTGTCCAGTCAGATTCTGAATGAGTTATCCGCCACCGGCGCTCTAGCCGTCTCAACGATTGTTTCATTGCCCTCAGATCCGTGGAAAACCACGGGGCTGTCCGGGCTCCATGCAATCGGAGAGGGCGCTTCGGAGCCAAACAGTCAATAGCCCTGGTTAACTCCACATTCCAGCGGGCCACCAGGGAATCAGCTGAAAGGTGATTCTTGGGCTTTAAAAAATATTTTTTTCATCATTCAATATTCTTTCACTCATTCTCCAGCTTTTATTTTTCTTCTTGTTGTAGGGGCAGAACTAAGTTTAATTTCCACTCTAATGGTGAGTTGGGGTGGTGGCACTGGTGTTACAATATGCACTCCCTCCTGAATCTACAACTGCCCTTGAGAGCTCCACCTGAGTTTCCTGTTGCTCGTGTTGTTTTAATGGAATTATTTAATTGCATATTTTAATTATGGATATTCTCTTATATTGATGGTTTCATGTGATTGTTCTATTGCATATTTTAATTATAGCTGGTTATATTTTAATGCTTGTGCCATTGGTTTTTATACCTGCAAAAAAGCCTAATTTGGCATTAAATGATAAATAATAATGATGCCTGGGCCCCTTCTCTCTTGCAGCAGACACCACCCTCTTCTCGGTGACATCTCTTTCCTACCTCCACTTTTTCAGTCACCTGTGGCTCAGTGTTCATGAACGTGAAGCAGGTGCCAGCAGCCAAGTGTTGTGGCAAAGTGTTGAGAGATACACAGAAGAAAAGGGACTGTCATATGCATGTCTCAGAAATATGTGCCTTTCCATGCCTGATCCTCACAATTCAGAAGCAGCCACTGTAAGAATAAGCTTGCATATGAATAGCAAACAGTGTAGAACTCTCAAAATACATTATCCCCCAGTCCCGCACAGTGTTCACAGATGGTGCTTGCAACAGACAGTGCACTTGTGATGTTCAAAGGAGCTTTGACTATTTCTCCCATGGAAATGTAAAAGGACAGCTACACATTCAAACAGCCAACGGCACTTAAGTTAGTTTGAAGAATAGGATCCAGCCCTTGCTAATTTGTTTGTTTGTTTAGTACATCTGTTAGCCACTAGGTGGCAGTATCTTTGCCATTTATGGACAAAACAGACATGGTATTGTGTAGCATAATGCATTTTATTTTATTTTTAAAATGGCAAGGAAGCTATGCCAATGCTACTGAGTGGGGAAGAAAAGCAACAGCACTCAAGATGGGAAGAAATGCTTTAGATGTGTGTACCTAAGTGTTTCAAAAGTAGGGCTTCCATAGTACTCCTGGTTGTTTCTGCTGCATATTTTTTTTAAAAAAAGAATATTTGCATTTATTCGCTGCTGGTGAAATTCAGGAATGGCTTGGAGTTACCAAGGATGGGAGGAATCTAACATGGGAAACAAGAAAAGAGATCCACGTTAGATTCTCCCCTCCCCTGGTAACCCCAAGCCATGTCTCCCCTCCAGATGTTGTTAGATGACAATTTCCATCCTTCCTGGCCACTGGCCATGCCAGCTGGGGCTAATGGGAAGTGATTATTTTACTGTCTGTCAGTATGCTTTTTACTATGTTTTTATTATTTTTATAACTGATGTCTTGTAATGCGTTTCTGATGTTGCACACTACCCTAAGATCTTTTGATGAATGGTGGTACAGTGGTACCTCGGGTTAAGAACTTAATTCATTCTGGAGGTCTGTTCTTAACCTGAAACTGTTCTTAAGCTGAAGTACCACTTTAGCTAATGGGGCCTCCTGCTGCCGCCGCACTGCCACGGCACGATTTCTGTTCGCATCCTGAAGCAAAGTTCTTAACCCGAGGTACTATTTCTGGGTTAGCGGAGTATGTAACCTGAAGCGTATGTAACCCAAGGTACCACTGTATAAAAATTGAATAAACAGGAACAGCTAGAAGTGTTAGCCATCTCTACTTTAAAGCATGGGAATCTGCCCATCTCCGTTTTGGGTGAGAAAGACCCCATCACCTGGAGAAGATTCAAATGAATGGAACTATAAATAATAGAATCACAGAACTGCAGAGTTGGAAGGAACCCCAAGGATCATCTAGTCCAACCCCCTGCAATGCAGGAATCTCAGCTAAAGCATCCATGACAGATAGCCATCCAACTTCTGCTTAAAAACTTCCAGTGAAGGGGAGTCCAAAACCTCCTGAGTGAGACCTGTTCCACTGTCGAACGGCTCTTACTGTGAGAAGGATTTCGTGATGTTTAGTCAGAATCTCCTTTATTGCAACTTAAAGCCACTTATTTGAGTTCTACCCTCCAGAGCAGGAGAAAACAAGCTCGTTCCCTCTTCCATGTGACAGCCCTTGAGATATTTGAAGATGGCTGTCGTATCTCCTCTCAGTCTTCTCTTTTCCAGGCTAAACATATCCAGCTCCTTCAAGCGCTTAGTTCAAAAGGCTTAGTTTCCAGACCCTTAATCATCTTGGTTGCTCTCCTCTGCACATGCTCCTGCTTGTCAACATCCTTCTTAAATGTCCATGTTTACCTTTGTATGGTAGGGTACTTTTTAGACACCACTCTGTATTGTTCATCTAGGCAAGCAAGAGGCATTATCAAGTGTTCAAGGACACATGCCAGCCAGACAAAAAAATGGCCAAGGAGAATGAAAAACTGTGTACGTATGTGTTTTGCGTATTGTGTGGCCTTCTAAGAGTTCCAAGGGACAGATAAAGAGGCCTGGAGGGCTATGTTTACCTCTGGGCTGGAGGCTTCTCACTGCACTATAGACACAGATCGATCCATATAACTTTTTCACATTTTCTTCCAAAAGTCTGTTTCCACGTCTCTCTCTCTCTCTCTCTCTCTCTCTCTCTCTCTCTCTCTCTCTCTCTGTGTGTGTGTGTGTAATTAAAGGTATATGCATGCACACACACAATACAACCTCACTGCACACATTCTGAATGCATTTTATTCCAAAAGGCACATTTCACAGTGCATTTAGATCCTGTTTTTGGTTCCTTTTTGTCTCTTTTTTGAGTCAAGAATGGTATTGCAAAATTTGGAGAAATTCTGAAAGCACCATGGATTCTGAGTAGGTGGGCCAAGCCAGGCTCAGGAACAATGACTAAGTCAACCCCCCACCCCCCACATGCCAAAGTGGTCCATGAGGATGAAAATGATCAGGATCGAGCACACCAGTCACATCCTGTTCCCCAACCCCTGGCTATAGGAAGCGCATCATTGTTGGTTGAGTTGGGTTAATTGCATCTCATATATTTTGCATGCATCTTTCCATTGGCCCACTGGTCTGTGATACATTGTGGCTCCATTTTATCATTTTTATGTAAGGCCATTTGCACTGACTTCATTTCATTTCCAAATTGGTCTTAGTTAATGTGCCCAGCTTTGAAACTTCTGAACTTTTCATTAAGGCAGCAAAGCACCATTATTCCAACTGCAGCCTGTGAAGCTCACTCACCTAATTTGTGGATTAGAGGATAAATGAAAAGGCTGCATTATTGCTAATCATGCCAAAATGAATCTGACATTTACCAAACTGCCGACAGATCAAAATTCAAAAAAGGCAGAAGTCAACTTTTTCCAGTCTAGATATTATTATTATTTTACAATTCGGATTAGACAAAGTAAAACAGCACTAACTAGTCTGTTTATGTTTGCTTGGTTTTTTGTTTTGTTTTTTATTTAAAGATAATTAAGAAGAAGAGTGGGAAGGCTTTTTCAGCCTGAAGGCCAAATCTTCACCACCATCACTGATTTATTAATTGCCTTCTGAATTATGCCGTATCGAGGTGATTTACACACAAGATAATTAAAAACAGTTAAAAACACAAAAACAGCCAATATATTTAAAACAAGACTAAAAGCCTTACAAGTGGCCACTTATGTTAACAACCCTTTATGCAGCTGGGGAAACCTGTCTGAACAAAAATGTCTTCATTTTTTCTCCTGGAAAAGGCAGATAGAGGACATTGTATCTTGACAGAAATGCTATTCCATAGAAAAGGAGCAGCCATGCTAACAGCCCTGCTCTAAGTTACTGCAGAGCAGGCTCCTGAGATCTTCGGAACTTGCAGGAGAACATCTCTTTCAGAACTCAGCAACCTTTAGGGTTTATAAGGGGTAAGGCAGTCTCTTGATCAATTTGGTTCTGAGCTGCTGCATAGGGACTTATGTTAGGGACTTACATGTTAGTACCAACACTTTGAGATTGGAAAACTAGCAGAGTGGCAGCCAATGCAAACAGGTAATCCAATTGCCTCTGGGGACCACATGCCAGTAGAGGGCATGACTAGAGGCAAAAATGGGTGGACACCTCCAGTTTCACATCCCTGGTGGCGGTGGCCCTGGCTCTCCTCATGGGCACCCTTTCTTCCACAAGGGGTATCTGAATGAGGGTAGCAGGCTTTGTCTAACCACTGATTGGTATTTTGACCACATTCATAACACACATTTAAAGCACAATGATACTACTTTAAACATCCTGGCTCCCAAAGAATCATGGGAGCTATAGTTTGTTAAGGGGCCTGAGCCTCTGCGTCCTTTCACAGAGTTACAGTTCCCAGGGTGGTTTAGCGATCCATCCCTTGTCACAGGGATTCTGGAGACTATAGCTCTGCGAGGGGAATAGAAGTCTCCCCAAAAACTCTCAGACAGTTTCTTGTGTAGGGTGACCAGCCTCATATAACCCGTATGCTTGAAGCTAATTAATGCATGTATGGGTTAATGCCATAGAATAGTCTGTCCTGCCAGGCTTAGCCTATGTCATTTCCCCTCATTTTAGGAGGAAATGCACAACCATGGAAAAGAACATAATCTTGGCCTTTGGAGTGTTTGTAAGCACACAGTTTTTATAGCTTACCAAACACATTGTCTAAATGCGTGCTAGGGGAAATGGAAACTTTGGAAGGGGATTTTAAAGTGGGAAACTTTGGAACTCACTAGAAATGGCACATTTCACAGGCTATATATCTAAACTTTTCTCTGCTGCATATTTTGTCATGTTAAATCTCTGCTGAGGTTGTCTCACCGAAGCGTACTGGCCCCAAACTTGGATCTTGGCTTCCAGCAATATTTCCAACATCCCGCTACTAATATATTTATAATATATCTAGTTGGTCTTAATGTTTAAAGCAAAGTGTTCCTCAATTTCTTTTTCTTTTAAGCATCTCTTACGGTGTGCATGCACTTCTGTTTTTGGCCAAACTTTGTGTTCATTTTCATTCCCCTTATCTAGAAAAGGCTTTAGTTTTTTTGAAGGAAGACTTTATGGCTCTAATACAGTGGTACCTCGGGTTAAGTACTTAATTCATTCCAGAGATCCGTACTTAACCTGAAACTGTTCTTAACCTGAAGCACCACTTTAGCTAATGGGGCTTTCCGCTGCTGCCACCACTGGGAGATTTCTGTTCTCATCCTGAACAAAAGTTTTTAACCCGAGGTACTATTTCTGGGTTAGTGGAGTCTGTAACCTGAAGCGTATGTAACCTGAAGCGTCTGTAACGCGACACACCACTGTACCTAGAATCATAGAATCATAGAGTTGGAAGAGACCACAAGGGCCATCGAGTCCAACCCCCTGCCAAGCAGGAAACACCATCAGAGCACTCCTGACATATGGATGTCAAGCCTCTGCTTAAAGACCTCCAAAGAAGGAGACTCCACCACACTCCTTGGCAGCAAATTCCACTGTCGAACAGCTCTTACTGTCAGGAAGTTCTTCCTAATGTTTAGGTGGAATCTTCTTTCTTGTAATTTGGATCCATTGCTCCGTGTCCGCTTCTCTGGAGCAGCAGAAAACAACCTTTCCCCCTCCTCTATGTGACATCCTTTGATATATTTGAACATGGCTATCATATCACCCCTTAACCTCCTCTTCTCCAGGCTAAACATGCCCAGCTCCCTTAGCCGTTCCTCATAAGGCATCGTTTCCAGGCCTTTGACCATTTTGGTTGCCCTCCTCTGGACACGTTCCAGTTTGTCAGTGTCCTTCTTGAACTGTGGTGCCCAGAACTGGACACAGTACTCCAGGTGAGGTCTGACCAGAATACAGTGGCACTATTACTTCCCTTGATCTAGATGCTATACTCCTATTGATGCAGCCCAGAATTGCATTGGCTTTTTTAGCTGCCGTGTCACACTGTTGGCTCATGTCAAGTTTGTGGTCAACCAAGACTCCTAGATCCTTTTCACATGTACTGCTCTCAAGCCAGGTGTCACCCATCTTGTATTTGTTGCCTTCTTTGACTCTGCTCATTAACCATTATCTCATGACCCTGAGATTAAGAGTCTCATGCTCTACCAACACATTTTGGAGTGATTTTTACTTGAACCTTCTGGATGCAAAGCAGGTGCTCTAGACACTGATGTGCAGCCTTCCCAACAGTATGTCAGCTTAGTGCTGAGAGAGAGATTTGTTTCTTTAAACCATTTGCAGGTGTGGGGGAGCCCCCTGAGTCCCCCCTCTGCTATGCAATAAAAGACCAAATTATTGCTCAGCTTCCTGCATTTGAAAGCAAGTGACTTCCTAATGCATAGGAAGTGAATGAAAAGAAAACAGGGGTGGTGAGGATAATAAACTGAAATTGAGCTGGGGAAAGTGGAGGCTAATGCAGCTATGGAAATCAATAACCCCATTGAGAGGTACTCAAGGAGAAGGATGAATCCAGAGTGGGGGGGGGGTGACAAATGAACAAGTGGCTGTACATGGGGTGGGGGTGAGAAAGGAATAACTCTATTTACCCTAAAACCCACAAGCAACAAAAGTAGGTTCTGGCCTGTTGTGTTCTGTGCTTTAAGGTTGCAAACCTATTCACCACACCAAGAGGCTGAATGCAGTTCTCCAGGCCTCAGTACCTGGCCATTGGTATTCTCCCTAAACCACACCCAATTCCAGGCCATCTCACTCTTTCTCTTCACCCTCCTTGAATTCCTTTGCCTGGCTGGAATGTATCAATGAAGTGTGATAATGCCTCTCTCTCTCTCTCTCTCTCTCTCTCTCTCACACACACACACACACACACACACAGCACATGCTTGTTTGTAGATGCCTCTGGCTTTTGTGTGACTGGAATGTAGCCTACTGTGTAGGGGTAATAGTCACTTGTATTGTTCCACTCCCTCTTGCATCCATCCCTTCACACACTCTGTCCCTAACAACACCTGCCACTGAAGGTTGTGGCATCATCAAGGTTTCCCATTAAGAAGGTTTCCTTGAGCTGAAAACCTTTCCATGCTATGCACTCTTTCCTTGGAGTAAATCCCTATCAGCACTATACATTTAATGCAGTCCCACAGCCCTTAAAACTGCCATGGCTTTCCACAATGAATCCTGGGAAGTGTAGTTTGTTGAGGGTGATGTAAGTTTTTAGGGGACCCCTATTCCCTTTGCAGAGCTACAGTTCCTAGTTCCCTGTGGAGATGGATAGTTTAACATCTCTGGGAATTGCTGCTCTGTGAAGGGAATAGGGGTGTCTGGACCAGGGCCAGCTCAATACATTCTGCTGCCTGAGGCAAAGGACAAGTTGGCACCCTCCCCCAAGGCACATAAAGAAGCTGATTGCACTGGTAGTTCAATCTTAATCCAACCCAGGTGAAAGAACATTTTCTTCCACTGCACTTGAGGGCAGAGGCAAGCATTGGGGGTACAAGGCAGGCAAGATGGCACTCACAGCTCTGGCTATTCTTTCCCCCTCAGCATCTGCCTCCTCAGGCAGCTGCCCCACTTTAGCCCTGGGACTCCAAACAACTCTCAGCACCTTTAACATACTACAATTCAATCTGCATTTAAAATGGAACCAAGCCAATTTGCACTTTCTGAAACAATGAAACACAACCTTTGAAATTTGAACTTCTCTGAATTTTGCACTGCAGTTCTATAGCCATGCTATGTGTACAAAAGTGGACAGGCTAAGGTAAAGTATGTATGAAAATGATTGAAATCACTGTACAAAAATGCATTATATAGTGCAAAAGTGCTTTGCAAAACTCTGTATATTAGGCCAAATTGTAAATGTATGTGTTAGGAGAAATTCACATTAAAATGCTGGCGGATTTTCACTTTCAAACCAATGTGGGAATGCAAAGAACTTAAGACTGGCAAAAACAGAAACTGCAAGAAGCTAAAGTGGGTTCTTTCCCCTGCCCCATAAATTGGATGCTTCCTATTCGCCTGTCTTGCCAAAATGGCACTGTCCACACAGGTAGTAGCCAACCCAAAATAAGTCTTATTGTACTAGTCAATGGCCATGATGAACATATCTATATAACTGTATATAAAAACAGAGCCACTGCCTGAACCATCAAGATCATAAAATCAATATGCTTGTGTAGACTGGGGACTCTACACAGCATACAATATTAGCAGTATTAGCAGAAAATTATAGCCAGCTTGGGAAACTGCAATCTCCAAATGGGTACATTTTTTAAAAGAAGTACGCACATGTGTGTGTGAGAGAGAGTGAGTGTGTGTGTGTTTTAAATTGTACATATTTATTAGCATTCTTCCGGAGACGTATGGACAGATTAAATTAGACATATCTGGTTTCTGAGCCACCCACTTCATATGGTTCCAAGCCAGTTGCTCTACAGTATTTGAGAATTTGTAGGCTCTCCCCCCCCTCTCTGTTATTAATGTCCTCCATCCCGAAACATAATACAACATTGCAAGTCGAGCATCTTCATTGTGAAGGCTCCTCTTACTCCTTTGAATGCACACCTTGAAATTTTGCCAGAAAGGGAAGAGCAGAAGTTCCAAGGTGATTGGTGATTACAGGGGCTCTTGAATCCAGGAAGAAAGTGTCCTTGAATCATGACACAGGCATGTCACTAGTAGGCACACAGAGCACAAGATGCAAACCTGTTTTCTAAAGTAAGACAAACGGTTGTTAGTGATGCAAAGAAAGGATGATAATTGTGTAGAATCCCAATTATACTCTTCTTTTGTATTAGGTATAGCATATATCATAATTTTGCAAGCAAATTAAAATGTGTATTGTTTACAAACTTCTGCACAAAATGGTTTTAGACTTAATTTAAAGCTCTCTGTTGCCTTTATGTCAGTGGGGAAATTCATTTTCTTGTAAAAGGGGGCAAGTGCCCAGACTTGGCTTACATTTTCCTCACACAGCAGCTGTACTGATTTTTAAGATTTTGGGGTTGACTCTTACATTAGCACTTAGAATGTTTGTGCACATTCTGTGACATTGCAACAGCTTAGCCAATGGCTAAACCCATGCAGGGATGATTTTTATAGAGAAAGTGCTATATATATATAGGTTGTCCTTTGCCTCAGTTAGCAGATTTCTTGCAGACTTTCCCTTTCCTACCACATTAAGGTGGAATGTTGTTGTTGTTTAGTCGTTTAGTCATGTCTGACTCTTCATGACTCCATGGACCAGAGCACACCAGCCACTCCTGTTTTCCACTGCCTCCTGCAGCTTGGTCAAACTCATATTGGTAGCTTCGAGGACACTGTCCAACCATCTTAAAGAAAACATCATTAGATCCCTCAGATCTATCCAATTACCACCCGGTCTCGAATCTTCCATTCCTGGGTAAGGTGATTGAGAGAGCGGTTGCTGAACAGCTTGGTAGGTTTCTGGATGAAACATCTGCTTTGGATCCATTCCAGTCCGGCTTCCGCGCTGGTCATGGGACCGAGACGGCTCTGGTCGCCCTAACAGATGATCTCCGTAGGCAGCAGGATCGAGGCGGGTCGGGGCTGCTGATTCTTCTAGATCTGTCAGCAGCCTTTGACACGGTCGATCACGAACTCCTGGACCACCGCCTTGCCGACGTGGGGATCCAGGGCACAGTCCTTCAATGGCTGCGCTCGTTTCTCTCTGGTCGGGGACAGAGGGTGGCGCTTGGGGGGGAATTGTCATCGCGCCACTCCTTGGTGTTTGGAGTGCCTCAGGGTGCGATTCTCTCCCCCTAGCCCAGCTTGTCGGGAGTTTTGGGCTGGGTTGCCATCAGTATGCTGATGACACCCAACTCTATCTGTTGATGGATGGCCATCCTGACTCGGCCCCAGACACACTGACCAGATGTCTGGAAGCTGTGGCTGGATGGTTACGTGGGAGCCGGTTGAAGTTAAATCCTTCGAAGACAGAGGTCCTCTGGCTGGGGCGGGACGATATGGGATTGAGGGGGCAACTCCCATCTCCTGCGGGGGTGCAATTAGTGCCAGCACCGTCCGTTAAGAGTTTGGGTGTAATCTTCGATACCTCCCTCTCTATGGAGGCGCAGATTACAGCTATAACAAAGGCGGCATTTTTTCATCTCCGCCAAGCTAAGCAGTTGGCCCCTTATCTCTCTCGCCCTGACCTAGCCACTGTGATCCATGCAACGGTCACCTCCAGACTGGATTATTGTAACTCGCTCTACGTGGGGCTGCCCTTGAGACTGACCCAGAAACTCCAGCGGGTGCAGAATGCCGCGGCGAGACTCCTTATGGGGTCTTCGCTGCGAGATCACATTCATCCGGTACTATACCAGCTGCACTGGCTCCCGGTGGAGTACAGGATCAGGTTTAAGGTGCTGGTTTTAACCTTTAAAGCCCTATACGGCCTAGGACCCTCGTACCTACGGGACCGCCTCTCCTGGTATGCCCCACAGAGAAACCTACGGTCTGCAAATAATAACATCCTCAAGGTCCCAGGCCTCAGAGAGGTTAGGCTGGCCTCAACTAGAGCCAGGGCCTTCTCGGCTGTGGCTCCAACCTGGTGGAATGCTCTGTCACAAGAGACTAGGGCCCTGCGGGACCTGACATCTTTCCGCAGGGCCTGCAAGACAGAGTTGTTCCGCCAGGCCTTTGGTCAGGGCGCAGCCTGACTCCCTCCTCTGGCAACCTGCACAGAATTTTGCTTAATTGGTTGCCACCAATTTGATTTAATTAATTTTTATAATGAAATATTTTTTAGATTGTATGACTATTTTACTGTTTGATTATTTGATTGTTGTTAGCCACCCTGAGCCCGGCTTAGGCTGGGGAGGGCAGGATATAAATAAAATTTATTATTATTATTATTATTATTATTATTATTATTATTATTATTATTATCTCATCCTCTGTCGTCCCCTTCTCCTTGTGCCCTCCATCTTTCCCAACATCAGGGTCTTTTCCAGGGAGTCTTCTCTTCTCATGAGGTGGCCAAAGTATTAGAGCCTCAGCTTCAGGATCTGTCCTTCCAGTGAGCACTCAGGGCTGTTCTCCTTAAGAATGGATATGTTTGATCTTCTTGCAGTCCATGGGACTCTCAAGAGTCTCCTCCAGCACCATAATTCAAAAGCATCAATTCTTCAGCGATCAGCCTTCTTTATGGTCCAGCTCTCACTTCCATACATCACTACTAGGAAAATCATAGCTTTAACTATACAGATGGAATCTACACACCTATTTTAAAAAAAAAAAAACACTGTGAAAATACTTTTTAAAGAAACGTTTTGAAAAATATATTGAATTTGTCATAGCTCACTGTCACCATCTAGTGTCACATTTGTATATTGCACTTTACAGCACACTTAAAATGTTTTATTTGCAGCTGTATAGTTGCGTTATCAGTGCCAAATGGTTCATTTAGCTTTTAGACAATAGGAGGATAAGAAGTTTAGTATGCACACGCAAAACCCCTGCCCTTGGACAGACAGCTAAATGGTACTTTTGGTGTTTTGGAGTGATAGCTCAGCATGTGCATTCAACATAGCTACAGCAATATATTCCCTTCATTTTCCTCATTTTCATTTTCTGCTGATACTAGCACACTAAATTCTAGACCAAGCAGTAGCAACCATCCAGAGGTTTCTGCCTGGACATGGTGAATCAGAGGAGTGTGGGTCATTAATAACCCCAGCACTTAAAGGAGGGAAGGGATTGAAATATGACCCTCTGGAATTCTCTGTCTTGCCTCTGGAACTCCTTCTATGTCCTAACCCCTTCCAAGCTACACTATTCAGCATCCCTGCTTTAAGTGGCAGAGGAAGGAGTGTGTGGGGGGTGCAGGCTGCCCTGGGTGTCATCACTGGGGGGGGGGGTGACAAAATGACAAAAACATGAGTTTTTAACAATAATAATAATAATAATAATAATAATAATAATAATAATAATAATTGGGCTCACGAAACTTTTTAGTTCAGTCAACGTAAAGAAACGTGGCTGACACTGGGTGCCACACTTTGGGGGCTGACACTTACCACAAGGCCTGCTGTGTGCCTGAGCCTGGGAGTGACGTGGTGGCTTGGGTGCCTGCAGGCGCCATCTGCCCAACGCCTCTCCCTCAGTCACCCTACAGCTGAGGGGGAGGCGGCAGAGAGGCTCCACGTAGCACACCCCGCCCCCATGGGCAGCTCACCCCGGCTGCAGGTTGCGCACGCTGCACTGGGCACCCAAGCGGCTAGCTACACTGCTGCCTGCTTTGCATGGTATGTTGGGATGATGACTTTGCTGTAACACTTTTATCACTTGTCCAAGATCCTGGAGACCCACTGCTGGTCAATGTATATCAGGAGTGGGATACCTGTGGGCTTCCCCTCATCCTATTACATTACATCTCCTGTTACAATTAGGTATCTGATTTGAGCCTAGCTGCAAAAGGTACTAAAAAGACCAATGCACCCCTTTATCCGTCTTCTTATAGTTCCTGAAACTGGGTCTCAGGCAATATGGTTTAAAGAAGTGACAACCAATATGAGGCCTTCCATATGTTGCTGGCTTACAACCCCCATCTTCCTTTTCCAGTGCCCATGCTGACTAAGGCTTATAGGAGCTGAAGTTGGACAACATCTGGAGAACATCTGGAGGGGCTATCCCTGCTACAAAGCACCATGCCTATTGATGATGGCACTATACTTAATTAAGAAGTAAGCACAGAAGCAAATGGTTTCACTTGCTCCATCAAATCATGACACAGTACTCATACTCTCTCCCATTTGTATGGGGATGGGTGTACAATAATTGTTTTTAATTTATTTGGAGGTATAACTGAGTATGCTCAGATCATCTTCTACTTTCTGCACTGCCATGGATTTATGCCTTTGTTTGTTCCATTCCCCTTGCTAAGCAAAATTATAGCAATTCGGAGCAAAGGCCTCTTCAAATCCATTATCTCAGAAGCCTAAGGAGGGGTGGGAATAAGGGGCACACATTTACTGAAGTGCAATCAGAAATTCTAGTGCATAATCTCTTCGGTAGCTCAGCTACTGTCATATCCCCACCATTTCCCATGATTTTCTCTTGGCTTCTGATTGCCTCTCAAGTAAGCTCTCCACCATGCTGGAATTCCTTATGCACCATCACTCAGTGTTGCTCCAGCACTATTTGGTCTGCAGCTTTCTGCAGAATGCAGACAGGAATCTGTTCTGATTTTTATCATGGTTATTAGAAGAAAGGTGACATGATGGGGATGACACTTCTTTTCATGAACTCAGGGCCCATCCAATGAAACTGAACATTAGACGATTCAGGACAGATAGATGAAAGTACTTATTCACACAATGCTTAGTTAAATTGTGGAATTTTAATCCCACAAGATAGATTGATGGCCACCCACTTGGATAGTTTTAAAGAGAGTTTAGGCAAATTCATGGAATATAAGGCTAGTGGTTATGCCATGATGGTTATCCACAATCTCCAATATCAGAGATGGTAACCATCTAAATACCAGTTGATGGGAATCACAGGTGGGGAGAGCGCTATTTTACTCAGCTCCTGCTTGCAGGCTTCCCATGGGTATCTGAGAAGAACAAGATCTCAGACTAGATGGGCCTTTCACCTGACCCAGCACATTATACTTGAACTGGGCCAGGTTCAAGGCTCTTGCATCCAGTGCAAGCCTTTGAGCACTGGAGTTCCATTAACTGCCTAGCTCCAGCATGTTGCACCAGCTGGAGCTTCTAGGTGAGGCCCAAAGTTAGAGACCATATTGCAATAATTGAGTTTTGAGGTTACCAGTGCATGAATCTTCATAGCCAGACTTTACCTGTCCAAGAACAGCCATAGTTGGTGTACCAGACATAGCTGAACCTCCAGAAACAAGGTTGAAACCTGCTATTTCAGAGAGTGTGCAACAGGCAACTTGCCATGTTCTAGTGCTAATGCTACCTCATGGGAAGGCTTTGTAATGGTGTCCAGATTTTAGAGTCCACCACACGTGTGTAGCCATTACTCATTCTAGGAGAGATATTGACTTCAGCAGCTATTTCCATGAATAATATTTGAAGAAGTATGCCCTTCAAGAATTGATGGCCATCAGTTTTTAAGCATTCATCTGGTTGTGTTGTGCTGCCTGGTTATTTATTTTGATAAGAGAGCTGTTTTGCCACCATTAGTTATAGGAAGTGTCTCTGCATGACCAGGTGAAAATCAATGCTTCCTCTGATTGGAAATGGGATAGCAGCAGAGGTGGGAAGAATGTGACGCAGGTTTAAATACAAATGAAAACTTTCACACATATTTCCAGGATGCATTTGAATCTTTCTGACTTGTGTGTCTTCCCCTCCCCACCTGAGCCTAATTCAAAGAGAGAAGAGGCAAAGGAAACATTCAGTGGATTTCTATTTTCCTGTTTAAGTGTGCACAAAAAACACATATTCATATTTACATGAAAGCCACATATCCATGTTAAATTTATTAGAAAGTGGTGGGGGACCCACACTAAGGTGCAGCTTTGTTCAGGTGATCACAACTAAAGGAAGCACTTTAAAAGGTCTATAATGGCTCAGTGCATCAACAGGAAGCTAAAGAACACTGGACATGTTTTTCACAGTAAAGGATGGAGAAGGTGTCAGAGTCTAGGTGCCAAATTATCCTTCAGGTGATGGAGTAAAACCTGAAGGAGGAAGGGCATGTGCAGCCAGCCCCAGAGATGCTACTAGCTGGCGTGTCAGTGGGGCAGTGTCCCTCTGGCCAGAGTATGTAGCACTGCAAAGGCAGTTCTAGGGGAGTGGGAGCAGTGTAGTTGCACTGCGAGTGGAGGTTCTGGGGTGCTGCAGCTGGCACCACAACTATTACATTCAATGGAAGGTGAGAGGTGGGGGAGGGGATGGCACCGGATTTTAGTGTCACCACAGAGCACCATTGAAATTCGAGGTGCCAAGGTCTGCCAGCTGACCACTATACTCAAACTCTGAGGCCTCTGTTGAAAGCCCAGGGAGACCAAAGGCACTCTAGCTCTGTCACAGTAGGAGACTTTCATTTTCTCACATGAGTACAATATTATTGTATTCTTTGGCAGGGTAGGCTGCATGCCTGAGTCCCTTCATATTCCTGGCTCCAACAGGGACCCAACTGCTGGAATAGCCAGGCAAGTTTCTTGGTAATGGCCCCAAAGCATGGGTCATAAAGGTAACAATGGAAGTGGCTCTGCCAGAGAGTGAATGGATAGCCCCCCCCCCTTAAGTGGCTGGGACAAAAGCCAGAGTTGAGAGGTATGAACTAGAAGCCAGAAGCATACTGGGCAGTGGAGAGATAAAGCCATGCCTGATTTCTGCTGAGATCCAAGGCTGTGGCTATGAGAGAAACAATACCCTCTTGGTGCTGTGCATCCCTCCATCATAGGCTCAGGTTGTATATATGTGTAAATAAACCATATATCACAAAGTCTCTGCTGTCCCTCATTCTGAGGAAACCAAACTCTGGCTAAGTGCCCGGAACCACTGGAATCTTGCACAGCTCAGAGATTGGAGTGGCACACAACAGTATATTTTGAAATGATACAATGGATAAATGCTGAAATGAATTATAAATTATATTTTATTACACACACACACAAGAGAGAGGTGGGGAGGAAGAGAGTGTCTTCATGAGTACAGTTTGACAGGGTATGATATCTATTTAACACATGGCTTTGGCAAACAGACTTGTGTTCCAAATATGTTTATCACCCCACTTCAGACCTGAGCACAATGCATTTGTTCTAAAACCTAGTCAACTTAACTTTGGAATATTTCTTTATTTTTTTCTGCTTTGCAAGGTCTCATCCCTAGTCATGTTTCCTTGTGGGCATGAGATTTTGTTAGCTGCAATTGAAATGAAATTTTCCAGGCTACAGGAACATTGAACTGTCTCATGCAATAACTGTTTCTAGTTTATTCTTGGAGAATAAAATTGTCTTTGGAGATTCATTACAACTTCGCTCTCCTCTGTCTACGAATTCAAAACATTAGATGGAAATTATACCCAGCTATGGCATGTTACTGTTTGGCTTCAAGGGCTGGGGAGAATTGAAAAGAGGCATCAGAACCTGCTGAAGAGTCCTTAGTAATGCCTAAGGGGCATAACATTTTAATAGAATGTGATGCCTGTAGATGAAAGATGCAATAAACACCAATTGTTATTGCTTCTCCCTTGCCTTAGAAGTAGGCTTAGGAGTGCAAACAAGCAGAATCAGAGGCAATGTTTCTATTTTTCTATTTCTATTTTTAAAAAATATCTCTATTTTTAACAGCTTCCATTTGTGGGCTGGTCTCATGCCCTTCCTAAAATGAAGATACACAACATCACAGTCAACATCACAGCCTTATTTTCATAGACTATGTAAAGAAATGTGCATACATCTGAACCCAACTTATGGGTGTGTTTCTCACATTCGTTCTTAGATCCCTTCACATTCTGCAGATAAAAACAGATAAGCTTTGCCTAATTACACATTGTTGAAAGCTCTAGTTCACTGGCTGTAGACTGACCAGATCTGAACCACCAGAAGAAAGGTGCATATTGGAACCCAAGTTATCCATTGGGTTTCATATTTCCTAAATGCTCTGACACAGTTCTTGACTCAAGGAATCTACTGGGAGAGAAAAATACGTTTAGAAAAGTTGTTTTGGAAAGGAGAGAACATTTTAAAAATACATCTTGAAATGAAAAATTGCATACACACAAACACTCTCTCTCTCTACTAACACCCCCCTTTTCACTTTTCCCAACCCTATTTTTAAAACAATTTATTCCTTCTATTCTAAAGTCCTACTTTGCAGACACACACAGTGATGATATATGTTACTGGATATTTAATAAAAATAAATTCTTAAAAGAAAGTCTTTCATGTAGATTGCTCAGTTAGAGAAGGTGAAGTTCAGCTAGTGGGTGTTGTATATATACAGTTGTCTGCTTGTAAATGAAATATCTGTTCTAAATTACAGATTTAAGTCTGGAACTTCATGTTGAAGAAAATACAAGGCACCAGGAGTGAAATACATGATCGTGGGAAAGTACTATGGAATATTTAAGGGCTCCTCAACCCTTGCAGCTGAGGAATGAAAGATGGAGAAGTTTGAGTACACTGAGAAAAGGAGGACACTGAAACATTCCCCGTAGCACCACTTGCACCACCACAGCAGTGCAAATTACCCCTTTAACCTCATTCACTTCCATCTGCCCCTCCCCAATTCATTTTCCTCTCCAACTTTCTTCTCCCATCACAGAGCCTCAAAATTGTCCTTCTTCCCTCTCTCCCATATTTCACTCATTCCTCCAGATGCCTCATTTGCCTCCACTCAGTTCAACTCCACTCACAGAGAAATTTCTCTCCCTGCCCCCCAAAACCTTCCATTAAGACCCTCCCCTTATCATTTACTACAAACATGAGTACCCTCCTTTTTCTTCCTACCCTCTCCTCCTTTCCCCACCTTTGGAACCTTCAGAAACAGACAATGAAAACAGTTTGATGATAGCATACTCTTCAACATTTCCCCGATGAAAATAGGCATGTCTTATTCAACAACAACAACAACAACAACATTTATGCCCTGCACATCTGACTGGGTTGCCCTAGCCGCTCTAGGCAGATTTCAACAAATATAAAAACATAACACATTCCCTATACAGGGCTGCCTTTAGAGGTCTTCTAAAGGTTGTATGATTACATAACTCCATATCCTGCAACATTTCTCCGCTGAAAATTGGGTCGTCATAAGGAAAAGTGGGACATTTCAGGATCAAATCAGAAACTAGGACGGCTTCTCTAAATCAGGGATGTCCCTGGAAAATAGGGACATTTAGAGGGTCTGTGATGGCCTAGGGAAAATACTAAATATATATAGTTAGAATTGGTCACACCCACTTTTTCCACACCCACTGACATTTCACCCTTTTTTGGGGGGGCGGGGGTGTCCAAACCTCCCTGAATCAAAGCTGCCCTTGCCCCCACCCAAGGTGAGGCAAACTTGAATTACACTAATCTCCATTCTCAACCCGCACAACCTGGACAAAGAGAAGGGGCAAATACTGCCAAGAATGAACAATGGTACTGAGGTGGGAAAAGAACACATCCCTATCTGTTCCAGGCATTAGGGAGACAATTTGCTGGAATAATATTTACTTGATTCCCCCTCACCCTTTATTAGTGTATCAACCATACATTGTTATACAGTACATTCTTGGGAAAGAGCGGGGTAGCAATGCATTAAATTTCAGATGCTTCGGTACATTCCAGCGCATTCTTTCTAACCATTTGCTATGATAATGCTCATTCATATTTCTCCCCCAAACTTCCACTGATCTTCATGGCAATTTCCGCTGACAGGTGTGTGCAAGGAATAGAGGACAGAAGAGTCAAACAATGTTATCACGGATCCCCTCTGTTACACCTCACAAGAATCCACCTCGGGCATTTGCTGGATGTCAGAAAGAAACATTACATGCTGAAACTTAATCTTCTTAGAGTCAATCCACCATCCTGAGTCCTATCTTGAAGACTGGAGCTATTTCAGAAATGAATAAGCTCCCCCTTCTGTGTGCTAAGCAAAATAAAATGTAAAAGCACAATGCCATCGAATCCAAGAGAGAGAGATGTGTTTACACACATACGGAATTCCAGGAAGTTTA
Organism: Podarcis bocagei; assembly: GCF_964188305.1. Lineage (NCBI taxonomy): Eukaryota > Metazoa > Chordata > Lepidosauria > Squamata > Lacertidae > Podarcis > Podarcis bocagei. The sequence continues at coordinate 47,116,475 of NC_138140.1, read as the reverse complement.
ATCCACATCCACTTGCTGAATCTCTCTTGGGTTATCCACAGGTCACTGTATTTCTCGGTGGAATTGTGAACTCTTATCCATTAGTGGCTTGTGGTTACTAGTCATTTATCTTCATCTTTCCAGGGGTCACTGCCTCTCTTTCAAGCTCTGGTTCACCCATGAACAAAATGGCAGCTAAAATGAGTGTGGGGATCATTATCCTAAGATATGGATGTGTTAACAGAGCCAAATCAGATAGTTATCTCCCTTGATTACTCCCTCTTATCTTCAACAACAACACCAAAATCCCTATTTCACCTTTAGGGGTGGGGGATAAATTCACTTCATATTTAATGGCAAATTTACTTAATTCCCATGTTTTGAAACATAATGTGAACCGAAACAGCCATTTTAAAAAAAGTCACACTTGGACAAAATGCTGTGCTTTGGTTCACATACTGTTTCAAAATTTTGCAGTACACTTCTCCAGTGTACTAATGTGTACAAAAATGTATATAATACAACAAGCATATAAATGCATATATTTGTGATTTTTTTGTACAAAAATGCATTACGTTGAGAAAATTCTCCAGCAAAAAGTGCATATTGGGGGAAATTGCATACAAAAATGTGAATACTGGGAGAAATCCACCCAAAAATTCTGCAGAATTTTCATGACCTTTTTTTTAAAAAAAGAAGATGCAAAGTGATGTGGAAATGTGGAGAATGACTGGGGGGGAAAGAGGAAAAACTAAAACCGAATATTCATCCAGCCTTGATCACTTTAGAAGACTAACAAATTTAGGGCAGTATTAGGTTTTCTTCAGCTAAAAGCCACTTCATTGGATGTGTGTGCACATTAATGGCTTAAAAGAAGTACTTTATTCCATTAGATATAGAATCTACATTTACAATTGAAATAATATTCATACAGATTGATCCTGTGCAACTTTACTTAGAAACTTCTGCTACTTAATTCAATGGGGCTTATTTCTCAGTAAGTGCATAAAGGGTAATAGTTGAGCAGAACATTCCTATAAGACAGGGGAGAGACATGTAGTGACTCTCTCATGAGGACTGTTGATTGTGTAATATTGGAAATATGTCTATCCAGCATTCATTTCTTAAGACCAACACAAATTACCTTCACCCCACAAGCTCTGCCGACCCTACTTGCTTGGTGAGCAGATTTCTGTTAAATGCTAGCATGTAAACGATGTCGGAAAATAATACATTTGATACTGGAAGTGCCGCTCACCATTTTGCACAAGGATGCTGAGTTAAAGCATAATCTCTGGGAATTTCCATGATGTTAATTAGAATGGCACAGCTTCTGAATGAGTGTGTGTGTGTGTGTGTGTGTGTGTGCGCGCGCGTGTGCCTCTGTGTCTCTGTGTGTCAGTGCATGCACACACATTTGTGAATGAAGTATATGATAATTGCTGCTAGGGATGGGAATGAGCAGAATCGATTTGACATAACCCCATGTGACGGATGTACCAAAACATTAAGCAAGTTATGTAAATGTCAGGCTAGGAAAGATTAAAATGTCTCTTAAAAGTTGAGCTCCTTTTAATTAGGATCTTCGCTCGTCTACTGGACCATGTAGTTAATAAAACTTCTTCCTTCCCCACAGCCATTTTCAAAGAATGAGAACGAGAAAGGAAAACCATTTGTGAGGCAATGATGGGAGGCTTTGGGTGTCCACCTCCTGGTCTACTCCCAAAAGACAGGCCCTCAAAGCTGGATAAGCTCAGAGACGTACCAGAGTAAAACGTACATAAAAGTATGTACGGGGCATCAATGAGGGATCAGAAAGAGCCTGCACCTCAGCTTTATTTCTTCCCTTAATTTTACTTCTTTAGTGTGCCCCGGTTCTTCTAACTCATTTTTGTTTGTTCTTGGGACTTTTTGAGCCAAATATTATTATTCTTCTGCCTTCTCTTCTAGGGATGTGCATGTTCCTCCTTCAACTTGTGGAGCTGATACTAGCCAGCTCCAGGCTGCTACTGAGCTGCCTTTGGGAGCCTAGATACTTGCCTCATGAACAGATCCAAGTAAATGCAGTTGTTTTTCATAGGACTCCCCCCCCCCCAAAAAAATGGTTTTTATTTTATTTTCGGTTCAATCCCTTATGAGGGCTCAGGCTATACTGTTTCAATTTCCCCTCTGTTTTCTACAGAACTGATTTCCCATTTGGACTATCCTGTATTCTATGCACTGGAATTATTTTTCTCACCCCCATCCTCAAGACGACAGGAACCAGTTCCTCCGAGCCATGCTTCTCCTTAATATTTAGGATAAACTGCTCTTTAGCTGGAACTTTAACTAGTTTAAGCTTTTGACTAGTTTGGACTGGTGGACATTTTAGGAGAATTCAAGTTAAGTCAAAGTCAAGTTATAGGAAGCTTTTACTTGAAAATCCCTTATTTTACATTTTTACATTTTTGTTTTCATTTAGGGATTCTTTTTATGCTTAAATGTCAGATATTGCTGCATCTCTATATATTTTCATAATGCCTCTGTTTTGATTTATATAAATACTTTCCACTTTAATCTACTATAGATCTGATGCACGTACAACTAGATAGTTTAAACTTTTGACTAGTTTGAACTGGTAGAATCTATTTCCACCTCCCAAGTCTGTGACTCTTTGCGACTATAGTCTTGTACACACAGGTATAACAAGAGCAACCTGTCTCTATATACACCATACGCAGGTGCAAACTGTCTTTACACACAAGGAAGCATTTGTATGAAAGAGAGCACGCTTACAAATTTGTACAGCTCAAGTACATTATGCACAGATATGCAGATGGCACACGTTGAAACTTACCTGTGAATAACTAGATGTACAGCTCAACTATTTGCTGTTCTTTGGGTGGGTGGGTGGGTGGGAGGGAGGGAGGGAGGGATATAAATTCAATAAACAATAGTAAATGGGTGTACTTGCAAAAGATTAGCTTTTCTACTTAAGAACAGTGTAAAGGCAAATGGTTTAAAAAGAAAAACATTACAGATGATGGCAGAGTAGAGATGTGAAACCATCTAGACCTCACTATCTGGCCCTATCTCTGTTGGATTGTACATTGAAATTGAAAATAACTTTGTATGTATGTGTATTGCTAGAGGGAACATAGAAAATTCCATTGAAGCTAAGCGAGGCTCTCTGAGTGCCTAACAGGTTGATAATTAACTGAGAATGTATCTCTGCTGCTCTCTCACATGGTGTTTAACTTAGATCACATGGGAGGCGTATTGAGTTGCAAATCTATGTTTTGTGTGCGTTAGTCTTTGTTCTCGAGCTACTGAAGACAAAGGGTATGATAATGATGTCTCTCCTGTCTCTTGGGCTGTAATAGAGATTGTGGAGAGAAAGGTTTTTTTATTTCAGTTCTGTTGAAGTAATTTCATATTTTTGAGATGCTGAACTTGTGCACATGATTCTATGCAACTATTTTTTGTATCATTGCTGTAAGTCTGTTTTGGAACAAGTTCAGTTAGTAAAGCTTTGAAACCATATTTTTGGTCTGGACAATTTTTATTCCAAGAGTAGTCAGATTTTATTCATCCTATTGCTTCCATATGACTAGTAGACTTTTATCTGCTTCAGGCTTCAGCCGCCTTCACAGCCATTGTAACATACCATTTGTTATCTTCTGCCTGTTGAGGACTTCTTGGATCATTCTTTGGCTAGCTCCTCCCCCTTGACCTTACCACCTTTGGTGACCCTACTGGGAGTCCAAGACTCCTGATGGATCATAGGAATTTGCAAACCCACTTTCCATGACAAGATGATGATCCAGCGAGTGAGATAACCACTATAATCTCATCAGGCCATGCTCCTTTCCCGTGTCACACTCGTCACTGGCCCTGCCATACACTCTCCTTGAGAGTGTATTTGCCTGGATGAAATATGTCCTTCAACTCTGAAAATGCCCTTTGCTTGCCTGGGTGGAGGACAGAGAGGGGTGTGTGAGCATGTGTAGAAACTAGCTCACCGTGGAAAGGTAAAATTCGCATCTACTGCTCCACCTACTTTTGTGTCTAGCGCTGCCTATTTGGCCCCTGTAAAGTTGCCCAGAAGGAAGTGTGACCCTTGAGTTGAAAAGGTTCCCTATGCCTTCTGGAAGAGGAATTCCTCTCTGCCTCTCTTGTGTCTATGATTCTGGATCACTGCCAGTGGCCTTGATTCACCTCTTGCCGGTCGCAGCACTAGTCAATGTGTTTGGATTAAAACGTGCTTCCTTCTGTAACAAAAGTTTGGTAAGTATTGATCTCCTGGAATATGCAATGCACGTCTTTGAGAATAAAGGGAAGTGACATTTGGAATTGCCAGGGCTGCTGCTTGTATAAGTATAGGAGATTCTAAGCTGGATGCTGTAAAATAAAGCAAATTGATTTTTTCAGAAAACAGTAATACATCAGGTTTCTCACTGAGATTGTAGAAATGTGCACATTCCAACCAGTTTATGAGCTTCTTTGTGAGTATCAGAACTTCTGTAGATTCTTTTTTTCTTTTCCAGGCTAGTTGAGTTTGGGAATGGGCCATAGCACAGTAATAGACCATCTACTCTGCATGCAGAAGGCCCCAAGTTCAAATCCCAGGATCTCCAGGGAGGGCAGGGAAAAATTCTAGGCAGCAGCTTTCATTCAGTGTAGACAGCTAGATGGATCAATGGTCTGATTTGGTATAAGGCAATTTCCAATGTACCTAAGAGCTGGGCTACTGATTTGCTGACTGTACTGGTGAAGATGCAGTTCACACAATTGCATGTGTCATGACCGAATGGAGACATCCCAGAGAGGCTGTTCAGATGAAAAAGAAAGGTTGGGGGAACTTGAGCTGGAGTCAGGTGATCCTGGGACCTAACTGACAGGGATGGGCCTAATTGGGTCCATGGGAAGTCTCAGAATTGTATAGGGAGGAGGCTGTGAATACTGAGTCAGACCCTAAAGAGGTACCCAGCTGGTGGTCACAAATGAAACCTCATCAGGCACTACCAGGTGTGCCCAATCAGCCACCTTCCCACAACACTATCCTCAGCCACTGTCTCCTGTTAGTGAACCTCTGTCCACAGGAGAGCTGCCAGGGGACAGGTTTGACCCTGGACAAAGAGTAATTAGCACCAGCATGCACAGATGACTCAGACCCAGCTCATTCAAAGCAGTGCTCATTTGCCTGCCTAGTCCAAAGATGCTTCTAACTTGGTGCACTAAAGCTGTGCCTTCCACGCTTGTTTGAATCAGAAGCTCAGGAGACATGTGCACCACTAGATCAACTTCTTAGCTTGTTTAGACATGCTTATCACCTGTTGTGTCTTCAACCCTTGCCTTGCCTGCGTACTGATTAGAGCATTAAACTTCTGGGCAGAAATTGTAATCTGAGTCTGTGTTCTTTATTCATTGAGAGCCAGGACAGCATGAATTTACTTACAGAAGTAAGTTATAGGCATTGGGGTGGTCTGGATTGGGACCTTAGAATGGGTGGCAAAATGATTTAAGCACACACACACACACACCACCCAGAGCGTTCAGCTCAGACACTGAGATCCAGCTCCGAGGGTCTTCTGGCAGTTCCCTTACTGCGAGAAGTGAGGTTACAGGGAACCAGACAGAGGGCCTTCTCGGTAGTGCCCACCGCCCTGTGGAACCCCCTCCCAGTTGGTGTCAAGGAGATAAGGAACTAGACAACTTTTAGAAGACATCTGAAGGCAGCCCTGTATCGGGACGTTTTTAATGTTTGATGTTTTCTTATGTATTTATATGTGCTAGAAGCTGTCCAGAGTGGCTGGGGCAACCCAGCCAGATGGGTGGGGTATAAATAATAAAACTATTATTATAAAATTATTAAATTATGTTGAAAGCCACACAATGCCTAACAGCCCTGGAATAAACACCAGATTCACAATATATCCTCACCAAAAGAGTCCTGATCCGGATCCTGCCCCTCCCAAACATGCACCTTCACTTTGTTTTTTAAGAAGCCATTCATGATGTTATGATGAATGCAGAAGATTCCCCCCCACACACAATCTCCACATTCAGTGAAAGATTAAAATTTGAGCAAACTCATAAATTCATGCATTTAGCAAGGGCGTATCCATTCTTCAGGAAATCAGCCCTGAGTGCTCACTGGAAGGACAGATGCTGAAGCTGAGACTCCAATACTTTGGCCACCTCATGAGAAGAGAAGACTCCCTGGAAAAGACCCTGATGTTGGGAAAGATGGAGGGCACAAGGAGAAGGGGACGACAGAGGACGAGATGGTTGGACAGTGTTTTCGAAGCTACAAACATGAGTCTGACCAAACTGTGGGAGGCAGTGGAAGACAGGAGTGCCTGGCATCCTCTGGTCCAGGGGGTCACGAAGAGTCGGACACGACTAAACGACTAAACAACAAAGGAAGAGCTGGAAAAAATACCAGCTAGCTTCCTCTTGAAATCAGCCTGATAAAGGCTCTCTGGCAGTGGGTCATTGGAGAAACAAAAGGCTGGTAATGGCCTGTTTTGTTTGATAATGGTAAGCCTGCAGCAGAACACAAGACCCTCTGCCCAGCAGCTTTTGGGATAGGATCACCTTTGGCCAGAATGTAAACAACAGGGGGTAAATCCCTTTTGCAATGAGTCTGGGAAGCAGAGGTTGCCAGGGGGACTGGCGGGGGAGGGGAGAGGCTGGAAGTGGAAGGGAAGGAGATGTTTTCTGTAAATGGCACTGGGAAGGAGAAGGAAGAAGTGTCCAAAACATCTGGAGGGCACCAGGTTGGGAAAGATTGGAAGAGACAAGGCTGACCTAGTTGTTACAATTGTCTGGTGTAACAAAAGCCAACTTTATATGAAAAGCGCAGAGTTTTTAGGCCTTTTACCCTAAAATACTGCTTATGGTATTTATATTCATTGCACCCTCCTCTCATTTCAAGGGTACCAGAGACAAGCAATGTTCCACTTTTTATGTTGCCTCTTTGAGTCAGTGAAGGCACTAGATGAAAACTGAATGAAAGATGTCAATAAACATTTTTTTTCTTGTGCCAGCCTTACACTGTGAGGATGGAAAAGTAAGCCACATCTCCTTGAGCCTAATAGCTTATGTGTAACAAACTTGAACTTATGTGCAACAAATTTAATTTTCCAGAAGCTGAACATTTCTTTTAAAAAAGGATGAAATGCCACACAGAGTGCAAATCCAGACTCCGCGAGTTCCTTGGAGGTTTCATGGAGGGGATGGTTTGACCCAAAGGACGAGAGCTGGAGCTGGATGACCCCAGACAGGATCCTTGTGGGATGGAGAAGCGTCAGGGGAACCCCAAGAGGTGTTCGAATCCAGGGAAGGGATTGAGGCCATGAAGAATGATAAGCAGAATCCTGGGAAGAGACTAAGTGGGCTACTAGAGGAGTGTTATGCTCTGATTACACCAAACACCCCATGTCAGATTCTTCTTGCCTTAGAACCAGGTCTGGCACCTCTCCCATCAGATCTTGAACTGACATAAAAGCCACACACATCTCCTAGGAAACAGAGACACCAGCACTGGCCTACACAGACCTCACAAACTCAATGCACTCAGAGGAGTCTCGGGTCTCCAGCTGTTTTCCACACTAAGTGCTGTGCCCACCCTGTACTTCAAAAGGTGTTTGTTGGATCAATGTGTTAGCTTGCACCCATTGGTGTATCTAATCCTCTTGTACACCTGCTGTATTTTGTAACCGTGCCTTGCTTATGTACCATTTAAGCATTAAAGCCTTGGGCAGAAACCAAGAATTTGAGTTCTCCATCTGGCACAAAGAACACACACACACATTTGCCAGGATTAGACAGTTTGGATTTGGTGGATCTTGGGCTTTTCCAGTTGAGCCATGGCTGAGCCAGTTTACACCCCTCACCGTAATTTACTAGCAGAACTTAAGCTAGCAAAACTTATTCTGGCATAAAATCCCCCAAAAGAGATGTCCAAGGGAATTGCAGGGCAGGGCAGATTTCAAACCCCTTTCAGTTTGATCACTATGACATACTAATACAGTGGAAGGCAAAATTGCTCCTGAACAGAATTTGGAACAGAATTAAGCCATTGTAACTGGCAGAGGCCCCTTATCACAAGTATTTACCCTGCTAGTTGGTTTTTGAAATGGTCTTTCAAATCCCTGAAGCCATAGGGGAGGGGGTAAACAACATGGGGCCCTCCAAATGTTGTGGGACTTCAACTTCTACCCCCTGACTGCATACCCAATGGTCAGAAACGAGAGATGAAAAGCCAGTGAAGGGCACCATGTTGGTGACCCCTGTTGAAGGGATGGTATTTTAAAGTCAAATGTTCCACTTACATTTTGATGTGAGGTCTACGGTAAGAAAAAACCCAGCTACAGTTTATGTGGCTCATCGATATAGGTTAATTTCTTTTAAATGACTCTTTTCGCTCAAGGCATCCCCAAGTCAAGGGAGCAGCCACAGCCGATGCAACCAAATAAATATTCACTCAAGCTAATTAACTCACTACTCTGCAACAGCACAGTGTTGGTATCAAATGTTTTATGTCATCGGATTTCAAAAGAACTTTTATCTCATTTCTGTACAGGAATAAGGGAGTGTGAGGGAATAAATATTTCAAACTGCTCATAATTAAAACTTCATGTGCTTGGCATGGAAAGGGTTTTGGTGAGCTGAGGCAATTGTCTCCTGTCCCCACAGACGGCCCACAACCTCTCATATCAACAGCTGGGCAGTAAATGTGGCGTAACATTGTTCACCCCTAAAATGTTCTCAATATACCGGGAGTGGTAACGAAATCTTCCTTTTATTTGGGATTGCTCCATTAATATTAAAGGCAAGGAGTCAAGTGTTCAGCAAGGTGTTTCCAGTTCAGTTTGTCATTACAGAATGCAGAGTATCACAAAAGGAATAAGACCATCCCACCCCACCTGACTGTTGTTATCTGAGATATGCAACACAGAATAGCAGAAAGAGAGAGGGGAGGGATAGAAAACGAGGGGTGAAATCACAGAAAGTATTCAATGATAGGGTCATGAAGATGTAGCCTTATATCAAAGAATCCCTTTGATGAAGAGGGTGCTTTGGATGCCAACAGCTTATCCATATACTACAGTTCTCAGTTACATTGATGCCATACTAATTAAATTAATGGGACAAAAATCTTTTGCTAATGTTCCTACTGAATTTTTAAAGTAATTACTAGAGGGTACACATGAGCTTAATCTTATAGGAGTCCTCATGGGATGTGCTTATTATAGTGTATTCTCTAATCACAAATGTTATGGCAGTATTCCATTAAATCAATCAATCAATCAATCTATGTGCAACTTTAGGGAGATCTCAGATACTGTCTTCTGCACTAAATCTGACAAAGAAATTTTACAAGGTTCACATTTTGACCTCAGTCTTGCAGGTTTGCAGCACATTAAATCTGTGCAAAATGTTTAATCAACTGGTCCAAATTCAGCTCAGACCTGTGATTCAGAAAGAAATACCACTAGGAAACAAGTTTTTCATTTTGTCACAGATGTCAGGAAATTGTTTTAGTTCTGATTTGCAGGCTGCTGAAACAAAATCTGCTCTGCACAGCTTCTTGAGGTGAGCAAAATAACCACCACACATTGTTTCAACCAGTGGCAGAAATGGACAATGAAGTTTGGGTTGGCATCTAATCATTCATGACAGGGATATCAAGGCATAGGGAGGTAAGAGGAAGAGATACCTTGGATCTTATGTTTTAATGTCATTAATCCCATTATCCTCTGCAGGAAATGACCATTCTGAGCATGCTCAGAAGCATCGTTTCATTTTCTGGAGCCGGCCAATCTAGACTCAGCAACGAGTGCTCTCTCGTGAATTTTATGCCTTTCCGAAAGCTGGTGTACTCTCCCACTTGTGGTTATGCCTCTCCTTTTGAAAAGGTAAAGTTGTTGTTGTTGTTGTTGTTGTGCAAAAGGTGGATGTCCTCCTGGTCTTTGCAATAATTCCTTACAAGTATTCATATAGCCCCCCAAGGTTTGCAAGTACTTACGAGTAATGATCACAACACCCTGATGATTTTCAAGGCGAACAGAAAAATCATAGAATTGTGGAATTGGAAAGGACCCTAAGGGTCATCTTGTCCAAACCTTTACAATGCAGGAATCTCAAGCATCTGTGACAGAAGGCCATCCAACCTCTGCTTAAAAACCTCCAAGGAAGGAGAGTTCACAACCTCCCAAGGGAGACGGTTCCACTGTCTAGAATAGAATGAAACTTTATTTGCATCTGCCATTGGCCATAGCAACAAAACAGCAATGCAATATACAAAGAACAGAAATAAAAAGTCAATTATATAAAACACACTTTAGGGTCCTGAATCAGCAGTCAAATAGTGGACCTTATTCTGACTGCTTCAGCTAAAAACCTTGCAACCTTTGCTATCATCTGCTCCTCCTGATCTGCCAGGAGAAAGGACACTGTGGCAGGGTTGGACAACCCGGAACGGACAAGAAGAGAGGGGTGATAATCTCATTCCTCAAGTCCTTGTAAAGAGTGCAAGCCAGAAGGGCATGTGCCACTGATTCAGTACTGCCATCTCCACAGGGACATAAGCGTTTTTCATGCGAAATTTGTAGGAATCGTCCCTCAAGTACAGCCGAGGGCAATACGTTCAATCCACTGTTCCAATGTCTAAAAGCACTTACTGCCAGAAAGTTCTTCCTGATGTTTAGTCAGAACCTCCTGACTTATAACTTGAAGCCATTATTATGAGTCCTACCCTCCAGAGCAGGAGAAAACAAGCTCTTTCCCTCTTCCATGTGACAGCCCTTGAGATATTTGAAGATGGCTCTCATATCTCCTCTCAGTCTCCTCTTTTCCAGGCTAAACACATCCAGCTCCTTCATCCATTCCTCATAAGGCTTGGTTTCCATCTTGGTTGCCCTCTTCTGCACATGTTCCTGCTTGTCAATGTTCTTCTTAAATTGTGGTGTCCAGTTGTGGTGCCTAGCTGTGGGGTCCGAGTCCACTGTGGACCTGAGATTGATTTGCAGCTTGCCTAGGTGTGCATGTGTGCATGCACAGAGAAATACAGAAACACTACACCACCCTGAGAAAACATTCGTTTTACATTTAGTTCAGTGACTCAGTTTAAAAAAATACTGGTAAAAGCAAGAACCAACTTCCATTATTTCCCCATTTTTCAGTGCTTCATAATTGACTTCACTTTTCCCCCCTTTTTTCTTTTTGCATTAACTGCCACTAGGTCATTCTTAAGATTACTGAGCCAAAATTCATTCAGTTAACAATAAGGAAGGAACCACCATTCTCATTATTTTTTCTCCATGTTCATAATTGTTTTATTTCTTTTGTACAGGGAGCAAAGGTTAGGGTCAATAGCCTTTCATTCCTACTTTGCTAAAGGCAAGCAGTGCAGAAATGTTGGTAAATATCCTTACTAAATGATTAGCTTCATCAACAACTTAATTGGAAGAGGGTGCAAGGGTACATTTCTGATGATGGATATCTGGATTATAACAACCATAGGGAGTCATGGAGGGTTTGCCATTTCTGTTAACCAGCCCTGCATCCATCATGAAGATGGAACTCTAATCCAGTTTGAAGACATCATAGTCACCTTTTGAAAAACTACATTTCCCAGGGTGACATAGCTAGAATGCTGGAGAGTTATATGCAGTGGGGGCTGGTCTACTAAAGTGAATAGGGTGCTTCCCCATCAACCTCAGTTCACCCCAGCCAGCTCCTACTCCCTATCAGCCTATTAGCTTCCTGCTCCTTAGCCTCAGTGTTGTCCTTGTATAACTTAGCAGGGGACGGAAGGGGGGAAACAACAATTAGTTGGCTCTTCCTGTCATTGCCTTGGTTCCACCTGTAATTTGGTCTTCCTGCCTTCTACCCCACCAGTTTCAATGGGCATTAGCCACCCCTGTTAACCTGCCAGGCACCAGAGATGAGAAAAAGACCTTCCTTCCTTCCGCTCACTACTGCCACTGGAACTAGGTGAGTCAGAAGTAATTTCAAGCCAGTTTAGTGGTTGGAAGATTTAGAATCTGGATGAGTTAGAGGAGTGCTATTTTTTTTCATTGACTTGTATTAAAATGTGAGCTGGGGAAGCAATATGGAGGTCATCATAACCCTTGCCTCTGTCTGGGCCATCTCTAACTTAGTATTGCCCATTTTGCCTGGCAACCATTCTCTAAAACATTCTTCCTCAGCCTCATGCTTTCCTGGTGTTGTCGTATTCCAGTTCACATCAGCCCCAGAAAACATGGCTAATAGTCAATAGGGAGGTTGGGAGTTGTTGCTATTGTTATTTGAAGCTGTTAGTCACTTGTTTCACAGAAGGGTCTCTTTGTGACTTACAACATATTGTCATGAATTTGGGGGAAAGTTGGGGAATCAGTCAGAGTTCATTGAAGATGAAGACCAGATGGCCACTTTAGTGCTCTGCTGGGCACTTCAAAGGGATGAGCTGGGTTGCAATAGCTGCATCATCTTAATGAACAACTAAAATGAACAAAGTGGGACTGAGCTTGATAGTTGCTTTGTGACTGATCTGGAAGCTAGAGGGTAGATGCTGTGAGAGCTCAGGACAGATATATGTCTTGCTCTGTGCTGGATCCAAAGCTGTGACAAATGGAGGAACAAGATCTGTTGGAGTGCTAACGCTTTGAGTCCTTCCATTCTGGGAGTCATTTTAGACTCAGAGCTGTCCATGGAGGTGCAGGTTAATTCTGTGTCCAGGGCAGCTGTCTACCAGCTCCATCTGGTATGCAGGCTGAGACCCTACCTGCCCACAGACAGGTGCATGCCAGAGTGGTGCATGCTCTAGTTATCTCCCACCTGGACTACTGCAATGTGCTCTACATGGGGCTACCTTTGAAGGTGACTTGGAAACTGCAATAAATCCAGAATGCAGCAGCTAGACTGGTGACTGGGAGTGGCCACTGAGACCATATAACACTGTTCCTGAAAGATCTTCATTGGCTCCCAGTATGCTTCCGTGCACAATTCAAAATGTTGGAGCTGAACTTTAAAGCCCTAAACGGCCTTGATCCTATATACCGGAAGGAGAGTCTCCACCCACATCATCCGGCCCGGACACTGAGGTCCAGCGCCAACGGCCTTCTGGCAGTTCCCTCACTGTGAGAAGTGAGGTTACAGGGAACCAGATAGAGGGCCTTCTCTGTAGTGGCGCCTGCCCTGTGGAACGCCCTCCCAGCAGATGTAAAGGCAATAAGCAACTATTTTACTTTTAAAAGACAACTGAAGGCGGCCCTGCTTAGGGAACTTTTGAATGTTTGATGCTGTACTGTTTTTAATATTTGGTTGGAAGCCGCCCAGAGTGGCTGGAGAAACCCAGCCAGATGCGTGGGGTTTAAATAATAAATTATCATTATTATTATTATTATTATTCCATCCTGTGCTCTGGTTGTATATATGTATAAAAAAACTCTATATATACTAAAGACACCACACTGTTGGCATCCATCTCTCTTAGGAGACAATAGAAAAGTGTGCCTCTGAGGGCGAAGTCAAATTGTTGGAGAGTTACAGTGTCTGCTGTGGCTGTAGAGACATGAAGGCAACCAGTTTTTCTGTTGCAGTTGCATGATGGTGTCTCTTTGTTCTTCGCTCCTCCCAATGATCATTCCTTCTCTGGTCAATGCTGTGGATACCTTACTGTCTCCATTAACCTTTTGTCCAAAGAAACCAAGCCTTGGCTACAGATCTGGAACCCCTAGAGTCTCTCACCGCTCTGGACAGGGATGGCATGTAACAATATTTATCTTATTTTTTTATATATATTTTTATTGCATTTTTTCCAGATATAGATACAAAGTCAGATGTACGAAGAAGTAACAGAAAAGAAAAAAGAAAAAAAAAGAAAATCATCATTTCAGAACTTTTTTCCATAACCAACCGGACTTCCCCACATCTCCCTCACCGTGCATTCTTAACAAATAAAAAATATCAGCAAATTATATCCTTGTTTCATGCATTCTTTTGTTCTTTCAAATAATTGTATTTTAAGTTTAAGTTACTTATTATCAATTTACTCTAAAGACAAATGTAATATTATTTTAAACATTAGTCCTTTCATTAATATAACTTAATTTCCCATACCGTCAAATCTCATTGCTGGAGCTAACCTTTCCAAATCATGCGAATTCTTATGATTCATATAACTTATAAAATTTTTGTAAATAGTCTTTGAATTTTTTCCAGTCCTCCTCCATTGCTTCTTCTCCCAAATCTCGGATCCTGGCAGTCATCTAGGCCAATTCCATATAGTCCATCAATTGCGTCTGCCACTCTTCCAGTGTGGGTAAATCTTGGGTCTTCCAATGTTTTGCGATGAGAATTCTTGCTGCTGTAGTTGCATACATAAAAAACGTTCTATCCTTCTTTAGCACCTTCTGGCCGACAATGCCCAGGAGGAAGGCCTCTGGTTTCTTAGGGAAGGTGTACTTAAACACCTTTTTTAACTCATTGTAGATAATTTCCCAGAAGACCTTCACTTTTGGGCAAGTCCACCAGAGGTGAAAGAATGTCCCTTCAGCCTCCTTACATTTCCAACATTTATTATCAGACAGATGATATATCTTAGCAAGCTTGACTGGGGTCATGTACCACCTGTATATCATTTTCATAATGTTTTCTTTCAAAGCATTACATGCTGTAAATTTCATACCAGTGGTCCATAACCTTTCCCAGTCTTCAAACATAATGTTGTACCCAATTTCTTGAGCCCATTTTATCATGGCTGATTTGACTGTCTCGTCCTGAGTGTTCCATTTAAGCAGCAAGTTATACATTCTCGAAAATACTTTAGTCTTTGGTTCTAACAGTTCTGTCTCTAGTTCTAACAGTTCTGTCTCTAGTTTCGATTTTTCCACCTGGAATCCTGTTTTTTTATCCAATTTAAAAACCTCTTAAATTTGAGCATAATGTAACAATATTTAAAAGCATAAAAAGAAATAAAATTCCCTGTATCATAATGTAAGTCAATTTACATAATTTACATAAGAAGACATGTACAATAAAAACATGCAAATCTCTCTCTCTCTCTCTCTCTCTCTCTCTCTCACACACACACACACACACACACATACACACACAGCAATAAGAGCTGCAGAAAGCTTTGGCAGATCACTTATCAGCAAACAACATCACTGTAGCCCATTAAAAGCCTGGGGAAAAGGTAAGTTTTATTTGGTGCCAAAGAAATGGCAAAATTCCACAAACTTGGAACCACAACTAAAAAGGCTTTCTCCCTTGACAGCAACTTCTGAACCTTCATCATAGAAGAGGCCTGGAAAAGAGCATCAGTTGGCAATCAGTTGGCAATCTAAGGGTCTGAGTAGGCTCAATAACATGTGAAGGACACCGGTTTGGGCAAGACTGTTTTAAGATCTCATTATAAAGCATTCCCACCCTTGTTATCTGGAATTGTTTTACTGTAATTGCCTGGAATCAAATCTAGGACCTTCAGGAATGCAAAACAACTGTCTTGCAAAGAAGTTGTTTGTTCCTCCCTTGACTGCAATGTTGAAGTGACAGAAATTGATACATGCATTTTGCCTTTTAAAGTTTTCCTGTGGAATGATAATAATCAGTTTTAGAATCACATTTACCTTCTCAAGTTCTCACTGTGTTTTAGTAATTGGTACAATGGAAAAAGCTAAAAAAAATAAAATACAATGGGGGGAGGTCATTAAAAAACAGAGTATTAAAATTTCACCCAATCTTACACATTTCCAGTTGGAACATATCATTATTTTCAAGTCTGGCTCCTACAGTTCATTGTTCCATCAGCAAATGAGTTGTCATGGTGAAAGTAATGAATGCATATTAACAACAATTAGCTACCCAAGGCCATTCAAGTGAAATGACCTATAATGGAGGTCCGTTGATACTAAGGTAATCAAATCACTGCGTAACCTTAGCTATACTATTTAGCAAACACACTTGATTTATGCGTACATGATGAATGCCTTTTGATGTAGCTGTCACTTCTTTGAAAAACATCTCTCTAAGTGTTCATATGAGGATAGGTGTTATTCAGACAGGACTTTGTTCCTTCTTCCCAATATTTCCTTAGCTGAATCTAACAGAAGTTCAGCAGTCATTTCCATATTAACTTTCTCCACCCAAAATAAAAATAAAAAAGCAATTTGCAACCCTGGAAACCAAGAGTAGCATGAGAGTTGTGCATTATAAAGATTCTGTTCTTTGCATGGACCACCACCACTCCACACACATGTCACAAAAGTTTTGGTAGTATTTTTGCATACCATGTGGTGAATCTTGGGGAAACAGAGGTAAAGATTCATGGAAATGATGTGTGTGTGTGTGTGTGTGTGTGTGTGTGTGTGTGAGGCAACATGTCCAGTGATGTTTGTTGTTGTGCCACACTACACCCACTGGTGTGAATGGAATTTGGCACAATGTTATGGATTTTCAATCAACAAGCCACAGTTCTATAATGCAACAGGTACAGTAAAAGGAAATTAGAAACCAGAAGTGCTAGCATTATAACCAGGAAAACAATGCAATGCAGTCTGAATGCAGTGCAATATATATGCAATATATTTTATACAATCAGTACATGGCAACTAGGAATTAGAAATTGGCACAATAATGTGTGGTACATATGGACAGAATGAGGTTAATAGTTTTGATCCCCCCCAAAAAACAACCCTTCATAATATTTCTTTCGATGGGAGGGGGCAAACAGGAGACCCGTCAGTGAGCCCATTTAACCAGTGAGTGCCATGGAAAGTGGTGACACATGCAAACTGAGGGGGTGGCTCAGAGCTCTCTGTGCAGATGACTCATGCAAGATAAATTATTGTGCTGAAAGGCTATGCACAATTTTAGCCTATGTTTCTTTTAACTGAAGCTATGATGTGTTGAGGAAAGATGTGTGAGGATGCAAAGACAGTCAGAGTCTTTGTTTATGCAACTTCCTTGGATCCTAACAGCACCTCACTTTGGCTTTCAGGCACAATCAGTTGCTATACCCTGCCACCACCATAATGCTCCATAATTCATTTATACATTGACCTTGCTCCCACAAATGTTCTCTACTGAGGGAGACACTATCTGTCCAAATATGGGAGAAGTTCTGAAGTATCCCCTAATCCAGACTGGGACTGGATTCGTGGGGATTTGGTAAAGTCGCTAAAGATCAGTGGCCCACTTCTCTATTAAATAAAATGCATTACTAGATTAAAGATTGATGAGAAAGTATTTAGCAGACTGGCCTGATTCAACAACCCAAACTTGCTTGCAGATGGGAATGCAACTCCCAGTTGGGTTATACACTTCTCTGGCAACAATTCCCAGGTCAGAGGAGGACATGGCCTGTCCCACCTCCCCCAACATATATCCCCCTCCCCTGAGCCACTGTGATTGGGGCTGTATAATAGAGTATACTATATTGCTGGAATTTGCACTGAGACCTTGTTTTGAATGTTAGGTGAGAAATCTGACAAATAAAAAAAGTGTATGCATTAAAAGTTTTCATTTGGAGCACTCTTCCAAAAAATAAAAAAAATCCACAAGTAAGAGAACAGAATGGGATGACTGAGCTCCAGTGGGACTGCAATGGTATGGAACCAACTGCTCAGACCATCATTATACCAAATGATGTGCTGCTTTATCATGCAGTGCAAGATGACTGGTCCAACTGTAGCAAAGCAAACTACCCTAAAGAAAACCTTGAAAAACTTCTGTACTTCTCACAAGTGAACAAGCAAACCTAATTCAGGAGTTTCCCAGCTCTGTGATGAATCAGACAGCTCTTCAAATGGAAATGGATAAGCCGACATGCCCATAATAGATTAAAAAGGAGGTGGGAAAATAACAATGTGACAGGAGCAAAGCCTAATTTTCTCAAGACATCACATTGCTTCACATCAGATTTCTCCTCCTCTCCCAGAAGAAGCTTAAACAATTTGTAAATTATTTCCTTCCTTGGCAGCATATGGTAAGACAACTTGCTGATCTTGCTTCAGTCATATTTGGGAGGAATTAATGTGCTAATCACAAAGGCATTTTCTGATGGGGATGCAATCTGCAGTGCTAATTGTCACACGTCTACTTTTTCTTCTCCCATGGATGAAGAAGAAGTAAGCAAACTACCCAATTGGGGTTCAGGGGTTCAGTTGGACAGTGCCAGAAATTGCTCCTCAGTTACCAAGAGGGACAAATGTATCCACCAATTCCAGTTTATTTCATTTTTACATCTTTAAAGACAAAGATAAAGGGACCCCTGACCATTAGGTCCAGTCGTGGCCGACTCTGGGGTTGCGGCGCTCATCTTGCTTTATTGGCCGAGGGAGCCGGCGTTTGTCCGCAGACAGCTTCTGGGTCATGTGGCCAGCATGACTAAGCCACTTCTGGCAAACCAGAGCAGCGCATGGAAACGCCGTTTACCTTCCCGCTGGAGCGGTACCTATTTATCTACTTGCACTTTGACATGCTTTCAAACTGCTAGGTTGTCAGGAGCAGGGACCGAGCAACGGGAGCTCACCCTGTCACAGGGATTCGAACCGCTGACCTTCTGATCGGCAAGTACTAGGCTCTATGGTTTAACCCACAGCGTCACCAAACTGGTCCAAAACGGAGTTGATATTAAGAGGAAACAACTTTTTGGTTCAACCGTTTAAGCAATACCAATCTCATATTTGCATAGACAACATTAAATGTCTAGGCATATTAATACTACTATATACCATCTAAATCAGCATCATTAAACATCAGCAAAATATATCATGAGGTATCAATAGATATTGACAGATGGGAGTCATTGAACCTGACCCTGTGGGGGAAAGTCAATGCTCAAAGTGATCATAATACCTAATCTTAAGAGGTATTCCAATTCACATACCAAGCAAATACTTTCACAAAATTAAATCTTTGTTTAGAAAATGTTTGGGGTTTTTTAAGTTCCAATAATATCTATGCAAAAAATGCAAAGACCAATAAAAGAAGGAGGATTTGGGATTCCAGACTTAGAATTGTATCATCAAGTGTATTTACTGTCAGATACACAATTCTGGAGACCCATAACTGAAAACAACTGTCCAAATTGGGCTACTTTGGAATATTCCTATGTAGCACCTTTAGAAAGATGGGCAGCACTTGGGTCTAAATACATTAATACTTAAGATGCTATTTAAACAATAACATCAGTTATTGGCACCACATGTCCAAAAAATATAAATTTGACCTTTTCTCCCACGACAAAACGACTTTGTGGAGAAACCCATCTTTTAAAATTGGAAAAGAAATGGTCGTATTGAAGAGGTGGGTGAATTTGTGTATATTAATGTTAGACCAGCTGATAAACAAAGAGGATGAATTTTATGCATATTCTGTTTTAAGAGACAAATACAGATTACCTACAAATGCTCAATGGCAATATCTCCAGAGAAAACACTTGCTAACCACCATCTATGGAACAGTAGCATTTAAAGCCTCAGAGACCCCAGAGATATTGAAGCAGTTATTACTAGCAAACCAATTTGATATACAGGTATTGAGGGAGGAATGGAATAAAAATCTAGAGATCTCAGTTTTGACCACACAGTGGGAAAATGTTTAAACAAGGGTGGCATCTCTGGACCTTAAATTGAGGCTCATACAACCAAAAATAATATTTAGAATATACTGGACCCCATTACATTTGTTTTAAAAAGGGTGATCTAAGGTATCGAACTGTTGGAGATGCAATAGGGATGATGCTTCTCTAAAACATGTTTTTTCATTGTCCTTTTTGCAAGATTTTTGGCAGAAGGTAACTGAAACTATCAGCAGAACTGTACGGAACAGCCTTACATTTACAGAGCAAAATATCCTTTTGAATTATATGCCCAGCACATGGGATCTTACAAAAGGACAGTTTGAGTGGACTCTTCATGCCCTTACCACAGCAAAAAGACTGATACGGATGAATTGGAAAAATAAAAATGTGGCTCCCTTCTACGATTGGATTGAAGACTTATACAAATTTGCAACATATGAACAACTTGGATATAAATGCAGGCTTGCCATGGACAAATTCAATGATATTTGGAATCCATTCTTACAAATACTGTAATAGGTTGAGTTCTGGTGAAGTACAATAACAACATTGCAAAGCAGGGGTCAGAAAACTTTTCCAGCAGGGGGCCAGTCCACTGTCCCTCAGACCTTGTGGGGGGTCAGACTATATAATTTTTTTGGGGGGGATGAATTCCTATGCCCCACAAATAACCCAGAGATGCATTTTAAATAAAAGGACACATTCTACTCATGTAAAAACACACTGATTCCCAGACCGTCCGCAAACCAGATTTAGAAGGCAATTGGGCCGGATCCAGCCCCCGGGCCTTAGGTTGCCTACCCATGTTGTAAAACATACAGTTTGGGGTGTTCCCCCCTCCCTCCCTTTACTTTCCCTTCTACACGGGTGCTGTTTCTCTTTTTATTTCTCTCTCTTTTACTGAAGTCTCACCATGTTTAGTGGACATATAATTATGTACTTTTAAACTTTCAATAAAGAAGTCTGAAAAAACAACAAGTAGGTGCACATAAAAATGCAAACCTACTCTTAATTCATCTCAAGGCATTCTATGGAATTTGTTCCCACAAGATGCAGAGATGATCACAGAATAGATGGCTTTTAACACTCAAGAGAAGAAAAAAGCTTTTTAAATGCTTAGAAATGTCCTTTGTTTGGAAATCATTTCTGCTATAGATTGGGCAAGGCCTTGCCTCATATTCTCTCTAGTTTGAATTTACAAATGAGTGAGTGCCATACAGCATGATTTGATTACTCTTCAAGAGAGGCATGAACAAGTATGTTTGTAGTTAAAAGAAGCTCTAACCACAGCAATCAGGTCTTTGAGTACCTACAAGAGGCTTTCATTTTTTATTTTATTTAAAAAAAACGTATTTAAAAATGATTTTACTTATAATTCCGTACATTTCAGCTCCATGAGTACTTTAAAGTGCAGAGTTGCCATATATTGTGAGATTCATTTTATCCTGGCAACAACTGAGAAGTAGGCTCAACTGAGGCATAATAGAGGGTGCGTAGCTTTCCCCTTGCCCTTTGATCTCAGTCCAGGGGTCCTGAATCAGGGCAACCCACCCCGGGCTAAATCCTGGGCTAACATGGGGGCCGACTGCCCTACCAAGGATCCAGTTCTGAAGTAGTTCAGTGAGGTGGGGTTTATGTTTAATTGGGTTTTGGAAAACCAAAACCTGCACACTAATTGAAACACAGATGGGAGGCAGGGAAAGGGGAACAGGGGTTTTAATTCTGCAGGGTGCTCCCTTTGCAAGCAACTTCTCTGCAGGGAAGTCGCTTGCAAAGCAGTGCCATGCAGCAAGCAAGATCTGTGTCTCTGTAGTGGTCCTGCTCTCTTGCAAAGTGCCAACCAGGAAGGGGAGTGAGGTTGCAGGTTCCTATCTTCTCATGATGGCCAGGGCTCTTTCGTACAGTTGCCCTACTCAATGCCTGCCTCTTCTTCCTCTCTGATGCCCTGATCCCTTACAGCCATCAAACACTCTGGGGACATGCAACTCAACATGTACAACAGCCCAGCAAGCAGCCAAACATCTGCAGTATCTTGTTTACACTGGATACACACATGGTTTACTGGGATTGTAAATGGCTACCCCATTCAAAACATTGGTTCTTTTAGTAGTGGATATAAAATAAGTCCTTGGAGTTTAATGTAGGCCTACTGGTTAGCATCTGTCAACTCTATAGTCCTATTTCCAAAATAAAACTCTTTGATGTGCAAAGAGAGCTTAATTTGAAGGCTTTGGGCAATTTTAAAATAGTTAAGATAAGGTCTATCCCTATCTGTGCCCTAAGATCAGCTTTCTCTGAGTAACACCTCATTCTGAAGGATGCAAGGTGAGAATGAGGGCTTTTTGGTAGTGGCCCCATATTTGCAGAGCACTATCACTATATAGGTTGACCTGGCATTTATATAAATGCCTCTTTGGCACCAAATAAAGCCCTTATTCCATCCAGGTTTTAAACTTGGCATTCATTTGTTCCTGCGCTCTTGTTCTCACCATGCTTTTCAACTCCTGGGTGCTATTTTCTGGGACTCTTAATTGTCAATAATATATGGCTCATGCTATGGCTGTGCTGCTTTGCTGCTGAGCCACATGGACCTGGTGACCTGGTTTTGATTTGTGAGCCACAAGAAAATAACTTCCAGTAGCACCTTAAAGACCAACTAAGTTAGTTCTTGGTATGAGCTTTCGTGTGCATGCACACTTCTTCAGAAGAAGTATCTGAAGAAGTGTGCATGCACACGAAAGCTCATACCAAGAACTAACTTAGTTGGTCTTTAAGGTGCTATTGGAAGGATTTTTTTTATTTTGACTATGGCAGACCAACACGGCTACCTATCTGTAACAAGAAAATAACTGTTTTAATTACCACACTATATTATCCATGTGTACCACAAATGGGAATTTATTTTTATTTTTTACCTGAGGGCCACAGTGGTGGGTTGGACAAGAGGCAAAAGTGTACAGATTAACACATGACCCCCCCCCCCACTTTCAACAGGCTGTTTTCTGCACACCCTGTTTTCTCTCCAGGCAGGCAAGAGACATTATCAGAGTTCAAGGACACATTCCAGCTGTAAAGACAATTAAGGTCGAGGAAAAATAGGGCTGTACACCATTGAAACTTGGGAAAGGACGGGGCTGAGGAGCTTCTTCTGACTTGGAGGGGTATCAAGAAAACATTTCTTTCTAAATTACCAGCTTGCTACTGTTTTTTTACACTGGAGTCGTCAGAGATTACGGTTTCAGTTCCAACCCCAATTAGCTGGGACAAAGCCTCGTAGAATTCAGTAGAAGTTACTACTGAACAGAAGTTACTACTGACCTGCAAGGACAGATCTTGATTGTCTCCCATTTTAAAATCTGCTTCTTCTTGAGCCAAGACCATCTTACTGGTAAGTCCTACAAGACCTGCTGCTCAGGATGCCTAGAGGTTATTGGGGTGGGGTATTGTTTGGGAGTTTTTGTTGGGGTAAAGAT
The DNA here is from genome assembly GCF_964188305.1 of Podarcis bocagei. Classification (NCBI taxonomy): domain Eukaryota; kingdom Metazoa; phylum Chordata; class Lepidosauria; order Squamata; family Lacertidae; genus Podarcis; species Podarcis bocagei. The sequence continues at coordinate 47,093,444 of NC_138140.1, read as the reverse complement.
TTAATTCTGGAGGTGCTTACCTTTACTCCTTTATTTATTTGCTGCTCATGATATAATGTTTTGTGTCTTTTTGCAAGACTTCATTAGGCATTGTTTGGGGGTCTTTAATTTTATTGTGTACTTACTGATACGGTCTCATTTCTTGTTCGTGGCACTTAAACTTTGTTATATTGATGTGATTATGCACATATTTTGATGTTGTAAGCTGCCTTGCACATGGTAGGGTTGTGGAAATGAGGCATATAAATAGATGCTGGTGGTGCTGTGCTCAGGTCCTGCTTTTAGGCTTCACTGGAGCATCTGGTTGGGCTCTTTGAGAACAGGCTTTATTCAGTAGGTTCTTCTTTATTTATTGGCTTTATTCAGTAGGTTCTTCTTATTAAAGGTAGTTTCAGCAGCGTCTCTGCATAAATCAGTTTTCTGTATCATCAATGCTTCTAGATGGGCATGATATAAAAAAATAAATTTATTAGTAATAGTAGTACACCCATGCCACGTCATGGCCACTTTGGAGAAGACTTTGCTCCTATTTCAACTTTAGTGCTAAAGTTCAGAACTAGAACACACTGTATATTCTCTAGATCTGTGCTCCAGAGATGTGGCACTTGGTGGGTTTTGGATTCCAAGCAGTGTGTGTGTGTGTGTGTGTGTGTGTGTGTGTGTGTGTGTGTAGATAAATATTTCTTCTCAGAGTTTTGACAACTTCTTATTGTCCTCTCCTTTTGGGAAGCTAATCTTCCCAAGCCTAGTGATGCAGAACTTGTCATTTGGCAACCTAAAAATCTCTTTGTCGGGACACAATGCAAAGAAGATTCCTTCTTGTTGGTTGTAGCAGCACACTCTTCAGAGAGTTTCAAATGCTCACTGAAGCATGGCCATGTTGGTTTGAAAGCTTGCAGGTCAGCTTTAATTAGAGCTTTCCCTAAAAAAGCTGTTGTGTTATTGTTCATGAGCCCCCCGCTCCCACCCCAACCATGCGCACACCACTTCCAGCATTGTAAGTGCAAGTGTTCACAATAAGGGACAACACACTGGAACATGGCTAATCCTCATTTCAGAATTAGCAATATAATTTCCATGGCGGTGTAATATTTCTCAGGCTGATGCTGGCTGTGGCAGAGGGGAGGGGTGTAGCTCCACATTGTAAGTGCTCAGAGTGAGGAGAAGAGACAGCAACAGTCAGGCAAGTATATATCATGGTGAAGGCAGCCCTGTTCAGGGAAGTTTTTAATGTGTGACATTTTGATGTATTTTTAATCTTTGTTGGAAGCCGCCCAGAGTGGCTGGGGAAACCCAGCCAGATGGGCGGGGTACTACTACTACTACTACTACTACTTATTATTATTATTATTATTATTATTATTATTATTATTATTGGAGCGAAGTCTAAGGAATCAGTCATGACCCAGTTCCTAACTCCTTCAAAAGGTCCAAGTGCACACCATGGTTAATGATAGGGTTGAAAAACCTTTTTGGTTTGATGGCCAGATCTTTGGGCCATCTTTGACAGCTTTGATAGAACCTCCTACCTATCAGTTATGGAATATTAAAGTTGACTAGTGTGGATAATGACCAGGGGCAAACAAAGGTGTCGTGACACCCGGGGTGGGGTGTTGCTACGTAGGGCACATGTGCGGCATCACTGTGTACAACACTGCACATGCATTGTACATAGCAATTTGCCGGTGGCACCACTCCAGCACTGTACGGATTGTGCCAGGATCCTCTGTTTGTGGCTGTAGCGGTGACGGTGGGATCCCACCATCGTCCGTACAGCGCTGGAGCAGCGCCACTGGCAAACCGCTATGTACAGCTTATGTGTAGCGGCGTTACATACAGTACATGTGTGCGATGCTGCACATGTGCTGTACATAGTGGTTTGCTGCCGGGGCCGGGATCCTCCGCTTGTGGCAGCAGCCGTGAACTGAGGATCCTCCACATGCTGCTGTGGTGGTGCGATGGCTGCATGCGCCACCACGAGCCGCTGCAAGGTGCCAGGCACGGTGCCAGGTGCCAGGCACGGGTGTCTACATGCCCCACACCTGACATCATCATCAGGTGCTAGTGCACATCATCTGGGGGAACTGGCTTCACGGGCCAAATTGGGTAGGTCTGTTGGGTCAGTTTCAGTCCATGGGCCAAATGTCCCCCACCCCTGGTGAGAGAATCAGCAGGGTCACTCTGTCTCAGTTCCTCTCACAACAAAGTAACCAACTGCATGTCCATAGTTCTTTCAGTCCTAAAAGCAGGCATGATTCTGGGTTTAAATGGTCATTTCATCCAAGCACACCTGAAGCTGCCCCCCCCCCGCCCCTTCTCAAGCACCTTGCCTCAGAAGGGGATATTTGTGACTGTGTAGAAGTAGATTAACAACTCTGGAACCTGGGAGTTGCCCTTAAGGAAAGGACCCACCACTGCCTCCTCCAAGGCTAGTGGAATCCCACTCCTCACTATGGTACATGGGACTCACTTTGGTAATCTGACCTCCCCCACCCTCACAAATAAATAAATAAATAAATAAATAAATAAATAAATAAATAAGGATGATAAAGTGAGGAGGAGCTGTAATAAACCCCTGGGTCCAGCAAGGGATTCTCCCCTCCAGAACTGGTCATATCACAGCCTCTTTCAAGTTAATAGGCACCACCACCGTAGAAAATTTGTCCTTGGCAATTCAAATTGCACAGCTCCTGACTAATCAACTAAAGATGACTAATAAGCCCAATTAACTTGATTAGAGATTGGGTGAAATTACTTGGGCCCCCATCACCACAGCATGTAGGTAGTATGTTGATGAAGTCTGGTCCATTTGCTCCTCTTCAGCTAACACTATCGCCATCTGGGTTTGCTTGCCACCCATTCATTTGTATATTTCAAGAGTTCACTAATCAGCATGGAGTGTTTATTGGTACACAGTGTCCAAGGCATTTTCTCATCCAATCAATCTTTTTTCATTGGTAGAGGAGATCCACTTTCTTCATTACACAAGGCATTTAAAATATTCTTCAGGGCTGTGCTAACTACTCTAATCCTCAACAGGAAATTAGAGATCTAATTTGGCAAAAACAACCAATTAGTATTTGTGGAATGGTCTGTATTGCTGTCGAACTGTACCCAGTAATCATGCTGGTGAAAATGCTTGCTTGCAACAACTATCCTTATTAAAGCTTACCAAAGTCTCTCCCCCCCCCCCCCCCGCCCAGATGTGGAGTTGCAACTGAACTATACTTTTCTTGGGTGCACATGTTTATATACCCCCCTGCACACAAAGACACAGACACAATTGACTGTCCCCCAGTCAACAAATACAAAGCCTTGGTTTTTATTTGACTTCTTGGAACCACATAGCCCATTACTAAGTGATTTTGCTTGTTTATAACATTACAGGTAAACCCAAAAAAACTATTCTGCTCATTATTGCTGGTTAAACCACTCTGGAAATTGCAGTTCTGTGAGGGGGAAAAGGAATCCCCTAACAATTCTCAACACCCATAACATATTACATTTCACAGGATTCCTTAGTGGTATGATAGTGTTTTATATGTATATGCCAATGAGGCCTAAGTAGTATATCTCACTATATACATAAAAATGTATGTAGGGCCTGTCATCAAACTGCAGTTTGGTGGTCACTCCAACATGATAAGAGGGTGGGCAGGCAGCCCAAGCAAGCTGTTTAATGGAGGGGGAGAGGTGCTTCATCGTGGAGGCGCAGGTTACAGCAACAGCCAAGGCAACATTTTTCCACCTTCGCCGCATCAAGCAGTTGGTCCCTTACAGTTCCTGTCCCAACCTGGCCACAGTGATCCATGCGACGGTCACCTCCAGGCTTGACTACTGTAATTCACTCTACGCGGGGCTGCCCTTGAAGCTGTCCCAGAAACTCCAGCAGATGCAGAATGCTGCAGTGAGGCTCCTCACGGGGTCTCTGCCATGGGAGCATATTCACCTAGTGCTTTTCAAGCTGCACTGGCTCCCGGTGGGGTACAGGGTCAGATTTAAGGTGCTGCTTTTGACCTTTAAAGCCCTTCACGGCCTAGGACCCTCATACCTACAAGACCGCCTCTCCCGGTATGCCCCACGGAGAGCCTCAAGGTCCATAAATAGCAACACCCTAGAGGTCCCGAGCCCTAAGGAAGTCAGATTAGCCTCAACCAGGGCCAGGGCCTTTTCAGCACTGGCCCCAACTTGGTGGAACGCTCTGCCTCATGAGACCAGGGCCCTGCGGGATCTGATTTCTTTCCATAGAGCCTGTAAGACAGAGTTGTTTCGCCTGGCCTTTGGCTTGGAATCAACTTGAACCCCTCCCCCTCTTTCTTTTTTTCCTTTATCCTTCTGTGATGGAACTACTGTTTGGGGACTTCCTCGGCTTTTTTTCTGGCCCACGTAGGACCAGTCTGGATAGTTGGCCTTGGTGAAGACTTGACGTTTTCATCCCCCAAAAAGTTTTTGATTTTAGTTCCTACTGAAATGAGGCTGCATTTTAATGTTGTATTTTAATCTTGTTTTTAAGTTGTATTTCAACCAATTGTTTTTATACCTGGTGTTAGCTGCCCTGAGCCCGGTCTTGGCTGGGGGAGGGCGGGGTATAAATAAAAATAATAATAATAATAATAATAATAATAATTATTATTATTATTATTATTATTATTATTATTATTATTATTATTTCTTCACAAACCACTCTGTGAAGCAATTCACACTTGCCCCGGATAAACAAAGCTGCAGTGAGGTTTAACAGAGGGAGAGGGCTTGGTCAGCTATGAGGGGACAAGCAAGGGAATGGGTAAGGATTAAAAGGAGAGCATTGGTCTGGAGTAAAGGGAGGAGCTGGCCAGGTATGGGGAAAGGGGGCATTGATAAAGTAGTTGGTCGGTAGCTGGGGTTGGCAAGTGGGGTGAGCAGGGGTGGCAGCCCCATATCACTTAAATAATGATACAGTGGTACCTCAGGATGTAAACGGGATCCATACTGGAGCCCGGTTCGCATCCCAAATGGAATGTAAGACGCGACGGCATGTCTGCGCATGCGCGGGTCATGTTTCACCGCTTCTGTGCATGTGTGTGATGTCATTTTGAGCGTCTGTGCATGTGGCAAAACTCGGAAGTAACACACTCCTTTATTTCCGGGTTGCTGCGGAGCGCAACTCGAAGGCGCTCAACCCGAAGCACATACAACTCGAGGTATGACTGTAACAATAATGAGCCATTGCAAGAAAAGCAGCTAATCACAAAACATTTGAGATGATTCAGCTCCCCCTGTAAAATTATATCCCAGATATGGTGGTGAACTAAAATGCTCCTTGGCTCTTCGTACCACAAAATCAATAGTGCAGTTTTCAAACAAACATATATCTAAATAATATATTTGGTGCTCTGTATTTGTGGCTTTGAGGCATTTCTGCAAGGAGGTAATAAAATAAATGAGAAAGTATTGAAAGGAAGGCAGAATAAACCCTTGTGCATTCATCAAGCTGATTTCATTTTAATTTTGTAATTATAAGAAATGATATCTGGGCTCAAACATATCATTTGTTTCTTTATTGGGACACAAGCATGGCTTGTTCCTTGAACTCTTCATCTTCTTATGATACAGGTAGAATTCTAAATTATCTCAGTGCTAGGAAGAAGAGCAAGAGAAGCTGGTAACAAAGGTGTGATGGAATAGCTCTTTCCAGCAACTAGCAGAAATATTCATACATATTGGAATTAATGACCACAGGATATGCATAATTGCACTTGCATAATGAGCTACAAAGGCATTGCATCATATTAAACTAGAAGTATTCTGTCTCTGGGAAAAGAAATACCTCTCAATAACATAGCAGAAGATGTTCAGAAGGATTTGCTACTGTTTGGGAAACATTTGAATGCTAGATCCTGGTCACTGAGAAGAATGCAAAACAGTGAACAGCTGCCACGGATACCCCCAAAATCTCCTCCCCACCTCCCCTTCCTCTCATTGTCATTATGACAAACAAGAACCACTTTGGGCTTATGCACAATTCCTCTTGTCCTGCTGCTTCCCTCCAGGGAAAACTTTTCCTTACTACTCAATCAGAGCTAACGGGCAGTTTGGGTTTTCTGTGGATTGCTGTTTGTTCTGATTTAGGAAGAGGGTGATTGGATGCCACTTCAATGCTCCTGCACTGATGTGGCAACTACTATTGAGACCCCAAATCTTAAGGGAGCTAACTCAAAACCTCCTGGTGCTGCCCAGGGCTCAGGGTCTAAGGTCATCTCACATAACTGACCAGTTCTGAATTCCAGTGGACTAGTGAGATCTGAGGCCAAACTGTTTGCAGATATTCAAGGCATTTTAGGGCCATCTGTGAAATTAGACAATGACCTCTGTTGCAACTGGGTGGTCATGTACAACCAGAGGGGGCACTATTGAACTGTTTTTCCATGACTAACCCCACACAATAACTTCTGGTCCCTGATATTGATGTTTGCAAATAGAGACCTCCTTTTCAAGTTAAAATCTGGTGTGAGGCTTAAAATGAAATATGTATATACACACATACATAATACTGTTATTCTACACACAGAGAGAGACACACACCATCTTTAACAAGATTATTTGACCCATGTATCAATTTTTGCTAACATCAGCTGCTAGCAGAGAAAATGCAGCTTCAGCTTTTGGACTTGCACAATTAGCGAAGTGACTCCTTTGACTTCAGTGCATGAGTAACCACAGCTTATCAGTTTGGTACAGCAAGGGAGTGTCACTGACAATGAATTTGCTGGGAAACACTCCTAAGCTGCATTGCTGCTCAATACACACTTCATAACCCATGTCAGCGAATAATCAAATAATATTATCAATACAGAGCTTGTGCGTCTCGCTGGGCTGAGCAGCAACCTGCTCAGTTTTCCATACTCTGTTTAACAATCATAGAATCATAGAGTTGGAAGAGACCACAAGGGCCATCGAGTCCAACCCCCTGCCAAGCAGGAAACACCATCAGAGCACTCCTGACATATGGTTGTCAAGCCTCTGCTTAAAGACCTCCAAAGGAGGAGACTCCACCACACTCCTTGGCAGCAAATTCCACTGTTGAACAGCTCTTACTGTCAGGAAGTTCTTCCTAATGTTTAGGTGGAATCTTCTTTCTTGTAGTTTGGATCCATTGCTCCGTGTCCGCTTCTCTGGAGCAGCAGAAAACAACCTTTCTCCCTCCTCTATGTGACATCCTTTTATATATTTGAACATGGCTATCATATCACCCCTTAACCTCCTCTTCTCCAGGCTAAACATGCCCAGCTCCCTTAGCCGTTCCTCATAAGGCATCGTTTCCAGGCCTTTGACCATTTTGGTTGCCCTCCTCTGGACACGTTCCAGTTTGTCAGTGTCCTTCTTGAACTGTGGTGCCCAGAACTGGACACAGTACTCCAGGTGAGGTCTGACCAGAGCAGAATACAGTGGCACTATTACTTCCCATGATCTAGATGCTATACTCCTGTTGATGCGGCCCAGAATTGCATTGGCTTTTTTAGCTGCCGTGTCACACTGTTGGCTCATGTCAAGTTTGTGGTCAACCAAGACTCCTAGATCCTTTTCACATGTACTGCTCTCAAGCCAGGTGTCACCCATCTTGTATTTGTGCCTCTCACTTTTTTTGCCCAAGTGCAATACTTTACATTTCTCCCTGTTAAAGTTCATCTTGTTTGTTTTGGCCCAGTTCTCTAATCTGTCAAGGTCGTTTTGAAGTGTGATCCTGTCCTCTGGGGTGTTAGCCACCCCTCCCAGTTTGGTGTCATCTGCAAATTTGATCAGGATGCCCTTGAGTCCATCACCCAAGTCATTGATAAAGATGTTGAATAAGACCGGGCCCAAGACAGAACCCTGTGGCACCCCACTAGTCACTCAGTTTTCTTAAAAACTCACTGGGGTGGGGGAAATGGGGAGATACTTTCCTAGACTTTAACACCATTACACACTAGCATATGAAAAAAAGAAGGAGATCAGGCCAGTGGCTGCCAACTCCTGGGGGAAGGGCAGTGGACACATTTGGAATTTTGAGAAAGCATAGTGGGTGCCAATTCCAAAATTGCTTGTAGTGGGGATGTGGCATGTGACACAACTGCTATCATGGGAGTGGCAGAGCCTGTGCAAACAGGAACTGAGCAAGAAGAGGGAACAGTTTCTTAAAAACTGAGAGGGTATTTCTTGAAAACTTTTCCTGAAGGACCAGGTGTGCAGCCTGGGAGTCATTTTGGACTCACAGCTGTCCATGGAGGCACAGGTTAATTCTGTGTCCAGGGCGGCTGTCTTCCAGCTCCACCTGGTACGCAGGCTAAGACCCTACATGCCCGCAGACTGTCTCACCAGAGTGGTGCATGCTCTAGTTATCTCACGCTTGGACTACTGCAACACACTCTGTGTGGGGCTACCTTTGAAGGTGACCCGGAAACTGCAATTAATAAAGAATGCGGCAGCTAGACTGGTGACTGGGACTGGTCGCCGGGACCACATAACACTGGTCCTAAGGAATCTGCATTGGCTCCCAGTACGTTTCCGAGCACAATTCAAAGTGTTGGTGCTGACTTTTAAAGCCCTAAACGGCCTTGGTCCTATATACTGTACCTGAAGGAGTGTCTCCACCCCCATCGTTCAGCCCGGACACTGAGATCCAGCGCTGAGGGCCTTCTGGCGGTTCCCTCATTGCGAGAAGTGAGGTTACAGGGAACCAGACAGAGGGCCTTCTCGGTAGTGGCACCCATCCTGTGGAACACCCTCCCTTCAGATGTGAAGGAAATAAGCAGCTATCCTATCTTTAAAAGACATCTGAAGGCAGCCCTGTTTAGGGAAGTTTTTAATATTTAATGCTGTACTGTTTTTAACATTTGATTGGGAGCCGCCCAGAGTGGCTGGGAAAACTCAGCCAGGTGGGGGGGTATAAATAATAAATTATTATTATTATTATTATTAGTATTATTAGTATTATTAGTATTAGTATTATTATCAGTATTATTAGTATTACTCCTGGTGCCATAGTAGGATAGGTAGGTTGATCAATGACTATTTGCTGATTGTGGGACCTCCAACGTCAGGAGCAGAATACCTTTGAACACCACATGTTGACGGCAAACAAAATAGGATGATCATCAGCCCTGTGAGTGCTCTTTGAATAGCTCATCTTCTTTTGTAGTCTTTTGGGAAAGCACACACATGCCTAATTGTTCCATAACATCACACACTTTCCCACCTAGAATCACCAGCCTTTTGTTCCTCTGGTTTCCAAAGTTTAGCAAGGAAAAACCACAATAGAATGTGCAGGCGCATACCATGTTGGTATTTTGCATTTTCTTTTTTTCTTCAGACCTGCTTCTCACTCAGGTTTGTCCTTGGATTTCTTTAAAGGAAACCGACATCACAGAACATGTAAAAAGAATGGGTTGCATGGAAGGGTGAATCACATGGACCCATGGAATAATCAGTTTGTTGTTGACTCTTTAGAGAAATGCTTTTATCACAGCTAATGTCTCTGCAAGGCACTGTTTACAAAGGACAACATCAACAGAGCTCTTGTGGGTCACCATTCCGAGAATTCACTCAAAAAAGCCTTTAGATGGTCTTCATTTGCCACTGAAGCCAAAATATCTGGTACAAATTGTTCTCACTGAAGAGAGCTTAGTGGGCACTCAGAATCTTTATGCAAGCTGCAATAATCAGGACAATACCCCACCCTCCCCAGTTTTCATTGTAATTATAACAAGCAATGCAACATGGTCACCTCTTTAAATCCTTAACTTGTATAAGTTTTTAATAGCAGAAATTAGCCCAGCCTTTGGAGCATGACCAACACTACCTTCAGCAGCTAAGGACTGAATGAATCACTGGCTCTTCCCATACTTTTTTCTTTTCTTTTTCTTTAATTAGGTTACATCTATCTATCTACATGGCTCAGAAGCATTATTTTTCACATATGTAGATTCAAAGGAATGCTGACAATCATCATCTCCACTTAAATAAATGCTAATAGTGTATTCAGTTACTGTAAAATGTGATTAGTACTTTCTTAAGGATCTGTTAAAGAAAACTAAATAAAGTAAATATTTTCTAATACATCCAGAAAAAATACCCTAAAGAAAAATATGGATACACAACATCACATGAGTGGAAAGGAATTGCATGGTACCCATATTATATGGTAATCAAAAATATTTTTAAAAGGCTACTTCCCATAAGCTTTAGCAAAGGTGAAAAATCTTTTTTTCCAGCACAGAGACCTCATCCTTTTCCAGGCAACTTTCTAAGCACCATGTGGGTAGAGCCAGTGGCAAAAGTTGCCAGAGCAATGGATGTAAGTGTTATACTAGTTTATACCCAGACCCACACACCCCTTTGTCCTCCGTTTAAGTAGGCAAAGGGCATTATCAGAGCTGTTGTTGTTGTTACAGTTAACTGCCTTCCAAACAAACATGTCAAAACATTTTACACACAAGTTAACTAGCAGCAGTTTTAAAACACAAAAACAATGAATACACACAAAACATAGCTGAAATTTTAGCTGGGAAAGCTTGTTGGAACAAGAAGGCCTTTGAGAATTTCTGGACGGCAGGTGAGGTCCAATTTTTAAGTGGATGAGGGGGACCATCTTCAAATATCTAAAGGGCTATCACATGGAGGATGGAGCAAACTTGTTTTCTCCTGCTCTGGAGGGTAGGACCCAAACCAATGGATTCAAATTACAAGAAAGGAGATTCCAACTATAAATCAGGAAGAACTTTCTGATAATAAGGGTTGTTGAGACAGTGGGATGGACTCCCTTGGGCAGTGGTGGACTTCCTTGGAGGTTCTTAAGCAGAGGCTGAATGGTGATCTACTTGAGAATGTATTATCTAGTTGAGATTCCTGCATTTGCAGGGGGTTGGATTGGATGGCCCTTGGGGACCCTTTCAACTCTACAGTTCTATGATTCCATAACTGTTTCTGGAACATGCAGATAGTGGGCACATGTTGTGTCTAGACGGGAATGCTATTCCATAGCTCAAGGACACATTTCAGCCAGGCAAAAACATAAGTCGGAGCATGAGAAGGTGTGGCCAGAGAAGAGTTCTGAGAGCCAGATAGGATGTCCTGGAAGGCAACATTTGATCCCCATGCCTAAGGTACCCCACTCCAGCCTTTCAGGAATAATTGGAATCTGGGGTCACATAGGAAAAGCTAGTGTTACATGCATTTCAAACATGTGCTAATACAGTAAAGTACTGCTTACAGTAAAGTACCTGGCTGTCACTGAGTGCGCAACAAGTCCATTGGGTGCTGCCTTTGTTATTTAGCCATAGCAAGCCCTCTCAGTGGTAGCACCACATTTGTTGGGCTGCCATACCCTCCAAGTGTCTGATATTTCAGGGACAGTCCTGGAATAACAGAAGCCATCACTGCTTCTGATTTGATCTCAGAATGTCAGTGCCCCTGCCAGTGCCCCACTGCTGAGCTTGGGGAGGAGGATTATCTGACGCTTGTCTTGAGTGATGGTGGCACTCTCTTTTGTCTCTCCATGGCCTCTCCATGACTGCCGCTGACAGCCACCTCTCTTGGGCAACTTACAGTGGCTGCTGGAAAGCAGGTGAGGAGGAGGTGAGGCTGCTGCCACCAAAGCCCAACCTTGCATGACGCACCAGCTCTGAGATGCAAGCAGAGGGCTGGGCCACCTTGGGTGGGAAGAAAGGGGAAGCGGAGCAAAGTGCAAGGAGTCTTCATTTTTAAAAATGCTTTGTGTATCTGCAGCCAATTTTGCCCCTTTCTAAAATTTATTCATTGGTATGTGTTTTTCTTTTCGTAAATGTATCAAAGTATGAAATAAAATAAAACCTGGATTAAGGGTTTTTCCTCAGGTGGAGGGTGTGTGTATGTTCTGTCCCTTTGGTGTACTAATGGTGGAAATTATCTGTTGGTGGGAGGAGGACAAAAAATGGAGGGGGGTCAGGTGGGGGGAGTGAGAAAAGTCCCTGTTTTCATCTGAGGAATGCTGCAGAGTATGTTGCTACAGTAACTCTACAGTTTATAGAGCTAATGAAAATCACTATTCAAAGCATGCTTCTGAAGGAGGCTTATGATGGAAATAAATCAAAATTGTGTTTTGGGAGAAATTTGCACTAAAATGCTGACTCACACAGCCACCACCTCTACTTCACCTGCCAGACTCCCTCCTGCTGCTTGCTGCTAACCTCTTTCCCCTTCCTTCCTTCCTTCCTTCCTTCCTTCCTTCCTTCCTTCTGTTCTCATGAGCCAGCTTTACAAAACGAAGCAGCAGCAGAAGCTATATGCTATGTGGGCCCATGAGCAGACTATCCATCTCTGCTCTCCTACTACTACACAGGTTGCTAATGTCACTTTTCAAAATGCAATATGATGTTCTGAAGCACACATCACCATCTGAGTCTAACTAATGCAATGAGCTGTGAAACATCATGAGCACTTTCAAAATATTTTTGGGTTGCTCCAGACTGCCACTGTTTCGTTGGAGGGATTCCAGTGCATACTGTTAATTTAGGAATGCAAAATGAGAGTGGATTAAAACTCTTTGTTGGCTTAGCACAACACATCCACTTTTAAAAGAATTGTTTCCCTGTGCCATCACCTTGGTCTTGGGAGGAGTCTCTGTTAAAGACGCCTCCTCCCAGCAGCTGTGCATTCAGTGCTGATGGCCACATTCTCCTCCTGCCAGCGGAAGAAGAAGAAGAGGAGGAGGAGTTTGGACTTGATATCCCGCCTTTCACTCCCCTTAAGGAATCTCAAAGCGGCTAACATTCTCCTTTCCCTTCCTCCCCCACAACAAACACTCTGTGAGGTGAGTGGGGCTGGGAGACTTCAGAGAAGTGTGACTAGCCCAAGGTCACCCAGCAGCTGCATGTGGAGGAGCGGGGAAGCGAACCCAGTTCACCAGATTACGAGTCCACTGCTCTTAACCACTATACCACGCTGGCTCTCGAATTTAGACAAGCTTTTTTCTTGGTTGACTATGTCAAGTGCTTGACTATGACTTTTCTATTTCAGCAGGCATTTTAAGAAAGTTTGCTGTTTTTTTTTTTAATTGATCTTATTTTTTTAAAATAATAATATTTATTAAATTTTCCAACAAATTTAACAATCCAACAAAAGCCACATTAAAAACACTATAAAATAATCAAACAGTCCAAATATTATGCCAAATTATAAATCTTTGGTTGACTTCCCATGCTCCGAGGTCAGGGGGTGGCAATCATCTCACATTTGTGCTGCTTCTCTTAATTAGTCCAGGTAATTCCCATAAATCAATCCAATGTTAATCCTTCGTTCATTTTTAACAGCCTCTGAGTTCATCCAGCAAGTGAGTGAAATCAAACAATATGTTTCTGTATGGGCGTTTATTTTCTCCCGTGTCTTTTGCTTTCCCTTCTTCGTACCTGTTATTATCCACTGCGATACGGCCCCAAATGGAGGAAATCTGGTACAATTGGCAGATTGTACCAGGCACATGTCCAAACCTCTTCATTTTATCCCAATCCAGAACAGATAAGCCCGTACTTTGGCTAGAAGCCTTAATTCCCATCTTCCGTTCTTAACAATCCATTAAAATTAATTTCAGATTCATAAATCTTTTCCAGGCAGTTAATAATTAGGTCAAAATGAGTCTTAAATATTACAATACTCTACAATCCTGCTTGCGTACATAGTCAATCGGTAGTCAGACTTTCCAGGGAGATTTGCCAAGTAAAAAAAGGAAATACAGTGGGGGTGGATTGGGAGTTTTCAAAACTGGTAGTTGAGCCGTATTTAAACAGATATATGGTTTAAAAAATGAAAAAAAACTTTCTGCAGTTAGGAAAGTGATGGAGAAATGTATTGAAAAATGAGGGTTGGATGAATGGTTAATATGAAGATGTAGGACAAATGTCTCACAAGTGAATCAGTATAATTGCGGTCTTAGGACACACCATGTATCCTATGCACCATGAATTGAAATAATCAGAATAGTTTGGATGCATGCACCATGGGATATGCTTTTTTTCCTTCTTCCCTGACACCCTTGTTTAACTGCTAAAACATTTTCACTGGTTTCCCATCTGCTGCTTGGTCAGATTCAAGTTCCTGGACCCCTCAATGGTCACCTAAGCCCTCTTATCCCAGCTTGATCACTGAGATCATCCAGAGCAGTATTGTTAGTTGTCTTATGTGTCTCAGAAGTTCAGCTGGCTTCAAGTAGAAGCTAGGCATTTGATGCCACTGGACCAATGCTGTAGAGTACTTTTCCAGAAGAGATTTGGAAGTCATCCAACCACATCTGAAAGTTCTCCATCCTTGCTCCATTGCCTTAAAAGCAGCGTGTTTCAGTTTAAAAAAAGATAAAGAAATTTGGTTGGGGAATATCCAGCTACGTTCTTTGACATTCCGATCTCCACCTTACTGTTTTTATTGCTATGTTTTCCCCAACCCTCTAGCCAATATTACAATATTCTATTTTGAAATATGAATCATCTCTTATACAGGATTGCATTTTGCTCATACCAGGATCACCAAGGGGTTACACTCACAAATTGAGCATGCTTTCATATTTGTTAAAAGATTTTCCTTTTTATTGGTTTAGCTGGTTGATCATTTCTCTTTTGAGACAGAATGACAATTTTGGAATACCCTCGGTAAGCACAAGCACCCGTTCTTTCCCCCAAAGTGCAGCACTGCAGTAATAGTACAAATTTTAAAAGTTAATAATTAGAGGGGCGGGGGGAAATGGGGAAAACTGCCAAAGTAAAGACTGATCAAGGAAGCAAAAAACTGTTGAGGAGGTAAATACAATGTGCCACTGAGATGACTCCATAGAAAAGGAGACTAAGGGGCCAATCATATTCACAAGAAGCTGGTATAAAGCAAACTGGTGTGAATTAAGCTGGCATAAAATTGTCCCAGATACAAGCCTCATTCAGCAGTGGGACTGCTGCTCCTCTGCCTAAGCATGGCAAAGGGAAAGGGTGTGTGCAGAGCACTGTCTAGTCCTGTTGTGTTGGAGGGGTTTCAGTTAGTAAGATTTGAGAATGTGGACAAGGCGACCACTTGCACCTCTGGACCCTTGCCCATCTTAGCGGATATAAACTAGCAGGGAAGAGACAGCTGGCTGGGCCAGGGAGGTGGTTAATGCCTTCCTGCAAGAGAGGACAGTCCCTGCCTACTTGAAGAAGGCAGTAGTAAAAGCACTCCTCAATACAGAACAGAAAATATAACTACTGGCCATTTGCTAATCACCCCTTCTTGGGCAAGGTTATTGAGTGGGTGGTCACAGGCCAGATCCAGGCGCTTTTGGAGGCCTGGTGCGGCGAGTGCGTCCTGCTGTCCATGGGGGTGGGGCGCACTGTGTGGAGCCTCTCCACTGCCTCCCTCTCAACTGTAGGGTGGCTGAGGGAGAGGTGGAGGGCAGAAACAAGTCACACACTGCCATTGGCTCGGGCACACTGCAGGCCCCGCACTAAGTGCCGGCCCCCGCGGTGTCGCACGCCAGCTGTATTACCTTACATTTGTGGACCGAACTAAAACGTTTCGGGAGCTGGTTTTTTTTTAAAAAAAAAAACCTAAACAAACAACAACTCATATTTTTGTCATTTTGTCACCCTCCCCCTCAGTGATGACACCGAGGGCGGTCCACCCCCCCTTCCTCTACCACTGCTTGGAGGAAACTGTTGTTCTGGATCATTTTCCTGATTTTGGCGGAGAATCTATTTTGGTCACCCTGTATGATGACTTCTGTTGGGAGAGACATGGGAAATGTGTCATTGTTAATTCTTGACCTCTCAGTGGCTTTCTGTACCATTGACCATGATATGCTCCTGGAGTAGCAGTTCAAGTTATGGGTGGATGGCACTGATTTGCAGTTGTTCTGGTCCTACTTGGACTATTGTTTCCAAAGGGTAATGCTCGGTTTTCAATTTTATCCTCCATGCTGTTTAACATCTACATGAAACCACTGAGTGGGGTAATCCAGAGTTTTGGAGTACATTGTTAACAATATGCTGATGACAGACAACTCTATTTCTTTTTAAAGCGGCAGGTGAGGCATTGGATGGGCTGGACCATTGTCTTGTCTCAGTAACGGACTAGCTGAGAGCCAACAAGCTGAAGCTCATTTGAGGTAAGACTGTCACTGAATGGTTCCTTAGACTGGATGGATAGGATGTTGCCTGCTCTTGATGGAGTTACACTTCCTCTGAATGAGTGGTTATTCATCTTGGGGGTCATTTGAGGCTCATGTGGCCTTGGTAGCATGAAGTGCCTTCCATCAACTCTGGCTGGTGTCTCAGTTGTGTCTCTATCTGGACATAGCCAAATCCTAGCTGTGTCTCTATGGGCGATGAGAACAGGGCTTTTCTGCAGTGGGTTCCCTTTTGTAGAAAGCTCTTTCCAGGGAGGCTCACCTTCATTATCCATCTTTAGGCGCCAGGTGAAAATGTTCCTCTTCAACCAGACTTCGGCTGATTAACATTTTATTTCCTTGTTCTTGTTTTTAATTACATAAAGTGTTACCTCAGGTTACATACGCTTCAGGTTGCATACGCTTCAGGTTACAGACTCCGCTAACCCAGAAATAGTGCTTCAGGTTAAGAACTTTGCTTCAGGATGAGAACAGAAATCATGCGGCATGGAAGCAGCAGGAGGCCCCATTGGCTAAAGTGGTGCTTCAGGTTAAGAACAGTTTCAGGTTAAGTATGGACCTTGGAACGAATCAAGTACTTAACCTGAGGTACCACTGTA
Source organism: Podarcis bocagei (assembly GCF_964188305.1). NCBI lineage: Eukaryota > Metazoa > Chordata > Lepidosauria > Squamata > Lacertidae > Podarcis > Podarcis bocagei. The sequence continues at coordinate 47,076,710 of NC_138140.1, read as the reverse complement.
TTGTGTTTCTATTTTGTATTATTATGCTGTGAACCATCCAGAGATCTTTGGATAAAGGGCAGTATACAAATGCAACAAACAAACAAACAATATAATAAATAATAATAAACAAGATCATGTGACTGAGCTGCATAGGCTTGAGATCCAGCCATTCCCTCCCCACCTCCATCCCTGCTACACACCCATAACACTCCTTCTGAGGAACTTTCTGACCTGGGAAGGACAAGTTACCTCACTGTATATTTGGCTGAGCCTGACTGAGCTGGGAATCAACCATCTGAGCTGGAGATCCACTAAATCCTAACCTGTTTATCTAGGGGGACTTACTATAGGTTCCCCCCCCCTTAGCAATTGTTTCCACAACAACCTTTTGCATTCCCTACAGAAGAGATGAGGAACCCTTTCCAGTATTTCCAAATGGCAATATTTCAGAGGCCACATACCTGTGGTGGGTGGTGCCAGAGGCAAATGTTTGGGGAGGGAACATAAGATAATATTGTACAATAGACTACATTTACTACTACACACTTAAGGATGGGGAAGAAATTCAATTCAGTTTATATTTAAAGCCACTCCTGTCAAAACAGCATGAGAACCATCATGGAACAATCTATCTGAGAAGATAGCCATTTCTCAAAAATTGCACTTACCTGCATTTTGCGTTGCAGTTCTTTAACCAGCGAAAGTTTATAAAAATGAACATATAAGAGAGGGGAATACGTAAAATGAATATATTACTGGAAATAGCATACAAAAGGCATAATATTAAGATAAATTGCTTGAAAAATGCATTTGAAGTCAACAAAACAGCATATAGAAATGTGTTGATTTGGAGAAATTTGCACTAAATGCTGAAGAATTTTCATGAGGATTTTTATTTTTAAAAAAGAAAAAGCGCTGCAGAAATGTGGCATACTGAATTTAAGACTGGGAAAATGAGAAACCAAGAGAACCCAAGCTGACGCATTCGTAATTCAGTTCATGCAAATGCCAGAGGTTTTTACACATGCACATATCCCACCACACTCAATTGATAAGAGGCCTTATCATAGCACAAAGACACATGGTAGGTTGCCCCAACCCCTCAGTCATTTTGCTTGCCATTTTCTGAAACTTTTCCAGCTCTCTACTATTCTTTTTGAGGTGCAGAAACCATATTTCTATATGTACATTTTCATACTAAGACTTATTTTAAGCCACTCTCCTAATGATCCATAATACAGAATTCATATTTTCCGCAGAAACTGCAATTCAGGTTTACTTGGAAGTGAGTCCCAGTGAATATGCATTTCTATTGCACTGAATTTAATTTGCTTCTGAGTAGAAAGAAAGAAAGAAAGAAAGAAAGAAAGAAAGAAAGAGAAATTAACAGTAGGTTGCGTGGAACTTATTCTCGAGTAACCAGAGTAACTTATTCTTGTGTAACCACAAAATTTGATTACTGCAATGCACTCTATGAGGGGCTGCTCTTGAAATTGGTCCAGATACTGAAGTTAGTGCAACCACAACTTATTGTACATTTTTGAAGCAGCTGCAATAGTTGCCCAGACAAGGTTGAATATGTTGCTTCTTGCTTATATGCTGACGGGCCAGGCTACATGAGTGGCCACCTCTCTCTTTACACTTCTCTCTGCCACTATGCTTCCAGACCGAGAACCTCCTAGTGGTTCTGCTATTTGCTCTGTGACCACCAGTAATATGGTTTTCATTGTTGTGGCCCTATTAACATGGAGTTTGTGCCCATTATAATATAATTTTGGTCAATAACCAGTAGAACCCATTGTATATAAGGCATGACAAGTGGATTTGGAGGAGTCTGGCTGGTTCAATCACATTGGGCACAGAGCCTCGGGGGTGCCACAGGGAACTCTACAACTATAATGTAGAATGGAAGGCAAGAGGTTCCAAATTTTAATGTTACACAGGGTGCCGCAGAAATTTAAGATCCCAATGTCTTTCATGGAAGGCAAGCACTAACAATCTATGTTTAGGATTCATATGGAAGATTGTTTTTATTTACTCAAGCTTTTTCCCCCCAAAAGAAATTTGTAATTATTGTCCCCTGGTCATTTTATACTGTTAGACTTTAACTGTGTTAGTCAATGTATATGTTTTATACTCAATTTTGTGGTTTTCTCTACATTGTCCTGATATATATTATCATATGAGTGGTCTATAAATTTCTTAACATAATTGAATAACTATGAATAGGATTGCACTCTTTTTCTTGTTTGAGGGAAGATTGGTCATACCAGCAAGTTATTTATGGATATGATTAACTCTCCAGAGGTCATGGAGTAAGTGCTCATGATTTTGGAATGGGGAACACATCAGCAGGGAAGTCCAACTCTGACAGCAAACCTCCCAATTAAATTCCTAATTGTTTGTGAAAAGATCTAAATGATGCATGCAAGACCAGCATCTGCTCAGGAGCCTGGAACACTCTTGCTCTGAGGTGAAAGTATTTTGGTCAGGGAACCTGGACAAAGTCAGATGAAGAAGAGAAGTGTGCTTAAGGATGCAAAATCCATTTGGAGATAGAAAGTAAAGGCAGCTAATGGGACTTAAGAGTTCTTTTACTGTCCCTAGTGCAGAGTCCCAAACCCCACACTAAGGCTCAGCTCAAATGCCTTTCCCTAATGTTGCAACAATGCTCACAGGCATAATGGGGGGGGGGAGATTTTGATGAATTATCAGAGGGCCCCTCCCCTGCTTTTTATTTTGCTACATAATACTGTAGCCTTATGTTAAGCTTGTGATATACCGGTATTAAGACCCTGATATCCTTTTCACACATACCACTGGCAAGCCAGGTAACCCCCATTTTATATTAGTGCAGCTGGACCTACCAATTGTCCCTATTGAAATTAATTTTGTTTGTTTGGGCCCAGTTCTCCAACCCGTTACAGTCATATTGAATCCCAATTCTGTCTTCTACAGTGTTAGCTACCCCTCCCAGTTTGGTGTTATCTGCAAATTTTATGAGCATCCCCTCAGCTTCATCAAAGCAATTTATAAACACATTGAATAACAGCTGGCCCAGACAGAACCCTACAGCACCCCACTTGCCACTTTTTTCCAGAATGACGAGGAACCATTCTTAGGGTTTGGTCAGTCAACCAGCAAAAAGTCGACCTAACAGTTTCCTCGTCAAGCCCACATTTTATCAGTTTCTCTGCAAGAGGGTAATGAGGATCTTTGTCAAAGGTTTACTGAAATCAAGATACACTACTTCCACAGCATTCCCCTGATCCACCAAGCTTGTCATCCTACCAAAAAAGAAAAAAAGAAATGAGATTAATCTGGTATGACTTGTTTTTTGAGAAACCCATTCTGGGTCTTAGTAATCAAAGCATCCTTTTATAAGTGAACACAGTCTGACTATTTAATTATGTGTTCTGGCTTGCCCTTAGATTTGACATTCCATTAAAGGTGAAAAACACTTATCACCACCCACATGATGCAGGCAGAAGGTGAGTAACATAATAATTACCTTTAAAATATTACTTTGGATTCCCTCTCTTTTGTCTTTTTACTCCAGATATAGACTGATCTCAAAGGAGAATGTCTTATTGCAAGAAATTTTGTTTCTGTTTCATTCCACCTTTGGTACAATAATAATAATAAAATAATACAGGGTTCATTTTAATAAAATTGTATGATATTGCTCACCCATATTAGGGTTTTTCTTTTTCTTTGTTACACTGTCTGTTTGTTCTCGGGTTGTAATTTCAATAGTTTCTTTGTTACTTGATCCAATTAGCTTCAGTTCTTCACAGTGAAGGCTTTGATAAGGAGCGAGGGCGGGGGGAGGAAGAGGGGATCTCTCATCTTTTCATCTCCATCTGGCAACAATTGAAATATCTTTGAAGTCCAAATTGTTGGGTAAGAATGGCAAAACACAGGAACAAATGTCACAACCAATTTCTTTCTTAGCTGAAGACTTGGATGCAAGTTGCCTTATAATGAAATAATTACACTACACAAGTAATTATCTTAACCCAGTTTGTCATAATTCAAAATTAATGTTAATTAATCTTCTGTTTTCAGGAGTGTAATTCTACACTAACACCCGCTAACATTTTTTTTATTACAGTTTTTAAGTACCTTTAAGTACATTTGACAATTCCATCTTATAATATAAATACATAGCATGAAAGAAAAATTTCTATGGTACATTTTTAATGTATTTAGGTAAATCTTCAATTCCTCTTCATTTGGAGCATTTTAAAGGTTCCATGCCCAGTGGCTTCCCAGTTCTGAACCTTAGTAATTTTACTTCTCTCCATTAATACTTCCTTCCTATGATATTCCAGCATTAGTTACTTGCAATGCTGAAACGGCAAGTCATTTTTCACTTTAACTTGGAGTGGGATTACTCTGAAAAGTGGCTTGCCTTTTTGGCCTATAAACTTTCAAGAAACCCTTGGCTCTTTAAACCCCCCCCCCCCATTGTGGTTTCAGAAATGACATGAAAGTATGCAAGGGGAGTCATTAACTCCACTTCAGTGGTGTGCAGTGGAATTTTTTGTAGGAAAACAGTTAGGGCCAGAGGTGCCAGCTTGCAAGGCTGGGGTGTGTGTGTGTGTGTGTGTGTGTGTGTGTGTGTGTGTGTGTGTGTGATATTGCAAGCATGAGCATCACATCTCCCTAAATTGGGCAGAAGCTTCATGGGCTTTGGGAAGGAGGAGGTAGGCCTCTGAAAGGATGTTGGAGCCCTACTGTCTCCTTCCCAAAGCTGGGCAGGTCCCAGTTGTAGCATCGTGCCTCCCATCCTAAGTTGGATAGAAGCTTCCTGGGCTTTGGGAAAGAGGCACCAGGCTTAAAAAAAATATTATTCTAATTTACTAGGTACATTTAATAGAACTAACCTGGTCCTCCTAGTCCACTGACCACATGTCACTGCTCCACTTTAAGAACCATTGCATTAGTTCATTCAAATTATTTAAATAGTTCTCTTTGGCCTTATATAGACTGCTTTTTTGCACCATTTACATCTATCTAATTGAAGCAGGGAACTATGTAACAATTCTTTAATCCAATCAATGCCTGCAACACCTGTAATCTCATGTGTCAACAGTTTTGTGCCGGTTCTGCTATCTCATTCAAATGAGATTTAAGATATGTAATCCAATATCTAATCTGATCACTATTTTTCATGTCTGTTCAGCTCCTTTACAAAAACAAAAACCCTTCTTAACCCAAACATGGTTGAGCTTTCAATTGCTTGAACGAAAATGCAACGTGAAGGGCTGTGTTCTAACACTTTTCATCCTCAATAGGGTTTCAGAATTCATTGCTTGGTTTTGTTGTTGTTGTTGTTAAGAAAAGAAATAATAAGAAATACTTGGACATGTATACTAATGGCTCTGGCCCTATATGCCTGACGAAGTGTCTCCACCCCCATTGTCCAGCTCCAAGGGCCTTCTGATGCTTCCCTCATTGCAAGTAATGGAGTTACAAGGAACCAGGCAAAGGGTTCATGGTAGTGGTGTCTGCCCTATGGAACATCTTCCTGTCCTGTTAGATGTCAAGTAATTAAGACATCTGTATAGAGAAGGTTTTAATGTTTGGTGTTTAATTGTGTTTCTATATTGTGCAGAACTCCACATCACCATCTAGTGTCACAGTGTCAGAATGCATAAACAACACATATAAAGTGCTATTTCTTTGCCAATGTAGCTGAGTCCCAAGTTATTTATAAAGACGTTGAACAACTGTGCACCTTACTTGTCACTTTCTTCCAGGATGACTCAGAACCATTAATGAGCACTGTCTGGGTTTGGTCAGTCAACCAGGTACAAATCCAACAAACAGTTACCTCGTTCAAAACACATTTCACCAGCTTCCTCACAATAATATCATCATGAAATACAATCCATATAGAAGTAACCTGTGCTGCATCTTGCATAACTTTTTTTTGGGGGGGCACACATACATGCATGTGCATTTGTTGATGTGTTGGTATGTATCTGAATTGAGGTTTATATATCTTGGTGCAACCCCCTCAATCCTGTTAATGGTAACAGTTCTATAGATTTGTTCTATTTGAAAGTAGCTTCCCAAAATCCCCCCCCCACACCCTTCAATGTACTGTTTTCCAAGCTTTCTATTTAAGCAGGTTTGCACGGCTGCTGAAATGCTGTACTATAATTAGCAGCACACAAATAGGAAAATAAAGAATGCCTGTATTTAATCTTCCGGGAAAGAAAGTTGGGGCAGAACAAAGCATTTTCTCATTTGGTGTAAGGAACTCTTTTCAACCAAAGGGCCAGATTCCCTTCTGTGGACTATATTCCTTCATTGGGAATAAAGCCAAAAGGCAGAACAATAAATACAATTCTCACAAAGACATATTCAAGTCAGGCAAAAACACCCAATGAAGATGCAAAGCAGTGTTGATGAGGGGTGTGGCTTGAGAGGATATGTGGCCTGCCAGGGACTGACTGAACACTGAGGAATGGTGGTTGGATTCTGATGAGTGGGCACTGGGAAAAACGGGGGTTATAGACTGACTTGGAAGAAAGAATCACTGATCTGGAGGAGCCTGTTACAGCTGGGAGATGTGAGGCAGAGGAAGAGAAGCTGCAGAATTGGAGAGGAGAAAACAGTAGGAAAGAAAGATGGGTCAGGCTGGTGTAGAGTCAGGGGTTTCTACACCTCCTTCTCCTGCCTCAACCTCTCCTGTCCACTGTCTCCCAGGAACAGAAGAGGATTGAAAATAGAGGAGCAGAAGTAGGTTACACACAGGCAGAGACTTCTCCAGCTTGTGCGCAGCTTGAGTGGGGGAGATACGTAAACTGAGAATGGGGGTGGGGCCTCTCTGTTCTGGCAACTGCTTCATCAGGTGCACACCAGGGTTAGGAGCTGCTCTGCCTTTTCTTGCCCTATCGTGCAAGAATGTCCCTCCAGTCTTAAAATAATCAGGTAATATTGGGGAAGCATCGCAGGACAACTAATAGATTGGAAGGGTGTATGGATGGCCCAGTATAAACTATTAATGCAGGGTTATTGTATAAATAACATGTTGCAGGGCGGGAGACGGGGGGCAGGGATGCACCCTTCTAGTGCTGACCTGAAACACCAAAGATCAGTGTTAGGAAGAGGTTATCCCACCCACCAGAATTTCAGGGAATGCAGGTGTAGCAGCTAAGTGGGCATATATGCCACTTAGCAATGTGTAAGGTATAAGGTACATTCTGTTTCCTGTCCCCCAAGCATACGAGCACTAACAATAGTTATTTCAGAAAGCACATGACAGAACTTAAATAATTGTAGAGGATAAATCATTTTATCTGTCTGCTGGTCAAGGTACGAACACCATCTCTTCAGGGTGACATTTTCCTTGGCCATCTTCAGAGCTCTACATATTAGTGAATGTATCACTGTGGGTGGCAATTCAAGGCAATCTAAGAGCCATCTCTTGGAGGACATTTCCCTGAGTTTGGCCTCAGGTACCATTACGATTTGCTGCTCAAAGATTGATCGGCTGGGCAGAGGTGCCATGCTAAACTTGGCAGTGTCCTCTCAGGAGGGCCCCTCCCCCCTCTGTGACACCTCCAGGTTCCTCCGGAGAAGGCCACCTGGCCCAAGACCATTGCTCATCCATGGCCTTACCTGGCCAAATATCAGTTTTCCAGGGGTTCCAGGGTTTTGAAAAAAGCTACCACCATTTGCAGCCCGGACCCTTCCCCAGATTTGGCCTTCCAGTGGCTAGAATTAAATTCCTCAGGGGATGGTGCTCTGAGTCATACAAGAGTTATGTGTCCCAGTGCACCTGATCTCACATTATCTTGTTCTTTGGTTTGCAGGATTATCACCTAAGAAGGTCTGGATTTGCGGGCACAGTATTGTGCATTGGGCCCACGCTCGTGCAACAGAATCCATCTGGGAAGAGAACCTGGGTTTTCCTTCCTACATACAGATATCCTGGATCACTCAGAGGGGAATGAGATGGCATCACGTGCTGCCACTTCTGACAAATCAAATCTCCTTGTCGGGTCCACCTGATTTCATTGTCTTCCAGGTGGGTGAGAATGAGCTGGGTGAATGGAGAGGCGTTGACCTCACCAGGGCCATTGCTGAGCACTTGGAGACCTTACATGCTCAGTACCCACAGATCATCCTTTGCTGGTCTTATCTGCTGGAGAGGCGGTTTTGGTTTGGCCAGGGGGGTTGCATCCTCCAGCAATCTGTCATGAATCGAGCCAGGAGGAGTGTAAATCGTAGAATAAAGCGCAAGGTGCAGTTCATGGGTGGTATGGCAATTCGGCACCCTAATATTACTTTGAAAAATGAGGCCATATTCAGACGTGATGGAGTGCATCTGACTGACATGGGTAATGATATTTGGTTGTCTGATCTGGTGGGATGCTTAAGGTTTTGGCTTCAGATATGAGTGGTTTGAGTGGTGGTTTAGGCATTGTATAGGCATAATCTTGGTTAGAGGGGAGGTTGTGGTCTCTGCCTGACACCTCCAAAATGGAGCATCCCATTGGAGGAATCCAGGGGAGATGCTTTCAGCTGGCCTGCCTGCCAGAAGAACTTACATTTTGGGGTCAACCAGAAATGAGGGAGTTCCTGACCTACATCAAGGAGTAACTCCCCAACTTGATTGCGCTTGGGGAGTGCTAAGTGCTTGATTTGAGTCTACACAACACCTATGCCACACCTCTTACATCTACAGTCACTAAAGTTGTGGTCTGATTTCACCCAAATAATGGCTGTTGTGCCTCTTATTCTTGCGGAGGACCAAGCGGTAGGGGGTAATGCCTTGCCACACTATTTTAGGAAATGCTGGTCTAGCAGCTAAATGCCACTTAGCAATGTGTAAGATATAAGGTAGATTCCCTGCCCCCAAGCATACCAGCACCAACAACATTTATTTTAGAGAACATATGAGAAAACTTAAATAATTGTGGAGGATATTTAAAATCTAGAACCAGCAGAGCAAAATGGATTATGCTGCTTCTACTCTGCTAGTCACAAAGTTTATTTCCATGCTCCATCCTGTTATTGATTCCATTTAGACAAAGAACACCTTCAGTGTTATTCATCTGGTACTGGTTTTCATGAGGGGTTTGAGATAGTGCCACAATTATACCAAATACTTAATCACCTTTGAGCTCTGGGATCTCTTTATATGCAGATTTCTCCTTGGCCTGAATGGGAGTTTTAGTGGGTAAGGAAATGTCAGAGTTTGGTTCAAGCACTATTAACATCTTCCTGTACCCTTTGTGTGATAGCTTGCCAGTGGCGTGATTGGCAGGGAAAAGTGATTGTAATGCTTTTACTAAGCCTACATTAAGCTGACTGAAAATACAAGATTGTTCCTTTTGTAATACCTGGCTGCCTTATGAAATAAGTGGCATTTCCCATAAAACTATTTATCCAGCTTGGTATTTAAATAACACACCCTCTCCCTTCCTGATGGCTTAAAAGTTGCAACAGGGGTGTCCCAGGCACTGAAAGCAGCAATCAGGGCATGGGGGCTCCCAAGTAAGCACTTGGGAAATATGATTGGGTCCAGATTTTGGATTTAGCAGTGGAGGATGATTGAATATCCATCCATGTATCCAGTGAGCATTGGACATTATCACTTTTCAGCTCATAAATATCACTCTTAGCTATTACACCTGGGGTCTGGGTTCTTCTGCCCCTTTAGCTGACCACCAGGACCCTCCCTGGCCCACCTAGTCCAGCCACACCCCTAACTGGCCCTGCTTCCACGCCACATTGAATGCTTTTGCTTTGCAATAATGTTTCTTCAGAACTCTGATACATTTTCCTAGATAGAAGATAAGAGAGGGTTGAGTGTGAGTGTATAGCAACTAGCCTACTGTACAATGGTAAAACTTGAATTTGTTGCTTTACCTGCTTTTGTCTCTTACCCTGCCTAAAACTGGCATTGGCCTCTGGAAGGTTTCCCAGGAAGCAACGTGGCTCTCTACCTAAAAGGGTTCCCTACCTCTTCTCTTGCTACATTTCAAGGCCAACATTACTGAACATGTAAGAGCTAGAATCCGATAAAACCTTCACTCCCAACCTTTTGTGCTCAATAATCAAATGTGTGACACATTAGGATCAAAGCACCACAGGGTTCAAATACCATGCAAGTTGACATGTGTAGAGACATAAATGCAGTGATAAGAATGTAGGTGTGTGATCCAGAAGAACCAGGGAATTTGTTAGCAGGTTTATAGAAGGAACTGAGGTACAAAATCTGGTGACATTCTCATTGAATTGAGATGAGGCTCCAAGTTTTAAACATTCTGCATTTAACAATTGTTTCAATCAAGGAAGGGCATCACATAGTTTCAGACCATTAGCATATTTTCCCCCAGAATGGTTTACACTTCTGGCAAGTCACTTTTTCTTTATGCATGATTTTAAATGTGCAGATCTATATTAATCAATAAATTTGAAAACAGGCCTTAAATTTTTGCTGCAAACCTTGACCTTCCCCACAATACTCTGACACTCTTGTGCAGTGCTTTTCCCCCTAGAAAAGTAGATGCCAGTATGCACTATGAAGTTGTTACAGTAAGTGCAAAAAAGAGAGGGAGATGCCAGTACTGCGTACCCTTGAGTACCCCCTGAAGAAGAAAAAGCACTGTTACAGTAAGTGCAAAAAAGAGAGGGAGATGCCAGTACTGCGTACCCTTGAGTACCCCCTGAAGAAGAAAAAGCACTGTTCTTGCATGGCAAGGCATCCCCCCAACTCTTTGGTCCTCCCCAATACCAAGAATAAGAGACGTGACAAGAAGTATTTGGGTGAAATCAGACCACAACTTTATTGATTGTAGGCTTGGCATAGGCATTGGGTAGACCCCAACGCGCTTCCAGCCTGCCAGCTGAAAGAACTTGAGTTTTGGGGTTAACTGGAAATGAGGGAGTCCCAGACCTATATCAAAGGGTAACTCCCCTACTGGACTGCATCTGGGGAGTGCTGTGGCCTCTCATTCTCACTTGGGCTTCTGGACAGAAGTATCTCCCCTAGATCCCTTTAATGGAATACCCCATTTTGGAGGAACCATGCAGAGACGTCAACCTCCCCATGTGACCAAGACTATACTTATCCAATGGCTAAACCACCAAAGTTGTGACAATTGCCACGAGGATGGCAAAAAGCAGAAAACTAGTGTCAATTTGCCAACTGAGAAAATTCCAAACTGGCCATGCCATAACCATGCCATAACCATGAAACAGCAGCATGTAAAAGTAATAGTACCACTCTATTCCGCCTTGGTCAGACCATACCTAGAATACTATGTCCAATTCTGGGCACCACAATTTAAGAAGGAGATTGCCATATTTTGAAGAGCAAAAAAAAGGGCACACTTTTGCTGCCTTCTACTTTTAACTATGACGAGTCTACCCATGAAAAAGATGACATATGGATAGAACGTGGGCAACCAAGATGATCAAGGGTCTGGAGACCAACGCTTACAAGGAGTGCTTGAAGGAACTGGGTTCTTCAAGAAAGGAGATTTCGACTAAACACACGGAAAAAAACTTTCTAAGATCTGTTCAACAGTGGAGCAGTCTTCCTTAGAAGGTTGTGGACTCTCCTTCCTTGGAGACTTTGAATCAGACGTTGGATGGCCACCTGTCATGGATGCTTTAGCTGAGATTCCTGCATTGCAGGTGTTGAACTAGATGACTTTTGGGGTCCCTTAAAACTCTACCATTCTATGATTCTATAAAAGAGGGTGGGAGATCCAATGAAAAGTGACTGCAGAGCAAACTACATGCCTATGCAATAAACTGGAGGGGCAGACTAAGCCCAATCCATGGTGGCCCATGCCCACTTGCAATTCACTGATTAGGTGAGTGGGCAGGACCAATTAGCCAGGCAGCAAGCTTGGCTCAGAGGCTTCATTTGCTGCCTGGGACTTTGCACGTCAGATCCGGGCACACAGGGGAATGCCAGCCCGCAGCCAAAGAAAGTGAGTGAACTTCGCAAGCAAGACCTGCTAGATCTGCTAGACCAGGGACTACTAAATAAGAAGTGAAAAGCCAGCTTTATGTGAAGGTGATGGCCCTGGACTCTTACAATACCTTTGTGTTTGCAAAAGGTGAGAACATACATTAAGGGTGACACTGACCAAGTTCCAGGAATAATGCTCACTTTCCAAATTTGGTATGAATTCTGATCCATATATTTCAGAAGAAATTTGATAAGTGGTACAAAATTATGCTGCGCCATCCAAGAATTGTCTCTCACCCATTGAAATTCATCAGCGTTTGTTCCTAATTTACGCTACTGTCCATAAGTTCAGAGCAGGGCACTGTCTGCTCTGCAATTAGCTCATCACATCTATGTTGCTCCAATCAAGATCTAAATAGTCAAAGCCGAAACATATAATTGGAGCTGGCATGGGTTATGTACACTGAATAACCTTTTCTCTTTTGTGAAATTATTTTTAGATATTTTTCTCATGCAAATATACAGATGTGCACACTTGGTGCCCTCTCCTGAATGAGTTATGCCATCATTGACAAGTGTCACATCTTCTTTAATTACAATACTTATGAAGAAAATTGTTAAGTAAGTTTCCCACATAATAAACAAAAGTGAATAAAGCTCATATTAGCTTATAAAGAACTTGATTATATCAACCAGCCCATTATTGGGAACATTAAGTTGAAGGTCTGGAAAGGTCAACAACATTATACTCTACTTTGGTGGTGAATTTACACGATGAGGACCATAATTGAAAAGAGATAAACAAGTCACGGGGCGGGGGGGAGGAGAAATAAAAGAAATGGGAACTATAGTGATTCTCTTGCAGTACTATTAGGGACAGAGACATTCTGATGGCAATCAGCCAATGCCTTTTCCACCTGCCTTGCCCCACCCTCCAGCCCTTTCCCAGACCATGACTTTAAGAACAGCAGAAGCAGCTGGGAAGAGAGAAGAGGAGTTTAGGGATATTTCTTAAAAATTAATTTTATAAGTTGTGTGTCTTTGTTCCTCAGTTCGATCCTTTTACATTTTTACATGGTTTTGTATGTTTTGTGGTATTTTATGCACTGTGTCTTGCCATAATTTTTATTGATTATAGTTTAATAATTCTTTATTGTAATTGATAAGTGTAAACTGTTTATTATTTGCTGATACTTAATTTTACTGTTTACTATTATATTCTAATGGATTATTGAATATTGCTTTTTTTGTTTATATGTTTATTTTAAAGTTATTGTAACTTATATTTTTGCTAACCAAATCTCACAATTTGGGAAAGACCTGCTAGAGAATAACCCAAAAATAATGTCTAAAATGTCTAAAATGCTGTTAGAATGGCAAACAAAAATGTTTAAGTTGAAATCAGATACCTGTTGGAAATGCAAAGAGAAAGAAGGTAACATTTTTCATATGTATTGGTCATGTAAGGTGGTTAAAGCTTTCTGGGAAATGATATATAATGAATTGGGGGGGGGGGATGCTGAGGTTAACTTCTGTTTTTTTAAAAAAACAACAACCCAAAAAGCCAGAAGCTTTTCTCTTAGGAATAATTGGAGGAGAGATATGTAAAGAATAGAAAATTTATTGATTATTTGAAGACACACTGTAAAGAACTTAAAATGTAAGCAGGGTTCATATAAACTGATATAGTAAGAGATAATTAAAAGGGAATATAATGGGAAGTTAATAACTAGGTATAACTTGGATATGCAGTAACAAAAAGATGTAAAATAAGTAATCGCAGAAAGGAGGGGAGGGAATAAAATTTGGATTAATTATGTTAAGATTGATATTTCTTTGTCAAAACACATGTAAAATGAAAAAATGAAAAATTAAAATTAAAAAAATAAAGTTATTGTGACTTTTTAGTATTGGATCAGGTTGCTGTTATTAATGTTTGATGCTTTATTATGTGTTTATAAGTGTTGGAAGCCACCCAGAGTGGCCGGGGCAACCCAGCCACATGGGCGGGGTATAAATAACCATCATCACCATCATCACTACTGGTGCCAGATCCAGGGAGCCCCCGAGGCCCAGGCACCCACAAAATATTTGCTCTGGATGCCCATCCTTTGTCCCCCGCTGCCACCACTGCAGCCTACCACCACAGCCCACCACCACCTTACCACTGGCACTATGGTGCTATGGCAGCAACTGGGCCGTGGTCTGCGCCTCCACTGTGGGGCTCCTGTTGGGTCCTGCTGTGGCCACAGACATGCTTCTGGGGTGCATCTGCAGCCACAGTGGGCCTCAACAGAGGACCCGTGGAGGACGCTCGGGCCCTGGAACACAAACACACTCAGCAGCCACAGCCTCGGGCCCAAGTCGGCGCCACAGCTTAAGTTTGTATAAAACCTTCCTCACCTTATTACAAAACAATTTTCCCAGGTCTTCAAAAATCTCCTGAGCCTTTGGATTTCTTTTTCTACCAAAACCTTAAATGGAAAAATGCAAGAGCAGCCCTTTCTTTCCTCTAACACTCAGCAACTTGACTTGCTGTTAAAACCAAATGAGCTCCGTTCAAGAGTGGGAATCTCTGTGTGCCTGTGTATGTGAGAGAGAATTTCTGCTTCAGGTGTGAAAAGTCTGAGGCCAGTATCTCAACATCTGAAACTTCATCCTTATAACTTTCCACCTCATTGATTCCCCATCCCATTTCCAAACACATCCTTTCTCCTGTGCCTTCAGCTCTTAATTTCTCTTTCCTTCCTCTAATATTCATTACTTAGCACTGTCTATTATCTACCATCACTCTCCATCGTATTTTGAGCAAAAGGTCTAACAGAATAAGATGGGGAGGTGCCAGCTCTTCTGAGGTTAGGCTCTCATTGAAAAATGCTGGATGAGAGCCCTGTTTTAGCAAGGGCTTCACAAGTCGATTGGATTTATTTTATCTCCTAGGGACATGTTTTTCTTGCATTGTATTTGAATTCCTTTTTCGGTGGAGCAGCAATCGCCGATGCATGCACCAAGGGTATTAGCTAATTTTAGTAAACTTCCCCTCCATATTGACCATGACATCATGCAGAGGTTTCTTTAACACAGATTTAAGTGGCCATAAAGCTTTCTTTCAATCGGAAATTAGGAATTTGGGCATTGGGTTGCTTCCTGGAAATTTGGTTTCCTATCAAAGTTGAACAAACTTAGGTTAAAGTCAGGTAGAGCTCTCATGATCATTTTGTCAAAGATAGAAATGTGGACAAATGAATCCCGTTTAATTGCTTAAATAAATCCAAGAATTTAATACCATTCTTCTTAAGCCAAGGACATCACCGTAAGTGGTGTGTATGTGTGTGTGTATGAATAGTTTATTTTATCCATGGTTAACAGGACTAAGGTAAGTTGGGTGGCTAGTTATGCATACCCGTGCCCTTCCAAAAAGGAAATTACTAAGATACATGACAAAAAGGATGAAGATATGTATGCAATTTTATTTTCTAATTTATATGAATAGTTGCTACAGACACACACACTGCATCTCACCATTGTTGGGAAGTCTGTGACCAGGTGGCCTCGGTATTTTGTCCAGCTGCTAAACTGCTTTGATGGGCAACTTCAAGACTACTTCAGCTCTCCCTTCTCTGAACATAGGATCATCCTCTGTAAAGTAAAGGTAAAAGGTAAATGACTTCTGGACAGTTAAGACCAGTCAAATTTGACTACGGGGTGTGGCACTCATCTCCACTTTATGGCCAAGGGAGCCAGTGTTTATCTGCAGACAGTTTTCTGGGTCATGTGGCCAGCATGGCTAAACTGCTTCTGGTGCAATGGGACACCATGATGGAAACCAGAATGCATGGAAATGCTGTTTACCTTTTTCCTGTAAAGTAGACCACACTGACACTCTAAAGGCTTAAAGAATTTGAGCAAATTCAATCTGAGGGCCAAATTCACACTTTGAGGCCCTTTCCCCTGTGTTCCATGAGAAATCCAGAGGGCTGCAATATGAGAACGGGCCATTTCAGTGGTGGCTCCATACTTATGCTCTCCGCAGGGAGGCTTGCCTGCAGCCATCTTTATTTATTTTTAGGAGGTACCTGGGTTTTTTGACCTTCATTTGAATGGTTACAAGTACTTGTGACCTCTTTTAGTGGATCACTTTCTATAAGGCGTGTCTTTTACTTGTATGGATGAGGATTTATTTTTTTAAAAAATTTTTTTATTGGTTTGTTTGTTTTAATGGTTTAGACTGTGTTGAAAGTTGCTTTCTGTCACATTTGTGAGTAAAGCAACTCACAAATCACCCCACCCCTAGAATCTGGATCAAGCCAAATATAGACCAAATCAAAGCTAGATCTGCCAGAAACATTTGTCTACTACTCTGAGCATTTCTCTCTCTCATAAAGCAGAAAGGAAAATTACTGAATAATGCTACAAAATTGGTGGGTTTTCTACAAAGGTAGGATGATAACTAAAGAGGTAAATAGATACTGCATGCGTATACACATGCTTAATGTCTTTTTTGGATTTTATAATGGGCAGCTCATGGAAATGAGCTTTGATCAGATGGACAAGTGGTATTTTTTTTAATGAGGACAGTCATCCATAGAACCTGACAAAATAGGATTTTTTAAAATTAAAAGAATATCATTTTAAAAAATCCTATTTTGTCAGGTTCTATGCATTTCCTATGAGTCAGGTAACCTCATAATGCAACATAGGCCAATGAAGTGGAATGTTGGAAGACCAAGACAGATAAAAACTACACAGCACAGTGAAACATGTTCCTACAGAAAGCAGTGAAGGCCACCAACTTGGATGACTTTAAAAGAGGTTTAGAAACATTCATGCAAGATAGGGGATATTTTGCATCCATGGTCCAGGGTACTAAACTCCTGAATACCAGTTGCTGGCAACTGCAGGAGGTGAGAATGTGGTTGTGCTTGGGTCCTGCTTTTGGTCTTCCCATCAGGATTTGGCTGGCCATTGTGAGAGCAGGACTAGATGGGCCATTGGCCGGGTCCCACAGGCTATTCTTATGCTCCTATGTATGGTCAAGCAACAGTTGGCTTGAATGCACTGTGCTGTTGCCTTGGAGAACTATTTTTAATTTTCCCCAGGATGCCATCAAAACCAAATTTCTGATTATCTTGTCAATTATTTTGCTTCTTATTACTTGGTTGATTTTATACTAGCCAAAAGCTCATCACTAGGAGGGCAGAAGCTGGGGTAGAAAAGACCCCATAAATTGCAAGCTGGGACAATTAAATGCTGGTAGTTATCACTGGAACCTTGGCCTCCTCACTTTCCTACTCAAACCATGTACCTCCTCCTTCTTGGCCCCATCTGTAAATACTCACAATTTGTCAATGTTTGGCTGGAGGGTGATGAATAGATCTGAGTTACCCCAATTCACCCCAATTCTAAGAAGGGCTCAGCATAATAAATCAGTAACATAACAAAGTAAGATAGCAAATATCAGTAATAAAGCAGAGTGTTTTTTCTTACCATTTTTGGGAACCACAACCAAATTTCACGCATCTTAATAACAAAACAGGGATTGAGCCATTGTATTCTTTCTTTCTTTCTTTCTTTCTTTCTTTCTTTCTTTCTTTCTTTCTTTCTAACATTTTTAAAAGTAGGAATAACTGTGTTAAGAAAATAACATAACAAAATTCTTGCTACTTTCAGCAGCCAGAAGCACCATAGCCAGACACTGGAGAGACCTGTCAGGAGTAAGCATGGACTAATGATACCAGATAGTATGGGAAACAGCCCGGCTCCCCTTTATCACATACACAGCCCAACAAGACAATGACAAAAATCCACCAACAGTATACAAATCAATATGGCTAACCTGATCCAAAACACACACACACACACCCACTCACACATGAAAACAAAGACCACCACAGCCAACCACAAATGAATAACCACACCCTAGGCCAACCCCAACCTCTCTCACCACCAAAGGAACACAAGTGAACAGCAGAGAACCTGCACAAGCAATGCTGACACAAAACCCTACATATAGTAAGTAAAATAGAAACATTGCCACCCGACCCCACCCCCATCTCTCCCCCCCTTCCCCCTTTTCTTCCTAATGTCTCAACAAATGAAAATCAAAATGTTTATTCGGCTTTACGCCCATCATAAAGCACAACACACAAAACAAATCAAATAAAACAGTGGTCTCGTACAAGCCACAAATAGTATAATACAATTCATAGCTCACAAGGACAAATATTGGCAATTCAAAAGAAAAATTTAAGATTAAGATTAAAAATGTAAGCACTACACTAAAATCAATATCTGATGTCATTATCGAAAATTCTTATAACTATCAATAATCAGCTAACATTCCATTCCGTCTCTTGTACGAGAGGACGGCTGTTAGGAATTTAGCAACCTGTAGGGTAATATAAGGATCCACATCTTGAAGAACCCAGGCAAGCTGTAGGTCTACTGGTTTGTCAGCCATAGGCTGAATTATGGGGTTAAGTATACTAGCACGAGCTGAACTGTACATAGGGCAGATAAACATAACATGATGTAGGAATTCAGATGTTTTCATTTCACAAGCACACATTGAAGGGACTAGGCCCTTAGTGAATCTATGTCTCAGCACGTTCCAACAAATGAAACTGATTTGTAAAAATTTTACATGGGGGAAAAATACGAGAGACATTGCACACACTTTTGTAAATCAAGAAAATTCTTAATACAAAAAACAAACAAAAAAACAACAAAATTCTTGCTGGCCAAAGACCTATCTAGTCCAGCAATCTTTTCTCACAGTGGCCAACCAAATAACTATAGGAAGCCTAAAACCAGAACCTAAGTGCAATAGTACTTTCCCCTTGTTTTATGTTATTCCCAACAATTAGAACTAATTTGAGGTAGAAGATGAACACTATGGCTTGTAGATATTCATAGCTTTATCTTTGAGGATTTGTCTAATACTACTTTAAAGCTTTTCAAGTTGGTAGTCATTGCTGCTTCTTGTAGGAGGAAGTCAAACTCCAAATAATATATTTGATGTTTAGTGGGTTTAAACTGGGTTTGGAATCAGGCCAGAATTAGCCTATTTTATAGCAGCCATACTATTTTTTTCTAGTTGTCTGAAGTAGCAACCAATTACAGCAAACTGAGCATGATATGCAGTAAGAGCATCAAACTTCCTCTTCCCATTGAATTCAAAGTATTCTAGTGATTTTGAATCTCCCATTGTCTGAACTAACTATTTCTCCTTCTTTAAAGAATGGGCTCATGTAAAATAACAGAGGGGGAAAGAAGCCTTCATCAAAAGCACAAAGGCTTTGAAGGATGTGATGGTGCTTCAATAGAATCATTACGATGCCTTATAGTATGTTATTACCTTCTCGGCAATTTAGCATGAAATGCACATCATCACCACTATAAGTTAACACAATGCCTCTTTCAAAGCCGAAATGTTGTGTCATCTCAAGGGCTGTTTTTAACAAGCCTTTAATCTGCACATCTGTATATGTCAAGCAGTGATGTGCCCACCACCATTTTTTTTAAAAAAAAATAGTTGCTAAAGAGATGAAGGATGTGCTCATCATCCAGCCAACAAACCAACATTTTAAGGGCAAAAAAGAAAGATAGATGAGTGATTGAATGAGTGAGTGTTATGGATTAGTTTCCACTGCAGTGATACAAACAGAGGATTGTGTTAAGGGCCTCTTTAGATGCCTCAAGAAGCACCCAAAATACATATATGGCAAGCAACAGGCATTCACTGAAACATATTTGGTAGCATAAAAGTAGGAGTGCTTAATAGAGTCTTTTCATCCACATTTTTTTCCTGTTTTTGAAGTACCAAATTTATTGAACTAGTTTTAAAAGTGGCTCTAATTTGGGATAGGGGGGAAGAGGATTTGATTGAAAAATTGTACAGTGGTACCTCGCAAGACGAATGCCTCGCAAGACGGAAAACTCGCAAGACGAAAGGGTTTTTGGTTTTTTGAGTTGCTTCGCAAGACGAATTTCCCTATGGGCTTGCTTCGCAAGACGGAAACGTCTTGCAAGTTTGTTTCCTTTTTCTTAAAACCGTTAATACAGTTGCGACTTGACTTCGAGTAACAACTCATAGCACGCGGTGTGGTAGCCTTTTTTGAGGTTTTTGAAGACATTGGTGATTTTTGAAGCTTTTCTGAAACTTTTCCGAAACCGTGCTTCGCAAGACGAAAAAATCGCAAGATGAAAAAACTCACGGAACGAATTAATTTCGTCTTGCGAGGCACCACTGTACCTGACACTCATGAGTTTGCCTCGGAATCAGAATGCAGCTCCTTCTAAGATTACACACTTCTCCAGATTTTGCAGTGAATTTTCAGTGAACAAAAACATGTATTTTGCATAAAAGATGCCTACAAAACAATTGCACATCACTGAAAAGTGTCCATTTTTATGTTATATAACATAATATTATATACCAATATTCTTATTTTACATATTTTTAAAATATTTTATATAAAAGCTGTGCACAAATAATGTACAATGTGATGAAGCAGACAGAACAACAACATTGGGATACCAGCAGGTAGAATGGAAGGAAGGGACCTATGATTGAGTGACAGCATGTCTAAATCCAGATGGAATTAGCTGCTCAGACTTTCCTGAAGCATTAGTGACCTGCTGTTTCAATCAACAGGTAAATGATCATAATAGCACAATCTTATACATACTTATTTCAGAGTAAGGTTCACTGGACTCAGTTGATTTTATTTTGAGTAGACACTGGAAATATGTATAGAATAAGAAGGAGATCATATACCAGCACTTGCCAACCTGGTGCTCTCCAGATGTTTTGGACAACCTATGAGTTTCACCCACTGTTGACGGGAATTTTAGTCCAAAACCTATGGAGGGTACCATGTTGGCAAAATCTGTGGTATTATTTTATGGTGTTCTGCTGACACAATTTCTCTAAGGCATCGGCCAAATAAATAGACATACATTATGTATATATCTTGATATAGCCATAAAAGGTTATCTCTCATAAAGGAACTATATTCAGGCCTATTTTCTCACAGCACTTTATTAGAGCTGAAAGGAATATTCTCCTCACACCAGGAAGGGTGGGGGTGGAATCCATTTTCAGCATTCATTTCATTTATGAACTCTTGAACCTTTTAATAATTGCACCAGAATTCTGTTTAATTCACAGTTAGTTATATTAGCTGCAATCACATCTTGCTTCTGCCTTATTCATTAAAGACAGATTTAATTCTAAGTCAAACACTAGCTCCAATTTTTGGTATTGGAAAATTTGTTAGAAATAATCAAATTAATTAAAGGCCAACTAAGCCTCTGCGCAGTTGAATGGAGTCAGATTTTTCACCTGGATGCTGTGATTCTACATATGACAGCTTATGCTTCCCAGTTTATGCCTCCTTGTGGAGAATGGCATTAAGACAATTGCATCAAGTACCACAAAATGCCCTCTCATCTGTAGAATGTTCTTACAAGGCATCTGTGAAGTCCAACATGAGCTATAAATCTGAGATATCTACTCAAAAACTGAGCAGACATAAAGCAGGGACACAGAAAATGAACTCAGAATGGGAAGCTGAAAGTTTGGTGCTGAGGACCCATGGTTAAGGACAAAAGAACATCTTGTTCAGTCTGCATTCTAAAGCAAAGTTGTAGCAATTAGTAGTTCTGGACATAGCTCTCAACAGGATTGCACATGTTGCAGTGCCGCTTCAGTTCAAATGAAAGTATACAGAATGTGTGTTTTTACAAGGAGAAATGTCCAAAAAATGTTCATTTTAGAAACAAATTGCAAACAAAATATGTATTTTTAAAGAGGAAAGTAGGTACAAAAATGCAAACATGAGGATAATATCTGATTACTGTATGTCATTGTCATTGTAACTTATCAAAATTAGTGGACTAAAGTTGGATATCAATGTAAAACTGAATTTTCCATGCAGTTTTTCCCCCTCTACAGAAAGCTGGGGGGTGGGAGATATTACTGAACGCATGGAAAACTGACACAAAATGGAAACAGGCTGATCCATCTATCCCTACCTATAGTACCTTTCTAAGGAGATGGTGAATGGAAAAAACCACACATAAGAAGTTCCCTGGTGGATGAAACCAAAGACCAATCATCAGATGCATTCTGTTTGAGGCCCCCAAGGCCCCCATGGCCCCCAGGAAGCCCTTCCAGTAAGGCCAGAATCCAGCTGCAAGTATTTATTGGCATACTACCACTGAACACGGAGCTTCCATATCACCACTGACAAATAGATATTGATAGATGTGTTATCCATGTTTTTGTCTAATCCTCTTTTAATGTCATTGAAGCCAGTGACCATCACCCTCTCTTGAGTCAGTGAATTGAAAACAATGCTCCAATTCTACAGCCCCATTGAGCTCAACGAGATTACTTCTGAGTAGGCATGCCTAGGCATGTACTGTTTATTATGTACAACTTGATGCAGTTTGAAAAGTGAAGAATGAAAGAAAAATGAACAATTGATCCCAGCAAGGTGGGACATCTGTATAGATGATAGTAAACTCTTGGTTGGGTAATGTACATGATTAGAGTTTAAGGCCACATTCCAGCCCAGCAAAAGCACTCAAAGAGGATGCAGAGTAAGGCTGAAGGGGACGTGTGACCTAGTGGGAGTTCCAAGGGCCCAACAGAGAGGGTCACATTGAACCCCTAGGTGGGCCTGAGGTTCCTCTCCCCTGGCCTCCTTGGATGGCCACCTGAGTTCCAGGATAGAGTAAAGATGGGATATGAATGTAAGACAACAAACAAACAAAATTAACACAAATATTACAAGTATCCTTCTACATTAGCTCATTTCTTCATTCAACCCATACTTTTCACTGTAGCCTTCCTTGAGCAAAGGATTGGGGGGGGGGATATCCTAATTACCTTTGCTGTAGAAATTTACTCCCTCGTGTGGCAATTTGTGGGTGCATGGCAAAATTACCCACATTTCCTGCCTCAAATAAAAACAATAACATGTAGAGGTACTTGGAAAGTTATTTATTATATTTCTTGGTTACCTAGAAACTGAAATCACAGGTCTTAGTTACATTCAAGGAAACAAAGCAAAACCTCCAGAGAATTCATCACAAGGGACCCTGACAAAGGCAGCTTCTGATACAGCTAAGATAAACAACCTGGAGAGTCTCACAAGTACCATTTCAGCATACTGTTTACAACCTTGCACAGGTTCTTGAAATAAACCAATTCGCCAATTCCTTAGCAGAGAACATTCACACATCTAAAGAAGAGAAAGGTATGATTGATTTGGCTTTTGTCAAGGTCAAATGGAACAAAAAGTCTGGGGCCAACAAATAGGAGCTCTCTGCAACGTAGCCACTGTGTTGCCTGACTCTTCATTTCGGCTGCATCAGTTCCTCTGATTAAAAAGAAAAAAAGATGCTGCACTGTAATAAATATATGGTTTTAACTGGATCCTGCCAGGATCCAGAGCAAACTTGGATGAAGTGTTGTTTGTTGCTTTCATTACACCCACACAACACCAACACTGTGCTGTGCCAAAGTTACATTTTTTAGAGTATAAAAAGGAGCATGAAAGGGTCAGAAAATTCAAGGCACATGAGCAAAGTATTGGAAGTTGCACCTTCCTGCCCTTCAGCCACAACCTAACAATGCCCACACAGTCCCCAACACCCCAATCATGGATTCAGAGATTTGGGGTGGCATGAGGGCTGCTGAGGAAAAGGCAAACCTGCAAACTTTGTCTCTCCTCCTCTTCCATTAGTGGAGATGTCCACTGCATCGAAAACTTTTTTCATGAGCACAAGGGTTATCTAACCGAATCCCATTTTTCGTGTGGATAATAAATGAGAGATAAAGAAAGCCAAAAATTAAACCCAAGTAGAAGAGACTGCTGGTTCTCCACCCACCTACAGCTTCTCTCTGCATTCTGCCTCTGTAATACTAAAGAAAACCAAGGAAATCGGAAGGTCAAGGGGATGCCAAGTGTGGTCTCTAGATTTGAAAGTTCAGATGTAATTGCAGGAGGTAGAGTTCACTTACAAAAGCTTTGCTCGCTTGAGGAATATTTCCCTCTGCATTTTGAAGATAAGCTCTTTTATCCACAGGGCAGCCAGGTTGGTTCGGCAGTCTTGGGGAACTGAACATGAATATTTGTGCAGAAGCTGCAGGAATCTCTGATGAAAAGCTACAAACTAAACTCCACTTTCAATTATTTTGTTTAACGTGGAAACAAAATAGCATATTAAAACACCAGCAGAGCAGCCCAAAAAGGGTGTTGGCAGGAGGGGAAACTGAAGGCAGATATACTGCCTTATCCGATGCCCTGCTGAGTTCTTGACAGAAGGGCAGAAGATGTTAGGCAAATGTCCCCACTCTCCTTTTCCTGTTCCATCCCCACCCTTAAAAGCAAGTGCCCCCCCATTGGAATCAGTGGGATGGAAAGAAACTACTGTATGCCAGCTCCAGGGCATGGGTGACAACTTAAAGCTCACTTAAAGAACTGATCCACTTTCTCCACATTTCCCCCTCCCCACTTCTCTTCTGTGTCTTCATGAACCCAATGACAGTGCCTATCTCTCTCTCTCTCTCTCTCTCTCTCTCTCTCTCTCTCTCTGCAGTACCGTATTTTTCGCCCTATAGGGCGCACTTTTCCCCCTCCAAAAATGAAGGGGAAATGTGTGTGCGTCCTATGGGGCGAATGCAGGCTTTCGCTGAAGCCTGGAGAGCAAGAGGGGTCGGTGCGCAGCGACCCCTCTCGCTCTCCAGGCTTCAGGAAGTTATCCGCAAGTCTTGCAAGCCCGGCGGGATGTCCCGCGGGCTCGCAAGGCTTGTGGGCAGCAGCCTGCAGCCCAAAAGCTCGGGGGACAGCGGGGAGGCGCAGCGCCGCCACCCCGCTATTCCCCGACCTGATCTGGAGGCTGGCGGGGGGGGGGAGAAGCAAGCTTGCTTCTCCCCCCCCGCCAGCCCCACAAACTCGGGGGACAGCGGGGCAAGCTGTCCCTGAAGGCAGAAGAGGGAGACGGAGCGCTCCGTCTCCCTCTTCTAGCTTGGGGATGGCTGTGCAAACCTGGGGGGGGGGGAATAAAAATTTTCCCCTTGATTCCCCCCCCCCAAAAAAAAACCTAGGTGCGTCCTATGGGCTGGTGCGTCCTATGGGGCGAAAAATACGGTAATTGTCTTGAAACCTGGTTAAAATATAGCAACGCCCCCCTCTCTCCAGCTCTCTCTCTCTCCAGCTCTCTCTCTCTCTCTCTCTCTCTCCCACACACATTATCTACAACAAAAAGGTTCCTAATTGACTGCAATTGACTTGTATGAAGGATTCTGTGATTTAAGAACAGAGCCATTGAATGTAATTTTTTTTTACTTATGGGGAATCCCTCAATAAACCACACACACACACACACACACACACACACACACACACACACACACACTTCAGTTCATTTGTATACCAACCTTCTTGTGAAAATCACTGAGCTGTTTACAATATTAAAACCATAAAACCAATAGGGAAATCAAATTACAGATACATATAGCAGAGAGCACAATGTCCAAAAATCCCTGGTGGCTTTCAAAGGAGATTAGACAAATTCATGGATTACGGAGTCCTCAGTGACTGCTAATCATGGCAACTATA
Organism: Podarcis bocagei; assembly: GCF_964188305.1. Lineage (NCBI taxonomy): Eukaryota > Metazoa > Chordata > Lepidosauria > Squamata > Lacertidae > Podarcis > Podarcis bocagei. The sequence continues at coordinate 47,051,147 of NC_138140.1, read as the reverse complement.
TTGCTTCCTTCATCAGAAACAGAATATCTCAGAGTATTAGCTGCTGGTAGTAACATGCAAGAGAGGGCTATTGCACTCTTCATGCCCCGCTTGTGGGATTCCCATGGACATGTGGTTGACCAGCGTAGTAAGAAAATGCAGTGCTTGTAGACAGGCCTTTGGTCTTATTCAGCCAGACTCTTATTATTTATTTATTATATATTCCATCTTCCCTCCCAAAGGAACCCAGGGCGGCAACAAACAAGTGATAACACAATAAAACCACATCTAAATATCTTTAAAACCTCTGAAAAACAATTGCAATACAGATGCAGACTGAGAAAGATCACAACTTAACAGACTTGATGGAAGAGAAAGGTCTTTTGTAGGTGTCAAAAAGAAAACAGAGATGGTACTTTTCTAGAATTTGTGGGCAGGGAATTCCAAAGCATAGATGCCACTACACTAAGAGTCCAATTCCTACATTGCACTGAATGGATCTCCCAATGAGATGGTGTCTCTGGAGGACACTATTTGCAGAATACATTTATTGACTGGGTATATAAGGCGCAAGGCAATATTACGGTCATTATGTTATTATGCTACACTTTCTGGTATTTTGGGAGTTGTATTGAGCCTTTCTATGTTTTAATAAAAATTATGAGATTTGTAGCTGTGCAAAGCAGAATGGGGGCGCCTAACAACTCTTTAACAAACTGCAGCTCCCAGAATTCTTTGCAGGAAGTCATGATGGTTTAAAGTGATATGTCACTGTAGTGCCTTAGAAACTACACAATTATAATGGCATAAGCTTTCATTCACAAGAGGAATGGAAGAGGGAAGTGCAAGGGTAGAAAAGCACATCTTGTGAGCTAACTCTCAGAGTATTGTCTGCATAGGTATTTGTTGTTGTTGTTTTTAAAGAACACATTTCAGGGGGGGGAATCATGGGTCTCCTCTGCACTTATTTCTTCACCTTCAGAAGATTTCAAGGCTTACTTGCTCCTGTGTGGATCTATGTTTTCCAGCTCCATGATACATTGGTGAAAACAAGATTCTCTTAGGAGTGATAAATCAAGAGTCTGGATGCAATAGCAGAAAAGGTACTGTTATTGTTCTACGAATTGAAACCTTTTTAAAAAACATCCAACATTTTATTATAGCATCTTGAGTTTTTCTATTTTTATAAAATTAACACTGAAGCAGCCTGCACTTCTAATGATCTTAAATCATTTATTTTCTCTTTGATGGATCTCTGTATCTTCAAAGAGGATCAAGACTCCTTGGCCATAACTCCAGATGTTTTATTGCCAGCTCTTCTGCAGAGTTATGAGTTCGTTTGCTACAAACACTGGCACTTTCATTCTGCAAATCAGTATAATAAATAATTCCCACCACCTAGTTACTGAGGTCCCCCCCCCTTTTTTTGTACCACAATACCAAAAAGTTTTTAATCCCTTTGCTGCTTAAAACACAGTGCTGTGTAACTTGTGAAGCATTTATGGGTGCACAGAAATTCTATTTTATATACATAAAAAGGTGTCTACTTGTAATTCTAAAGCGGCATTATGCTTCTTCTTTGACTCTATGTAATGTCATTTATCCAGTGCTACAAGCAAATAAAGTGCCAACACCTCTCACTATTTTCCATACCGTTATCCATCAAATAATAAAACAGTCTAATTGCATTTGGAAATTGTTAAAATACAGGCAAAATCTTGGTGGAATTCTCACAGGTGTGATGCAAAGTACTTATCACAGAATCACAGAATCATAGATTTGTGGAGTTGGAAGGGACCAGGAGGGTCATCTGATGAAGGAGGCATTTGTTTTTAATGGATTTATATGTAGAGTTTGGTGGTTCTGACCACTTCTTGCATTGAGAGACCACTTGTGTCTATGCTGCTTGTGGATTGCCAGGATTTCTTTTTTAAGGCTGAGTAATTCTGTGTAAAATTTTACATTAGAATTGCATATATTATATGTATAATATGTATAACAAGTCAAAGTTAACTATATTTCTGCAGCATAATTTTATAACTATATAAATAAATATAGCTGTGTAATATTATAACTATATAAATATAGATCTTTCTATATACATAAAATTGTATGGTTGTCATCACTTTGCTGTATGTGTGGCTGCCAATAGGTGGCCACATCAATACCAGAATGACAACAGAATGGCAAGGAGGCAAGCAGGCAAGCAGCACTGGTGGCAAGTGCCCCAGAACTGGGGGTCCATGAACAGCCCTAATAATTATAGCATGATGTAGTAGACTAAAGAACTGAATTGGGGCATATTGGTCTTGCAATCAGCTAACAAGACATGAACAACACTTACAGTGGAGGGGGGATTGCAAATCATGAGCATAGGAATCATTATCTCAACCCTCTAACAGCAGAACATTTTTCAAAGCTCCTAACACAGATTGACCTTTCAACATGTAGTAACATAGTTGCAAGGCACATGGGTGGCACTGTGGTGTAAACCACTGAGCCTCTTGGGCTTGCTGATCAGAAGGTCAGCGGTTTGAATCCCTGAGACAGGGTGAACTCCTGTTGCTGTGTCCCAACTTCTGCCAACCTAGCAGTTCAAAAGCATACCAGTGCAAGTAGATAAATAGGTATCTCTGTGGTGGGAAGGTAAATTGTGTTTCTGTGCACTCTGGCTAGAACACCGTTACACCAGAAGTAGTTTAGTCATGCTGCAGAAAGCTGTCTGTGGACAAACGCCAGCTACCCTCAGCCTGAAGCCAGATGAACTCCACACCCCATAGTCACCTTTGACTGGACTTAACCGTCCAGGGGTCATTTACCTTTTACCTTTAACTCAGTTGCATATTTTATTTGAATGTGTCTTTTTTAAAAAAAAATCTGTTTATTTCTCTTTTTTTACAAAATAGAAAAGTCTCATATGGCAATCAAATTCATTGTACAGTGAAAACAGTATACCAGATCACACCAAACAACTGAAAGGTAAATTCCCGATGCTGTTTCAGCTTCAACTCTGGAAAGAGAAACATACAATGGGTTGGTTAGTTCCCATGTCCAGGAGATCAACTATTAGAGTGGCATTTTCTCTGAAAGAACAGGCTCGCAGTTTGGAGGTACTCTTGGTAGCCTCAGGGGCTAGGAGTGCCTTTCATCAGCTGCAGCTGGTACTTGACTACAATAGTTTTTTGGGCAGGAATAGTTGACTTAATTACTGCAATGCAGGCTCCAGCTGGTGCAAAATGCTGTGGTTAAATTGTTGGTGGTGACAGACTATCACCAGCACCAAACTCCAGCTGATAGCAAAATTCTGCACTAGCTGCCCATAACACTAGCAGGCCAGGTTCAAGATTCTTGTATTACCATATTTTTTGCTCTATAAGACTCACTTTTTCCCTCCTAAAAAGTAAGGGGAAATGTGTGTGCGTCTTATGGAGCGAATGCAGGCTGCACAGCTATCCCAGAAGCCAGAACAGCAAGAGGGATTGCTGCTTTCACTGCGCAGCGATCCCTCTTGCTGTTCTGGCTTCTGAGATTCAGAATATTTTTTTTTCTTGTTTCCTTCTCCAAAAACTAGGTGCGTGTTGTGGTCTGGTGCGTCTTATAGAGCGAAAAATACGGTAATTTACAAAGCCTTAACATATTGGGGCCAGGATACCTCAGGAACTGCTTATATCTCTTATATCCCTGCTTGTTCATTGTGGGTTTTGAGGGTGTGACTGTTAGTGGTTTGCCCATAGATCAGATGCACATCTCAATATCCACCAGGAATTGTGCATTTAGTATTGTGGGCCCAACTTTGTTGAATTGCCTTCCAGTGGAGGTCAGGCAAGTCCTCACCCTGCTGAACTTCTGGTAACTAATGAATACTTTTTTATTTCATCAGGCAATTCAAATGATGTCATTGTTTTAACCCATATATATATATATATATATATATATATATATGCTTTCGTAGATTTTCACGGGTACAGGAATGCAGGTTTTGGTGTCTTCGGGTGTCTTCCCGAGTAAGAGTTGGGGTGACGAGTGAGACCTCGTCGAAACGTCGCCTAGACACCCCAACTCTTACACGGGAAGATACCCGAAGACACCAAAACCTGCATATATATATATATATATATATATATATATATATATATATATATGCTTTCGTAGATTTTCACGGGTACAGGAATGCAGGTTTTGGTGTCTTCGGGTGTCTTCCCGTGTAAGAGTTGGGGTGTCTAGGCGACGTTTCGACGAGGTCTCACTCGTCATCTTCAGGCTGGTGCTTTCGGCTTCTTGTTACTGGAACAGAGCAGGATCTCAGTGTTTGAGTTCCTATAAATACTGTTGAGGGGGTGTGGTGTATAGCCTCCAACGTTCTGGGCAGAGAGGAAGTTCCCAGGTTAGTGTGCCTTTTCTTCTTTTGTTCATTAATTACTTGAGGGATATCTTGAGTGATTTCTTGAGTGATATTCTGAGTACCACTTAGGAGGGTCATTAGGTGTGGATTAGTTGCTAAAGCTTTCGTGTCTTGACCTCTTGAGCTTGTGAAGAGTTTTTCTGAGAAGATGGCTGTACTGCAAATAGTTGTGCTCTGGCTTGGCTTCGTGTATAGGGGCGAGCTGTGGTTTTGTGCCCTGTGCCAGCCAGATCTGTGTAGGGATTGCAGGGGGGTGCAGCATCCGGAGGTGCCACTATGGTTTGGCTACTGGATGGTGTCTGTAATTTATCTGTGGAGAGGGTCTGGGTTTGGGTCTGGTGTGGTTGATTGGAGATGGCGTTCTGTGTGCCTCTGGTTCTGGTGTCGGTTTTTGTGGGGAGGGCTAATTTCCAGATGTCTGGCAGGCGGGACGTGTCGTCACGCTTGTTCATGTTGTGAGGGTGTTTCTCTATCTCGATGGCTTCCATGATTATTCTCTTGTGGTGATGTTCCATGTTAAAGAGCAATTTGGAATCTGCAAAATTAATTTCGTGTCCTGTTTCTTTCATGTGTTGGTAATCCAAAAAGAAACACCCCCCAAAAACCAAGACACAGAAGAAAACAATGGCATGGCCCTCCTTCCTTATATCAAGGGCACTACAGATAAAATTAGCAAAATCCTCCATAAACACAATATCAAAACAGCCTTTTGCACCAACCAAAAAATAGCCAATATCCTCAGAAACCCCAAAGATAAAATCCAGCTAGAAAACCAAGGGGTCTATGAAATACCCTGCAAAGTCTGCCCAGCCACGTACATTGGACAAACAAACAGACGAATAAATGCACGTATCGCAGAACACAAGAATGCCGTCAAAAAAGAAGAAAAAACTTCCTCTCTTTACCAACACATGAAAGAAACAGGACACGAAATTAATTTTGCAGATTCCAAATTGCTCTTTAACATGGAACATCACCACAAGAGAATAATCATGGAAGCCATCGAGATAGAGAAACACCCTCACAACATGAACAAGCGTGACGACACGTCCCGCCTGCCAGACATCTGGAAATTAGCCCTCCCCACAAAAACCGACACCAGAACCAGAGGCACACAGAACGCCATCTCCAATCAACCACACCAGACCCAAACCCAGACCCTCTCCACAGATAAATTACAGACACCATCCAGTAGCCAAACCATAGTGGCACCTCCGGATGCTGCACCCCCCTGCAATCCCTACACAGATCTGGCTGGCACAGGGCACAAAACCACAGCTCGCCCCTATACACGAAGCCAAGCCAGAGCACAACTATTTGCAGTACAGCCATCTTCTCAGAAAAACTCTTCACAAGCTCAAGAGGTCAAGACACGAAAGCTTTAGCAACTAATCCACACCTAATGACCCTCCTAAGTGGTACTCAGAATATCACTCAAGAAATCACTCAAGATATCCCTCAAGTAATTAATGAACAAAAGAAGAAAAGGCACACTAACCTGGGAACTTCCTCTCTGCCCAGAACGTTGGAGGCTATACACCACACCCCCTCAACAGTATTTATAGGAACTCAAACACTGAGATCCTGCTCTGTTCCAGTAACAAGAAGCCGAAAGCACCAGCCTGAAGATGACGAGTGAGACCTCGTCGAAACGTCGCCTAGACACCCCAACTCTTACACGGGAAGACACCCGAAGACACCAAAACCTGCATATATATATATATATATATATATGCTTTCGTAGATTTTCACGGGTACAGGAATGCAGGTTTTGGAGAAAAGGCACACTAACCTGGGAACTCCCTCTCTGCCCAGAACGTTGGAGGCTATACACCACACCCCCTCAACAGTATTTATAGGAACTCAAACACTGAGATCCTGCTCTGTTCTAGTAACAAGAAGCCGAAAGCACCAGCCTGAAGATGACGAGTGAGACCTCGTCGAAACGTCGCCTAGACACCCCAACTCTTACACGGGAAGACACCCGAAGACACCAAAACCTGCATATATATATATATATATATATATATATATATATATATATATATATATATATATACCTTTGTAAACTGCTTAGAGACTATCATAGTTAAGCGGTATATAAATTGTTTAAATGAATAAAGTAAAATAAATAATTCTGGTCCAATTTCTGGCATCATTTGGGTTGTTTCCAATGCTAGTGCTGTGTAGTGTAAGCCCATAGAAACTGACAGAACTGACTAATTCTAAAGTATTCATTTCAATAGGTCTGCTCTAAGTACAACTCTTTCTGTTTCTGTCTCTGTGTATGTGAAACTAAAACCCATAAGCACTTCTAAATGGGGGGCTGCAAAAGTAAGTGGGTAATTTAATTCTAGTCTTCTTAGCATGGTGAATGTGGATCAGGACAGTTTGTGTAGAAAACTGCAATGACTGGACCCTTCAAGCCTTCTCAGAACTCCCCACTGACCTCAGACCCATTTTTCATACCAACATTATTTCTGCTTAAATCTTCTTGGAGGTTTTTAAGCAGAGGTTGGATAGCCATCCATCATGGTCGCTTAAGTTGCGATTCCTGCACTGCAGGGGATTGGACTAGATGACCATCGAGATCCCTTCCAACTACAATTCTATGATTCTATGACCATACCCAAATATTGCCCACCTATTGTCTCCTGAAGTCACCTGACTACATCCTGTAAGGTCCTGTAAATTGGTTGCTCACTTGTTGAGTCACATGATATCCCTGGAGGCAATAGCGGCTGGTGCAAGCAAACATGAATGCGACAGCACAGTCTCCCCACTTGTGATTCCCAGCAATGTACAATTATGTACATTTGAAGTGGAGGGACTTCCTTCTTTGACTTGCTGCTGTGATTCAAAACCTCAGCTTTTTAGGAAACAAGCCATGCACCATTCCATACCCACTGTATCCCACACCTTTGAAAATGGATTTGATTAAGCCCGGAATGAAGGGAAGCTTGTATGTAGCCCTGGAGCTGGTGGCTCTCATAACTGGAGCAGGTGTGAAATTGACAGAATTTGTTTCTCATGTCATTACCATCTAGACTCTTTCTGGAATGCCTAAGAAGAAATGTATTCTTATGGGATGTATTAGCCCGCAGGAACTCACTGCAGCCACCCAGAAATCTCCATTACCTTCTCTAATGCCACCCATAACTCAGCCAATTGCCAGTCAAATTGCCGACTGCTCCTTTTTTACCTTCTGAGTTATGTTGCTCTAAAGAAATCATCTCATGTCCTGAAGCTTGGGAAGTGCCAGCTGACAAAGGGCTTTAAATTTTATTGCTATACTTTTTTTTCTTTAAAAAAAAAAGTTTGCATGTGAATGAATATGATATAACTTGTGTCAGCCCTTGTGGCCTTTGAGTGCAATCAAAATGCTGATTTTTTTTTACCCACAAAGCCCTAAATCGGATTTGGAGGGGAACTCTTGTTTCTGCTGAGGGCCTTGTTTCTTTGGGCATGAATCATTGAGGGCCAGATGCTATTGTGCAGGGACAAGGACAAAATGGTCCCCCATTTTCTTTCCCTCTCTCTGCCTTCCCTTTTCCTTTCCTTTCATCCTCCTCGCTATTCTTCCTTGCCCAGTGAGCTGATAAGGCAGAGTTGAGAAACTTAGGAGACAAATGTGGTCCCCAGCCCTCTCCATCTGTTCCTTAAAAAAGCGTCAAAACTATTCAATAGTTAATTGAATAGTTAATGGTTCTTCCCCTCCAGCTAAAGGGGGGGGTCATAATGTCCTCTTTTGGGGACTCAGCAACCTTGCCTGTCCCCCATCCCTAACAAAAATCCTAGCTATGCCCATGAACCTGCTCTGTGTGCATTCAAAATCATGTCTGAACAGTCCCTTGGAGTTGAGTGGTTGAAGATTTCTCTCTCATATATATATATATATATATATATATATATATATATATATATATATATATATTGCTTTCGTAGATTTTCACGGGTACAGGAATGCAGGTTTTGGTGTCTTCGGGTGTCTTCCCGTGTAAGAGTTGGGGTGTCTAGGCGACGTTTCGACGAGGTCTCACTCGTCATCTTCAGGCTGGTGCTTTCGGCTTCTTGTTACTAGAACAGAGCAGGATCTCAGTGTTTGAGTTCCTATAAATACTGTTGAGGGGGTGTGGTGTATAGCCTCCAACGTTCTGGGCAGAGAGGGAGTTCCCAGGTTAGTGTGCCTTTTCTTCTTTTGTTCCTTAATTACTTGAGGGATATCTTGAGTGATTTCTTGAGTGATATTCTGAGTACCACTTAGGAGGGTCATTAGGTGTGGATTAGTTGCTAAAGCTTTCGTGTCTTGACCTCTTGAGCTTGTGAAGAGTTTTTCTGAGAAGATGGCTGTACTGCACTTAGTTGTGCTCTGGCTTGGCTTCGTGTATAGGGGCGAGCTGTGGTTTTGTGCCCTGTGCCAGCCAGATCTGTGTAGGGATTGCAGGGGGGTGCAGCATCCGGAGGTGCCACTATGGTTTGGCTACTGGATGGTGTCTGTACTTTATCTGTGGAGAGGGTCTGGGTTTGGGTCTGGTGTGGTTGATTGGAGATGGCGTTCTGTGTGTCTCTGGTTCTGGTGTCGGTTTTTGTGGGGAGGGCTAATTTCCAGATGTCTGGCAGGCGGGACGTGTCGTCACGCTTGTTCATGTTGTGAGGGTGTTTCTCTATCTCGATGGCTTCCATGATTATTCTCTTGTGGTGATGTTCCATGTTAAAGAGCAATTTGGAATCTGCAAAATTAATTTCGTGTCCTGTTTCTTTCATGTGTTGGTAAAGAGAGGAAGTTTTTTCTTCTTTTTTGACGGCATTCTTGTGTTCTGCGATACGTGCATTTATTCGTCTGTTTGTTTGTCCAATGTACGTGGCTGGGCAGACTTTGCAGGGTATTTCATAGACCCCTTGGTTTTCTAACTGGATTTTATCTTTTGGGTTTCTGAGGATATTGGCTATTTTTTGGTTGGTGCAAAAGGCTGTTTTGATATTGTGTTTATGGAGGATTTTGCTAATTTTATCTGTAGTGCCCTTGATATAAGGAAGGAGGGCCATGCCATTGTTTTCTTCTGTGTCTTGGTTTTTGGGGGGTGTTTCTTTTTGGATTAGCTTCGTAACCCTGTTTTGTTGGTATCCGTTGGCGATTAACACATTTGAGAGATTCTGTAACTCAGTTGTCAAGTGGTCTTTGTCAGCCAGGCGTTTGGTTCTGGAGATGAGAGTCTTGGCTACGGAGTTTATTTGTGCAGGGTGGTGGTGTGATTGTGCATGTAAGTAGCGGTTGGTGTGTGTTTTTTTCCGGTAGATAGTGTGTCCTAGGGAGCCATCAGGTTTTTTGTAGATTAGGACGTCAAGGAAGGGAAGTTGGTTGTTGGCTTCTATTTCCATAGTGAATTGTATTTTGGGGTGTAGGCTGTTGAGATGTGTGAGGAAGCTATCTAGTTTTTCCTTCCCGTGTGGCCAAATTACAAAGGTGTCGTCAACATATCTGAGCCAAAGTTTGGGTTTGTGTTCTGACTTGTCTAAAGCATTGGTTTCAAAGTGTTCCATGTACAGATTTGCGATGACCGGTGAGAGGGGTGATCCCATAGGTGCTCCTTCTATCTGTTTATATCTTTGTCCATTGTGGATGAAGTACGTGTTGGTTAGGCAGTGGTTGGTCAGGTCCAGGATGTATTCGGGGGGATTGTATTTGTTTTGAATGGCTGTCAAGGCTTCATTAATGGGCACTTGTGTGAAGAGAGATACAACATCGAAGCTCACAAGTAGGTCATCGGGATGTAGGTTTTGCTTCTTTATTGTTTCTATGAACTGGAAGGAGTTTGTAACGTGTGAAGCGATAGATTCTGCATAGGGCTGAAGTTGTTTAGCGAGAAATTTAGCGAGATTTTGTAGAGGTGAGCCTATGGAGCTGACTATTGGTCTGAGTGGTGTTCCTTCTTTGTGTATCTTGGGGAGACCGTAGAGTTTGGGGCATCTGGATGATTTTTCTCTGGGGATGATTCTTAGCTGGATTTCTTCACTGATAGGAGAGGCTTTTATTTTGGATTTGGTGGTTTTTTCCAGATAGGTGGTGGGATCTGTTTTTATAGGTTGGTAGGTAGGGTCTTGGAGTAGATTTGATAGTTTTGCTTGGTAGTCCGATGTGTTCATCACAACAGTGGCATTACCTTTGTCTGCTGGGAGAATGATTATGTTGTTGTCTTTCCTCAGGTTGGTGAGTGCTTTCTGTTCTTCTTTGTGTAAATTGCTTCTGGGTGGTTTGCTGGAGCAGAGGATGTTGGTGACTTCAAGTCTGATTTTATTGGCTTCATCTGGGTTGATTTTGGTTAGGCTAGCTTCGACTCCGCATACACACCAACAAACTCCACAAACTAGAGAAACGCCAGAAGCCCAGCCACCCTCCACAACAACCCATGAAACAAACAGTACATAACATATCAGACAGGATCCTCACCTCAACTGAAACCAAAGTACTCTCCAAAGGTTTCAACTTTGCAGTCGCCCCAAGACGCATCCCCACGGAAAACATCATATGCGGAGTCGAAGCTAGCCTCTCACCGGTCATCGCAAATCTGTACATGGAACACTTTGAAACCAATGCTTTAGACAAGTCAGAACACAAACCCAAACTTTGGCTCAGATATGTTGACGACACCTTTGTAATTTGGCCACACGGGAAGGAAAAACTAGATAGCTTCCTCACACATCTCAACAGCCTACACCCCAAAATACAATTCACTATGGAAATAGAAGCCAACAACCAACTTCCCTTCCTTGACGTCCTAATCTACAAAAAACCTGATGGCTCCCTAGGACACACTATCTACCGGAAAAAAACACACACCAACCGCTACTTACATGCACAATCACACCACCACCCTGCACAAATAAACTCCGTAGCCAAGACTCTCATCTCCAGAACCAAACGCCTGGCTGACAAAGACCACTTGACAACTGAGTTACAGAATCTCTCAAATGTGTTAATCGCCAACGGATACCAACAAAACAGGGTTACGAAGCTAATCCAAAAAGAAACACCCCCCAAAAACCAAGACACAGAAGAAAACAATGGCATGGCCCTCCTTCCTTATATCAAGGGCACTACAGATAAAATTAGCAAAATCCTCCATAAACACAATATCAAAACAGCCTTTTGCACCAACCAAAAAATAGCCAATATCCTCAGAAACCCAAAAGATAAAATCCAGTTAGAAAACCAAGGGGTCTATGAAATACCCTGCAAAGTCTGCCCAGCCACGTACATTGGACAAACAAACAGACGAATAAATGCACGTATCGCAGAACACAAGAATGCCGTCAAAAAAGAAGAAAAAACTTCCTCTCTTTACCAACACATGAAAGAAACAGGACACGAAATTAATTTTGCAGATTCCAAATTGCTCTTTAACATGGAACATCACCACAAGAGAATAATCATGGAAGCCATCGAGATAGAGAAACACCCTCACAACATGAACAAGCGTGACGACACGTCCCGCCTGCCAGACATCTGGAAATTAGCCCTCCCCACAAAAACCGACACCAGAACCAGAGACACACAGAACGCCATCTCCAATCAACCACACCAGACCCAAACCCAGACCCTCTCCACAGATAAAGTACAGACACCATCCAGTAGCCAAACCATAGTGGCACCTCCGGATGCTGCACCCCCCTGCAATCCCTACACAGATCTGGCTGGCACAGGGCACAAAACCACAGCTCGCCCCTATACACGAAGCCAAGCCAGAGCACAACTAAGTGCAGTACAGCCATCTTCTCAGAAAAACTCTTCACAAGCTCAAGAGGTCAAGACACGAAAGCTTTAGCAACTAATCCACACCTAATGACCCTCCTAAGTGGTACTCAGAATATCACTCAAGAAATCACTCAAGATATCCCTCAAGTAATTAAGGAACAAAAGAAGAAAAGGCACACTAACCTGGGAACTCCCTCTCTGCCCAGAACGTTGGAGGCTATACACCACACCCCCTCAACAGTATTTATAGGAACTCAAACACTGAGATCCTGCTCTGTTCTAGTAACAAGAAGCCGAAAGCACCAGCCTGAAGATGACGAGTGAGACCTCGTCGAAACGTCGCCTAGACACCCCAACTCTTACACGGGAAGACACCCGAAGACACCAAAACCTGCATATATATATATATATATATATATATATATATATATATATATATATACTTTCATTAAATTTTCTGTTTTACACTTTAGAATATTTGTTTAAACAACCTTAAAATCCCAATGACTTCCCTTCTTCTCTTTCCATGGTTCATTTTGCATATCATAAATCCCTGCATATTTTACATAAACTAAACCATTCAGTATTCCATTATTACATCCAACAAAACTTGTTTACACTGCTGAATTTATCTTAATGTTGCCGACATTTTCAGGTGTACACAGTTCCCCCCCCCCCCATATATTCAATAAACATTTTCCAATCTTCTTTAAATGTATGTTCTTCTTGTTCTCTTATTCTATATGTTAGGTCCACAAGCTGGACATATTCCAGCAGTTTAAGTTGTCATTCTTCTTTAGTTGGGACATCGCTCATTTTCCATTTTTGGGCTAGCAAAACATGGTCCGCAGTGGTAGCATACATCAATAATCTTTTCTGATACCTGGGAATTTCTGTCTGAATTATCCCCAACAAAAAGGACTTCTTCTTTTTTTTTGGAAAACATTTTTTTTAATTCATTATGGATTATTTCCCAACACTCTTTTACCCTTTTACATGTCCACCACATGGTTGAAGATTTCTTCAACAGATCAGCAGGACAGAAGTGATCTAATCGGCATTTTGGATTGCGGTGCTGATATGGCGCCACTCTCGGAGAGCTTCATGATGTGATTGTGTCTGTCACTATGCTTTTTACTTTCGCAGTAGTTTTGTCCAACCGAACCTTCCAGCAATTCAAGGAGCATTTTCATTTCCAGTAAATTGTGATCCTACCATCATTATTGGGTTTTTTGTTTGTTTTTTTGCCTCCAGGGTCTCCCGAGCTACTTGAAATTTGTCAAAATATTTTTTTTAAAAAAAAAAAAAGGAAAAGGAAAAGGAGAACATTATACTTCCTACTCAACAGGAAATCAAAGACATAAAAAAGACATGATTACCAATATCACAGAGGGGAGGAGAAGAGATAAAGTTTTGGAATTGTTTTAGAAAGCAGCTATTTAGGAATGAATTATCCATGAAAGAAAAGAAAATGAACCCAGCCATCCTAAGCAAAGTAGGCTGCACAACTGCTCCGTGTTTTGTTAGAACAATGTAATTCTTGCCCCTTTAGCAGAGTAAATTTGCTCCACCGCCCTTACAGGAAGAATGGTGCTTGTCAGAGCCAGCCAAACCAAGACTGGTACTTGCCTTATAAAACCACTTCCGCCTTCAAAGGAGGTGGGGTTGCGGGCTTCACGCCCACACCACGCGCGCGGTGGCTGACTCTCAGCCTCCGTGCGATTAAGGGAATCCCCAGGTGTGTCATCCCCTGGACAGCCAATCAGCTGGCACAGCTGGGATCTCCCTCTTTTGCCGCCTCCATCTGCTCCGGTTTCCTACCCTCCTGTCCTTTAAGGTTTTCGTCTTTGACCTTGCTATGGACCTCGGTTGGTTGCCTGTTGAAGGGGCCTGGTAGGAATTTTTTCCACTTGGCAAATTGGCACCAGCCACTTGGTTTTTCACCTACCTCGTAGCAAATCATCACAACTTCCTTGGTATTGGCGGTTAGGCATTGGTATTGGTATTGTTATGTAGATGGAAGGAGGGAGGAAGCGCCATCACCTCCTCCGCATATTGAAGGGTAGTCCGATAAAGGATTTTGGGGGGCATGACACTGTCCGAAGCCTCTGGAGGTGAGGGCCTAAGGCACGCCCCCGAGCGGTGACCCCGGGGGAGTTTCTAGTTGATGTGCATCAGCGGGACTCCCCCTACTGGTGGTTAACCCTTCCCGGACATCAAGTGGACGGGCTGAAGCTGGATAGTCGGTTAGGACCAATGCCTGAGCCAATACCTGAGCCAATACCTCATCACCTGTAACCAATAAAGTTGTGGCCATATTTTGCCCATTAACCTTAAACAATTGTGTCATGTGTCTTTATTTCCACTGCGGGGGGGGGGGGGGGCTCGCCACGCAAGGGTGATGCTTCTCCAATCACTTCCTCTTTCTTGTTCAGCATCCTTACCATCCACCATTCAAGAATGTGGACTTTGTTATTCATGCTTTGGGTGGGGAGTACTGAGTAGGATTTGGGGGAGTGTTCCTGAATTGGCCCCTTGGAGCACCTTTTTTACCTACTCCACGCTGCCCCTTATCTGATTGTCTTATGGTAGATTTTGGCTTGCTCATTTGGCTTTTTCATTGTTCATTTAAATTGGCATTTAGCGTAGGCAGGTGAGTAGGTATCCTGCGTTGAAAGGCATTTCTACAATCACCTTCCATTATGAATCAGCTCATAAGGCTGCTTGTTCTGGTCCTCTTGGGGCCTTGTGTTATGTTGGGTGGGTATATGTCAGTCAGGTCCTGTGCACTGTTTGCTCTCCAGTGTGGGGAGATAGAAATATTTGCCTCTTGTCACACACTTTATGTTGATGGATCTCCATAGTTTTGCCCAGGGTGCTAGACATAGGTTACATCTGCCTTCCCTTAGATAGTTTGCTGTAGATTCCCACATGCTATGTGTGTAAATAAAGCCTAATATTAAAGTTCTGGGTGGTATCCAATTCACTTTTCCATTAGTGCCAGGGTTTCTGCTTGTGACAGAGAACTCTCCCTCACTGCCTGCTTGCCCTTCATATGTTCTGGAGAGTACAATTAAAACAGTTTTAGGGGGTGCAGGAAGGAGAATGTTCTGTTGTGTGAGCAAAAAACCATTGCATTGATGGAATATCCATGGAATACTGCAATGTCTCTTCTGTCTTCCTTCTGGGGGTGTGGACAATGTGATCAGTCCCTGTTATCACACCACAGTTTATACTAGAATTATAACAGTGATAAGACTAAAAGCCAGTGCATAAAGAGAGCTCCTTGTGAAATTGTTAGACAGGCATTTCTCAAAGCACCTTTTCTGACCTAATACCTTTTTCGAAGGTCCTGCAACGAGAGAGAGAGAGAGAGAAAGAAAGAGAAAGAGAAACGGTGAAGTGGTTTGTCTTCTGAACTCTATTAAATATGAGAGGTTGGCAATCCTTGGGTGGAGAGACCATCCACACTTGGAGTGTGTCACACTAATTCGGCAAATAATGTCACTGCTGCAAGCTATGAAATACTTGCTCCAAAGCAGTGGCATTAGAGTGAGTGGGAAAGGAATGAGAGAGGCATTCCTACAATTATGGGGCTGCGAGTCATCCCAGTGATTTGTCACAATCTTGCTTGTAAGTCATTAGTTTATAAATTGCAATATGAGGGCTGCTTTTTTCATTTTTGCTTCTCTTGAGGTCTAAAAGAATTCTCCACTGAGACAGATAACAGCACTTGCCCTATATATCAAGGAGCAATCTAATTTCATTGGGGATAAAGCACCAGGATGTGTGTACGTATTGAATTGAAGCTGCCAACAACCACAATCCACCACTTTACCTCCTACGCCGTCAGCATACTCTTTCCTTTGCAAGTGCTTTTTTCCTTTGAGGTCCTGGCTTGAAGTGTGTCACCTAGGCTGAAGGAACATGAATTGCTGCTTTCTAACTAAGTCAGAACGTCAGTCAATCTAGCTCAGTATTGCATACACTAACTGGCAGAAGCTCTCAAAGGTTTCAGAGAAGGGTTTCTACCAGCCCTACCTGGAAATCCTGGGCAATGAAATCTGGGACCTTCTTCAGGCAGATTGTCTACCACTGAGATACATTCCTTTTCTCTGAAGTGCAAAGAGATAACTGGGGAGAAATTTTTGGCATCATCCCATGTTCTCTGTCTGCTAGCACGAGGGTTCTTGTGCTAGCAGATGGGTAAATTTTAACACTGTGCAGCAGAGGAATCCTATGCAACAGTTGCCCAGATCACTGTTCACATTATCTATTATGTAACACAGTTACCAGAAATCTGCTTATTCTTTCTCTTGCACAACAATGTTGTACTGGCACAAAACATTTTGCAAGTGGAATGTGTAATGCTTCTTGCATCACTAAAAGCCTCAGAGCAAACCACTTTGAAGGCACAAGGCATGGTGAGCAACACAATCACAATGGGGGAGGGGGCCCTCAAATTTTTGAAGCTCTCCAAGAATGGCACCACCTCTGCACCTCAATCCAAAATGTTTATTGGATCACTTCTGTCCTGCAGGCCTACTGAAGAATTATTTAAATTGTCAACTGAATCCTGCACATCCCACACCATCACCAAATCTGCTTTGGAGGATTGGTGAAACCCCATAATAGATTTAGCGACAGCAGAGGGGTGTAGCTTTGTGAAAACATATATCCTTGCACTGACAGAATGAGTAAGTTGGATACCACCCACTGATATAAATAGATAGGGATAAGTATATGTGTCACCCTTTGTCTGTTGGGACAAATGGAGACTCCTATATGCTCAGGAGCAATGCACAGTACCTCAAAGTACCATGTTGTATTAACTCTGTCTTCATGGGAGTTTCTTTCTTGAATTGAAAATAACAAGCAGAGTAGTGACTCAATTTCAAGCATGTGAAACTGAGCAAAAGCACAAAGAATCTTGACCTTACCGGGCACCCAACATAAGTATACTGAAAACATAGCAAACAGAAATAATATCTCTCCTGAAATGGCCTAGAGTTTATTGCTTGCATTTATGGCTAATGCCGGGGTCTTGACACTGGACCTGAACTGTGGAAGCAGCAGCATTCATGACAGCAGGGCAATGATAAGGGCTTTGAACCCAAGTCTGCTCCTGCAGCTGGCATTTGGCAAGCATGAAATGACAGATGGCTAATCTCACAGTCCTGCAGAAGGCATGCAGTTACCTACCTGCCAGTTCACTTGCATGCTTGAACTTTACAGAGTGCAGAAGGGCACAGGTTTCAAAGCACACCAGGCTTAATGAGCTTTCAATTAGCCTCTTACAAGCATTTCTGATTGGTGAAAGCTCCAAAGGTCCAGGTCCAGCCCAAGATGTTTTGCTGCCTGAGATGAAGCAGAAAATGGTGACCTGTTTCCATTTGCACACACTCAAATACATAGCAAATAATTATTTCGACGCTTCAGACGAAAAATCCCACAAGCACCTTTCCTCCTCTTTGGCAGTAGAAACACACACACACACATGTGTCATTTCACAGCAGCTAAAATCCACTTCTTGAGGTACCTTCCTCACTCTGCTGAATAAACAGTAGGGCAGAGTGCAATATATATATATATATATATATGCTTTCGTAGATTTTCACGGGTACAGGAATGCAGGTTTTGGTGTCTTCGGGTGTCTTCCCGTGTAAGAGTTGGGGTGTCTCGGCGACGTTTCGACGAGGTCTCACTCGTCATCTTCAGGCTGGTGCTTTCGGCTTCTTGTTACTGGAACAGAGCTCGAAACGTCGCCGAGACACCCCAACTCTTACACGGGAAGACACCCGAAGACACCAAAACCTGCATATATATATATATATACACACACACACACACACACACACACACACACACACACACACATATATAAAATCAAATCAGTTCAAAGTTTTCGCTGAAAATCTAGCAGGGAAATATGTTGTGATATGAAAATACCTCACCACAAATTACATAAGGCAAGGATGGCTCTGAAAGGAATTTGTAACTCAGATATTTGATAATCACCCAGAGTTCCTGTGTGCTGCTTCCCCATGTGGCAAAGTAGTGAACTGCAGGTGACATTTTCTCAGTGAAAGACTTCCAAGCCCTGGACTGCCTCTATACACTCAAGCTGATGATTAGATCCTTTTGGACAAATAGGGCTGTGTATCCTGGGCTGATCTGGGATTTGTCAAACACTGCTATCCACAGTCCAGCCATGGGAGAATTAAGGATCTGACCTGCATAATCCATGACACACTGTTGTACGGTTGCCAAAAATAAACTAATAAAAACATAGGAAGCTGTCTTATAGTCAATAGCATTGACCTATGTAGCTCAGTAATGACTACACTGGCTGAGTTTCAGATGGGAAGCCTCTCTCAGCCCTACTTAAAGATGCTTGGGATTGAACCTAGGGGCTGAATCCACATGCAAAGCAGATACTTAGCCACTGAGCCATAGTCCAACACATCTGACAGGAACCTAGGCAGCTGCCTCATACTGAGTCAGACATGGTCCATTTCTTTCGTTATTGTCTACTCTGAGTAGCAGCGGTTTCCGGAGTGTCATGTAGGAGTCTCTCCTAGTCCTACCAGGAGGTGCAGTGGATAAAATGATGCTATGCATACAAGATCCCAATTAATCCCAAAAATGCTGTTGAGAATCTACTACATATTTTGGAAAGTGGTTTGTCCATTTGTTTGCTTGTTCTCTCCCTCCCTCCCTCGCTCTCTCTCTTACACACACACACGCACAGACACAGACATACAAACATTCTGATGACTTTAATATATCAGAAAAGAAAGTTTGTTCCACAAAGAAAATGTACACATTCTGTGTAGAGGAAGATGATGAAGAAAACATGCAAGTGCTTCCTTGGAGTGCCATAGACAATGCTCTGCTGATAATCTTTCCTCCCCTCCAACTCTGTAAGCACCCCCTCCCTCACTGCAGAGTGGAAGAGCAGCAGCAACAGAAGTGGCCCAAGGCAAAGCTCCAAGCTGTCCACCAGGTCAAGCCAGCTCTAAATATGTGAATCTGACATCTACATGCTCATACCAACAGCCTGTGGCTACTTTTCTGGCTCCTGCTCAGGCAGGCTCTGAGTTATTATAAATATTAAAATGATCATTTTGTTGACTGTCCAAACACACAATATGATATTCATTCCATATCGCGTTGGCAAATGTTCCATTTTCATCTGCTGAGGAATGAGCTTTACACAGTTGGCTGCATGTGGTTCCTGAAGTCTGTAGCATTTCCTTATTGTGCTCTGGCTAAAATATGCTGTCATGCTACATAGCATGAGAGCCATTTCCAAGAGACACTCATCATGCAGAGAGGAGCAAGCCCTTGACCAAACTGCATTCACCTCCATTACTCCTGATGACTCTAATCTAATGTTTAGCAAATGAGGCATTTGATTCCCCCGCCCTCCAACTGTATTGCTTTTTCCATCTGTCAACTCCATAAATCATGACACTATCACCTCCAAGGCACTTCTCACTCACTCTCCTACCCAGACAGCTAGCTACTGTAGATGGACAAGATTATAACAGGAGAAAAAAAGTGAATATTCAGCTCAAAGCTTCAGTGCCATAACCACCAGGGTGCAACCAATGGCTCTTGCATCCTGCTTAGAACAATGGCTCACTGAGACAAAAAAATCCCCCCTCATATAATGACTGTTTTAATTTAAAAAATGCATTTAAAGAATTGCATTTTATAAGAACAGAATCACAGAATAATAGATTCATAGAGGTGGAAGGGGCCACAAGGGTCATTTAGCCCAACCCCCTGCAATGCAAGAATATTTTGCCTTGAACCCATGACTCTGAGATTATGAGTCTACTGCTGTACCAACTGAGCTGGTGGAAATGGCTCTACACATCCATCTTTAGATCTTTTTGGGTTCCAGTGCCCTCAGTCAGCATGGCTAATAGGCAGAGGTGATTGGAATCAAAGTCAAGCAATAGATGGAGGACCACCCTTATTTTATACCATCATTGACTCATAGGTTTGCAGAATTGGAAGGAACCTTTAGGATCATCAAGTCCAACCCCCTGCAATGCAGGAATATGCAGCCATTTCATATGGGGTTTAAACCTGCAATCTTGGCATTATCAGCCAACTGGACTAACCACCTGGACTATCGAGGCCAAGCTGATAGTTGATGGTGACCCCCTTCCCATACCAATTTTGCATGCCTAAGACTATCCCAGTTATAGCTTAAATTCCCAAGATCACTAAATATGCCTTCATGTTTTCTGTAACAAACTGAGAGATGCTTACAGGGGGTGCGGGTGAAGTGTGCTTAATAAAATAGTCCCTGCTTCCACCACCTTATTTATTACTCCCCAAGCAGGAGGGACAAGCACGACAGAAATTAATCAGGGAGCAGGGAAGCACTCTTAGCAAAGTCTCTGGGATGCTTGGATGAGGAGCAAAATTGGTATATCTCCCACTGCCACTCCGTAAAAACTCATAGCATAGGTGAATGGTTTAAGTGGTGAGTAAAACTGATCTGGGTAAGTCAGATGCTTAGTCACCCTCCCAGTCTTCTCATCTGGATGACTTTATTCAATCAGATTCAAGATAAAGCAGATAAGGAGATAGCCATTAGAGAAAATAAAATACAGCAGTGATTTTTCTAGATGAGGCTAACAGCTGTTACGACCATAATTTTGTTTGATGGGTTCACACCAAATGAAAGCGAAGAGAATGATAAAAACACATTGACTGCTAGTCATTTCTAAGTTGGGCCCCAGAAAGTGTTGAACATTCACCAGCATTTTGGTGCACATTTCTCCTGATATACACATTTTTTCATGCAGTTTTGCTTAATATGCATTTTTCTGCAAGTAATTTTTATGTTCACTAATACATGCACTTTGATGCACACTTTCCTCATAATCTATGCATTTTTGTACACATGTAGAGAATTGCATCACACCATTCAGAGAAGTGTGGATTTTGAAGAGTAGCTACACTAGTTGTTTCAAGACATGCAAATTAGGATTTCTGCCTCATCCCAAATTCTGTGATTCTCTGGTTTTCAGTGCTGCCCCTTAATTCACACGAATTAAGGAAGGAGAGGTGAGAACTTGCAGTGATCTTTGTATCTCTTCCTAACCCAGCGACCCATCTGCATCTGTATTATTATTATTATTATTATTATTATTATTATTATTATTATTATTATTATTTCCTTGCTGTTTGCCACCCTGGGATCCTTTGGGAGAAACAGCAGGATATGAATATAATAAATAAAGTAAATGAATCATAAATAATATTTGGGTAAGGAAACCCAGTAACAGTTCCTATATATCAGCTCACTTTGGGTGTATGTGTGAAGACAGTGGTTGGGGAGAGGTGGTGAACGATGAAGAGCAGGGTTTTGGAAGCTGGTTCTTGTCTCAAGAACAGTACCTGTACCCCCAGAGGTTTCCAAGCACCTTTCAATAATCTCCACAACCCAAGCAATGAGAGGACTCACCTTGGACCTGTACAAGTGTAGAGGATGATGTCACTGAAGTATGCTACAACCTCTTCACTCTCCTTTTGCTGCTTTGTGCTGCTGTGACCCTTGGACCTACCAGGCCTTGCCAAGGCAGCTCTGCTATGCCCAGCTGATCACTGACTTATCAAGGATGCTGCTGCATTGGTGATGAGGTGAGTATACCTCTCCCATTCCAATGCTAGGGTATCTGATTCACATGCAAAAGGCACTAGGTTCAATCCCTGACATCTCTTTGTAGAGCTAGGAATGTCATCTGCCTGAAACCCCAGAGAGCTGCTACCATTGAGAGCAGACAAGACTCAGCTGTATGGAACAATGGTCTGTCTCAGTATAAGGCAGCTCCCTAGTTCACCCATCCCCCAGCTGAAGCATAAATGCAACTGGAGCCACCCCTGTGGCACTAACACTGCTGTTAAGAACCCAGTGGTGTAGCTCAATTATCACACACACACACACACACACACACACACCATAGTCATGGAAAAACTAAAATGTGTTTATTCTAGATCAGTGTTTATGTGTATGTATTTATATGCATATATGCTAAAAACATGAGGTATCCTTTCTACTCTATGGGAATATTTAATTTTTAGAGACTTTGAGAAGGCTGCCAAATTTTGAATATGAGAAAGACCCTGAATCCTGAAGAACAACAAGACATGCAACTCATACCAGCAAACTCAGTTTCCTGTGTCAGTTTCACATGCACACAATCTGCCCCATCCAATTCTTTATTCTTTACCTTTTTGCAGATTTAAACAAAAGCAAAAATCCCCAACCCCACAGCAAAATTGTACAAAAATTGTGCGCGCATACACACATTTTGTATTTACTCCTCCCCCAAATACACTTGATTGTACACAATTCCCCATAAAATACACATTTTTGAACTGAAACTGCAATGCAAAATGTGGGAAATTGTGTGGTCTGACTGACTGCCACATTCCAATCAGAACAGAAGTTCAGGACTGGTGAATTAGGTTGGTGCTCCTTAAAATGCAGACTGAACAAATTTCTCCTCCGTCCCTATGACTTTATATGTCTTTCTCTGCTTCCCCCTCCCCTCCCCTTTCTAGGCTGCGTGCAACTATTTTGCAAGGAGAGACAACTACCTTGGTTTGATTGAGATGCTGAGAAATTACTGCAGCGTAAGTAGGAAGTCAGCCAGGGCTGAATTGAAAAGGTCATACACCCCCCACTAGTTTTACACGAAGAAGGAACTAGAGTCACCAGGTGACAGAAACTAATAATGTTTCACTAGACAAAGAGAGTGAGCCACTTAAAGAGGTTTAATTTAAAATCTAGCTTGGCGGCAGCATTCCAGTGACAGCTTTCAAGAGATTAGAACAACCACTATTAGGTATTAATTTGAGCCTGCATCTTCGTTTGCTTTGATTCCCCCCCCCCCACCCTTTCTCCTGTTCATCATTCAAGCTCAGCTTGTCCTGGAATAATTGGCCTTTGCCCATCTCCTTTCATTGCTAGAGCAACTGGAAAGAGGATTGGAGGCCTGTTCTTAATGTATCCCCTGCTACATGCTTTACATGCTCTTAATTTATCATCTGCCATTGCAGCTCATGCAGAATTCTGTGGTCCAGCTAGAATTTGCATGGCCTGAACCTCTAGGTCTGGCAGCTGGTCCACTCAGTAGTAAGAAAGAAGTACCATGCTTTCATGCCACCCATTACTGGTTCCAGCTCCTCCCACTGCCTGTAGGTAACTTCCAACATATTAACAACATTGACAGAGAGAGAGAGAGAGAAATATCCATTTACTTTGCTCTGGGAATGCTTCTTTCTGTACATTCCACCGTTGAACATAGGAAGCTGCCTTATACTGAGTCCTTGGTCCCTCTGAGTTCCAGGTGAGGCTCTCTCACAGAAGTTCCTGGAGAAACCCAGGACCTTCTGCATGTAAAGTAGATGCTCTGCTTCTGAGCCACAGTATCTCTACATATTATTGTTCAGTTGAGCCATTCTGTTGTGGGTTAGAAGAACCCAAAGTTTTTCTTGTGGGCTGCCGGTGCCTTCCTCTGAGGTCCTCCTCACCTGAGAACAAAAATGGGGAAGACATTAAGTTCAGTTTGCATTTAAAGGCAACTATGTCTAAACTGAAAACAGCATACAAAATGCTTTATGTTGTGGGAAAAATGCTTTACAAAAAATCTGTATTTTAGTGGAAACTGCATAGAAGAAATGTGTGTATTAGCAGCTAGTCATGTTAAAACACGGAGGTATTTTCATTATTTTTTAAAAAAGTAATTCTCAAACTGATATAGACATTTGAAGAACTGAACTTAAGACAGGAAAAAAACTGGAAATTGAAATGGACTGATTTGCCCACTCCTGTTTACTTTGTGGTAGCACACTTCTAATGGAAAGTCATGGCCCTGGGGAAATCTTTCAGGAGTCATCTAGTGTGCACCTCCTAGCCCCTAAGACAACCCATTTCATTTTCTATTACATGTTATTGAAATACCAAAGTTGTTTTGGAGGCAATTTAACCGGACAATGAATGGAAAACTTCAACAATATTACAACTGGCATTACTCTGGTTTTCAAAGAGCAGTTCCTACATAAATGATGCTATTTGTAGCACTTTCTGAAATACTTATAACGAATGATTATTTTTCTTTCCTGAATTGTTTATTTTTTTATTATGCTAATGAATGAATTGAAGCATTCTTCCCCTGATATTTTTCAAATAAATACATTCTTTTAAAAAATAACTAATTTCAGGAGACTCAACTTCAAATTGAGTTTTGTCACAGAAACAGCTAACTAGTGTATGTGTCTGTTGTTTTTAACGTTACCAGTGACTTCCACAATGCATTGTCCATCTTCACCTCCATGTTGCATAATCAATAGATTTCAGTCCAGCAAAGGCTAGTCTATCAGGAGGAATGGGACATTGCTCCACCAACTGGTCTACCCTCAGCCAGTCACCACCTGTCTGCCTTCTTACATCCAACCTGTCATTGGCTCTGTCTCCACCCACTGTTGGTGTCCCTGTCTCTTGCCCAATCAGTCTCAATGGGCACCAGACACCTCTGGTTCAATCCCAGTTCAGATTTATAGAGATGAAGTCCTCCTCACTGCCAGGCTGAATGTATCACAGCTCAGAGAAGACAATGTAAAGGTTACAGAAGACAAAACAAAACACAACAATCATTATACACATTTCTTTCACTCTTCTCTTTTTCTTGTCCTGGGGAGAGCCAAAGAGGTACCTCAGTGGCAGATCATCTAGATGAATTCTCCTTCTCCTTCTCCTTCACTGTCAGTCAGAGACATCTGTGGCCATTACAGATGGAAATTAAGAAAAATGAGCCATCGCTGATCTGAGACATTTGAGTGGGAGTTCTCAAATTATTTGCTTTTGCAGCAAATCAGGCAGTTTCTCTGGTTTTGCAATGCATTTTCTGTGTGGTTTCTTTCATGCTTTGAGAATGTAAGCAAGTGCAAAATTTACAGGGACACGGATAAAAGGGCAGCAAGAGGAAGACATCTAACAGCTGGAGACTTCAGAAGCTCCAGCTCCCATGAAGACCCAAGGGCCCTATATATGTAAGACACACACACACACACACACACACACACACACACACACACTTTATAGGTGAAAGAAAGCATCATATATTCCTATTAAAATAGGTTTAAATGTCTATGTTGTCCAGTGCTTATGTGTATTTCCTACTTTGAAGGATTGTTTTGTTACAGTAACTTAGCATTGTAGTATTTTCCAACCAGGAGAGGTAAAAGGTAAATTTAAAAGCAGTTGCCAGGAAACATTGTGTGTGTGTGTGTGTGTGTGTGTGTGTGTATCAGTATGAACTGCAAAAAAATAACAATAACAATAAACTGGGGGGGGGGAATGCCTCCATCAGATTACAAACTTGTGCCTTAAACCTACTTTTACAAAAGATATTTAAATCAGTTTGTGCCTTATATGTGCCTGGAAAGAGAATGCACATGTGAATTAAAAACAGCATTTCTATCCTGTGTAAACACCATTTACAATGGATGCATTTCCAACTCAATGAAGTGATTTTGTGAAAAACACCTTATTTCTAATCAGCTTTTACAAAAAGAGGTGGTTGTTTTCTTGAGCCAATATGATTGATTGCTGACTCACTGTGGATCAATCAGAAACTGATGAGGGTTCTGTTCTTAGCAAAAGACAGCATACCAGATCATTGTGCTAAAAATCTTCCAAAGCCCTTTGATAACAGCCAGAAGCTTCAATTATTTTCTACAAGCTTTGAATGAGAGACATTGTGTCCTGATGACCTTTACAAACAGAAATAGAAGTAGCGTTCAACATTGAAGGAGCTAGAAAACAATGGACCTCATCTAGCCCTGAGCAAGATATTCGGTCTTTGTACATCACAGTGAGTTCAGGTATGAGGAGCAGGGCATAGCTCAGTGATATGGAAAAGATTCCAGGTTCAACCCTTGACATCTCCAGGTATTGCTAGGAAATACACTTATCTGAAACCATGGGGAGCCACTGCCGGTTAGTGTAAACCAGTCTTCAACTTTGGGTCTCCAGATATTGATGGACTACAACTCCTGTTAGTCTATGAGCATTGGTAGCTGGTCGGGAATGATGCGGGTTGCAATCCAACAACACTTGGGACCCGGGACCCTAAATTTAATGGACACTGTTGTAGACAGTTCTGAGCAAGATGAATCATATTTGATTTAGCATTTAAGACAGCTTCATATGTTCCTATTGAAAATTTCATTTAGGTCCTCAAAATCTATAAATTGACTCTGATGTTCAAAACTGAAATCAGGCCCTGGCAAGCCAAGCCAATGCCCTTTCCATTTGCCTTTCTTTGCTTTAGCAGCAGGTCATTACTCTCCCTGAACCTCAGGTATGGAGTGAAGTGTCAGCTATGACAATAGATGCTGGTTTATTAGTATGAATAGGGTACTGTCCCACCAGCCTTAGCCTGCCCACAACCAGTTACCACCTGCCCAGCTTTTTACTTGCAACTATCACCTTACTCCTCTTTAATCTCAGTGTTTCCCTTCTCAGTAGGTATGAATATGATACAAAACTTGGGTGACCAAGATGACAAATGGTCTGGAAACTAAGCCTTATGAGGAATGGTTGAGGGAGTTGGGTTTGTTCAGCCTGGAGAAGAAGAGCTTGGAGAAGAAGAGACTGAAAGGTGATATGATAGCCATCTTCAAATATATGGTCTGTCACATGGAAGATGAAACAAGCTTGTTTTCTGCTGCTCCAGAGGGTAGGACCTGAACAAATGGATTCTAATTACAAGAAAGAAGATTCCAACTAAACATTAGTAAGAATGTTCTGACAGTAAGAGCTATTTGACAGTTGAATGGGCTAGCTCAGAAAGTGGTGGGCTCTTTTTGACTGAAGGTTTTTCAAGAGAGGTTGGCTGGCCATCTGTCAGGGCTTCTTTAGCCATGATTGCTGGGGGTCGGTCTAAATGACTCTTGGGATCACTTTCAGCTCTATAGATCTATGATTCTAGTTGGCCCTATCTGGCTTTGGCTGATAGATAGATCAACCAATCAATGACTATTTCCAAAATATATTTTTTAAATATATATATAATTTATATATTATATATATAATTATATATATTATATATAATAATATATATATCATAATATATAATATATTTTTAAAGATACCCAATGTATCTTTGTGTAGGCCAGGGCTGGAGAATGTGTGGCTTTTCAAATGATGTTGGACTAAAATTCCCATCGTCTCTGACCATTCATTATGCAATCTAGGAATGCTGGGAGTTGGAATCCAACAATGTCAAGAGGATGTAGGCTATACTTAAATCTGGTGGGTCAGTTATCTATAATCTACTGTTGAGATTGTTCATAATGTGAGATGTTGAACGGCAGGGAGAACTGTTTTAATCATCCATTGTCTATAAATAACTCTGGCATGTAGAACTAATCCTGTATAGACTAAAAATATTTAGTGATGATGAACATTTCAGGACGATTGTTTATGTTTGGCATTTTCATAAGGTATGGTGTTCATATTATATCTATACACACCTAGAGCTCCACATGCCCCACCTAAAAATAAAATGATGCAACCTTCATTTTTACTGATTAGAAAGGGATCTGAATCACAACTATAAAGAAGAAGAAAAGGACTTCAGAGAGAATATAGATTTAACTCTGAAGTCTGCCTTGTTACTCATCAAAGTGAAGTTAAGATGTAATTAATCACTAACAGTCTAAATTTGTTCTGCTAGACTAAATAATCTAATTTACAGAGACAGTTTATTAAGACTCATCTATGTTGTAGCTGATGAGGCTCCTCTTTGCTAGCTAGGTGTTGAAACACTTTGGTTTTTGTTGATTCACATCTTCAAAAGATGGCGTGTGAAACGTATACTGGTCTCCCTGTACTTATTAGTGCCACAGGGAGGAGTTACCTACAATCAATTGGTTTCCTCGGGAACAGCAATAAACTGTCTCGTCTTGTCACAAGACAAGAAAAGCTTCAGAACACATGTCCTAATCTGTGTAAGGTCTGGCAGGAATGTTTAGAGTACATGTCCTCAATATCGGGCGTGTTGGGTGTTATTTGCAGTGGGCAGATGGATTTTGTTCTGTATCTGTTTCTGGAGCAATTTCCTCACATTTTGAGATCTTGTTCCTTACTGGAAGCTAGTACCATAACTTCTTTTTAGGAGTGGGAAGGAATATAACTGTTGAGCCATTTTGTGTTCTGTTTTCAGGCATTGTTAACAGGTTGTTCTAGCTAAAAAGTCCCAAAGGTCCCAAGAGGGTCAAAGTTAAGCCCAGGATCTTGGTAGTTATGAGAAATGAAACCTAATGTTTTGGAGGAAGAACATTAACTGTGAATGAAAATTCCTCCAGAAGTTTATTCCTCTTTTGATGGACCAAAAGCTTTGAAGTGGGAGTTTGGAGGCCCTGACCTCCAAACCCAGCAGGAAAAAGGGGCCCAGAAAGACTGAACTTGTGCATTAACCAATGTGGACTGGGAACAGTGCTTTGATTTACCCAAAAGTAAGAATTCTGGGCAAACCTACTGCAGCAAGGCAGATATGTTGCTACTGAAGCTGTGAACTGATTTACAAAGGGACTCAGCCTGCAAATTCAACAGTGATTTTGAAATGCTGTGAAGTGCTTTGTTTCCCTGAAGTATAGAGTTGAAACCACAACAAGAACAATCCAGGTTGAAGAGCAGAAATGCTGGACTAAAGAAAGAAAAGGCTCAAACATAGTTACATCATGAGTGGAAAACTTGTGATCTTCCATATGTTGCTAAACAGCAAATCCCATTATGCTTGACAATTGGCCATACTGGCTGGGGTTTATGGGACACAATGGGGCACAGTGACACCTGAAAGACAGAGTTTCCCAACCTATGCCATGAATAAAAATTGCTGGAGTACTATGAAGCTAGATATCACACACACTTAGCACACTGTAGAAGAAAGAAGGCAGGAGAAAAGCTGAAATAATAGATAAATGGAAACTGATATGTAATGACTTGGATTAGATAATAAAACAGCCCAGGCCAGTTTTAGCTGCATGTATTTTCTTCTGTAGATTCTTAGTTTCTTATTTTAGTTTATTTTTAAATGTATTTTGGACACCTGTTGTTGATGTATACAAACCTAAGGTAAAAAGTGAGTTCGTATAGGAATGAGTCCCGGTAGACTTAAAGTGGTCTCCAGTGATTGTGGGTTGGAACTAAGACTCCACTCATTAGCTTGTTCTTGTGATTACTTTCATTTTTCCTATGCAGTTGTGTGTTAATTTGTCCATCAATAAATGGCCTCATGTTCCGGGCCTACAAAGGCGAATAAGCTTGTCTTGTATTGAACAAGAATTCTATAGCTGACGTGGGTTTAGCCTTTGTATTCACCCTATTCCTAGTTGCTTTACCATTCAACCCTATACAGAGAGTTGGTTGGGTCATTCAAAATGTTCTGGAAATTAAAGGGCTGTTTAGGGGAGGCAACCAGGCAAAATTAGATATCCACATGGTGGCGGTGGTAGAATGAAGAAAAGCTAGTTTGCTTGCCTCTATTCCGCCTCACCATGCTAGCTGCAGCCTGTGTCATTACACAGAGAAAGCGACAAAACTTGAAGCTTCGCGTATGGGTCACTGCAGGTAGGCTAGCAATGAATGACTAATACCCCACCCACAGACCCTTAGGCAGAAGCTGGAGGGCTTATAGGTGCAAGAAGTCATTCCAGAACAACAAAAACACACACAAAAAACCAATTAGGCCAGTTTGTTTAACTGTATTCAGTTGTATTACTGCAAGTAACACTTCTCCACAAGTAAAAAGCTAGATTTGCATTTTTTTTAATGAATGCTGAAAACTCAGGCAGGTAGTCTGGAAGTGTGTGTGTGTGTGTGTGTGTGTGCGTGTGTGTGTGTGTGTGTACGGTCTCCCTGCAGCTACAGTCCTGCATAAATAAGGGGCTTTGCATTGCAGTGCACCTCTCCCCCACCCCTCCACCCAAAAACATAACAAAGCAGGACATAAGGAACGGCTGGCATTTAAATATCTGCTACATCATCAGTTATCAAGAACTATGCATCCAAAGCAGGCAAGTATGAATGTCATTCATATATTTGTGAGCACTAATAGATGTATAAAGCTGATCCCGAGAAAAGGTAATTGCCCACAAGGAGAAGCAGAGCAATTCACACAGCAACCGTATTCCTTTTCTGGTTGGGACCATTTTATAAAAAGGGAAAAAATATGGTTCATAAAAGCAGATCAGTAAATAACTTATCTTTTAAAAAGAGCCTTCCTTTCTTCTTCTGAAATAAAAATCTGAAATACATTTTTATTGAGGGGAGTCATGCAACATGGTGATTAAAGTCGGAGGATGTGACTGCTATATCTAATTTGGTTAACATCCAAACATTATCTGTCTCAGTAAAAATGAGTCAGTTAAAGGCTCTGTGCTGCCAATCCCTTGAAAATAGGTCCAATCTTAGACTTAGTTCTCACAAGGCCTCTCCTCCTCCCAGAGGGAAGGAGTTGTGAGTGGGAGCGGCTTCCTGCAGCGGCAGGGAGGCGTATCTGGCTCCCTGCTTTTGATTGCCTCTGCTGCCGCGGCCAAGCCTTTCAGCCGGCCAACAGGGCCGGCTGGTGGGCGGGGTTAGCTGCATTTAAGCAGTCACTGCGGCGCTCTGTCCCCAGTCAGTTCCAGCTTGCATCGGATCTCCCACCCTCCCTCCCTTTTAGGTCAGCTTCCTTTGCATATTGGCCTTGCTATGGACTTCTGTTGGTTGCCTTGGTTGCCCAAGGGGCCTGGTAGGACTTCTTTATTCATTTGGCAAATTGGCACCAGCCTCTTGGTTTTTTCGCCTACCTCGTAGCAACTCATCACAACTTTCTGGTATTGGTGGTTAGGCACTGGAATAGGTGTGCTGTGTTGGAGGATTGGGTATGGGCCATCATCTACCCCTCTCTTTTGGGTATTCTGTTAAAGGAATCTGACGGTCGTGGATCCTGTCTGATGCCCTGCTGGTGGCTAGGGCCATGGCACGACCCCCGGTGACGTCATGGGGGAGCTTCCAGTTGTATTTGCATCAACAAGCTCCTCCCATTGATTGTTAACCCTGATATGACTCCCTGCTGAGCGGGGTGGAGTCATGTATTGCTGTTTTATCCAATGCCTAAGCCAATACTACTCACATGCTGTAACCAATAAAGTTGTGGTCTAATTTTGCCCACTAAAGCGTGTTCTCCCTAACAGAGAGCACGTGTTGCGGTTGGGGTAACAAGCCACCTTGCCATGACTAGGCAGATTTGTGAGAGACCCAAGCCTCCTAAGGGGTTACAATTGGGTTGCTGGGGCAGTTTTGTTGTTGCCAAATTTGGAGGAGGGGTTAGAGTCTTTAAATACAGGGGCCAGACGTTGGACTTCCTCTTGGCCGTTTTGCATCGGATCACATGGAGCACTTGGACAATCTTCTCACTGTCTGGTTACATTTCTTTATTTCTTTATTTCCCCTTTCTTTTTAACCCTCTCTAGTCCCTTAAATAATTTAATTCCCCGCTTTTCCTGTTCGATTTCCCACCCCACCCCTTACCCTGCCCTGTGGGAAGATTCTCCCTGTATCTGTGGCTCGCCTTTCCCAATAGGGAGAGAGCCCCCGTTAGGGGCTTTCTTTCGCAAAAAGGTTTCCCCCATTTCTCTTGTTGAAATTAGGGCTACTCAGGGCTGTTCCCAGTTTAGCTGGTATCACTTTCGTTTATAGTACCCTGAAGGTTGGCTTTATTTTGAGTGTATGCAGCGCTGTTGGCCAAATTTTAAGCTAGCCTTGGGTGGGAGCACTAATTTGAGTTCCTTTAATATTGCTATGAGACTAAGATTCTCAAGAGCTGAAGCAGGGAGGCCTATTCGGCCTGCACATAACTTCCAAGCCTAAGTCTGCTACAGGTAGCAGTTAATTGTTAAGTCTCTGACCTCTCTATAAGAATGTACCTGCTTGCATTCCATTAAGGGAATCCAAGGATTCGCCATGCTTTTGTCGACCCCTTTCGAGGGGTAGGGCCATGCCAGTGTCCCTGGGAGCATTTGGGGTGAGCTTGAGTCTGATCCTGGTTCATTGCTCCCCCATGCTGTTTACTGGAACTGACGATATGGTGGGGCCCAGTCGTCAGTGCTGCCCTGCTGAGGTCAGGTGCAGCTAGTTGGGAACCAATGCCTAGACAAACTACCACCGAGCAGGCCAGAAAGCATGTTAATAAGGCGGTGGATAATAGAATAAAATAAATAAAGTAAATAAAATAACAAATAAAATAAAATAGGTCCTTGCTTTAGGTGGTTCTGTAATATTGCATCCTGCTAATTTTCTTCAAGGCTGTTGCCCTCTTTAGGGCAGATGGGGTGCATCTTTCCCCTATGGGGAACAACACCAGGCGGGATGCGATTGCCTTGGGATTCATTGCTCCCCCACAATGTTTGCTGGTACTGAAGATATGGTGGGGCCCAGTCGTCAGTGCTGCCCTGCTGAGGTCAGGTGCAGCTAGTCGGGAACCAATGCCTAGACAAACTGCCACCGAGAAGGCCAGAAAGCGTGTTAATAAGGCAGTGGAAATAAAATACATGTCGGAAATCGAATGCATTCAAAGGTTATGTTGGTTAACATTATTGGTGTCTTACAATTTTTGCTTGTTTTATCTTAGGTTTAGCAGCTGTCCGCATCTGGATGGTGGGGCACAGCATCATGCATTGGGCTGGCATCAGTGCACGGCAGTCCGGATTGGGACCGGGTCTTGGCCTTCCTCCACATGTGCAGTTGCCTTGGCTGTCCAGACAGGGAATGCGCCGGCCAGAATTCCTGCTGCTGATTTGGAGGCAGGTGCTGCTGAAAGGGCCGCCCACTGCTGTTGGGGTGCAGCTGGGTGAGAACGACCTGGTGGCCATGGACTGTTTTTTCGCTACGTGCTGCGATTTTGGGTGACCTGGAGACGCTGCGGGCAATGGTGCCAACAGCAAAAATTTTCTGGTCAAAGCTTTTGCAACGGCGCGTTTGGAGGGGCAGTCATTGCCCAGCTGCCACTGAAAGGGCCAGAAAACTCATCAATTCTGCTGTTTCAAAAAAGATTTTTGAGCTGGGTGGAGATGTGATTTCCTACCCCGAGATTCTTTTTCAGGCGCCATCCTTTTTCAGAGCTGATGGCGTGCACCTTTCTGCTTCAGGGAATGAGGCTTGGATAGGTGCGGTGGTGGCCAAGCTGAGGTCTTGGTTGGGTCTGTGAGTGGTTTGGCGGTGAGCTGTGGGCTCCATGGCGGTTAGGCATTGGTTAAATTGGTGCTTGGAGGGGTAAGTGCCTATCCCTCCAAATGATGCGAAGGGAATTCCGTTAAAGGAATCCAGGGGCTTGCCATTCTTTTCGTCCTTGTCCCCGGAGTCGGACTTGGGCCGTGCAAGCCCCACAGGAACATGAGGGTGAGTAGTGGGAGATTGATGCCCAACTTCACTTTCTCACCCAATACTTGTTTCCCACACTGGCTTCTGTTGGTGTCCGGAATGCCAGCTCTGTCCCTGAGGGCATGGACAGATAGTCATAAGCAATGCCTAAGCAACCACTCACATTTTTTGTATTTGAATAAAGTTGTGGCCAAAATTATGCCATAAACCTAAACAAAAATTGATGTGTGAAGTGTGAATTTTTTGGGGTGGCAATTGTGGGACTCAACACGCAACCTAAAATAATGTGTCTTTGGGTCTTATTATAATCCTATGCGGGTGGCGGGTCCTCGACTCACAAGCAGCAGGTAATTATAACGAGTAATGCCCAGCATTGTGTGAGAGGGCTTCCGCTGTCTCTCCTGCCATGAGGCCTCCCTCACGGTCCCCCAAGGGATACCACCTAACAGATGTAATACTAATATCAATTTACTCACTTCTCAATCTTTGACTATTAGGCATAGAATAGTTTTCAACAAAATCATAAAAAATAAAATATCATCATAAAATCTCTCTCTCTCTCTCTCTCTCTCTCTCTCTCTCTCTCTCACACACACACACACACACACACAATATGAAAAAAAGTTGTTCCCAAACTGTACTGCTTCAGGTTACTGATTCTGTTGAAAGTGGAAATTTAGTTTGTAGTTTCAGTCTATAAGGTTCAGAAATGCCCAAACATTCACTGTGAGACCCATGCTCTATCCAATGAACTTAAATTCTTGTAATTCAAATATCTTCTATCTAACAAACTTAATTATTATTTTAATTGTTTTTTATTAAAGATTTTATGTAGAAAGGACTTTGCAATTTGAAAACAGAGATGATGTATGTACTTTTGTAATTAACTTAATTATTGATATTTGACTTAATTCTTGTTACTCAAACCAAGATGATGTGTTAATATATGTTAATCATCTCAGGCCCTTCTTCATGTGTTTCCTACATGAGAGGTCCGGAGGTGGCAACACAATAATCGGCCTTGTTTTTGTGGTGGCTCCCCATTTATGGAACGTTCTCCCCAGAGAGGCCCACCTGGCACCTTCACTACATATCATTAGGCACCAGGCAAAAACTTTCCTCTTCTCCCAGGCCTTTGGCCAATTAAACAACCTATTGTTTTGTTTGTTATTATGGTATGTGTTTTGTTATTTTTGTATTGTAAACTGTGGTCATTGGATGAAGGGAGGTATATGAATTTAATTAATAAAGAAAATATGCAGTTTCTGCATATGTGTCCACTCAGTTGTTGCTGTTGCTGCAGACCTACCTGTCTGATAGCTACAGCTGCTGAGGGCTACACAACCCTCACCAGATGAAGCTCTTCCAGGCCTCTCCAGGGTGCTTAACTCATCCGCAAGCCTGACTCTGACAAAGGAGTCCTTCCTCAGAGTGAGACCTTTGGGGCATGTCTGCTGGAGTAATTGGAAATTATGCTTACAATCAGATGAGCACACTTGGTGGGCATGCAGGAGAGGGCCTTCTTGGTGACTTCTTCCAGGATTTGGAACTCCATCTCTGGAGAAGCCAGATGAGCTCCCTCCTTGCTTTTCATATTCAGCCAATTGTAAACAGAACTTCCAGCTGCAGGTAGCAGATGTAATCATGAGATACATAGTAGCAACATTATTTCCTTTCCTTGCTCAATATCTTTCTCACTACTGGTTTTCCATGCACGAAAAGTGAATATATTTGTGAGATACTGCAACAAATGGAGACGCTTTCTCCATGGATTAATTCCTCAGTGGTAAGCACACACATCCCTACTTCAGATTGCATATGGAGGCTCACATGACTGACCATTGCTCATCTTCAGAAATCTTCCCTGAATATAGGGGGGAAATGCATATGAATAGGATTGCAGCTCGGGACAGTACCATTTCAAACTGCAGGTGGAAATGAACGTGATGGAATGTTCCCCTCAAACAAAATATATTTCTTCAGCAACCATATAATGCATTATTTCACATTCCTTGCATTTGTTATCTGTCCAATAAAAAGTGACAAAAATGATGTGCTGGATCCCCTAATAAAACTCTTAGAACTATCTAGTTTTATTTTCAATTGCACATAGATACTAGTTTCTCAAAAGTATTAACTGAAGCCAAACCAAGATAAAAATATCAAATCAAGTATAGTAAGTTCACAGAACCCCCAATTTGCTTGTAAAGCTTCTATCTTAGTGTGGGTGTTCTAAAATTATGAAGTTGTTTCGTGTTAAGAAAAATTCCTTGATATTTGCATTTTTAGCATTTTATAATTATGTGCCCAGTAGAGGAGTAGCTCATTTCTCCTTAATTGTGAAACTATGATAGTCAGACAGATGGGGGTGGAAGAGGAAATGTAGACCTTTTGAAAGGAAATGATAACAGTGCATCCTGGTCCAGCAATCTGCTTTGTGGGGGCTGTTTAACAGTTGCATAGAATCCCCACAGACTTGCACAGAAGCAGTGTGTAGGCACAGAGATCTGCTTGTGAAGTGTATGTAGGTTCATAGCCTTCATTCTGGACTGCAAGTGTGAGTCAGTTCTGCCAGCAGATGCTCACCGCATTCCTTCCCACCTGATTGGAAACATAGAATCATAATATTGTAGAGTTGGAAGGGACCCCAAAGGTCATATAGTCAAAGCCCCTAAAATGCAGGAATCTCAATTAGATCATGGGGTGTGTGGAGTATTAGGGAGGAGTAGTACCTCTGGAGGAGGACATGCTGCACTCCTTCTGGGGTAGTTTGTCCACCTTTGGTCCCCACCCTGCACTCCTAGAAGGTGTTGGCATGTGACAGCAGCCACACCCTGGAAAATGCTTCAGCTGGCTGGTTAAACCAGGCGAGGGTAGCCAAAGTGTTTGAAACCCTCAGTGAGCTTGGGACATTCCCTGCATGTGAAGATAGGCTCCAGTGAATTGATCAGACGGGACCAATAGTGGGTCCAATGGCCAAGAAAGTGGTTTCTGTACAAGCTGTAGAGGGAAGTGAGGGGCAGATAGGGCTCATCAAGAAGGTAGACCATCTAGCAGAAGGAAAACACTGATCCTAAACCTCTGATGCCTTGTGGGGCATCTTTGGGAGAAGAAAGGGCTATGGAGTAAATGCTACTCAGCTGTAGAGTGGAGTCCCCAAGGCAGTTGGATGGTGCCTTACACACCTCCTTCTGGCAAGTCCTGCAGCCAAGCTGGTGCCAAATGTATTGCTCTGTTTTCCTTTGGAACACAGCAGTTAGGCTGAGAGATGGATTGTCATCTGAGCAGCCCAGGATCTTCATACACACTGCCCTGGCTTGCGCTCCAGGGAAGTCACTTCCGTGCAAACACAACCATTTGACTTCACCCCTGTAGGCACATTTTATTGTCCCTTAAGACAAAGGTCTGTATTGTTTTCCCAGTAGTGATGTATGGAAGTGAGAGCTGGACCATAAAGAAGGCTGATAGCTGAAGAATTGATGCTTTTGAATTATGCTGCTGGAGGAGACTCTTGAGAGTCCCATGGACTGCAAGAAGATCAAACCTCTCCATTCTTAAGGAAATCAGCCCTGAGTGCTCACTGGAAGGACAGATCCTGAAGCTGAGGCACCAATGCTTTGGCCACCTCATAAGAAGAGAAGACTCCCTGGAAAAGACCCTGATGTTGGGAAAGATGGAGGGCACAAGGAGAAGGGGATGACAGAGGATGAGATGGTTGGATAGTGTCTTTGAAGCTACAAACATGAGTCTGACCAAACTGCCGGAGGCAGTGGAAGACAAAAGTGCCTGGTGTGCTCTGGTCCAGGGGGTCACGAAGAGTCGAACACAACTAAACGACTAAACAACAACAAGACAGGCAGATGCCAACAACTAGATCATACGTGACAGATGGTCACCCAACCTCTGCTTAAAAACAACCAAGGTAGGAGAGTCCACCCCCTCTCATGGGAGTCTGTTCCACTGTTGAACAGCTATTAAGAGATTATATCCATTAAAACAAAAGCGCACAAGTAAACAATTAAGCATTTTGATAAAAGCAACAGAAAACTATTGTTTTAACCAGGAAAAGCTTCACCAAGCAAACACCTACATGTTGAGCATCTTATAGATCAGGCACAATCAACCTCTCTGGGAAGGACATCTTAGGCTGAGCTGAAATAGGCAAATTGCTCTCTCTTTTAATAGAAAAGGTGATTTAACAAAATTCAGCTATCTCCACTCTCAGAGGCGGAGCCACAGGGGGGGAGAGCCCCCGTGCGCTTGAGTCCTACTTGTGGGTTTCCCACAGGAATATGGATGGCCAACATGAGAGGAGGGTGCAGGACAAGGTGGGCGGCACCTTATCTTTTTATATTCTAATGCTATTTGACCTTTTTTTTGCATTTTGTCAAAATGGCTCATCGTTTTTTGGCACAATGGAAGAGAATGAACAGTCTGAAAATCAGTTATCCAAAAATGAGAAGAATTAGATCCAGTTGTAATTGGTCCTGAGAGCCATGTAATGTCAGAGACGAGAACCTGAGCATGATCACATAGCTTCTTCTAGTAAGAAGAAAATTGCCCAGAGCCTAGTATTTTGTCTAGGTGGCTGCTAACTAAAAGCTAGCAGACCCATCCATTGGATTGTCATATCTTCTCAGCTTGTTGCTTGCACATTAATGTTTCCAGATTTGGGCTGTTGCTAAGCAGCCAGTGTGTTTAATAAGAAGTCACATACTCAAAGGGCCACCTGTTCCCATCTGCCAAACTCAGCCATAATGTAATGTGTCGATGCACTTCAACCACATGGAACTTGCAGGATAATACCGTTTGTCATTGGGACAGTGTTTATTGTAACTCATGGATCATTACTCATAAAAATTATGGCCTCTGCATGTTACAAATAAGGCAAGCGACAGATACAAATGTGTCAGTCCTCCTTGCAAATGATTGTTTTAATGGAAGAGCTGAGCTGGAGGGAGATTAGTCTGGTCATATGGCAGATGGGAGCAATATACTGTCACTTCTTGGAAAGTCTGTGAAGGAGAAGATTTATTGTTCGGCAGACAGTTGGTCCATCCTACCGATAATTGCATCTCCTGCACTGTAAATGAATGAATATGGCGACCTCACGTAGACCTAATAACATTTGTGTCACCTCACTGAGATCAATGCTAACATAATCAGCTGTTGCTGAAGCTTTATTACATAGTGTGTAGTTTGGAAGTAGTGATCTCAAGAAGACATGGATCCATTCCAAAAATAGAAGATTGTTGCATGAAGCTAACATTCCTTCAAGTATCTAAGCTGATAGATGCTCCTTCTGAGCAATTGATTACAACTTTGAAAAATTAAAGCAACAATAGATTGATACATAACTGACAGTGAAAGCATCACTGCTAATTTCACCGGCAGGGCTGCTTCTTCATGGAGGCTTTCAGAATAAAATGCCCTGTCAGGAGTAGGACCATCACCTGGGAATCTGCTGCAAACCCCTTGACAAATCTGGTGTCAGTTAGAGGCAGGATCTTACCAGTTGTGGCACCTACTCTATGGAATGCCTTGATCAGTGAGGTTCATGGGCCCCATCATTCTATTTCTTCTGGTAGATAGGGTCCTGTTAAGAGTATCACATGTCCCCGAGGTGCACTTAGTATGCACTAGAGACCAGGCTTTTAGTTTTGCAACACCAGACCTCTGGACTTATTTACCAGCTGAAACTAGGCAGGGCCCCAGTGACTTGATATTTTTATTTAAGACTTTTTGTGTGTGTTTAAGATGGCTTTCTTTGAAGCATGGTCCAGTCATTCTATATCGTAATGATTGTACAATTATAGAAATGGTTTCATTGCTTTAGCTTACTGAGTTTATATTATTTTGCATATTATCCTCTTTAGTTCATTTTATTGTATAATACTTTGGTAATTTTTGGCTATGAAATGATTATGTGTGTGTATGTGTGTTATTCTGTTTTTATTGTTTGGCTACTTCGAGCCACTTTGGAGAAATAAAGACGACTGATTGAACTGGTCTGAAACTAATTCCTTTTTCAAATGAACTTTCCAAGCACTGCTGCTGCAACAGTTGATACTGTAATTGTTACTGCTGCAACTGCTATGGACCACTTGAGGTATTCTTTGTCCATTCATGATCATTTGTACCCTTCATGGTATTAGGGTAGTTATATGTGAAACCTCTTTCAACGCTGTTTGTTCCAGCAAAAGTATCAGGGTGGGCATGCTGCTTCATTTCAATTCACTACATGCCCTGTAGTTTTCTGCTGAAATTCTGCACCTTTTTATAACATACTTGTCCAAGTTTCTTTGTTTTTTTGGTTCTACATTTCATTGTGTCGCTGTGCAGGAGTCCCCTGTAAACAGCAATAATGCTATGACACTGGGAAAGTGTCTCAAAACAAGTAATGAAATGGAATGATATGTGGACAATTCAGTGTATATTATAGTGATAATGGCATATTCCAAAATACATCTGCAAAAAAAGTACCTTTCAGAAGGGGCCCTATTGATACAATGCCTGCTTTTATTAGTAGTAATTTACTGCTTCCACAATTGCTGTTACTATTATTATTATTCCTATTATCGCTGCTGTTATTTCTACTATTATTGCATCTAAGGTTGCTGCTATTCTTAGGATTGCTAACAAAACTAGCTGGTATAAGTGACATTTATCAAGTGATTTGTGGGTGTTCTGTAATACTAATCTTAAAGCTCAATAGAAATTCTCCATGAGGGCAGTTTTTTGTTTTTTTAAAAAGAAAAATATTTATATCCCACACTCTGCACAGACAGCTTATCTAGGAAACAGAATTGGATGTACCTGAGCTCAGTTCAGTTTGTGCAACCGGAAAAGTGTTTGCAGATCTTGTGTGGGCTGAGTGCTCAAGCTGTGTGCATCTGTCATATGTATTTGAGACAAAATAAAATGTTGATTTAGCAAACGCCTTTGCCAGAGATCACCCTAATGAAAAGGCCGAATTGTTCCTCTTCTCATTTTTTTATTATTACTAGTAGCGCAGAAGTTTCAAAACCTAAACTGCAGTGTTTTGACTCCCTGAAATCTAATTGAAATCCAGTTTTCAAACACTCAGCTAAGAATCACTCTGCATTCTAAAATGAAGTGCCGGCAGGGGTGGGGAGGGGATAGAAAATTAATTTTACCAGTCTTTCCACTTTGGTGTATTAAATCAAATTGCTACTGTCAAGTCAACTTATTAGTCACAGGGCTAAAAATAAACTGATTTTTTTTTTAAATGATTCATCAGGTTGCTTCAGAATTGGTGGTAAATAAATCTTGCATGGCTGGACTGTAGAAGTTAGCAATTTAGCAACAAGTGTCATTCCCAGCAAGGGAAATTGCTTCCCTCTACTTCATTGTGTTGAGTGATTGGAGAGAGAGAAGAAAACAATATACAAATGTGATTTGCAAAGCTATTCTTTTTAAAGAAAATGAATATTGTTATAACCTGAGCATTCTTCCATGATTTACATGTCTGACTGCAAACTTTTCTTATAATGTTATGTGTAGCTGGTAGCCCTGATACTTGAAAACAGACTTTATTCAGTCTTTTTCTTTCCTGCTGTGGAGAAGACCTGTAATTCAAGCAGTAGACCAAATAGGCTTTGCACAGAGAAGATCAGGTTTGCTACAAGCAATACAGTTAAAGGGATCTCAGGTAGCATTGTTGGTGAAACCTTTGACAAGCATAGGAAATTGCTTTATATTGACTCATACCACTGATCCATCTAGTTCAGTATTGTCTTCACTGACTGGAAGTCACTTACCCTGGTTGCAGGCAAAGGACATGCCCACTCTGACCTGGAGATGCCAGGAATTAAAGCTGTGGCTTTCTGTTCTGTGTGCAAAGAAGAGGCCGCCCTGACACTGAGCTGAGGCTCTAACCCCCCCCCCCCCCCCGTTCTCATTTTTCTGGTCTTCTTTTCACCTCCTTTCCACATCAGTTTCCTTTTTTTTAAAAAAAGGGAAACACATGAAAAACTTTATCAGTGTGCTCATTGCTCCTAATAGATGCATTCG
The DNA here is from genome assembly GCF_964188305.1 of Podarcis bocagei. Lineage (NCBI taxonomy): Eukaryota > Metazoa > Chordata > Lepidosauria > Squamata > Lacertidae > Podarcis > Podarcis bocagei. The sequence continues at coordinate 47,009,522 of NC_138140.1, read as the reverse complement.
AGTACACAATTTCCCCCAATACAATACATTGCATATCTTATATTTACCAATAAATGCACATTTCCGTGTGCACTTCCTTCTAACATCCACATATGCATCACAGAATTTGGAAAAGTGCAATTTTCTAAAAATATATGTGTTTTGGTTCATATACTGTATTAGTTCATAACCTACCTATGTTCATATATTAGTATATAATGTAATTATGTAGCTTATTATTGAAATGTGAACAAAATGAATTTTCCATTCATCTCTAAGCATTGAGCTGGAAAAACCAAGGGACTGACTTTTTATAGGGACCAGCTTCATATGTTCAATCCAGTGGCTTCAGTGATTGCCTTATTCTGAACTACTAGTCCAAGACTGATTTCTCATTGGGCATGCTATATTCTAGGATATTACTTTTTTTTTTTTAAAAAAAAAGTCCTACTGGACATGCCCAAACCAGCCCTTGGCATTGTCACCACCATCTCAAAAGAAGTGCTCTTTTGGGTCTCCTTCCTTCCTTCCTTCCTTCCTTCCTTCCTTCCTTCCTTCCTTCCTTCCTTTCTTTGCAGAAAGTCCAATGCAGCTGTTTCATTGCAAATGGATCTGTCATCTAGGCAACCTAATTTTCAGCTTAGGCTCCATGTAGAAGTGTTGGCTGAAATGTAGAGGGATGAAAGGGAGGGTGAGACCCCCCCCAACATCTCACTTTAATTTGCTATCACCACCCGAGCCCCTTCTTGCAGTGGTGGAAGTGGCTTCACGCTTCTGAACAGTTTAGCCACCATCCTTCCCACAACATTCTCCTTGGAACAACATCATATCATTTTGAGCTGAATTACAAAAGGGAAATATGATGGCCACCAGCTGCTCAGTGAAGTGCTCCCCCTGGTAAGGCTATGCCCTCTTTCATTCCCTCCTGGGGGAACAAATATCATTCTGCAGTTCCCCATGTTTCTTCTCTTGCAAATAGGGCAGTCAAATTGCATGTCTCTATGTCTATGCTTTGATTCAGCAAAAGATTTGGCATTGCAAACAAATATGGCCGTAATGCAAAAACAAAACACCACAGATATACAGGCAACCTCTTTTTCTTTGTCTTTTTTGAAAGTGAAGATCTTCTGACATTTTGCTGGAACAGAGTCTTCCTGTTTTGCGAGCTTTTGTGTTTTCTTTTGCAACCCCTCCCCACCACTACTGCTGCCTTTCTTTCCTCTTGCCTCCTTAACAGGCTTTGGCTGGCTGTCGACCTGGCTTGTTAAGTAGAATTCTTTTGTACATGCACAGACAAAATTGAAGGTTTACTCTTGTAAGCACATTCTGTGAGACACAAACATCCCTCTGACACGCTTGGGCAGTTTCTTGTGCGAAAAATGCTGTTGTTTTTCTTTACTTTTCTTGTACTTCCCTAGGAATGCTATGGAGAGAGTCATAAGCAAATCACTATTTACTTGTTTCAGATATCCCTGGGATGTGTCCAGATTGTTATCTAGCCTTACTGAACTTCAGAAGGTGGGAGAGTATCAATTTAGAAATGTGAGAATAAATTTTAAATGTTAAACCATCCTCCCCTTTTGCATATGTTAAGGGGGAAAAATCCCCAGCAGAGTCATTGTTTAGTCTGTGCACTCTATAGAATTAAAAAAATGACTGTTTCATGTGAACTGAAGATCTAGATCAATTAGGTATCTTTTTTGTTTTGTTTTTTAGGTATCTAACTTTCATTTGGGGACGGGGCCCCCTACATCTTTTGAAAAGTGGCATGTTTTGGAATTTGAGAGGGGCGATTTTAAGGAGAAAAGTTTCTGGGGATGTTAAGTTAAATTATTCAAGGGAGCAAACTCTTATCTAACAGAATGCCTGGTTTTATTCATTATTGTAACTTTGTATTTATGTTTGCTGTAATGGCTGCAGCAACACAAATAAATAATATTTGCATTTGTACATGTTACTAAACTATGGGCAGTAGCCAGCTAAATAGTTGTTGCTAGTGCAAAGAGTTTCAGCTGTACAGTGGAACTTCCCTTCTCCTCTTTCTGTGCGACGGCTGAGTGGTTAATAAAAATGTCTAAACTCCTTATGATAGGAGCTCTGTGTAGCTCCTACAGCTCTTATCACCCTCAGCCAGCATGGCCAATGTTTAGGAATGATTGGAGTTGTAGTCCAGCAATATGTTGGATAGCTGGTGGTGAGACTCTTGATCTCATGGTCGTGGGTTTGAACCCCACATTGGGCAAAAGATTCCTGCATTTCAGGGCGCTGGACTAGACGACCCTCATGGTCCCTTCCAACTCCACAATTTTATGATTCTATGATTGTCTGGACAGCTACAGGTTGGCCACTCTGATCTGCTGTGAAATTGTATATGCACAGCCCCCTCCAATGCATTCAGTGAATGTGTAAGGGGGAGTGAAGTCATGCCCACTGGCCCCTGGCACAACTAATGGCCATGCTCCTCACTGGTGGTTGGACATTATTTGTGAGAAGAGGGTCTGTATACAGCTGTGTGCTCTTCTGTGTGGTGGAAGGACCTGGGCTTGTTGCATGCACAAATGATCCTTTCATACAAATGACAAAAGTGTGTCTGCCACAGGGAATGGCCAGAATGTACAATGTAAGCTTGGTCAGTATAGGCGATTTCAGTCTTCCCTTTGCACATCCACTAAATACTAGGGGAGGGTTCATGTATGTATTCCTTGAGTCACAGTGGCTCTGTGGGATTGGTCCTTATAAATGGATGTTCCAAGGGTTAAATCTGGGGCATTCATCTTTTGTTCATTTATTGGACAGTTCTCTTCTGTTTTTAAACTTATATTTATCCTTATATATCATCATGGAATCCAGGGCAGTTTGCAGACAGGGCTGGTGTTTCACAATTAAGGTATGACTTTTTCTCAGCTGGGAACTTTTCTGTAATGTGGATACTGGGTTGTGATGGGGAATGGCAAATCAAAATTTCAAAGTTGACATATTCAAATATATTGCCCTTCTCCCATTTAATGAAGAAAGTTAGATATCTATTTGTAATAGTGGAAATATGTATTAGATAAAGTATGCTATATACCGCAGTAAAAAAAAGGGGGTGGGTGGGAATAAAAACACCATGGAGGTAAAGGTGGGAAGTTGAATTGTTTGGGGGGGAAAGTATTGAAGCTGAAGTTAATTTGTTAAAGTTTCTGAAAAATTAATTAAAAAATATAAGGAAGGAAGAAAGAAAGAAAGAAAGAAAGAAAGAAAGAAAGAAAGAGTTAGATACTTATTTGACTACATAAGTAAAAAAAACAAACAAACAAAACTGTTGGAAAGGTGTGCCCAGTTGGGCCACTACCGTTTTTAATTGAATGGGGAAATCCAGAGGAACCATGAGCAAATACATTTTCTCTCTTTCTCCCTCACATGCACCTGCATTTTCCTGATTATCAGGTTAACAGTGGGTATTTTCTGATGTGCTGCCCCCCACAAAACTTAAAGATAATACAATTTCTCAGTATAAGAATGTAAGGAAATGCTGCTGGATTGGGCCAGTGTCCCATCTTGTTCAGCATCCCGTCCTCACAGTGGCCAACCAGATGCTTATGCAAAGCTCACAAGCAGGCTTCCCGCAGTTCTCAGCAACTGTTTTTCAGAAGGATTGGATATTCATTTAGTATTTATTTAGTATTTCCATTTTTGCCTTGCTCTTCATGGAATTCAACACACACACCTCAACACACAGTAACTTAGGTCATACTCAGGGTATACCCATTGAAACCAATGAACTGAAATGAGTTATTTGTGTTGATTTAAGTGACTCTGCTCTGAGTATGACTTATCCTATTTTTGCATGTAGAATACCCCCCATATGTATAAGATGACTCCTATTTTAGGGAGCCAAAAAATTAGATATCAATACTTTTCTGTTGTTGAGCTTTCTTTTGGGAAATCACCCAAAAAGTTGATGAACTTTCTTTGGAGCATCAGAAAAATATCCCCTGATCGACCCACCACCCTGGTTGACGGAATTGGTATCATATTTCAGCATTTGGTTTCCCTCGACTCAGCAGCGAGAGCCGATGGCACCGCAGCCAAGCTGCCTTCTCGACTACGTTGCGCCTTGTACCAGAGTTACTGTATAGGGCGACCCCCCAATTAGGAGGAATAAAATTCTAGGAAAAAAATTGTATTATACACTGAAAAATATGGTAAGTTTAATAGTGGGGGAATCTTGGATTGAAACCCAAAATAAAACCAGGTTCCTTAATTGTGCTATGGAGGCTCCACGAGTGCAGCAGGCACCACACGGCCTTCCAACATGTATAGGGAACTTAGATGAGAATGAAATCAGGGACAGGTGTACCTGTTGTATCCCTGCTTTCCTTTCACACCATTGTAATCATGTGGTGAGGAGAACACCTGTGTAGGCTTCAGCTGAATCCTGAAAGCCAATTCCCCCCCCCCTTATTCTTAGCCACGCTCTCTTGATGTCTCAGAATGTGAAACCATCTTCTGGAAGGTCTGATACTGGCCCCTGTTCAAATGTCAAGCTGATCCATGAACAATTATTGCCAGTTCTATTCAAGATATCACCTTTGACACTCTACTGATGGTTGGTGGTGAAAGAATGCACTCCAAGTCAATGAAGCTAGCTGCTATGATTCTGCTGCAATTAGTGTTATGACCTCAGAAATTGGACACCTTATGCCGCCTTCCTTTCTACAGATGCCCTATTCCTGACATGTAGATTAGGAGCACAGTAGCAACTATTGTGGTCATCTGCATGAGATTTGTTTTCCCCCATCCATGCTTTCTGCAATGTGATAAAGGGGTTCTTTATAACACAGCAGCACTGACTGCCACTACAGTGGCAGCCAGCAATGGAACATTAATTAATAGGAAGAGGGTCAAAAGGTTGCAGATTTCTGGGTCGTATCACTATGTGCAATGGAACCATAGCTTTTAGCCTCATTAATTTGGAGGGCATTCAAGTACCTTTCACCAACCATAAGTGAGTTGGTGGTTACTAATTAAACATGTCTACTACTTCTTCACATCCTTAATTTAATGAGCCCTCTACATCTTTGACCTTAAGGGGTGGGAAATTAATATTTGGAGGAACACGTATCAAAGAGTCAATAACATTATTATTATTATTTCAAAAAAATTAAGAACTAAGTCTTTGAACTAGTTCCCCAAAGTCTTTGAACTAGTTCCCCAAAGTCTTTGAACTAGTTCCCCAAAGATTCTAAGAAAAGTGAACGACAATTTCAGGGGTAAGTCCAATTAGAGTGGTAGCTTTAGACTAACCAATTAATTCATGGTGAGTTTGACAGGCATATAAGCTCTCTTTGGGCATTCTGTATATAAGTGAACATGTGTTAGGGGAGGCAGAGGTGGGGGGGGTGTATGTTCCACCTCAGTCTTTCTTGTTTCAGTCACCCTCCACAAGTAGGGGGTCAGGGCTTATCTCCTTCTGAAGGCCTCCCTGCCTTTTAACATTCAGGGAAACCAAAGGCTGCTTTGCAGGTGTGAGTCAATTAAAGAACAAACTGCATAGTTCTCCAAATATCTCTTGCAAATTCCGGAATCAATTACAATCTCATACTATTGACCTACTTACATGTTGAGTTCTTGCATCTAGTGTAATGAGTTTATTTAATGAGTAAAACACCAGTAAATTGTCAGCTTACAGTCTTATGCAAGAATCATAAAAAACATTCTTCCTTCAGAAGTGTATAGTGATTAGGGCTGAGCTGAATATCCTGTCATTCTGACTTTCATTTCAACCCACCACTTAATCTTGCTCATCATTTGCATTGTTGTTGTACTGTTCATTTTGCTTCCACTGATGCTGCTTTTTCATAGCACCGTTTCCCTCATTATCCTTTCACTCCTTGCCTTTGCCTCATTGGTCAAACTACAGTTTAATCCAGTTGCCTCTGGTGGTGACGGACATGACTTTGTCAGCAACTTTACAAAGGCTTGCAAACAAATCAAACAAGCACACATGTTGCCAGGTAGGGATGGAGGATAAATTTGATTTGGTACACAATCTATCAAATTCATACTTTCCCAAGCAATATGTGAACTAAAACACTGTTATCCTTCAAAATGTGCACTTTCCTGAATTTTGTGAGGCAGTTCTCTAACCAAACAATGTTCACAAAAATACATACATTAGGGGAAAGTGTGCATAAAAATGAATATTAATTTAAAATAATAATAATACAAAACTGCATTGTATTAGGGGAAAGACCTTGCAAAACTGTGTACATTGGTCAAAACTGCATGATGAATTTCCAGCAAAATAAGAAGAACTGAATGTAAGATTGGAAAATAGAGAAGTTGAGGAAACCAAAACTGATGGATCATTACAATCCTAGCTACAATCAATCAGCACTAAGGGTGTAGGATGCTTCTTTATGCTAGTTAAAAATATTGGTTGATCTTGTCCAGTATTGTTTGCTCCAGCCTTCCAGATGTTTTGGGTGGCAATTGGCACCCCAACTAACATGATCAGTTTTCAGTGATGATGGGAACAGTAATACAAACACTGAGCAAAGAGTGTTTGCGCAATAGGGCTTTCATCTCTTCTCCCCCAGAGTGCCCCCACTCCCTGAAATTGGTTTTGGGGAGTCAAGAGAACCCCCCAGAACAGCATGAAGGGAGAGTAGAGGAGGTATTGTTCTCCCTGGCAGACCAAAATGCTTGCATTGATGGTATGATTGCCTTAACGTGATGTTGAATTCCTCCCAAGGTAACAATGTACTTTCTGAGGAAGGTCTGTAGTGCTGTTGAGTTTACTGTAGCTGTTTAAACACTTTGCCACCAAAACTCCAAAGGGCACAGTGCACTTCAGCTCTTCCTTTGTAACTAATGGAATCTTGCATGATAATCACTTAATCTATCTCAAGCACTCGTGGATAGCAGCACAGGTTTATCTAATCTATATAACTGTCATGACTTTAATTGACTAATGGTTAATAAGGATTTCTAAACAGATTAAATTAATGGCATTAAGCAAAAAGACAGCTTTCTAATGAGATCCATTGATTTGGTGGCGGGTTTTGTTTGTCTTACAGTTGTGGTCTGTGGAGGAAGCACATTCCAAAAATGAATAAGAATTTACTTACAGAGGGGCACTGTCACCTCAACCATGCACATCTAAACCAAATGGATGTTGTGAGTGGTATACCTTAAGCCAGTGTTTCCCAACCACTGTTCCGCGGCACACTAGTGTGCCACGAGATGTTGCCTGGTGTGCCGCGAGATGTTGCCTGGAGGGAGGCGGGCGAGTCGGGCGGCGAGAGGCGGGGCGGCGGCGGCGAGGAGAGGCCGCCCAGCGCGGGGCTCTCGCCGTCTGCCTGCCTGGCTGCCTGCGAGCTCGGCGGGCAGCGCCTCCGTCCGCAGCGCCCGCCTCGCGGCTCTCATTCCCTGCCCCTGCCAAAGCTCACCCAGCCAAGCCGCGCTCTCCTTCCTGCCTCGCTTTGCTGCCTCCTCCCCCCCACCCCCAAAGCTTGGAGGTTCCCCGGCAAGGGGGAGGGAAAAAAATTGAAACTTACACTTTCGTGTGTCCCTCCCGGCGTGACGCTGCGCGCTGACGTCACGGGGCTGTAATGGTGGTGTGCCTCAAGATTTTTTTCATCAAACAAGTGTGCCTTTGCCCAAAAAAGGTTGGGAAACACTGCCTTAAGCCGTTCAGCAGGTTGTCAAGCAGGGGTAAACAGTCTTTGAGAAGATCAGTCATCGCGTTACCAAATACATACTCAGAGTGAGGAGGCCAGCAGCTTTATAGAAGGTGACAACTTATTGGTTCTTGGTCTCTTATTGTAGAATCAGAGAATTGTAGAGTGAAAGGGACCCCAAGGATCATCTAGTCCACCCCCTGAAAGGCAGGAATCTCAGTTAAAGCATCCATGACAAATGGCCATCCAACATCTACTTAAAAACCTCCAATGAAGGAGAGTCTACAACCTCTCAAGGGAGACCGTTCTGTTTTATTGTTTCATCACTTGTTATTTGCCAGCCTAGGCTCCTTTGGGAGCAAGGGTGAGATATAAAGTTCATAAAGAACTAAATTTAATAAATATCCCCAATTCATCAGACATCCCTACTAGTGTGAACAAGGCTGGGGAGGAAAAATAAGTTTGAAATAAAGTGTTTAGTTTATATAAAAGCTTCTGCAGCTTTACCTTTTTAAATTTCAGGTTTTTATTTTTTTATGCTTCCGTTTCACTTCTCTTCCATGGAACTCAGATGAGCTCATGCCACCAATTTCTTCCTTGAAGTCTGGTAAATAAAGGAGTGGTACACAAGGAGAGGGCAAGTAAAAGGTATAATGAATGGCACAATCATCTATTTGAAGGGGCCATAAGTGGATGTACTCAGCTTGCATGACTTCAGTGCTGATCCTTTTTGCTCAAGGAAACTAACAGTAAAGCTAATAAAAAATAAGTGAAAAGTCATACACACATTCACACAAAATAAGTTTTGATATATTTTCATATCCCTTGAAATTGTATGTTCGTTGCCTTTGAAAGTTGCTGTGATCATTGTTTTCTGTTTGCAGATACTGAACTTTTTCAGGGTTGCAGTAGCTAAGAGAAGCCTATTGGTTTCTGATTTATAAAGCTATCAAAATCCTTTATTTGACTTTCATGCATTTCATATGTAGTGAAAACATGGTTGAGTAGCCTGCCTGGATGAAATCCAATTAAAGTGAACGCAATTTGGATAGACCTCCTCTGCATGGCTTGTACCCGGGTGACGGGCTCATAATAAATTTATGGAACGTTGTTTAATGTGTTTATTGTCTATTCTCTGCCATTTAGAACTGAAGCGAAAAGAAAGTCAACTAAATAGCAAGCCAAGACAGACAAACAGATGCAGAGGAGTTCCCATCACATATTATGATTAAAAAATGCAAAGGATAATCTCTGCACATATATTCCATTAAAGATTAAAATTCTATCACCAGCTTCATTCAACAAAAGATTGGGGTTTTTGTTGTTGTTTGGTGCCATTGCGCTCCCTTAATATAGCACCCCCATTTTTCTCTCAGATCATTTTCTCTGATTTTAATTTTTCTAAAACTTTTTAAATGATTTACAACACAGAGTTTTTTAAAGCAAATACTATACTCTAGAAGGGTTTAAAGAAAGTCTGACTGGACTTTCACATTGCATTCTGCTTCAAGCATTGTGTTTCAGGGACTCCTTCCAAAAAATCCTCTGAGAAAATGTGCATGAGATTCTGGAGTTTGAAATGACTTGCAGTCCAAGCCAATGCACCAATATTTACCCCATTAGCAGGACTAACTCGGCTCAATAGTATTTTCCCCCAAGTATTGGTGCCAGATTTTAGAGGGCCATTACTAACTTATGGGATGTGGGTGGCGCTGTGGGTTAAACCACAGAGCCTAGGACTTGTCGACCAGAAGGTTGGTGGTTCGAATCCCCATGACGGGGTGAGCTCCCATTGCTCGGTCCCTGCTCCTGCCAACCTTGCAGTTCGAAAGCACGTCAAAGTGCAAGTAGATAAATAGGTCCTGCTCTGGTGGGAAGGTAAACGGCCTTTCCGTGCGCTGCTCTGGTTCGCCAGAAGCATCTTAGTCATGCTGGCCACATGACCCGGAAGCTGTACGCCGGCTCCCTTGGCCAATAAAGCGAGATGAGCGCTGCAATCCCAGAGTCGGTCATGACTGGACCTAATGGTCAGGGGTCCCTTTACCTTAACCTTTACTAACTTATACTGAGTGAGTCCATTGCTCCATCTAGTATTGCCTGCACTGCATGGCAGTGACTCTACAGGGTTTCAGACAAGGGTCTTTCTCAGTTCTACCTGGATATGTTGTGGGGTTGAACTTGAGATCTTTTGCATATCAACCATGTTATCTGCCACTGAGTTATGGATGCTCCTAATGAACACAGGAAGCTGCCTTATGCTGAGTTAAACTAATGATCCATCTAGCTCAGCATTGTCCATGCTGAATGGCCCTCCAGACAAAGGTCATGCCCTAGCAGGGATTAAGCCTGGGGCATTCTGCAGAGGTTGAATACCAACCTCCTCCGCCCATTTTGCTTTTTATTCCTGCACAGAACATAGGAGAGATCATCTTCTGGAGATCATAAAGGAAATGAATGTGTCTCCCATTTCCTGCACTTTCGGGGAACAGAATGCTGATTATATTAATTTTTAATGAAATAATAACTATTGATAAATGTTTTAAGGATTGATGCTGGTAGGGATTCAGGAAAGAGCCTTCTCTGTGGCTGTTTCCAGATTATAGAATATAGATACCATACTGGTGTCCTCCTTTTTGTGCTTCAGCCAGCAAGTATAAACTTAATTCTTTCAACACACTTTTCAAAACAAGCAATGGCAGGTCCTCTGTGTGGAGAAGACAGAGAAATGCTATTAGGTGTGTGAGAGAAAGCAGAACACCTAACTGGTTTCTGTCTTCACCCAAAAGGAAAGTGATGCCCAACCTGGTGATAACAGAATAAATGATGTAAAGAAGGAGCAGCAGCCTGATATTGGAAAAAGAGGTGGTAAGGGAACACCCAGCTACTTTAAATGAATTCAAACCACCAGGGCCTGATGAGCTGCATCCAAGGGCACTAAAGGAGCTTGCGGATATAATCTCAGAGCCTCTTTGAGAATTCTTGATGAGCAAGTTAGTTCACGGCAGACTGGAAGTGGGCAAATATTGTTCCCATCTCCCAAAAGGAGAAAAAAGAAGACCCAGTTAACTACTGACAGGTGAGCTTGACAATGATACCAGGAAAGGTCTTATAACAGATAATTGAACAGTGAGGCTGTGAGCACTTAGAAAAAAATGCTGAGCATGGATTTCTCAAAAACAAGTCATATCAGATGAATCTCATTTTTTATTTTTTATTTTGATGGAGTTACAAGCTTGGTGGAACAAGGGAAGGCTGTGGACATAATGTATCTTGATTTCAGTAAGGCTTTTGACAAAGTCCCTCATGATATTCTTGTGAGGAAGTTGATAAAAGGTGGGTTGAATGAGGTAACTGTTAGGTGGATTTACAGCTAATTGATTGACTGAACCCCTAGAGTGCTCATTAATGGTTCCTCACCACCTGGGGAAAAGTGCCAAGTGGGGTGTCAGGGTTCTGTATTGGCCCATTGTTGTTCAATGTCTTTGTAAATGGTTTGGGTAAAGGAATTGAGGGGATGCTCATCAAATTTGCATACTAGGAGAAGGGGTAGCTAATGCCACAGAAGAGAGAATCAGGATTCAAAATTATCTTAACAGATTGGAGAGCTCGTCCCAATCTAACAAAATGAATTTCAGTAGGGACAAATGTAAGGTTCTGCACTTAAGCAGGAAGAACCAGCTGCAAAGATATAGGATTGGGGACACTTGACAGTAGGACTTGTGAAAAGGATCTAGGTGTCTAAGTAAACCACTAGCTTAATATAAGTCAACAGTGTGATGCAGCAGCAAAGAAGCTAACACTATTCTAGGCTGCATCAACAGAAGTGCAATGTCCCGATCAAGGGAAGTAATAGTCCCACTCTATTCTGCCTTTGTCAGACCACACCTGAAAAACTGTGTCCAATTCTGGGGATCACAATTTAAGCAGGATATTGACAAGCTGGAAAGTGTGTAGAAGAGGGCAACCAAGGTAATCAAGAGTCTGGAAACAAAGCCTTATGAGGAATGGTTGAGGAAGTTGGGTATATTTAGCCTGGAAAAGAGGAGAGTATGAGGAGATATGATAGCCTTCTTCAAATATCTGAAAGGCTGTCATATGGAAGATGGAGCAAGCTTCCCCCCCCCCCCCCGCTCCAGAGGCTAGGACCTGAACTGATGGCTTTAAGTTACCAGCAAGGAAATTCCAACTAAACATCAGGAAAAAGTTTTTGAAGAGAAGAGATGTTCATATGTTCAACAGAGGAATGGACTCCCATGGAAGGCGGTGGACTCTCCTTCATTGGAGGTTTTTAAGTAGAAGTTGGATGGCCATCTGTCACAGATGCTTTAGCTGAGATTCCTGCATTGCAGGGCGTTGGACTAGATGACCCTTTGGTTCCCTTGCAATTGTACAATTCAGTGATTCTATTTTTCTACTTATTGCAATAAATCCACTTTTTGAAGGAAGTTGGCTTGTTGTATATGGTCACACATTAATTTTAATTGTGCAACCTGAACTTACAGGTCTTCATTTAAGAACGGAGGAAGATCCCTGATGGATTAGGCCAGAGGCCCATCAAGTCTAGCATATTGTTCTTAGAGTGGCCAAACAGATGCTTATGAAACCCTACAAGCAGGACCTGAGCACAGCAGCACTCTCTCCACCCGCAGTTCACAGCAACTGGCTTGAAAAGCTGTATGAAATTAGGCCGAGGGCCTAAGGTTGCCCACCCATGTCCTTAATGGAAAGGATAATTATGGATATCATCCCAAGAACACTATGTGAAAATAACAGGTTTATTTCAAACTTCCCAGAAACAAACAGCATATGAGAGCTTATGAGCAAAATGGGGTGGTTAATGTCCGGAAAACTACTTGAGAAATAGAAGGAAACAAGTATGGAGGTCATCAGCAGAGGGCAGGGAATAGGCTGAGGTGATGATGAGTAACATTGTTCTGTTACGGTAAACCGGTAAACCGAGGGCTCTTGATGATCCTGTTGTCGGCCCATCCACATTTAAAAGCAGAGCAATCAAATTTGAAGCACACTTGGGAGTACTCAGATTTGAATTTAACTCTATCCATGTCTTTTTGCACCATCGTGCTAATGCAGAATTTGAGCAATTTCAGCCAATGTCACAGTGTTGAAAATGCTTAAGTGAGGCAATGGGATATTTTGTCATGCATCATCATAAAGAGAAGCTTTGATGAAGCTTTGTGATGCTGTGTTGGGACATCAAGCCTTTCTGCTTCCCTTTTGGTTTGGCCACTGTGAGAACAAGATGCTAGATGTGCTATTGGCCTGATTCATCAGGCTCTTCTTATGCTTCATAGTAGTCCTTTCCTGCCCTGCTATCTGAGGACCTTTAACTGTGTCTATTGTGGATGAAGATGTTGTCCCAGTGTGCGGCAGCTGTACAAAAGGCCAATTCCATTTCAGGGATCGTAAGGAAAGGGGTTGAAAATAAAACTGCCAGTATCACAATGTCTTTATACAAATCTACTGTAAGATCGCACTTGGAACAACTCTGGCCACCTCACCTCAAAATGTACATTGTAGAGCTGGAAAATGTTGTAGGCAAAATGATGAAAGGGCTGGAGCAATTCTCCCACAAGGAGGAAAATTTACAACACTGGGGCGGGGGGAGGCAAGTAAAAAAGGGGACATGACAGAGATGTATAAGTGTGATGGAGAGAGGTTGATCTCTCAATATGCTAGAAATCGGGGCTCTTGAATGAAGTTGAATGTTGGAAAATTCAGTACAAGCAAAAAATAAAATAAAATTCATCTTCACCAAGTGCATAAACTATGAAATCTGCTCCCAGAAAATGAAGTGATGGCCACAAGCTATAAAAGAATACAAATCCATGAAGAATGGGAATATCAATGGCTACTAGGTATCATGACTACATTCTACCTCCACTAGAGGTGGCCCATCCATTAGGCAAGGTGAGGTGACTGCCTCAGGTGGCAGCAGATCCTGGTGTAGATAATTAGTCCTCTTTTGTTCCTCTCAACCCTTCTTCCCTACTGGTAAGGTGTGTGTGTGTGTGTGTGTGTGTGTGTGTGTGTGTCATTTTGTGATTTGCCTCAGGTGCCAAAATGTATTGATCCAGCCCTGACCACCATTGCCTGAAGAAATACGCTTCTGCATACTGATTTCTGGGAATCTCAAGTGGGGAGAGTGCTGTTGCACTTGTGTCCTGTTTGCACACTTCCGAAAGTCATTTGTGTGTCCACTGTGAGTATAGGATGCCTGATGCAGCAGGAGTATTCTTATGTTCTTCTGTATAAAACATATTTCCCCTTATATAATGAATTTCTGTACATTCCTGTAACACACTTACTTACTGCACATTACTTGACTGGAGAATTGCACCGCAAAATTCCCAGAAGTGTGAATGTCAAAAAGATGTCTGTGTATTGTTTCAGGAAGTGTGACTCTAAAACATTCAGAAAACAATTATGATTGATACAAAGCTAAAAAAAAAGAAAAAAGAAAAAAGATTTAAAACACATGTTAACCTTCTATATGATTAGATAAGGTTAAAGGACCCCTGACCATTAGGTCCAGTCATGACTGACTCTGGGGTTGTGGCGCTCATCTCGCTTTATTGGCTGAGGGAGCTGGCGTACAGCTTCCGGGTCATGTGACCAGCATGACTAAGCCGCTTCTGGCGAACCAGAGCAGTGCACGGAAATGCCGTTAACCTTCCCGACGGAGCGGTTCCTATTTATCTACTTGCACTTTGACGTGCTTTTGAACTGCTAGGTTGGCAGGAGCAGGGACCGAGCAACGGGAACTCACCCCGTCGTGGGGATTCAAACTGCTGATCTTCTGATCAGCAAGTCCTAGGCTCTGTGGTTTAACCCACAGCATCACCCGCGTCCTACGTGATTAGATAAAGGTAAAGGTAAAGGTAAAGGTACCCCTGCCTGTACGGGCCAGTCGTGTCCGACTCTGGGGTTGCGCGCCCATCTCGCTTAAGAGGCCGGGAGCCAGCGCTGTCCGGAGACACTTCTGGGTCATGTAGCCAGCGTGACAAAGCTGCTCTGGCAAGCCAGCACCAGCGCAGCACACGGAAACACCGTTTACCTTCCCGCTATAAAGCGGTACCTATTTATCTACTTGCACTTAAGGGTGCTTTCGAACTGCTAGGTGGGCAGGAGCTGGGACTGAACGATGGGAGCTCACCCCACCACGGGGATTCGAACCACCGACCATACGATCGGCAAGTCCTAGGTGCTGAGGTTTTACCCACAGCGCCACCTGCATCCCTGTTGGGGACGTGATTAGATAGGCTTGCCTAAAAACCTGTTTTTAGCAGGTGCTGAAAAAGAGTACAGTAAGGGAGGCTACCAGGTGCCAATAGGCTTGAAGTTCCAAACTATGGTTGCTGCCACACTAAGATGCTGATTTCTTACAAATGCAAAATGAATATTATGTGGCACCAGTAACAGAGTCACTTGCTCAGATTGAAGCTGAGTGGGCATATATACGTTAATGTAATCTCCCAAGTACTGTAAACTGGTCTCACACTCTTAAATCCCCATAAGACTCCTGCTTCAGTTTGCTTCTGTATGAAACTATGGGCACATGGATACAATTCCATTTCACACCTTTGCCTTGGAGTATGCTAATGAATGACAGAGCTCAGTAGCCACTTTTCTCTGTTTTTCTCTGGCTCCAATTTAATTGGGAATGTTCTACATAAACCTGCCTCCAGGAAGCAAGGTAAGTTTATGTAGACCATTCCCAATTAAAGTGGAGCAGGGGAAGATGGAGAAAGATGGCTACTGGGCTAGGCCATTCATCAGCATAAGGTCTTTTTTAAAAGAAAAGAACTGCTCCTTCAAGAGTTCTAGCAGTGCAAACCTCAATGAATTGCATGTTGCTTGTAAAGTAGAATGACCATGATTTAAATCAGGGGTCAGCAGACTTTTTCAGCAGTCCACTGTTCCTCAGACCTTGTGGGGGGCCGGGCTATACTTTGGGGGGGGGGATGAATGAATTCCTACGTCCCACAAATAACCCAGAGATGCGTTTTAAATAAAAGCACACATTCTACTCATGTAAAAACACCAGGCAGGCCCCACAAATTACCCAGAGATGCATTTAAAATAAAAGGACACATTCTACTCATGTAAAAACACACTGATTCCTGGACTGGATTGAGTCCAGTGGGCTGGATTGAGAAGGCGATTGGGCCAGATCAGGCCCCCGGGCCTTAGTTTGCCTACCCATGATTTAAATGCGCCACTGGATGGACAATCAAATCATGTCCTCCATTATGGAGGGCACGTGTTGTGGTGAGATCACCTAAGCTGCCTCCTTGTTGTTGGGGCAGGGCCATTTGGATAGCCTCAACTCCTCATTGGTTCTCCCTCGGTTGCTGGGGTAGAATTTGGCTGTTTGGGGACTCTGATTGGCAATCAAGCGGCTATGTAAGCTGCTGCATGTTGTTGGGAGTTTTCTCTTTCTTGCAAGGTGCATCGGATCACCCACCCTCCCACCCTATATTTAGGGCTGTTCTTTGGCCTTGCTATGCATGTCTAGGGGTCGTCTGTTTTTGGAGCAGGGGCCCGGTAGGAATTTTGCTTCAGCCTGCCCAGTTTGGGGGTGGGGCAGCCGTGCTCAGTTCATTACCTGCTTAAATTACCCAGAGTATGAGCTGAAGACAGTTTGGTCGCTGCATGGATAGGTGATTGCCTGGGAACCACATGTGTATGCTATCTTGGGTTCCGTAAGAATATAAGAAGAGCTTGCTGAATCAGGCCAGTGACCCATCTAGTTCAGCATCCTGTTCTCAGAGTGGCTAACCAGATGCCTGTGGGAAACCCACGAGCAAGATTCAGGCACATAAGCAGTCTCACCTCCTGAGGTTTCCAGCAACTGGTATTCAGAAACTCCAACTTACTGCCTCTGACGTGGAGGCAGAACATAGCCGTCATGACCGCCAGAGCTAACAGCCATTCTCTGTGAATTCCATAGTGGGATGGAAGAAAGATGATATTCACAAGCAAATTTACTGCTGCAGGTATGGATCTTTCAGGATGTTTCTTGGTACCTCTTTCTCATCCGGTTTGATGATCAAAACTTAATATACTTACTGAGTAGGTGGTGGGCTTTGGGAAATGTAGAATAGAGCTGGATTTCAGCACATGTTGGCATGCAGACTTTCCCAGGCTCAGTTCCTTATATGTCAAATTGAAGGTCATGCAAATATAAATTTACATAAGAAAAGCCCTGGTGCATCAGACCGAAGACCTATTTAATAGAGCTGTTCCAAACCCCAATTCCTAGCTTTATGAATGCTGTTGCTGCTTACAAAACGTGGGTGTTTTTAATGCCTCTGGAAGGGGGAGGAGAGTGGGAGAAATTAACATACATTTTTGGAGGGCAGGGTTAGGGAATTGTACTTGAACAAATTAAATGTTCAAGGTGGCCTAGAGATCTTCCTTTCCCTCCCAGCTTCAAATGAATCCCATGCTCATGACTGATGTGTGACAAACAGAAATTCAATAGGTGACAATTTATTTTGGCTAAACATGATGGAATATTCAGTGCTAAAATTGTTTAACAGTACCCGAGTCATTTCAGAAAATAAAAGGTGTCAGCACTCGTTACTGACCACATCGAAGATGCTTATCTCTATTTCAGTGATAGCAGCCTGCTTCAGCCTCCAGTATTTCTATCATTTCTGAGTCTGACCTTAGAAGAAACACAATTTCCGTGAATTCAAGACAGTAACCTTAAATGTCATTTAAGTAAAAGTCAAAGCAATCACACAAGGCACGCAGCAGCTGATTTGACCATTTGATATTTAGAAATAAAAAGTCTTATCTCCACTTCTTTTAAGCAAAGTACATTGGATAATCAATACTCATATAAAAATATTGCTTCAGGTTCTTACACTGTTTATAACTCAGATATTGCTTTGCTACAACCTCCTGTGACTGTTGCTGCCAGCAACAAGAGGGGATTTGGGGCTAATATGATCATAAATCTCTCTTGTGGCACATGAAAGCTTCCTATGGAAAGACAACACAAATCATCAGTTATATCATCTTAACTTTGTCATGTGTGTATGTGTTTGTGCTGGAAACCCAGGGTGGTAACTGCCAGTCACAACTAATGATGTCTTACTTGCAGGGGTTGTGTTATCCCACCAAGTTACCGGTAATCCTAGCCACCAATCCTAGCCACCATGAGTGCCATCACACTAAAGGATCAAATCCTCACTTTGAACAATGCTTTCTTTTCACAATTGGTTAGAGTTTGGGGATAGTGTGCTCCCAGGCTTTGAATATTAGTTTTGTTCATAGAATCGTAGAGTTGGAAGGGACCATGAGGGTCATCTAGTCCAGCTCCCTGCAATGCAGGAATCTTTTGCACAACATGGGGCTCAAACCCACAACCCTGAGATTAAGAGTCTTATGCTGTACCGACTGAGCTATTACAGATTCTTTCTTCATTATGATTTGCTGAAATATAAGGTAGGTCATGCAAGGTTTGGAATGCATTCAAAAGAAAGCCTCAGAATAGGAGAACAGGAAACTGACCAAATTGTAATTTTGGGTTACTTGTAAATAAGCTGTGGGGACCTTTGGCCCTCCAGATGTTGCTGAACTACAATACCCATCAGCTTCAGCAAGCATGGTCAATGACAAGGGATGATGGGAATTGTAGTTGAACAACATCTGGATGTCCAAATGGTCCCCACAGCTGATTTCATTCTCGGCACTCTCCATATATATTTTATCAAAGGAGATCACCAGGCAGATTTGGGTTTTGTTCAAACAAAATGAAACCCACTAAGACTGCAGTATGATGCACTCTTACCTGGGAGTTGTCCCAACTGATTATAATGGGTCTTACGTTTAAGTACACATACATGGGATTGCACTGTTAGCTTCTTACTCAAATACCTACTCCTGACCACCTCTTGACCACCTTCTAAGGCTTCTAGCAAGTGGAGTAAAGCTTTGGCAAATTCCTTTTACCGCAGAGAATCTCTTCACAGCTTGATGAGAAGCATACTTTAATTTAAAATGAATGCAGAAAAGAAGGGGGAAATCAGGTTTCAAAATGTATTTGTTCAGTGATGCAGAAGAAAAAGACACTCTGTATGAAATAATAATAATATAATTCTTTTTTAAAGAAACACCCCAAAATAGCCTCCTTAATTTTTAACGTTCCTGTGAGCAGAGGGAGGAAGGTGCAATTCAAGGTTCTGTGCTGAACAATACTTAACGTAGAAAAGGCAGAAGAGATCAAGGCTCCAGACATAACAATGTTCAAAGTGAGAAGAACAATTAATTAAAATGAAACAGTGCTATACCCTAGTTTGCTAAAGGAATACATTTACTTGGTATTAATTTTGAAGGTAAACAGAGGGAGACATCAAGTGACATATTTCATATGGCAAACTCTTGTTTCACAAAAAAATTTATTAACAAGAAACCTGTGGAATTGTTTGCAACCATTCTAGAATTTTCTTAAATAACTAGATTTAAACTCTTGTTCCAAAGCAGGGATGGCTCATTCAGTGCCTATTGTTTACTGGGAATCCTACAAAGAATCCTGGAATTAGGTAACTTTGTTCTAATCCAGAAAGGATCTTCTGCAAGAGGTCAAACTCTGAATTACATTACATAGTGTACACTCTTGCACTGCAAATTTAGCATGTTTTTTTTTGCTTCATGGAATTCTAATAAATCAATCCCCTCCTCTCACCCCCAGGACCATCTGCCTCTCAGGAAGCAATAGCAGAGTGGAGAAGACAAGTGAAAAAGACACTGGTCCAAGAGTGATTAACCTATTGCCCTTCAGATGTTGCTGGACGATAACCCTCATCTTTGACCAGTGACCATGCTGGTTGAGGCAAATGGGTCAAACAGCATCAGGAGGGCCACAGGTTTTCCATTTAGGATTTCAAAGTTAAAAACAGCATTTTACATTAACCCTAGATATCAAGGATATTTCTGAAAGTCTATAATGTTGTTGACATGTAGCTTCTTCTTCCTTGCAATTTCTCTCCCAGATGAAGCCACATTGGACAAAACATGGACAAAACATGAAAGCCCTGTATGCTCAGTAGTAGCATTTTACTTATCTAAAATATTGATAAGCCACACTTCATCTGTGCAGATACCAGTGCAGGATCCATCAAAGGCAGGCCATTAAATCTGCTTCTGAACACAACTCCCAGCTATCAAATGTACGAACTGGACCTGATCATTTGCCAAGCTGCATCTTACACTTGTAATGTTGCATAGATTATATGGGTATTCTCACAATTTATACAGGTCATTGTTCCCCAAATGGAAGCAGAAATATTTGGGAACATCCTTCTGCAAGATGCTGTGTTAACACAATACATTTTTCATCAGCGATGAGGACAGAATAAGGCTAGAGGTTCTATTCACCTCACAGTAGACAACAGCTGCATTGATGTCTCCTTTGACAGAACTAGGAATAGCTCACCAGATGGGGCAGAGGTGCTACATTAGCTTTCCGGCAGCTCAGCAAGTGAGTCACTGTTTCCTACTAGGAGAAGGAGCGGCAAGGTGGCAGGGAGGTCAATGAGATGCAAATCCACTGGGAGGAGTGCTGGATTAGTTCTGGCAGCGCCTTTGTATTGTACAGGCCTCACTGCCACCTTGATTTGCAGTTGTGCTTCATTCACACCTCCATACCCTATCTACCTGCATTTTTGTTTTCCCCACCTCCCTATTAGACAAAATCTGCAGGAGAAGACTGTTCTGAACTTTTCATTCTGCTATGGGATCCTCTAATAGCTGGCCTATGATTAAAGAGAATAGAATCAGGGGAGGACCATACAGGTCAATTATTTTTGCTTTGTTCAAAATGAATGATTTGAACAGTGCAGCAAATATGCCTGGGGAGGAATAAGAAAAGCATATCAATAAAATGTATGTCACTGTGATATTTTGTGGCATTCTCTTAAAAAAAGAAAAAGATTATGTCATCACTGCCAGTTTTTCAGGAGACACAAGCCTGTATTGCTCACCAGTTAATAATAGTCTTGGAGTCCACCACCTGCGTGCGTGCACGCACGTGCACACACACACACAGGTAGATAATCACAGAGGCAGCTGTCTCAGGGAGTCGTAGCAGTCACCCCCAAACACACCCAAATAACACGATGGCACATGCATAACTTGATCACAGTATCCCCTACTATGATGAAATTCATTGTATAACTATTAAAATTACTAATTTCTACTTCTAAATTTGCACCTACCCATATAAACTGGCATCAGGAATTTTTGCACAAATCTGTCATTTTTTATCCCTCCCCCCCTTTTAGTGAGGCATAAGTTGCTACCAGAGAGATTACTGAACCTTAACCCAGTCATGCTTACAACAGCAGATTGCAGCCAGGATGCTAAGAGAGGCAATTTCCCTAGGATCATCAAGGGTGTTTGAGTGGGTTAAAAGAGCAATCAGGATCTGCTTCCTGTAGAGTTCAGTCTCTTATACTAGCTCAATAATTGTGATTACTTCTTTATCTAGTAAGATGGAGTGATACTCCCAAGGAATGCTTGTTTCAGTTTCTTCACAGGTATGAGGTGTGTGCTGTAGAGAGAGGGGTGGCACATGGCAATCAACCTGGGAAGGTGGCTCATCTAGGAGAATGAAAACTGAACCACCATTGCCTTGTGGGATATCTTCAGGAGAAGAAAAGACTAAGGTGTAAACCCTACACAAATCCAGAGTGGAGTCTGTAAGACAACCGGCAACTCCTGTAGCCAAGCTGGTGCCAAACATTGCTTTCCTTTCCTTTGGACCATATCAGTAAGACTGAGAGAAGGGTCTTGTCATGAGGGCAGCCCAGGACATCCATACACACTGCCCAGGCTTGTGCCCCAGGGATCTCACTTTGGTGTTCCTAATGGAGCAGTTTGACTTCACACCCAGAGGCACACTCCATTGTCTCTCAGGATAGATGGATGCCAACAATGAGATACAACTGCAGGACTCAACCTTAGTCATGATTGCTGTCTGGCATTTCATATTCTTGAGAACATGTAGCCCTCTGGTCCTTCCTGTCTAACCCTTGGGGCTCTCCCCAGATCATACTCCTCTTTGACCTTACTCTAGTTATTTTGTCCAGCTAAAATGTGACCTAGAACTGTAGTAATGCTTCTTGCTTGCTTGGATGGAGACATGTATGCCTAGGAACCTCTGACTGTTTCATGGCTGCACTACAGCCTCCTGTACCGAGATAAGAGCCACATCAATTTCCCCACCCACCCCCTGTGACCCTCTGATGGTACTTCACTAGGGAATGTGTCCTTCAATCTGTCAAAGGTTCATCATTTCTGGATGATATTACTGACCACAGTCCTCTTGGCCTTACACTAATGATTCCTAGCAATCATCACAGACTCTAACACTGAGGGGGCAGCAAGCTCAGCTCTCCTCCACTGTAGTATTAGCCACAATAGTGTCCAATATTTAGCAGGCAGCAAATGATGCATCAGCCAACAGACAGTTGCTAACGATGATTTATTACTCATGCCTCTTTCCTTCCATCACTGCATAGACAACGCAATTTTCTAAAAAAATCAATTTGTCTTGGGGCTGAACTAGGCATGACGGTTGTCTCATACCTTGGCCTTACATTGCTATAGTTAGTGTAATGAATAGCCACCACAGGTGGAGTAGGAAAGACCATGCCACAGGGAAGGGAGGCTTTTACCTTCTCCACCTGCCACAGTCTCACTTGAAATTGAAGCTCCCAAACTGGTGGGAAGAAATGTCCCATTGGGAAAAGCCATCGCTCACTGGTAGAACATCTGTTTTGCATGCCAAAGATCCCAGGTTCGATCTCTGGTGTCTCACGTTAGGGTTGGGAAAGACATCATCTGAAAACTTGAAGAGCCACAGCCTGTCCATTGGTTCCCAACTGGTGGTCTGCAGACTCCAAGGGGCCTACGTACCCCACTCAGGGGCTCCATGGCACCATTCACATAACAAAAATTTCAAGATATCAAAATTTTCAAAAGTAGGGGGTTGGGTTTTGAAAAACAGGGGGTCCACAGTACTTAACTGATTGGGAACCCCTGCTCTAGACAATGGTCTGTCTCCAACTAATACATTTTCATGGTTTTGCTCTGAGAAGCACTAATAATGGATGCAACTCAATAGCTGCACGGAGGCAGTTTCCTCTGTACACACTCCAGCTTGTCCCGTGTGTAGGAAGCATGGGTCTGAGTGGTTTTCTGTTTGACCCACACTTTCTAGGCACAGGTCTGAGTGGTCTCCCCTTGCCCTACTCCTTTTTTAGGGAAAACCCACAATTTACTGCTAAATTGGAGTAGAATAGAATAGAAATGTCTATCTAGTGAAAACCTGAATTGCTGTTTGCTCCAGTTGAGCACTAAAATTGGTTTCCCCCAGGGAAAAGCAGTGAGACATGAGAAAATGTGTATGAGCCCTCGGTGGTCAAAAGCAGAAACTACACATACGAAAGGTCCCAAGTTCAATCCCCAGCATTTCCAAGTAGGACTGGGAATATCCCTTGCCTGAAAACCTGGGGCAGTCAGAGCAGATAACAGTGGGCTAGATGGACCATTGACTTGATATAAGGCAGTTTCCTATGGTGTCAGTGTGGGCAGCAGTTCTGAGGGGTTAAAAAGCAAAGGGTTAAAGCCATCCCACCCTTCAAATCTCTCCTAATCCATCTCATCTCTCCTTCTTCCTGGCTCTGGTGCTATTAGTTCAAAGATAAATGTTAACAGGAAACTTTTCACTACCATTTTCAAAGTATGCATTGAACAACAGATGATTTGAATATCACATTGAGAAGCTGGGGTCAACATTCCCTTGGTGGCCTTTTTGAAGTGAATGTAGATGGGGAAGAGACACTCCACATTTCCTCTAATGTAAATCTCAACTTGTCCTTGAAGAGTTTTTCTCATCCTGAAATACACTCGTTTATCTTTTCTCGAAATTCCTCAGATATTTTGCCTAAGAATGTACCTCCAAATGTGCCTTTAACTTTGCATTGAGCAAAATTAATTGCCAACTGTATGGAAGACCATTCATTAGAGCTTTCTGCTGGATGACTCTCAAAGCTACAGAACAAATTGTCTCTTCTACCAAGCATACTGTCTGCCCTTGTTTTTTCACATAAAATTTAAATGTGAAGTTGTTATTCTTAGTTATTCATTACCTTCCTAATGACTCAGTAGTACTACAAAATAGATCAGGGATAAGGAACTGGTAGCCTTCCAGGTGTTGCTGGACTCCAACTCCAATCAGCATGGTCTGTGGTCTAGAATGATGGGAGTTGCAGTCCAGGGACATCTGGAGGGCCACATGTTCTCAATCCCTGAAACAGATAAACTTAACAGGATTCATAAGGCTGTAGACACATGTTGACATTTGCCACTTTGAAAGTCCTTCCTTTTTTCTCTCATTCTGGTAGAAAGGTGTTCAGGACACTTTTCTACTAAAGCAAGCATGTGCTTTGCAAAATGCAAATCTGAATCCTTGCTGCTTGTTGTGTACTGTTAATCACAACAGATCTGCTGATGCCTCTTTCTAAGTAGTATAATGGATATTAAGCACACTTTCTAAGAGGCATAACACATTTGAGTGGTGTGGTATGATGCATTTTTAAAAAAACCATGCTGTGCAGCTCCAGAGAGGGTACCACTACAGCTGCTGAGAGTTCTCTGGGGTGAACTTCTCAAGGCTACCAACCATAACCAGCCTTACTTCCAGACTGGGGGAAAGAGTTTAAAACAAGCTGGGAGGCTTTTGCAGAGAAGAGGTAAGCCCTACCTTTCCATCTGCCAGTGCCTCCTGACCTTGTATTAACATCATGCGACTATCATGGGCATGTAACCACCAAATTTCATTTGGAATGCGTTGGGTGCAATACTCACACAGATTATAAACTCTGGCATCTAATATCCAGAAGCACCAGATATGTAATTCTTTGGGTGAAGGACACCATCTAGGCTGCAGTGTCAGCCTACCTAAGGATTTTTACTGACTTCTCTAGGAAAGATCATGGTGCACCAGGCCCTAGAAAGTCATTGTCTTAGAAGACAGTGTGAAAACAATCTTCTTTTGGAAAGACATTGCCTGACTATGCACCTGCTTGCTTGATAAACCCTTACCTAGCTTAGGGACGCGGGTGGCGCTGTGGGTTAAACCACAGAGCCTAGGACTTGCTGATCAGAAGGTCGACAGTTCGAATCCCGCGATGGGCTGAGCTCCCATTGCTTGGTCCCTGCGCCTGCCAACCTAGCAGTTTGAAAGCACGTCAAAGTGCAAGTAGATAAATAGGTACCGCTCCGGTGGGAAGGTAAACGGCGTTTCTGTGCGCTGCTCTGGTTCACCAGAAGTGGCTTAGTCATGCTGGCCACATGACCCGGAAGCTGTACGCCGGCTCCCTTGGCCAATAAAGTGAGATGAGTGCCACAACCCCAGAGTCGGTCACAACTGGACCTAATGGTCATGGGTCCCTTTACCTTTACCTAGCTTTGAATATATTGCTTTCCCTGACCCAGTTGGACTGCCAGTGCTTTCTCCTGTCTTTTGTGCCCAGCCAGTCCTGACATTCAATTGCCTGGGGATTGACACTTGCTTGCATTTGGCACACTGTGTTGTTACGACATAAGACTAAAGGTGAGGAAAGGTTATAACTAAGCAAGCAGAAGACAAAACTGCTCTGACTCCCAAAATCAAACCGAGGTTAAAGTCAGAGGGGCAATTCCTCAGAGGAAGAAGAAGTGCTGGATCAAGACATTGATGCAAATGTGCAGAGTAGCCAAAGAAATCAGAGCTTCACCAGCAGGCTAATAACAGAGAGAAATGCTCTTGACTCTTGCTATAATTCCTCACTTATAAGCAAACAAGTGACTATTTTCAGAAACCGTAAAAAATTGAAAAAAGACACTATTACATAAAAAGTCCATGCTTTGAAATATGGAGTTCTTTTAAAATGTCATCAGCGTTGCTAGTCCAAGTGAACCCCCATGGGCTTCTCCCTCCCCCCACCTAAGGGAAGTCATAAAGGTCAACAGTCTTTGAAGTTTCTTGAGGGAAGATCAAATGCATCTGGAATTAAGGCTCTTTTTAATGTGATGTACTACTTATTAGAACACACTGGGCTGCTCTCAGTAGATGCCTAGGACGACCTGCACAAACCAAATGGTGCTCTCCAAATCAGGCAGCTGCCCTGAAGTATCCAATGGGGCAAGTCAAAACATTATCCTGGAGAAAATTGAGATTAACCTTGGTGAAACGACTAGATAATGATGAATCAGATATGAGCTGTTAATCAGATTACGGCTCTTTTCATGCAGGCTATAGTTCTGTGACCAGAGTGCATAACTGATGCTTGCCCTGGTTCTTAGGAACATATGAAGTGACTGACTGAATGAGGCCAAAGCAAACCTAAGTCAGAATTCTGCATCTGGTGACACTCACTTTAGATTATGGATATTCTCTGTGGATATCCTGTATCCCATTACTTTATGGGTTTATTACTCAAATTGCCCTGGCTGCCAATAATCTACTGGACCAGTTTTAAGGGCTAGGTATTAACATATAAGACTTTTTTTGTTATTGCCCTACATGATCATAATCAGTGGCGTAGCGTGGGGGGTGCAGGGGGGGCCAGCCGCACCGGGCACAACATTTGGGGGTTAGGGTTAGGGTGCGCAAATCCACGGGTTAGGGGGCGCAAATCCACGGGTTAGGGGGCGCAAATTACTTGCCTTGCCCCGGGTGCTGACAACCCACGCTACGCCACTGATCATAATTATCAGCTGATGATGCCTTCCTGGTTCATGCTGAAGCCTATGGAGGTACAGTTTGTGGCCATGAGAGATAGGCCACCTTCTCCATGGTGCTGCACATATTATGGAACCACATTCCCCTGAGATTAGGAAGCATTCAATTTAATGATGTTCTGGCACCTTTTAAAACCACATCTGTGCTCTCAGCCTCCACAGATGCCTTGGTCTCAGTACATGATAACTCTGCCCTAATGTACCAGTTGCATCTTCTTCATGTACTTTAATGTTCTGATAAGTATTGCAAATTATTGCACAGTGCCTTGAGGCTTGACATGGGAGGCTGTGCAGGAATGTTTAATTAATTAATTACCAATAATCCCAGAAGTAGATCATGCCAAGTTTGCTGCATCATTCATTTCTTTCAGTTCACCTGCAGGTCTCCTACACACCTGTCAACAATGTGTTTTTGCACTGCATTGATAAAACACTTTAAAAAATACAGTCCTGATGTGCATGTTACATGCATATTGCAACTGAACTGAAATTTCTTAGAATACCTTTAATGAGAAAAATTTCAGTTTTCTCTTTTTACTCACACCCATGGATAGTGATGAAGTTTGTCAAAAGAGCAAACGAGTAGGCTCTGCCAAAGCTTGCAAGTTCTTGCAGAAACTGATCTTCTGCCTTACATGTGAGACGTTGCAAACAGTCTTTGATACAAATCTTTTCACAACCTTTCACTGTTCTTGACCTCCAAGCTAGCTCATAACTCTGCTTGGCTTGCTGTCACTGTTTTTGTGTATTGGAACTGTCTCTGTGCACTGCGCTGGCATTGCACAATGATTTTACAGGATTTTTTTTAAAAGGAAAAAAAGCCGGAATCTCTCAACTCCTGTGAGTGATCAGCAGTGCGCCTTGCCAAAAGCAGAAAAGAGGAGTGAAAAAATATTTGCCTGCATTCAGGATACCTGTAAAGACTTATTTTTTAAAGGGAAAAAAGATGCAGGCTGTTAGCCAATAGTTTTTTTAAAAAGTTTCTAAGCTGATTGTTTTAACTGCTCTCTGAAATTTGTTATGGTGTTGTTTGAAAATGCTGTTAGGTATTTATTACCATTGTTGTTGTCCTATGCTTCCTGTGCTCCCTTCGGGTGTGCGGAAAGGAGATTTCTGGGAGTATTTGGAAAGGAGATTTCAGATTTTCAAACTTGCTAAAGTATTTTATTATGATGATTCATCTTATTACTGATCTTTGTAAGGCACACAGGAAGACTTTCTTGGCTGAAAAATGAGATGAGAATGCTTGATTCAACCAACCCCCACCCCACAGCTCTCGGTTGTATACCATTCAAATTAAAAATATTGCTGCTTCAGGAGAGTGGATCTTGTTTGGGTTCTTGAAACAATGAGGGGTGTTCACAGGTTCACAAAAATATGGACTCACCAAACCAGAAATAAACCATCTCCCCCCCCCTTTTTATTAAAGATTTTCTTGATTTATAAAAGTGTGTGCAATGTCTCTCTTTTGTATTCCCCCCCCCCAGCACTCCGAATGCAAGAGCAACAGAAGCCAAAGATCTACTTGCTCCAGTGTCCTGCTTCCCACAATGGTGGCAGGATGTACTGTGAAGCGCATATGTAGGGTTTGAGGCCTCTGAACTGCCTCTAAACCTGGAGAAGGAAAGGTTCTCATTAATGGATATTCAGTTGTGGATGCTGACAGGAAACGGCAATTGGTCTCTAATCCTGCTTTTTACAATCATCTTTAAAACAGTATGTAAAGTCAGTGTGAAGAAGTCTTCTTTTTTGAGTCTACGGCTCCCTTTTCATTTCACTGAGTTATCTTGGGTTCTACAATACAGAAATTATGAAAATGTATTAGTACCAAACAGTGCTTGGGAAAATATTTTAAATGCAATTCATAATATCTTAGATATTAGATATTAAGGGACGTGGGTGGCTCTGTGGGTTAAACCACAGAGCCTAGGACTTGCCGATCAGAAGGTTGGCGGTTTGAATCCCCGCGATGGGGTGAGCTCCCGTTGCTCGGTCCCTGCTCCTGCCAACCTAGCAGTTTGAAAGCACGTCAAAGTGCAAGCTGATAAATAGGTACCACTCTGGCAGGAAGGTAAACGGCGTTTCCGTGCGCTGCTCTGGTTAGTCATGCTGGCCACATGACCCAGAAGCTGTACGCCGGCTCCCTCGGCCAGTAAAGCGAGATGAGCGCCGCAACCCCAGAGTCGGCCATGACTGTACCTAATGGTCAGGGGCCCCTTTACTTTATCTTAATATCTTAGATGCAATCCTTTGTGTGTTTACTCACAATGCAATTCCAATATGTTCAGTGTGGGAGCTTTGCTCCATAATAAATTTGTTTGGAATTATTCTCCCATACATACAAACCTGGAAGTAAGCACCACCGAATTCAACTGAGATTTATGCACCTGGAACATGTAATAATCAGGCCAGATTAAGATTCGTTGAAGCCTTGGGTGTCTACTAATTTGGGTCAGAGGGGGCAGAAAAACATGTCTCTATAGTACAAAGGTACATCACTCTGGTAAAGGGAATCAAAGCCAGATTACTACAATCACTGTCCCCCTTTGCTGCCAGTTCATATTTCCTTGTGTGGCAGGCTAACCATTTGCACTGAATGTTCTGTTCCATTTGCACCTAAATGTTAATTTTGGGCTTTTCTTTTTTATTATTTCTGTGTGCATTCACACACATTTCCTCCATATATGTGTGTGCGAGTGGGCAGAGGTCTAAATCAGGTGCTTTTTATTTTTCTTTCGTATTTTAAACTGGGTTGTCAACAGAATATTTGTCCCAAGGGGTGGGGGGGTGGGGAGAAAGGAATAAGAGATTCCCCTTGGGCGAGGGGGTGGATAGGATTAGGAGATTTGAATAAGAGTTTCAAAGAGGCACAGGAGCTCAGAACGATGGGCACTTCTAAAGAATTCCTATTTCAAAAGTGCCACATTTGAACAAAGTACCTCCACCTGCCTAATTACATTTTCTTTCTTCTTTTGTGATATTTTCCAGATTATATCTAATTGAAAAGAAGCAGTCTAATCATTTCTGAGCTATGCCGCACAGAGCTATATTGATTCCCAATATTCATAGGGTTCATTTATTGCGATAAATTTCTAGCTCAGGTGCCAAAATCAAGAAAGCCTCATTCATCTTTTCCTTGCACCAGCTCCATTAAAATCTAGTTGGTGTGATAGTTACATGGAGAAAGCAGCCTGGGAAAGGGGGAGGGGGAATAACCTATTTGGCTTTCTTGAATTAAAATAGAGACATCTTTCTTCATTTCAGCTCCCTGCCTTCACATACCCAAGATTCTTTCACAGGCAGAATAAAAGACCCTGGCAATGCAGGAGAATTCTGGTACTAGGCTGAAGGTTGAGGCTAACCTGACTTTATTGTGCTCAGTTAGAAAGAGGCAGACACTGGATATGTATTATAACTTGGCCGGCTGGCCAATGGTCAGTAATGATGGAAGTATAGTCTAGGAGCAAGTGGTGGGCTACAGTCCCCCCCCCCCCACACTTTAAGATTCTTATGATATGGTATCAGTAGCAACTACAGTCATACCTCAGTTTGAATCTGCTTCAGGTTGAGTGTTTTCGGGTTGCGCTCTGTGGCGACCCGGAAGTAACAGAGTGAGTTACTTCCGGGTTTCACCGCTCATGCATGCGCAGACACTCAAAATGACATCACGCACATGAGCAGAAGTGGCGAAGGTTGCATTCTGCTCTGGATGAGAACGGGGCTCCAGAATGGATCCTGTTCACATCCAGAGGTACCACTGAATTTAACTTAGACTCTTCTTTTTTGGCAATTTTTAAAAAAAAACATTTTTGTTTACCCAAGCAGTTGATGCATGATAGGTATTGACCATTGATACTGTAGAATTAATAACCATGAGAGTATGTGATAGCCTTTTTTAAAAAAATAATAATGATGTTCTTTATGCTTATAAAAGCTTTGTTTAAGATGGATTTTTAAATGTTTTAAATTCATTTTTATTTTGTTTTCTTTTAAGTTGCACTGTTTTAACATTTTGGAGTTTTTGCTGTCTTGGACTCTTTTGGAAGGAAGAGTGGGATAAGACAAATTCAGTAAATAAATACATGCATACTTATATATACATACAGTGCATACTATTTTAGTTCTGTGAGGAATTGTTGAAAGTGCTGAACATGTATATACTGAGGAATAAAGATTAGGAGGAGACATGATAGTGTCTTTCAAGCATCTGAAAGGTTGTCATGTAGAGGATTGGGCAGACTTGATCTCTATTGCTCTGCTCCAGGGGGTGGGAATAGAACCTTTGGGTTTATTTTATTGCTACATTAATATCCCACCTTTCCTCCAAGGAGCTCAAGGTGGTATACATGGTTCTCCTCCTCTCCATTTTTATCATCATAACAACCCTGTGAGGTTGGTTAGGCTGAGAGACTGCGACTGGCCCAAAGTTGCCCATGGCTGGGTAGGGATTAAAACTCCCTGGTCCTAGTCTGGCTTCCTTCTGGAAAAATGGAACACACAGAGAAATTTCAAAGAAGAATTTTGGCTAAGCAAAAGACAATGCATCCTAAAAGTAAGACCTGTTTGACAATGAAATGGACTTCTTCAAGAGGTGGTGAGTATTCCTTTATTTGGAAGCATTTGTGCCGAATATTGGTGGCCATCTGCTAGGAATGCTTCAGCATCTTGTAAACTCTAAATTCCTTCCAACTCTAAGATTCTATAATCAGCAAATGTGAGAGGTTTTTTGAAAAATTCACATCTACCAGGTGTTGCCAATGTACTTCTGACTTTGCAATACTATCCTATATGATCCAGGCATGTCCTATCATGTTCTTCTGTAGTTAGAGGTTAGCTTGGATATTAACTTTATTTCAGAGATGCCATTGACATTTACAGCTGTCCATTTAGTTCTGAACTATATTCATGTGTTCTGGAAACTGTCAGGTAGTCATCAAAAATGGTAGGTTTTGAGCACACTTAATGGTTTCAAAAACATTTTTATTTCAACCTTGGAAGCACAGATCTCTGCCATCATTCCTTCAGTAGAAGATCATACCACTCTTTCCACATTTTAGCATGTCCTTTATTAGCAAACCCCAGACACTTAATTGGACATTTAGAGTGTGAATACTGCGGAATATAATTTAATTGCTTTTTTTTACACAATTTGGTTGTTACTATCAACTACCAAATTGTGTAATTATTGCATCATCAAGGTGAGCTTTTGCTTTTATTTGCTACATCTCTGTGTTGAGGATGAATAATGAGCTGAATGGGAGGCAATTCAGGGTGATTTCACCCCTACCCAAGTCAAACCACAATATCAATAAAGCATCCCAACAAAATCTTCCACAGGCAGCATTAAGGAGAGTCTCACCTTATAATGACTATTAAAGGATGCCCCTTCTCAGCACACACAAGCACCAGAAGAGCTAAGGGGGTTTGTATGGAACTGCCAATGTTTTTAAATAGTAAAAGCAAGAATATACACTATTTGGACACCTCTTAACTATTTGAATGTAAGAAGGTGCAAGAGGCAATCCCACTTCCTCAGACATAGGAAACTAATATAAACTTTAGGGTTTAGCATGCCTAATAAGGGTTATGCGCAGATATAGAATATGGGGGAAAGTGAATTCATTTTATTTCCTCTACTATGGGTCCTGAACCTGTCATTTGGCAGGATTAATGCACTCTGGAGGGGCTCATGTGGCGACAAATTTTAAATGCTTCTGCCAAATGGGAAGGGGGAGTTGTAGCCATTCTTAGATTCCCTGTATGAGTGAATGGGGAGCACCAAGATTGATTTCATACAAAGCAGCTCAGAAACTTAAGTAAAAAAGGTGAATATTGGGCCTCCTGCAGATCCCTAATGTTGTTTTTTTTGTACATCATTTTCCTACCATATTCCCTGTCCCCTTGTTTTTGTTTGGTTTTGATAATAAAAAAATCAGAATAAATATAATGATATTAAAAGAAACTCAAAATGGGGTCAGGAACAGTTCTCATTTTAAGCTTCTTTCATTCAAAGTTATTAGCGATAATCTATAATAGTTCCGAAGATTTTCATCAGGCATTTTAAGATGTATGTACCCACTTCAGCAGCTGCAGATTACTTTTCCATGTGAAAACATAAATGCATCCAGACCAACTGTTATTAAAGTACCACTGATCAATTGACACTGAGGGACAAATTTCCCTTGGAGGTACCACTGCTTCCAAAGGCATCACCTCAGGTTTCCAACTGCCTGAATGAAGGAACTCTAGGTGGGTGTTTTTGATTCTTCCCCCATACAATGGGGAGACGATTAAAATCTCTTATGCTTATGATATGCCAGCCCAGATTTAATTTACTTTCATATTAATTCAGTTTAATGATCAAATACATGGCATTTTTGGCCATAACATGCTCCTCTTGGGCAAAATGCAAAAGTTCATCTCTAAAATTATTTCTACCTTGGGAGCAGTTATTATTCATCATTCTGTATTAACTTGTCCCCATTAAGTTAACAGAGCAAGCTGGCAGCTTGATCATGCAATATTCCAGTGTGTCTTTTTTTAATCAGGTGCTCTCTCACCAGAAAGACGACTCTGACCCTCCAGGTGTCCCTATTTTCCAGGGACATCCCTGATTTAGCAGAGCTGTCCCAGTTTCTGATTTGAATATCCCGCTTTCCCTTAGGATGTCCCTATTTCCACTGGAGAAATGTTGAAGAGCAGGTTGAAGGCAATCCTGTGGAGGGTTTTTTTTTTTAAAAAAAAAAAGTTTACTGTTTTGTTATGTTTTGATATATGTTGGAAACCTCCCAGAGTGGCTGGGGCGACCCAGAAAGATGTGTGAGGTATAAATAGTAACATTATCATTGTAGAATGGGGTGCCCCTATTTTCATCGGAGAACTGTTGGAGGGTATGTAGAGACATAACCAGAATCAATGTTATATTTGTTAAAATATAACAACTGGAGGAACCACAGACAAAACTTAAAACAAAGTAACCAATTTCAAAGAAGACAGGTGAGGCCTCTTTCTAGGTCTGGCTGGGAAAACTCCCTCCAGACATCTGGGCTTGAAATGCATCTGAATGCTGGGCTCCTCAGCTAAGGATGGGGAGAAAAAAACTCCCTTCTTGCTAAGTAAGCCTTGAATATGACCCAGAAAAGCACACCCTGATTGCAATGTCAAGCTGTCCACTGCAGTGTGCATGCCAGGTCCACAAGGGCCACAAATGGTCCACTTTAATCCACCAGGCCCTCTCCTTACGCTTGGTGT
Source organism: Podarcis bocagei (assembly GCF_964188305.1). NCBI lineage: Eukaryota > Metazoa > Chordata > Lepidosauria > Squamata > Lacertidae > Podarcis > Podarcis bocagei. The sequence goes on along the minus strand of NC_138140.1, from coordinate 46,975,806 downwards.
CCTTTCGATATTGACCTGGCTTTGCCATGGAAGGTACACTCAAAATAAAATCCATCTTAGCTAGTAGCCATCATTCCACACAATGTGCAGTGCTCATCAAATCCGTTAACTGTATGTTATATAATGCAAGAGTGGGGAACGTTTGACCTCTCAGATGTTATGGGACTCCAACTATCAACAGCTCCAGCTAGCATGACAAGCAGTTAGGGTTGATGGGAGTTACAGTGGTACCTCTGGTTGCATACTTAATTCATTCTGGAGGTCTGTTCTTAACCTGAAGCACCACTTTAGCTAACAGGGCTTCCTGCTGCATGATTTACATTCTTATCCTGAAGCAAAGTTCTTAACCCGAGGTACTATTTCTGGGTTAGCGGAGTCTGTAACCTGAAGCGTATGTAACCTGAAGTGTATGTAACCCAAGGTACCACTGTATAGTCAAACATTTGGAGGGCTACAGATTCGCCATCTTTGATATAATGAAAGGCTTTGTTGTTTTTCTGTGCCTGTTACAACTCAGCATTATAGGGTGACCCTGAATTCTAGCGGAAATAAAGAAGAAAGTTATATTGATGTTGCCTTGTACCTTGGTTATATTGATGTTGCCTTGTACCTTGGTTTCTTCTAATATAGTAGAGATAGACATAAATAAAAATACCATGTTTGATAACTAGGCAGAAGGAGAGAGAGAAAATTCACATTTGGATACAGCCAGCAGGCACAAGATAAAAGCTGATAAAAAATAGGTCACACCTATCAGCTTAATGATTCTCAACAGCTATTGCATATAGAACCTTGTTTGTAACAGTGAGAAAAAGCAAAGCAAGAAGCTCATGTTAAGAATTATAAATATACTAGCAAAATCCTCATTGTTATGATGGGCAATATGCCTGTGTTAGGCAGGCTTGTACAGTACAGTATATGACATTTTGCCCAGAGAGATACACTGAGCACACACTTTCCTTGTAGGACCATTGCCAGTCCGCTCCAAGCTTGCCTTTACTGCAGCAGTATCCTTAGTTATGCAAGTAAACAAGCATAGCAATATATGAGTAAGTGTCAGACCTCCCAACCCAATATCCTTTGACCAGATTTGGCTGTATAGCTTAGCATCTCCTGTAAAGGTCATGCCTGCTCCCCAGAATGCTTTGAAAAAGGAAAGGAAAGAAGGAAAATAGAGATGCTCAAGGATTTTGTTCAATCTGCAGTCTTAAGCAAAACAGCCCAATTTACTATTCTCAGACATGCTCAGAGATTGGAATGCAGCTATTCTTCAGTTTTCACATATTGTTGATACAATTCCAGCTCAAAAAAAAAAAAATGTACAGGGAAAAAGATGCAAACCATAAATGTGAATTTCACTGTGTGTGGGGTTTTGTTTTTAAGGGAAAAGGATGCTGGAAAAAGAGGAAACATGCTGATGAATGAAGACATTGAAAAGTGACATAGACTAGAACTAAACTGATCTGCCTATCCATGTTTTTAATTGGGGGTGGTGAAATGTGTACATAGGGACCTTCTCTAAGGAAAGCAGACTTTCATCCACTGCGCTATGGCTCCTCTGTTATGAAGCATCTGCATACATATGAGAAACTGTAAGGATATATTGGAAGATGGCACTTTATTCATTTACTTTTGTTTCACAAGTTTGGTAACATTTCACTTGATTATAATAAAGCATCAAAGTGGTTTACAAAAACAGTAAAACAATAAAATTATCAGTTTTAAAAATCAGCTAAAAACACTATTGAAAACCCTAAAAAATGATTAAAATCAACAGTAAGCTATAAACTGAACACATATGACAAGATTCTACATGTCAGGAAAGGCTTGCCTGAACAAATAATTTTTAGCAGGCACCAAAGAGAGTACAGCACAGTGAAGGTGTCTGCCTGATGACAATAGGCAGGGAGTGCATGCAAAAAGGAACTAGGGGGTAGACTACAAACTTAATATGTGTCAGCAGTGTGATGCAGCAGCAAAAAAGACTAATGCTATTCTAGGCTGCATCAACAGAAGTATAGTGTCCCAATCAGGCAAAATAATGGTTCTGATCTATTCTGCCATGGTCAGCCTACACCAATGGCTTGTGTCCAATTTGGCCTGTGCCCAATTTGGAGAACTACAGTTTATGGAGGATGTTGACAAGCTGGAATGTGTGTGAAGGAGGGCAACCAAGATGATCAAAGGTCTGGAACCAAGCCTTTTGAGGAACGGTTGAAGGAGTTGAGTATGTTTAGCCTGGAAAAGAGGAGACTGAGAGAAGATACAATAGCCATCTATAAATATCTAGCACTTTCATATATAAGATGGATCAAGCTTGTTTTCTCCTGCTCTGGAGGGTAGGTCCCAAACCAATGGCTTCAAGTTACAAGAAAGGAGATTCCAGCTAAATATCAGGAAGAACTTTCTGATAGCAAGAACTGCTCAGTATTGGAACAGACTCCCATGAGAGGTGGTGGACTCTCCTTCATTGGAGGGTTTTGAGCAGAGGTTAGATGGCTATCTGTCATGGATGCTTTAGTTAAGATTCCTGCATTGTAAGGGTTGGACAAAGTGATTCTCGGGGTCTCTTCCAACAGGGTCCTTATGCTGTGAGTAACTTCTTGAACTTTGCCCAGTAGCAAATTGGCAATGAGTGTAGATCTCTGAGCAGAGATGTTATGTGCTGACAGGGTTTCACTCCTATCAGCAATTGTCCTACAGTTTTCTAGATCAGGTGCAAAGGAATTCTCACATGGAGCTCATTGCACTTACTCAGTCGTGAAGTATCTGTTCTGGTGGAGGCTAAGACAACTTCCTTTCCCTTATGACTCCAGTAATTTACTCCTATTTGTTTTCTTTTGTCTAAAGAGCTTATACATCTAATGCCATATAGGGTTATCAAGACAGCCACAGCAGAAAAAACACACAAAATGCACACACAAATAAATCATGCCTTTTAATACAAGAGTAAAACAAAATCCAAGAACAAATCAGAAATAGTTAACAATGCAGTTTGATCTGGAACTCAGCTTCCATTAAATGATTATGGTCTGGTTTTGATTACTACAGCAAGTAACTTGTCCATGGTTTCTATAATCTAAGGATTGGAGTTTGCCATTCAGATGAAAACACAGAATTCATCTGAGTTCCCTGAGTGTACTGGGGAGTTAGATTGCGATCTGACATCCCTATAAATTACAGCATAGCAGAAAATAGGCTAGCCCCAGTAATTAAATATTGACCCTGTTTCTTCCCACACATGTTGGCTCTTCATCTCCATAGCAGTAACCTAGGTTCTCCTTCTCTCTCATTTGGTAATAGTGCTGTACTAAAAAGCTCTTCATAGAAAAATTATCCAAAGGGAGAAAAACTTTTGGTGAAACTCATAAGGGTAGGATACAGAGTTTTTGTTGTGCTTATGTTTCTTTCATGGAAGGTAAGGGCTGCTTGTGAGTCGCCCTCCTTTCATTCTACAAATCTGGTGATCAACAATCTAAGCAGCCATCTTGAGTGCTTGAGTTTGCTTGAGCTTCCTGAAAATCCTGTAACACCCTCAGCTGGGTTTTCTTTGAAGTAAACACAGGAAAGTCAGGAAGACTGCTTGCAGCATGCCTGACAACTGTTGGTCATTTTAAAAAAAGGAAAAGTGAAGTGTCTTCATTTTTAAGGACATCAGTGCAGAAATAATTTTTTAAAAGCTAAGAGGAAGGTTTGCCTTTAAACACAAAACCAATGAGTGCATCGATCTCAAACACTCAGTAGGCAGTTTTCATGTGCTTCCATTGAAGCTCAGGGGAAGCTGTCAGGAAAACATTTCCTATGGGGATTTTTCAGATCAGGGGAGGCTGCGGAGCTCCTGAGAAATATTTGATGAAAAGGAAGGAAGGAATGCAGATGAAGAAGATCACTCAAAGCCCCCTTACAACGAAAAAGTAAGGTTGATTCTGCACCTACCAAAATCCCAAAGAAATTCTAACATGCCTTGGGAATGAGATGGAAATATGGAAGGGGGAGAAAAGTTTCGAGAAATCAGAGGGTCAGTTTCGGCAGAGCACTACTGCAGAGTGTGCTGGAATGTTCGACCTGGCCATTGTGCCTCAGCAGATGGTCTGGGAGAGGTACTTAGGAAGTAATGTTCATGCCTCTGGCATCAAAGGTGGTAAGCAGGAGCTAGACTGCAATAAACATTATTTGATATTTCAAGTAGCCATGGAACTAATTTGGCAATTGCAACCCAGCTCTGATGCTATAACATCACAGCATACTATTCAGGGCTGAGCAAAGCACAGATCAATGGCAGAGCACACTCTTTCTTTGCAGAAGCTGCCAAGTATAATGGCTGGCACAGCTCTGCTTGAAAGAACTGAAAGCAGCTGGGTTGGTTGCAATCAGACTCAAACCTTGAAGATTTGTGAGCAGTACTGGGTTACATTAGCCTTCTCCAACTTTGTGTGCTTTCTCTAATGAGGCCTCCTGCCACTGGTGCCCTTCCATCATTTGGCTTCCGTTCTTAGACCGAGGTAAGTTTCGCAAAGTGGGACACTACTTCCGGTTTTGCAGAGTTCATAAACTGAATCGTTTGTAAACAGGGCTGTTCTTAAACTGAGGTACCACTGTACAAAACATAGAGTGGGCAGCAGGCTGGGTGAAGAGTGGGTTTGATAGTCCAGATTGTTCAGTAATAGGCAACTTCATATATGAAAAATAAATAAATATCAAATAAATATCAAAATCATAAATATTAAAATCAGCAGACCTCCACTTTCCCTACCTTCTGTATTTGAATTCTAGAATCATAGAATCATAGAATCATAGAGTTGGAAGAGACCACAAGGGCCATCGAGTCCAACCCCCTGCCAAGCAGGAAACAAAAGCAGTATGCAAGCTCTGATTGGTGAGGTCTGTGGTTTTCAGATTGTGCCCTTGAGAAGTCATGGATTTCCATTGAAGATTATCAGGGGTTACTTAAGGATAAGCTCAATAATGGTAAACTAGAGCCATAGGAAGCTCCCTTGTTCCAGGCCAGACTATTTAGCCCATTGTGGTCTGCTCCATCAGAAGCCTCTTTCTAAGGTTTCAGGCAGAGACCTTTCCCATCACCACCTCCTACCTCTTCCTTCTAATAAGACGTGACAGTGACTGAACTTAAATCTGTCAGGATCTGGCAAGGTTTGGCAACCTCAAACCCAATAGGAAGAGGAGGAGGAGAATGGAGAAGGGGATGGGGCACTGGAAGGTGGGAAAACAAGGATGGAGAAGAGGAGTTCTCCCTGCAGGGCAATCAGCATCATATAGCCAACATGCTTGAGTCTAATTTAACACCATAGTCAAAATAAACAAATTCCTTCCAGTAGCACCTTAAAGACCAACTAAGTTAGTTCTTGGTATGAGCTTTCGTGTGCATGCACACTTCTTCAGATACACACAAAAAGCTTTCGCACACGAAAGCTCATACCAAGAACTAACTTAGTTGGTCTTTAAGGTGCTACTGGAAGGATTTTTTTTTATTTTGACTATGGCAGACCAACAAGGCTACCTACCTGTAACTTAACACCATAGAGTAAGATGTCCTACCAAGTTTAGCAATGGCAGGTCCCCTTACCTTGAATAACCAAGCTTTTGTACCTGTCCTAGTCTACCTTTGAATTAAGCGTGTGACAGTCTGAGCCAGTTACTCCAGCTCAGCCACGTAGCTTTCACAAGTCTCCTTTGTGTTCCTGTATCAATAGTTTAGGAACTTTCACCACTTTATAACTAAGCTATGTTTTACTGCTTGTGCAAATTTTCTAATTGATGTATGGAAAAGCACATGAATCTGACCTTTGGAGAATTTGTAAGTAACTTGGTGTTGTCTTTGTAGGTAAGATCAGACACACACACCCAGACAGTGCAGGACAAAAGAGTCTAGTGGGTGACCTCGCCCTACCTCCTCTTTAAAAACTTGGTGAGATGGGTTTGCCAATTGTTAGGACATCTCTATAGCTTATATTCAGTTACAAAACTCATACCTTGCTCATGTACCTTGGAGTCTTCACCTTGTGCTTGCTGCTGTCCCTGTGCCACTATTAGTCTGAACCAATATCTTACAAAAGTCAGTTGCCCACATCTTCCCTTCCAGTGTTCACCAAATGACTCTAGAAAGGCATGAGCAAATCTCTCCATTTCAGTTTTTTTCACTTTTTCTTTCTTTATCTTATATTCAGCCTTCCACATTTCCACGTATTTCTCCTAATGTAAGCATTTTTAAATGAAGTTTTCCCCAATTTTTGACACATTTCTGCAAAGCAGTTTTTCTTACATTATTTTCACATATATGCATTTATTTATTTTGCAAACTTCCACCTAGTATATGGGGTTTTGTGATCATTACTTGGGGGAAGAACTGCTACTAAACTGGAGAATTGCATTGCAAAATACAGAGAGGAGCAAATCTTGAAGGGTGTTTTTTGCATTGTTTCAGAAAGTGCTAATTAAGTACCGTAAATGCAAACTGAATTGAGCTCCCCCCTCATCCTTACATTCTCACATGGTGGACTGCTGCAATGATTGCTTCTTTGAACAGCACTGTAGTGTGTCCTAGAACATCTCCAGAAACCACTACAGTGGTACCTCGAGTTACAAATGCCTCAGGTTACAAATACTTCAGGTTACAAACTCTGCTAACCTGGAAGAGTTACCTTGAGTTGAGAATTTTGCCCCAGGATGAGAATGGAAATCGTGTGCCGGCAGCGCAGTAGCAGCAAGAGGCCCCACCCCATTAGCGAAAGTGTGCCTCTAGTTAAGAACAGTTTCACGTTAAGAATGGACCTCATGAACGAATTAGGTTCGTAACTAGAGGTACCACTGTACTGAATGCAAAGGGTCCACCGCAGACACTCATTTTCTTTTGTAGAAAAGAGAATGTGCAAAGTGTTCTCTAAAGGGAGAAAGGTAAACATCAGACTGCAGGTCTAGATAGAGAGGGTTGTGTTTTTTGTTTTTTGTTTTTTTTTCATTTCCTTGGCTTGCTTCATTGAATCTGCAAGGGTGGGGGGGTATTTCCCCAAATTTAGCATCCTATCCGATTTGAGTGTTCTGGGTCACCTAGCTTGCCTTAGGTGTGCATTCTGAAGGACTTTTCTTTGCAATCAGCATAATTACTTCCGCATGTAAAATGAATAATCATATATTCAAGTGCATAATTAGATCAGTAAAATGCTGGCACTATCCTGACACAAATAGGTCTTTCTGTCTTATAACACCTTGAAGGATGCTGGGCTAAAATGCCATCAATTTGATTTGGCTCCAAAACATTAACTAGGCTATCTTTGAATTAATAAAGAGGAAAAACTGAGCTGTGATAGTGCATAGCTAAATTTTATTTCTGAGAGTTCAGAAAACCTCCCAAGAGCTTTGGAGGAGCATTCCACAGAAGGTATATATCTGATTGACAGATGATAATGAGGTATCCCATTCTGTTTTAAAATCCCTGCTAATTAAAATGTGCTAATCAATATAGGTCTTTATCACAGGATTAGCAAAGGTTAGGACCAAAGTCTGATTTGGTTCTAGAAAAATGAACAGCATTTGCTGTATAAAACCAAAGAGTCAAAATATAGTGCCTTTAAATAGAGCAAAGATAAAACTACAGACATATTTTTGCATCAGAAGTAGTGATGAGGAAAGTTTTGTATGAGTCACGTGTTACTGTTAACCTACCTAATTATTATTTCCTTTGCCAATTTTTTAGGACTTTGTGGTACAGTTTCTCTACTCAATAAATGTGTGCAAAAAGGCAAGAACAGGTCAAAGTAGCCATTGTGGCTAGTAGCCTCATCTAAGTTGTCAAATTCTCTTTTAAAGCCCTCCAAGTAGCTGACCATTGCTTTCTCTTGTAGGACCAGATTCTGGTATGTGTGGAAATGCACAAATGCAATGTGCTGTGCATTTTAAGAAAATCCTAATATTAGAGGAAATTGCTACCCCCCCCCAAAAAAACACCCAAAATTGCATCAGAGAATGAAAATATTAGAATAAACAAACCTTTTTGGAAATATTTCAGAAATGAGGCAAGCAGAATTAGAGATAGGGGAAAATTGAAACAGGAGGAAATCAAACTTGACAGATTTGTCAATTTTGTCTCAAAAGACTTTGTTGTTGTTGCATTCTTGGTTCTCATGAAGTGGTATGTGTTATGCTTCTGAGCATTACCAGGCACCATTAACTTCAATGGGTTTTTAAGCATGATCACTTCAGTTAGGTTGCATAAGGAAATGAGAAGGGCAGCTTGAATCCTATTTTTTGAAAGTTAACCCAACAGAATTCCACACGTTCTTGTGCCATAGTCTTTATTTTATTCTATTGTTTTCAAAACAGCAACCACACTCAGTCGTTTAAGTGTTGTTATGACTGCCATTGACCAGCTATAGTTATAGCAACAGAGAAAGTGGGGGAATATAAGCAATTAGTCATTCCTGATGGGTACTTCTTATTTTGAAGTTTCATTTTACATTAAATTGATCACAAACTTTCTTTTTTGAAAAACACCTCTATGAAGTGATATTATATACCAGACATGTATATGTAATAAACCAGAAGCAAAAAAATCAGTATTGGGTGATTATATAATAAAGTTTTGTTTCCACCTCTCATTTTAATGGAGGAGCCCTCTTTAAAAAAGTACCAATCTTAAAGGATGCCCAATTTCTACAATTATAGTAATTACATCCTAAATATGTATACATGCTGCAGTGTGGGAGTTAAATACAAGGAGTACTCATATCACATTCACAAATAATAATTAAGGATGGGACAGACTCTCCATTTTAGATTTCCATGTGCCCACAAATTACCTCCCCCCCCCAACAAAATTATACAATTATATGTCAGAGCCAAATGGGGTGATGGAGGGAGATATTTATGAATAGTTAATCAGGGTTTAAAATAATCCTCCTTTTGTTAATGGTGTTTGTGTGTGTGATTGCTTCTAATGGGCTTGGGATTCTTCATCAATTCATCCACACCTCTAATGGGCCTCGTTCCTTCTCAGTTATGTCAGCATGCAGATACATCTGATTGGCTCTGTACAAAAAGTAAGGGCCAAAATCCTCCTTGTTTGGTATGTTTTTATTGATTAAATGAATAATGCAGAACATGACCAAACCCCCTCTGGGCCTACAAATAGGCACAGAGCTTTACAAACTAAGGTTTGGCAGAAATGCAGGGTACCTATGTTAAAATGTTGCTTCTGTATTTTTAGGCTTGCTATAATTTTTATTGTAGCAAAAGTCTGGGGTGTATTATTGATGTCTCCACCCCCACCCCCCTTTTTAGCTCTGCTTCAATATTCCACACCTGTTTTCTGTGTGGATTATGTTTTAGCCTTAATTTTGCATTTTAATAATGATAAAAGAGGACTACACCAATTCATGGAGGATAATGCTATCCATGGCTGTTGGCCATTATTATTTATGTGCTACCTCCATAGTTGGAGGCAGTATGCCTCCAAATGCCAGTTGCTGGGATCTCCAAGTGGGGAACCTGCTTGCCAGCTTCACGGGGACATCTGGTTGGCTAGCATGAGAACAGGATATTGGACTAGATGGGACTTTGGCCCAATCCAGCAAGGTGCTTCTCATTCATTCCTTCATATTTCTATACCACTTTTTACTCACACAAGTAACAAAGTGGCTTACAAACAATGAATAACAATAACATAATGAGAGCTGGACCATAAAGAAGGCTGATCGCCAAAGAATTGATGCTTTTGAATCATGAGAAGAGAAGACTCCCTGGAAAAGAACCTGATGTTGGGAAAGATTGAGGGCACAAGGAGAAGGGGATGACAGAGGACAAGATGGTTGGATAGTGTTCTCGAAGCTACAAACATGAGTCTGACCAAACTGCGGGAGGCAGTCAGGGACGCGGACTTAGAAAAAATATTGGGGGGGCCCCGGGAAAGCTCATGAATAATAAATAAGCTCATGAATATGCAAATAAAGTGGCTCCGGCCCTAAATAGGGCAAGCCACGCCCCCCAGCCAGCCGATTGGCTGGCTGGGAGGTGTGGCCAGTCGGGATTCCCCTGTTCTCGCGGGATTTCCGGCAGTGCCTCCGATTAGGGCGCGCGGCTGGCTGGCTGGCGAAGGAGCAGGTGAGGAGGAGGCGGGGGACGGCGGCGGCGCTCTGCTGAAAGGGCGCCCGCCCGAGATTATGGGGGGGGGCTGAGCCCCCCCAAAAAAAATTTTGAGGGGGCTCGAGCCCCCTCAAGCCCCATGGAGTCGGCGCCTATGGAGGCAGTGGAAGACAGGAGTGCCTGGCGTGCTCTGGTTCAGGGGGTCACGAAGAGGTGGACATGACTAAATGACTAAACAGCAACAACAACAGATAGAACACCACAATTACAACATAAATCATGCAGAATAATTAACAAATCACTAGTAAAGCAATCCTGTCCTTATAGCTCATGTTAGAGCAGCTTTCATGAGTACTTGAAGGGAAGGGAAAAAATCTGTGTTTTTCTGGGGTGTTTATGTATTCTTACTTGTGGTTGCTATAAATGCATTGTCACAACACAGTGACACACAAAATTATATTTGGGAATGCAAAACAGTTATTTCATTTCATCTTTGTCTCAGAAGTTTTACTCAGATCAGTTACAATCCTCCTTTTATGTGCTTTCTTCCTTGTTTTTTCTTCTGACTTTCACCTGTAAAGCTCAGTCTTCTAAATGCCACCCATTTCAGGGGGAATTTGCATCTTACCTTTTATACTGGAAGGGACATGCAATGCACCCTCCAAATAACAAAATTCTGTGCAGCCAGAAAATGTCAGGCACACTATTCCCAATATATCTGTTTCTCATTCACCCAAATTGGTAAGCATGAGCAGTACGAAAAGGCTTCTCAAACTGATTCAACATAAGAACACTGGGAAGAATGGGGACAGTGTGCCCTTTCTTTGTGAAGCTTCTCACTAGATCAATAAGTACGTGCTGAGATACACTATTATACCATAAAAGAGGATTACACTTGAGTATTAATTGCATAAAGGTTCTTGCGAGTGCCGAGTGCACCCACCCACAAATAAGAGCAAATGCCATATCTCGGTGTGAGTACCTGCCATGATATTGCTTCTCCCATGCCTCTGTGTTTGTCATTGTTAATAAATAATAATAATAATTTTTTTTAATTTATATCCGCGCTTCCTGGTTCAGAAAACCAGGCTCAGGGTGGCTAACAACAAATTTAAAACACTTAAATGATGCAACAAAAAACAGCATAAGATACAGTATAAAATGTGACTAACAATAAAGTCAGAATTCAGAGATCAATTTAGGGGGGAAATCCAACCAATAAACATTAGATGATCACCAGGGCTAGCTGGCTAAATTAGTCCTATTTGGGCCAGTGAGGAGACCAGGGGAGAATTAGCTGTGGGATCCCAGAGCGGGTGATCTTCATAAAAGGGGAGGGGGAGGGAAGGAAGGGGAATAAAAGATCAGGCTAAGTTCAAATTGAAAGCCAGGCGGAATAGCTCTGTCTTACAGGCCCTGTGGAAGGAAGTTAAATCCTGCAGGGCCCTGGTCTCATGGGACAGAGTATTCCATCAGGTCGGAGCCATCATTGAGAAGGCCCTGGTGGAGGATAATCTGATTTCCTTAGGGCCCTGGACCTCTAAACTATGATTATTCATGGACCTTAAGGTCCTATGTGGGGCATACCAGGAGAGGCAGTCCCATAAATATGAAGGCCCTAAGCGACAAAGGGATCATCCATTCTCTCCTGATGCCAAGATGCAGCAGAAGTACTGTATTTTTCTGTGTATAATACTATATTTCTCCCCAGTTTTTAAAGTTTAAAATTGGGGGTCATCTTATACACGGAATGTTTCAATTATTTATTTCTTAAATTTGGGCTCAAAAAATAGGGTCCGTCTTATACATGGGGGCATCTTATACACAGAAAAATACGGTACCCTTTCTCAATGAGTCTTCCCATTGCGTCTCTCAGTAAACCAGCAAAAACTGATACCAGACATCACTAGATGTTTTAGTTAGTTCATAAAGCATGTAAAGCAGAACTTGCTTGTACCACTTCTGTCACATTTCCTTTTATGAGCTTTGCACATAAAATTAACCTTATATCCCACAGATATGTTTCCACTATAAATTTTAGTTGAAACTCTTCTCTTCTACTTTACTCTGCACAGTTTAGTACTGTGCTGAAAAGGTCTCCTGCATTTTTAATCATTCTGCAACAATTAATGAGAAAAGAAATAAAATTACTGACATTTTTGGGTGAAATGTCTAAAGGGGTTTCAAAAGGAGGATGGAGCAAGGATTTTCTCCTGTTCCAGAGACTAGGACCCGAACCAATAGATTCAAGTTACAATAAAGGAGATTCCGATTTCTGAAAGTAAGGGCTGTTTGACCATGGAACAGACTCCCTTGAGAGCTAGTGGATTCTCCTTAAAGGTAAAGGGACCCCTGACCATTAGGTCCAGTCGTGGCCACCTCGGGGGTTGCGGCGCTCATCTCGCTTTATTGGCTGAGGGAGCCAGCGTACAGCTTCCGGGTCATGTGGCCAACATGACTAAGCTGCTTCTGGTGAACCAGAGCAGCGCATGGAAACGCCGTTTACCTTCCCGCCAGAGCGGTACCTATTTATCTACTTGCACTTTGATGTGCTTTCGAACTGCTAGGTTGGCAGGAGCAGGGACCGAGCAACGGGAGCTCACCCTGTCACGGGGATTTGAACCGCCAACCTTCTGATCGGCAAGTCCTAGGCTCTGTGGTTTAACCCACAGCTCCACCCGCGTCCGGATTCTCCTTACTTGGAGGTATTTAAGAAAGGCTGGGCAGCCATCAGTCATATAGGATCTACTTGAGATTCCTGCATTGCAGGGTGGTGGACTAGATGAAGCTTGGAATCCATTCCAACTCTACAATTCTATTATTGTATGATTCACACGGATGGGGTTCAGGGGGACTTTGTTGTGCTTGCTTTACATTTGATGTGGTCATGAAGTGGTTGTGAGTGACCTTCCTTTCATTCTACAAATAATCTCACCAGTGTCTTCACTCTGCAGCCTCCCTAGGTGCCCACATCTGGAAAGTGCAGGCAACCAGGGAGGCTTCAGTCTGATGGAAAAAGTGTTTATTCAAAAGTAAAACAGATGCACCACTCTTGACCATTCTTTACATCAATTCAAACCTCACATCCAAACTCTTTTAAAAAATCTCTCTTTCCTTTTTTAAAAAATCTCTCTCTATTTTTAAAAAATAGATCAACTGGCATGAGAATGAAGCAGAAAAATTGAAGTCAGTTTCACAGAAGAAAACTTTTTAGAAACTGAAGGCAAGATTTTGGCACATCACTAAAAACCGCCTATCTCACCAGTTGTTGCAATTAGATTGCTGTTATGAAGTTTTTGTTTAATGATTGTCATTGTGTAGTATTAGAAAAACATGCACATATTCACATAATATAAGGCTGATAAATCATGCTTAGATTTACTATAGATAAAAAGAAGGGTAATACAAGGACTAACACAAAATTATTGCTGGATGCAGCTAGAATTCATGAGTGTAATAAGTGGTGTTTGACACATATTGAGAAAGAACATGATTGAGCAGTTTATTTAAATAAAGAGTTGATGAAAATGGCTTTGCAGGAGCAAATACGCTTTAGTTGGGATTTTAGGAAGATAAGAAGCTGCCTTATGCTGAATCAGACCATTGGTCCTAGCCTAGGACTTTTCATGCTGACTGGCAAGTGGCTCTCTGGGGTTTCAAGCAGAGTTCTCTCCTAGCCCTGGCCATAGATGTCAGGGATTGAACTGGTGACCTTCTGCATGCAAAGCAGGTGTTCAGCCACTGAAATAACAAGAACGATCTAGTGAATGTCAAAATTAGAGAAAGAAAGAAGATGTAGTAGGGTCTGCATGCTGTACTTTGTTGAAGGGAAGAGGATGTAATATGCTATTGGCTGGAACAGATATACAAGGAACTGGTTTTTCACCATGAAAAATAGAATATTCTGGGGAGCCAATCAGAAAACAGGCATCTCAGTTTGAATGGGGATAGTCAAGAGGTGTAAAGGTCTGAGTGTAAAAGAGAGTCATTAAGTAAGGGCTAGTTGTGTACCTAGACCAGGGGTGTCAAACTCAAATTCATCGGGGGCCGCATCAGCAGTTTGGTCACCCTCAAGGGGCCGGTTGTATCTGTAGGACTATGTGTCCACTCTTTATTATCATAAATTATTGTCATTGCATTCAATTATTACTGTTTTTTGTAATAATGTAAGTAATAACTAGCTCTGAAAGCAGAAACATAGTCAGAATAATGGCAAGTAGATATTCAAATGTACAATTATTGTACAATTTATTGGAAAATGGTTTTTGGTAACAGACAGTAATTTATTTATTTTTTAAACATACAAATATTGCTAAACAATTTTAAACAACTCTTGTTGAGACATTTCATTCTGAATCTACTACCCAGAGCCAGGCAGAGGATGATGGCAGGTGGGTGTCCTGCCCGCCACCAACATAAATCCTGGCTATGCCCATGATGTCGTGGTTCACCCTTGAGTTTAGAATCGCTCCCCAAGCCCTCCTCCCCGCCCCAACGGCCTCCAGCCCACCTGCCGATGGCGGGGAGCCCCGGTGGCTCCCTCTCTGCCCGCCCGGACCCCTGGCAGCCTTACGTGAACCCCGCCTCGGCTGGAGCAGGAGCACTGGCGGAGACGGCGGCAGCAGAGCCATCGAGCTTTGTGCTGGCGGCGGCGGCAACGACGGGAGGGGGCCTGCCGGTGGCTCGGATTGTGCCCGCCTGCCTTGGACTCCCGCGGACCTCTCTCCCTCCGCAGCCCTCCTCCCCGCTCGGGAGCCTTATGGGGGGTGGCAGGAAGCGCCTCTGCCCTTTCCTGCCTGCGGGGAGTATGCGGCGGCCGGGCTGGGCACGCAGGCTCTGAGAGGCAGCCCCGGCACCAGCAACTGACCAGTGGCCTTTGCGGCGGCGGCGGCACCAGCAGCACCGGCGGCGGCAGCCTGCCCCCACCCCACTCCAAACATGAGCCCCCCCTTGGGGAAATAAGCCCCCTTTCCTCGGGGGCGCATGGAGCGCCTTTCGCCCTCTTCCCCCACCCATAGCATCTCCCTTTCCAGCGCCCTCCCTCCGTCCGTCCCTCCCTCCGCCAGCCCGGTGCTTGGAGGCTTCTATGAGTGTCCGCTTGGGGGGAGGCCAGCAGGAAGGTAGCCCCCCTCGCCCCAGCGGCGGCCCGGCTCCGGGAGGAGGAAGAGGAGGAGGACTATGTCTTTGCTCACCGCGCTGGCGATGAGCGCAATGCTGAGGCGCACCAGCGCTGCCCGGTGGTCACCCTTGACCCGCCCCAGCAACACTTCTGCTGTCCCCGCAGCCCTCCACCCTGGCCAGCAGCCGCTTAGAAAAGGGCTCGTCATGGTCCAGCCGCTCTCTGGGCGCTCGCTGCCGCCACTCCATCGCCTCCTGCGCCGACGAGCAGCCTCACATTGGCAACTACCGCCTCCTCAAGACCATTGGGAAGGGAAACTTCGCCAAGGTCAAGCTGGCCAGGCACATCCTGACAGGAAGGGAGGTGGCTATAAAAATAATCGACAAGACGCAGCTGAATCCAACGAGCCTCCAGAAGCTCTTCCGAGAAGTGAAGAGTTTGGAATCCCCCCCCCATATTAAAATTGGAGCGATTAGTTCAGTGGGAGCAGCAGAGACCCTCGCTTTCCCGCAGCTCGCTGTTTTCTTTTACACCTAACCTGGCTGTGCGCCCGGGAAAAGATCAAAGCGGAGCGAAAAGATATAGTAAAGAGGCTTGGCAGGGTTTTTGCCCCGCAAATCACGCTTGCTTGGCTCGGGTGTGTGTGTGTTGTGTGTGTGTTTCCCTCTTCTCCTTTCCCCCTCCCACTTCTCCCTGGGTTTCCTGATGGCGCACAGTGCTGCGCTCAGCAGACGGCTGGGCTGCTTCACCGCCTGGTGCGCTCAGAGTGGGTGCACGTGTTTGGGGCTGCCTGGGATTGGCCGCGACGGGGATCCGGCGGGCGCTGCCACCTGGCGGGCTTGCTGATCCCGTATCCGGAGGCTTTCTCTCTCTCTCCCGTCCTTTTAGAGTCTAAATAAAAGAATAATAAAAGGTGAAGGCTGGCGGCCGGCGGCGGCTACACGGGCCACATGACGAGGTCTGGCGGGCCGGATTTGGCCCGCGGGCCTTGTGTTTGCCACCCGTGACCTAGACTATCAGTATCCAGGACACTTGGAGCAACCAGTATTTACCCAGACTTGCATGCTTGTGTGTGTGTGTGTGTGTGTGTGTGTGTGTGTGTGTTGTGGGTGGCTTAATAAATCTTTAAAACCACCTGAATGTGTCTGACCTTTCAGTACCTGGTTCAAATGGTAGGACTACTCCTATTGGCTCCAGAACTGCATGCTTTCTCACCGTGTGGTTGGGTCCTTGCTGAGGAGTGTTGGGGGCACTATTTAAAATATCTCACCACAAAAACCCCTGCAATTGTTCTAAATGATAATTGTTCTCATTTAGTTACTATAAGCCACTTGGCAAGGACACACCATAAAGGAAAGCTGGATGTAAATCACATGTACATAAAATTATAAATATGGCAATAAATAAAAATGGCAAATTCTCAGTTTCATACCTTGCACTACATGGCTTGTCAGGACCACAACTTAGTGGTAAAGCACAGATGCTTCCCTGGTTCAATCCCAAGCAACTGCAGCCCAAAAGATATTAGGGAGAAAAGACCTGAATACCCCTTCCTGTGACTCTGGCAAGCTGTTCCCAGCCATAGTATTTAGTTAATCATTGTTTTCTTACCCTACTCTTTAGCCAAGCCTTTCCCAGCCTTAGGTCCCCAGATGTTGTTGGACAACAACTGTCACCATCCTTAGCTGGCAGCACCAGTGGTCAGGGATGATGGAGTTGTAGTACAGCAACATACGAGGTCCCAAGGTTGAGAAACACTGCTTCTAACAGAGTCCCAGAGCACCTTATATACAATTGATTAAAAATAAGATCATAATTGTTTGCAGGCTTACAAACTAAAACAAAAACAAAATCACAGAAGGAAATATTGTTTATTTACACAATAATGCAGCCTGAGCCCATGATGGAGGCTGCAGCCTTGGATTCAAACAGAAATCCAGCATTGATCTCAAATGTTGCCCTGACCCAGTCTCCAGCTTGCTACTTTACCACTAGGTCGCATCACTGAAACTCTGCTCTAAACTTTGCTTCATCTTCTAACTCACTGGGAGCTGGGGATTGGCCATCTCACACAGAACCCCTTTCCTTTGTTTCCTTTAATGACCCATCACACAGGCTGTCACCTCAACATAGGAAGCTAGCATGGCTTATATTTTAACCCTTGCTGGATCCAGAGGTTAGAAGGGTCTCACATATGTTATAGAAAAAACCTGCTCCTTTTCCCTTATGGAGCATCCAAGAGCCTGTATAGAGTCCTTCAGTAGGTTCCCTATTGGTAGGTCCTGTGTGTGGTGAGTGAGGACCCGGTTGCAACAGTTCAATAAAGATCAGGCTTACTTGCTGCTTTGCTTCTCACTATTATCTGATTGGTCTCTGTTATTTTCTCCTATCAATAGGGAACCTACTTAAGGACTCTATACAGGCTCTTGGATACCCCATAAGGGAAAAGGGGCAGGTTTTTTCTACAACACATACAACCCACTCACCCACCCGATTCATAACACTATTATTAACAACACAACAACAAACTGATGTAGAACACTAGACTCCAACTTGGTAAAATGAGATACTGGGAGAAACCATAATTAACAGATTCATCCATTGCACAACAAGGAATGCTACTGGGAAACGAAAACCATGTCCATGACAAATTCTTCATATTCAGAGGGATTCATCGCATTGAGCCCTTTCATTGTGTTGAGGGTTTCTGAGCACATGCAACAAAGAACAGAGAGCTGCCTTATACCAGGTGAGACCATTTATCCATGTTGTCCAGAACTACTACTGTGGCCTGCAGTGCCTCTCCAGGATGTTTTCAAATGAATGGTCAAATGAGGTAAAGTTTGCTGGGGTTGTTTGATGTTGTAGTCTAACCCACCCTGACACCATGGCACAAGGTAAGAAGGAAATCAAGACAAATTAATAAATACCTTTCAAAATATTTCATTTGCATGCCAACTCCAGAACAATTTAAACGATTTCATCTCTAGAAGAGCTTGGCAGTTCCATATTATTTTCCATTACCCTCTTCATCTGGGAACATTTGCATATACATGTGGCTTTCCCCTGCCCCTCCCTCCCTCTCTCAACATGATCCCCATGTGGAAAACAGACCCACGTTGAGTCATAAGTGGAATTTAAAAGACTTGTTTCTTCCTACACTCCTGCCATTTGAAAGGAAAGCATTGCTCATTAGTGAAACTACTTCCCACCTGATGACAAATACAAAGGTTAATGGTATTTTTAGCTTAGACCCAGAAGGGCCCTTTTCATTGGTCAGTCATTAATACTGCAGCATTGTATGCCTGACCGATTGCCTCCCATATATATCTACCTTGGCCCTTAGCTCACCTTCTGGGTGCCCCCACCAAATGAGATAGGGCAAGTGGCTATTTAAGAAACAGCTCTTTTATTTACTTACTTGTTCATTTATTTTCATTTCAAGCTTGTTTATTTGCATTTATCATTATTTATTCATCAACACTTTTATATCCCACCTTTCCTCCAAATAAATTTTCAAGGAGGGGTCGTGACCCCTCAATATCCCCTGGTGATGCGTGCACTCTGCACGCACACACTGTGTGACGTGCTCACGTTACTCGTGCATGCTGAGCAATGTGCTCGCATCACACACACAAGCCTCACAGAGTGCACATGACATGTCAGCACATCATGCAGCATATGTGAGTGACAGCAGCATGTCACATGATGTGTGCACATCATGTGGCGCCAGCCCCCCTCAATCACAGGGACAAGCTGGTGCACCTGCCAAACAGGAATGCCTATTTTCTGTTGGGGAGATGCAGCTGGTCAGGAAGGCCCCCTTTTGTGGGTTTGTCCACATTTCCTCTTGTGCCATGCTAGGATGCATGGGTCTGAGCAGTTTTGCATGTGCCCCTATGATATCCCCTGAAAAACACACTCTTTACTGCTGAATCAGGACAAACAGCAATCTATGGGACACTTGGTTGCCATTGGTTCCGATTCAGCATCAAAATGCAGGTTTTACCAGGGGAAAGCAGAGAGAGTGACAGATGGAAATGTGGATAAGTCCTTATTCTCAGACTTCTTACATTTTTCTCTCCACCTGAGGCCAGCCTCACCTTTCTATGTGACACCTCACCCTCTGACATTTCTAGATTGCTTTGGGCCACCCAACCTGAAATATAGCCATTCTAGGCTTATTCAACCTGCCTCAGGTGATGCACTTTCCCCTCTGAATCAACCTAATTCAGCTCAGGCCTCAACTGAGTCTTGCAGCTGCAGCAAATATGTATTCTCCTCGACCTAGACTTTTGAAATAAAGTGTATGGGTGCTTTGTAGATCCTTGCACTGCCCTTGACCTCTGCTGTTGGCTTTACTTTGGTTTCATTCATGGACCACCTTCAATTCATGTTAGATTGCATATTAAGTATTATTCCTGTATTTTTAATGTTTGACCTGTTTTCTTTTTACTAATCAACATTCTAGCTTCAGTTAAAGAGAGCATATGGATAGAACACACAATATATTTTCATTTATGTACCTGTTCGTTCCCCTCCCCCAATAGGTAATACCAATAATGATTATTTTTTTCACCAGTCACAGATGCACCTCAAGCAAACACCATAGCTTGCATTTGTAGGAGAGATGAAAGATGAATGCTGACCTTTTCTTAGATGTAACAAGTACAAGGGGAACACAAATTATTCATGAAGACAGCAGTTAGTTCTTCATTAGGAGTTTGATTATGAAACGGTGACTCTTTGTCTCTCAGTGGGAGGATGTTCAATGGGAAAACAGATGAAAAACCATTGATCACACCATTCAGATGTACTTTCATTTTCCAAAACTGTTTCTAATACTGTTTTTTCGCAGGGTCAGATTAAGGTGGGTAGGACCAGAGTAGGTCCTACTCAGCCTCAGACTGCAGAGATGGCAGGGACTGGTACAAATATTATTTAAAAAAATAGATGGAAGATTGGTTTTATTGGTAGTAATGTCAAGAGCCTACTAACTCCCCACCAAAAATAAATAAAAATAACCCAAACTTTCCTACACCTTCTCAAGTGAGCTTCATGTTCAAGTGGGAATTTGAATTTGGGTGTCCTACACCACATTGGATTACCTTCTACATCATTTTGCATCTGACCCATCGTAAAGCTTTGAAGATTGGAACATTGCGAAGGCTTCATGAAGATTTGCACAATAAGATACCCACCTATACTTTCAACGTTGTTAAAGGAACGTTTTACAGGAGGCAAAGACCAGCATCTTCCATGAATGACACATCTGACAGCTGTGCCTGTAGAATTCATGAACCTAAACAAATACAGATAAATCAGCTTGTTAAATATTGGCAGGGAGAAAGAAGGTGTTCCACTGTTTTTCCAGTGTGTGCAGTTAGTATGCTAAAGAAAGATTTGAAAACATGGAAAATATCATTATTTTGTGTGTGGTTATTATTGTTGTTATTTATTTATAAATCTTCCAATTGAATTCCTGGAAATATATTTTCTGCCCCCACCCCCCGATTCCTCAACAGTGAATCACATTCCATGGCATGTATTTGCACATATTCATAATTTACTTTCTCCCATTTTTGATAGAAAAATCAATTTAAAAAATGTGTAAGAAAGGGAATTCTTATGTCAAGGACATAAACAGTGTGTGTAATTTTTGAGAGCAGAGGAAGGTGCTATCTTTGAGCACAACAGATTGGGAATGTCTAGTGTTGTCCCACATAGTATCTTAGCTATGGAGTCCTTACCCGTAAGGTGTGTAAGGAAGGAAACCCCTTCTTTTTTAAATTTCCTACCTACACCTTTGTGAGTAGAACAGAACAGTGAAAATGTTCTAGAAGGCCTTTAAATGCCATCTTGGTAGTCAAGATAACCCCAAGACTAATTGTCCATCTGCACATCACTACCTGGCAGCCCTGCTGACCTTGAGTCTCATACTTTGTAAAGCTGGATTTATTTATTTTTTGTAATTTTGCTTGTTTACCTTTTGATATAATTGCTCAGTTGTTTCCTGTTGCTATGATTTTGTAATTTATGTATATTTTACCCTATTTATTTTTATTATTTTGTCCCCCACTCTGAGATTGAAGAGCAGGCTATTGGTACTGCAAGCAAGCAAGCAAACAACCAAATAACTAACCAAGCAAGCAAGCAAGCAAGCAACAAACCATGATGACTATGTTCTGCCTCTGTGGTCAGAGGCAATGATGCTTGTGACTGCCAGTTGCTGGAAACTGTAGGTGGGGCAAGTGCTCTCGCTGCTCAGGTCCTCCCACCAAAGATGAGCATAAGTGCTCCACTGACCTCTCAATATCATGGAGAACACCAAGAGGAGTGCTGCTAGTTGTTCTCTAGGTTACAGGGCTCCAAACGGCCTCAACTAGAATTCAGGCATTTGGTGTCACTGGTCCCATTCTGTGGAAGATTCTCCCTTCAAAGATTCAGCAGGCCCTCTCACTTTTGACTTCCAGGCATTTATTGAAGACTCTTTTATATTGACAGGCCTTTGCAGCTATTTAATGATTATCTGTACTGATTTTAAAGATGTTTTATGTTTTAGTGTCATATACCACTCTGATACATTATGATATGGTGGTACAGAGATAGAGATACAGAGAGAGAGAATTTGGGGACCTCGTATTTGGAATGCATGTCAACCTCCAGTTACACCACCCGCATTGTTATTAAGTGCCTCAAATCATTTGCATGCTATCTTGCCTTCTAAAATCTTCAAGTAGCAAGCCTACCGTAATCTGTACCAGAAAAAAATGGCTTGTCTTATAAAATGAAAAGGAGGGGGCCAATCAAAGTAGCACCTCTATTTGGCTCCACTCTGTTATTTTTAAGAAAGTCATCAGTGTCACCGAAACATATGGCATCTATCTATAGAATGTGCTCTTGTGACTTAACTGTTTGTACTTTCCTTATGGCTCTTTGCACATTTCTCCTGGTGCATCTGCAGTACTGTCAGCCTGAAACAGGTGTTAAGAGGCAGCAATGCTGGAGAAAGTGATTTCACAGAGAGCAAAATAAAGGAAATGGAGCTGAAGTTAGGGATGGGGTGAACTTCCTTGGTCTGATTCGCAGCTGGGATTGGGAAACTGAACTACACTTCTCCCAACATCTGGGGAAACAGCTTGTTTTATTTTAAGTCCTATTCTGATCTAGATTGAAACTCATCACACACACCAATGTCTTCAGGAATGCAATGTGATCTGATCCATTCCACAAACTCTCTCTGCTCACTTCCATCCCCTTCGAGCTCACCTACCTACATACTTACCTCCTCCATGTCTACTTGTGTTGACCCATGTACTTGCCTGGTGCCTCACTAGCTCCCTTCAGTTTCCCCTTTCAAATCAACCTCTTGCACTCCTCCCAGGCTCCCACTATAGCTATTAGGTGCACTGGGAAAATTAAACTTCCCAGTGTGCCTTTTAGCAACATTATTTTTATTATTAATTAAATGTGTATACTACCCTTCATACGTAATTCTCAGGGTGAATATAAAAAAACACAAAATACATAATTAAAATAAGAACAAATGCAAACCAAAAATCTCCCTCTGCTGGTCCTCCAGTATGTTGGTTTAGTTTTAGGTTCTCATTCTGGTCTGTTCTAGTTGATTGGCCTCTATCTGTCTTGGAAGACAACAGAGGACTGCACCTTTGGGGGAGAAGTCAAATTGTGGGAAGGTTACAGCGTGTGCTGTGGCTGTAGAAACCAATATGGGTTTTGTTGCAGCTGGGGCAGATAAGGGTGTCTGGTTGTGTTGCTGCAGATACACCATGGCATTTCTTCTCTCTGCGCTCCTCCCAGCAGTCATTCCTCCTCTGGTCACTGCTATGGATCCATGACCTGTCTCCAGGTTTTGTGGTAATCTGCAAAGGATTCCCACACAGTACGGCTGATGTTGTCAGAGTTTGTCTGCCAATGGGCCTGGTGCCGGATGCCATCTCCCTGTAGAGCGCTTCCTCAGGGATCCTGCCATCTTCCATTCTGCACAAGGAGACATACTGCCCCCCCCCCATATCAAGTAAGTGACACATGGCATGCAGCCATAGGCTTAAAAAATGAAATAAATGGCTGCAGGTATAAACAGAGGGGAGAAACTGCTGAGCACCTTCTTGCTGTTTCTTCTAATCAAATTCCAGCAGTGGCTGGAGTAGCCGGGTGATGGCACTTTTACTACTGTTACTAACATTATTACAGCTAATCAGAAGGGAGAAGTCAGTATCTTTGACAAACAATTGTCAGGATTCATTCCCAGCCAGACCTTGAACCTGAAGAACAAGAGGAAGCAGGATTCATGACCAGTGGCCTGCATAGCAGAACAAAGGGCTACTTGGGAGGATTATAATTTACTAATACTTTTTTGGTAATAGTCCCCCCCCCCATGTGCTTGGGTGTTTTTCAAAATAATAAAATAAAATAGTACTGCGATTTTAGATTGCCGGAAGCCACCCTGAGTGATGCATAGGCACTGGAAAGATGGCGAAGAAATCGTTCATATAAATGTCAGCCAGAATCTTCTCCAGCATTCTGGAGTTGTGCAGCAGAGATTCAGAGGTTATTTGATGGACAGACCAATGTGAAATGGGATCCCCAAAGGTTGAAAGTTTGAATGCAACTCTATGACACTATTCCAATTATGAAGCCTTTCTGAATTGCAGCAATATGGCACAGTTGTCTTCTTCAGAAGTGCTTTCCTTCACATGCAACATTAAGTACAAATCTCATTTTCTCTCTTTCGCGACACTGTTAACCTCTTAAACAAGGTAATATCCACAGTTCTATGAGCAACTTTTCCTCTGTCAAATAAAGCACTGAAAATTAAATCGATGCAATTCATAGCTGCATACCAAATCTGGTGAAATAACTGCAAGCCATCATCATTATGCCAGGAGATTATACTTTTATTACTGGGAGCATTCTTGGAATACAGCTTAATACGAGTCAATAAATCTCTCATTAAGTAGAATAGCAATGGTGCTGGAACATCAATAAGCATTTTCTTTTAATTAATTAGCATCTGTGTCTTATGTTTGCAAAACTCCAGGAGGAGCTGTTAAACCAAAAAGAAAAACAACAATACCCGCATTCCACTTTCTTTATTTCCCCCCTTTCTCTTTTCCTACGCTCTGATCTTCAGAAAGCTACAGTCACATCCACACCATATATTTAAAGCACATTTAAAACAAATGGCTTCCCCTCAAAGAATCCTGAAAACTGTAGTTTGTTATGGGTGCTGTGAACTGTAGCACTGTTGGGGGTAAACTAGAGTTTCCAGGATTCTTGTGTTTTTAATGTATGGTATGGATGTGACCATTCACTAACTGATCTAAGCAAGAGTGTCAAAGGTGACACAATATTCTATTCTAATTGTGTTAGTTGCACTTTGGGACTTAAATCAGTCATTCACATTAATTCCAGTAGGACGTGGGTGGCACTGTGGGTTAAATCACAGAGCCTAGGACTTGCCAATCAGAAGGTCGGCGTTTTGAATCCCCGCGACAGGGCGAGCTCCCATTGCTCGGTCCCTGCTCCTGCCAACCTAGCAGTTCGAAAGCACGTCAAAGTGCAAGTAGATAAATAGGTACCGCTCCGGTGGGAAGGTAAACGGCATTTCCGTGCGTTGCTCTGGTTCGCCAGAAGTGGCTTAGTCATGCTGGCCACATGACCCGGAAGCTGTACGCCGGCTCCCTCGGCCAATAAAGCGAGATGAGCGCCGCAACCCCAGAGTCGGCCACGACTGGACCTAACGGTCAGGAGTCCCTTTACCTTTACCTATAACTACAACTAACTTAGGATATGGTGGTGCTTGGTGATGCTTTCAATTCTTACCCATTCCAGCATAAGGTCCCAGGGTAGGGGATGCAACTTTAACAACGGTGTGAAACAAATTAACAGCCACATGACAGAGGCAGATTTAGGAAAGCACAGCCGGGGCACTGAGCTGGGAGGCCGCTGCAGCAGTAACCACAACAATGATTTAGAATAGGAGGCTAGAGGTTGGAGAGGGGATTTTGGAGTCACAGAGGGTGCTGCTGAAATTTGAAAGTCCAAAGTACATGGAAAGAATGGTGTTTGTGTGTAAGATCAGGGTAAAGAGGTACATTTTCAGCATACAGCTGAAACTACCTAATGAAGGTGCAGATGCACCAATGAGGGGTAGAAATTCCACAATTTAGGGGCTGTCAGCCCACCAAGTGTATGTGGGCAGTGGAACTACTGATCTCAACACCCCCAGAAGGTCTGTAGGGAAGGAGACATTTCTTCAGACTTGAGCCTATCTGTTTCAATGAGTCTATTCAAACTTTAACTCAGTTGAATATCACCTTTAGTCTCTGTAGAATATGGCCAAATCAGAGGAGTATTATTTTACCCATTTACTGGGAGAAAACTCCATTGGAGTTGATGGGTTTACTTCTGAGTGGACATGTATAAAAAGGTGTTTTTTAACCTGGCATTTTTTATTTACTTCAAAAGTGCTAATCTGATTGGGGAAATGATGCCAGGGTTTACCTGGCACATTTTGCATCATTTTTCTTATCAAATTAGTGGTTTTGAAGTACATAAAGGATGCCAGAATGTTCAACATTTACTCATTTCCCAAACATCGCATCTGTTTTGGCCCAAAACCTCAGGTTTAGGTATACTTGCATAGCAGAAGGGCAAAAGCTCAGTGGCAAAGCATCCGCTTGGAATGTGGAAGGTCCCAGGTTCTAGCCCAGTCATCTCCAACTAGGACAAGGAATATCCCATGTCTGAAATGCCACTTCCAGGCAGTGTAGACAATTCTGAGCTACATATACAAATGGTCTGGCTCAGTATAAGGCAGCTTCCTATGTTCTACCGGTTATTACAAAAAGAAGTAAAGAGGATTTTAACTGGCACCATTTTTCTATTAAACTAAAACATTAAATACATGTCTGCAATGTTCTAACAATTTATTTTGTGTAGGCTGGGCTCTACTGGGATTTGAAACTAATTCAGTGTGTAACATAGTCATAAAGCAAAATAAATATTATACATCTATTTACTGTAGCGAACTGGATTGCCTCATGATAAAGATATCAAATCCTTATGGATAGATGAAGCTCTTCATACTGAAGCAGAGTGCTGGTCTACCTATCCCAGTCTTGTCTGATCTCCATAGCATTGTGTGTTATGCTATGGAGATAAGACAAGAGTGGGATATGACACAATAAGAAGCCATAAACAGCAAATGTGTGGAGGGCAATGGGATTGTAACTGCTGCTCCCTGTGCACAATTTCTGCATGTTGAACAACAGCTCAGTGTATGGAGACTTCACTTTGTGTATGCATGGACTGGGGTCTGCATGCAAAGCTAATACTCTATCACTGAGCATCAGCCTGCGGTAAAAATTTACTTCTACACCACCTTCTTCTCCAGGCAAAGACCACCTTTTAAATAAAACATGGGACGAAACAAGTAACTCATATCCAGTGCCTAGTTAGGGACCTACCATTGGATCAGCAGCTGTGATGTGATAGAATCCTGGGTTGGTATCTGCCACAGCTTAAACTCAAAACTGTTGTAATGTACAGTTACTGACTCACACTTGTGTGCACGGACAGGTTAGCTTAAGCACTGAGCTCAAGTAACCAGTGGGAGGGATGAAGCAGGTTCCCAGCAGCCTTTCTTCCCTCCCTCCCCACACTCTTTCTGACTTCACTGATGCTCCCAGCTGAAGAAAAGCCATGTGAATGAAAACTATTTCTAAATAGGATTTTCCAGCCAGCTGTAACATCTGAAACCCTGTGGGCAAAATCTACACTTACTTGCAAAGCTAAGTGTCTGTGATTTATTCTAGTCTAAGTATTTTCATGAGGAACATTTGCTTAGAACATTTCTTTCAGTCCAAGGAAAATGAACCCTGGGTAAGCGCCTGGAACTCCTGCAATCTCACAGCACTTGGATATTGGAGTGGCATGCAACATAAAGCATGTGCTCCAACACTGAAGTATGGTACTTCTCAACACAATCCAACTTTTATAGGGAGTCAGAAAAGAATGCATCAGAGTGAGCCCTTACAGATAGAATGCTTTCTGCATTTTTAGACCATGTATAGCAAAATATGAGAGCTGGAAATCTAGGCCAACATGGTACCATCCTATCCCTTTTGTTCTGGACTTCTGAGGTAACAAAATCCTGTAAGTATGCTTATGCTGCCAGTTTAATAAGAATAATAGAATGTCTCAGGGCATGTGGAGGTCATATGCATGACCAAATCATGTGGATTTCTCTGTTGAAGACATAAGGGTTAGAGGCTGTGCAGAGATGCTGATAATCATCCCTAAAAGTCTTTTTAAGGACTTTAACAAGAATTCCATTTCTTCATTTAATAGAAATTTATGTCCCACTATCCTTGACCTGTACTCAATGTGACATCTGAATGACAGGATAGAGCACTTGTAAGCCACCTTGAGGCCCATCAGGAGAAAAGATGGAGTATATAATAATGATAATAGTGATATACATGCTAAGAAACAAGCAACGGGTTTTTGACCCTACTCTTTCCTTACACACTAGGACCACAGTAAGAGAGCATTTATCAGAAGTGACATTTTAGATGAACCTTCCCAATTCGGTGCCATCAAGATGGTGTTGGATGAAAACTCTCAACATTCCTGATCATTGGCTATGCCAGCTTAGACTGATGGGATTTGGGCTTGCCAATCGGAAGGTTGGTGGTTCAAATCCCCATGACGGGGTGAGCTCCCATTGCTCAGTCCCAGCTCCTGCCAACCTAGCAGTTTGAAAGCACGCCAAAAAGTGCAAGTAGATTAATAGGTACTGCTCTGGCGGGAAGGTTTCGCCACATGACCCAGAAAACCTGTCTATGGACAAACATCGGCTCCCTCAGCCAGTAAAGTGAGATGAGTGCTGCAACACCAGAGTCGTTCGCAACTGGACTTAACTGTAATTGGCTACCACTGCTCTCTGTCCAGAGTTTTATTTATGATAGTGTTTCACTTAATTGTTCAATACTTGGTGGTGGTCTTTTAAATGTGAATATTTATCTATTGATGGCTGCATCATTGTAAGATGACTTGCATATGTGAATGTGACTTCACAGGTTATTAACACTACAAACTTAACTTGTAGCAACATCTCAAATGTGGTCAGTTCACATATTCAGCTGCTAGGTGAGCAGCTATCTGCTGACATCTCTGAATCTATCTATGATTCTGTTGCATTTTCACTGCTCAGAAACTGCAACCAACCATATAAATTCCATTTTGACTTAGGCAAGAATTAAAATTCCCTGCATTACACCACTGTTCCGTCTTTTGCAGTGTGTCAAGATTAAGAACATAAACCCTCAGTCCACTGTTCTATGAAAATGCCTTATTTCTTTGGCAAAAGCAAGCATGGAAGAGGTAAATTCTTTCAGCTGCAAGATATTGGAAAATAGAAGCGAAACCTTCATTGCGAGTGGCACACCTCTCCTTAGCGTCAAAAAGATTACCCCATTGTATTCTCTCTATTGACTTTATGAGGCTTAGAATAGGGTTCCACTAGATAAGAAGATTGGGATATCATAAAGGTTACTGTCAGCTCAGTCCCAGCTTCTAGTCATTCAATACGAATTTATGAACATTTTCAGTCTCTTCTTTAACTTATACATTACATGATGTTGGGGTTCATAAAGAGTATGGCTATTGCTCCAGTTCCCCTTCCTGTTGCAACCACCAGTATTCAACTGAAAGTTCCTTCCCGTCCAGTGCCAGATTTACATATAAGCTAAACAAGCTATAGCTTAGGCCCCCACTCTCTTGCCCCCCCCCCAATTCACTATTAATATTCTTCTTCTTAATTGTATTTCAGTTCAACAATTACTTTGATAAAATACATATTTTTTATGTGCAAATGGCTTTAGATACATATTATGTCCATAAATTACCATATAGCATATATTCAACAAACAAAAAACAGCGATAATTTGTTGTTGACAAAGGACAGCTGGACATATAAAGGGCCCCATTATCTTCAGTAGCTTAGAGCATCATCAAACCTAAATCCAGCCCTGTTTCCATCCCATTGTGGTTCTGCTTGGGCAAAATCAAAAATGAACAAGCAGGTGGGGGTAGGAGTGGGGTGGGGGGTAAAACGTTGCCTAAAATTATAGCAGCTATACTACTTTGCCTAAAACAAATCTGAAAGTTAATTTTGAAATTCCTGTAAGGCAAATGTTGGGAACTTCAGGACCAGGGGAGAAATGCAACTCTGTCTGTTCCTCTGTCTGTTCCTCAGGACCCTTCCCAAGTCACACCCCTTCCTCAATCTCAACCCTCTCTCCATCCTCCAGAACACATGATTAATGAGGATTTAAACCCCCAATTAAACATATAATTTAAGAATACAAAGAGAGGAATTCAGAAGGCAGAAATGGGGCGGCGTTTCACATTGCAGGTTTTATGTACCTGTGCCTACAAGGGTCCAAGATGGGGGAGGGGTGCATTTCTTTTATTCCTAAGGCCCACATTCTTTCCTGAAGAGATAGTGGCTCCTTGAGGATGCTGGCTCTGAGAGTTCCAGCCAGATCCACCATGGTGGGCATGTTATCAAGAGGTTTTGAGAAGTGATTAGGTCCTCAGTTAGTGCCTGAGTCTGTTCCTGACAAATTAATAGTCAGTGCTATGTATGAGACTTCCAGGCGTCCCTCCCTCATTTCTTCTGAATCAGTGCCCTGGTTCCTGCTTGAACCATGTTCAAATACTGCTTTCTACTAAAAAAAGAAAGAAAGAAAGCAATATACAGCCAAGTAATAAAATCACATAAGCATATTAAAAATAGGTTTTACACTGCAATCATATCATTTGTGTTTCTCAAATGTCTGATAAATGTCTCAAATGGCCAAAAGAAAGGAAAGTAAGCAGCTTTGTTCTTAATTTGGAAACAAAAATTCTCAGCATACAGTGATAACAGAGGGATGTTCTGTACCTTCTAATCTGGTTCAAAGTTTCATCTGCAATGAAATTTCAAGAGAAATTTGAAATACCTGTGTATGGGAAAGTCCCAGGAATTTGAGCAGAATATACTATATGGAATTGCAGTCCATGCACTGAAAAGAAGAGGCTGAAACAATGCCGAAATTTCCCATCATTTCCATGCCAGCAGATCAAGGGTTCATGTCAAAAGGCGATAAGCCATAATTGGGAGAACCGGATTGTTTGTTGCTTAGATTGGTTGTGTCCAGTTCAGAACTAAGTAGGCTAAGTTATTAAATTCTAATCACTTGGTTGAACAAAAGCTTCCTTCATAAATCATTCCTTAATAGCCTGTCCAAAATTTCTTAAAGGTGCTGCAGCTGCACTGCAGGATTGTTCAGCCAGTCAGATTTTAATTATTGAAATGATGCAGCTCAAAGTTAGTTCAGGAAATAAATCCATCCTGGGTGTGGCAATGCTGTGTTACTTAGGTAGTGACTGATCAACCGCTTGCTGTGGTTCATTACCACTGATACAGACAGCATTACACTTCCAGCTCAGGGATCTGCCAGATATCTTTCTGGTTCAATGTAGGGGGCAAATGAATGGATTGGTTGAAATATTTATATCATGCTGTTTGATCTGTAATACCCACAATGTAGATAACAAACTTCTTAAGATATTCAGGAGATCAAAATTAGGGATTTTAAGTAGAACCTGCTGAATTGTCACGTCCTAAAGCAACATAAAAACT
The DNA here is from genome assembly GCF_964188305.1 of Podarcis bocagei. NCBI lineage: Eukaryota > Metazoa > Chordata > Lepidosauria > Squamata > Lacertidae > Podarcis > Podarcis bocagei. The sequence goes on along the minus strand of NC_138140.1, from coordinate 46,944,877 downwards.
GAAACACAGCTATCCAATATCTGATTTTTGTGATACAGTTCTCAAACAATAACAAAAAGGCATACAAAGAAGCATATATCAGGGAAAGTGAGCACAAAAATCCCTATATTATATTATTTACATTTATAAAAGGAACCTGCATTATTTTAGGGAAAATTACTTTAAAAATGTGTTGATTAAGCAAAATTACATACAAAAGGCATATATTAAATAAAATCCAAATGAACCTCTGCAGAACTTTTTTTTAAAAAAAGTAAACTGATGTGAACACAGGAAGAATTAAATAAAGATTGGGGAAATTGGGAGAATCCAGAATTGACAGATATCTCCCCAGTTTCCAATCCATACATTCTATTTGATGTGTATTTGTTTGTCTGCTATTACATTGCCATCCCCACCCCTCAGCATAGTGATTTCAGCCAATCTAAGAGGCTATGTAGTATTATGATGTCTTATTTTTTATTTTTAAATAATTTTTATTGAATGATGTTATGTTACAAAAAACAATACAGCCATACTACCACTAAATGTAATTAAGAAATAAAAATGACATACATCAATATTTAGTTTGTTATTTGTTATTTACCGTCTTATTTCCTCCCAAACATTGCATACAAAATATTTGCTTTCATTATTACCAATTTGTGTGTGGGTGTGGGTGTGTGGGTGTCTGCACATATGTATGTTTTTGTAAGCAAAGTATTATGATGTCTTAATGCTACACTGTTAGCACCAATGAGAGCAATTGGAGCCAGTTCAGAGTAAGAGTAATGACCGCTCCCCACCTCAAATGGGGGGGTCGCTTTTTGCGGCAGCGCACGCAGCCCCTTGATCCTACACAATCCCCAGCAATGTAGCTTGTCTTCACCTCCCCAAGATGGATACCTGGAGGTTCCTGCCCAACCTCAGACAGCTAGCCAACCCCAGCTGCGGAGGTGTTGCCTGGGGAATTGACCAGGTAGGGTTAAGACCTTCCTGCACACACAGTAGAGGGTGGAACTTACCTGTGAGTCCTCACTCAGCTCCAGAGCTTCTCCCACCCTGCCCTCCCTCAGTTTACACCTTCCTTTTGCAGGTTAACCTCATCTTTATAGGTATGTGGGCATTGCTCATGTCATTGATGGTTGCTGTTGAAGGACTGAAGGAATTTTTCTGCATTGGCAGGTTTTGCCTTCCCCGTAGCAAAACGTCACAACTTTGGTGGTTTCAGGCCTTGGGCTGAATCCTTTAGTCTATCTTCCCTAAATGGGGGGGGGCAGTGACAATCCCAGGGTTCCCTGTTAAAGGGGTTGTATGGAAGGGAGTAACTGGCTATACGCTATTAGGTTGTCAGTGCTCTCCCCTGTGTTGTGGCAAAATGGGGGGGGGGTGAGCTCACTGTTTAAACATACGTTTTCCTGAGCCAGCCCAATCCCCACACAGTTTGGATAACCCTGATGTTCGCCAGATCCCCGGGGACTGGGAGGAATAAATGCCCAATGCCTCAGCCAAGGTCTTCCTACATCTGGAAGTTTAATAACGTTGTGGCCTTCTCTGCCTGGCCACACAATGCTTCATCTGTAACACTGCCCTCACTCGGAATGGGCGAGCAACTTTGTCTCATTCCAGTTATACAAGCCATCATTTCAATTTCAAATCTAGCATCCGAAGAATTACTTGAGAAGCACCCACAGGCTTACATGCACTTTGAACAGTGAATTGTCACTCCCTTCATGCCATATTACAAACTGCTTTCAAAACTCTACTCAAAAGAACTTTGCCCTGTGGCCATCATTCAGGAATCACTTAAATCGGGGGGGGGGGTGTCACTCAACTAATTCTAGAGGTTTGTTTTCCCTGCTAAAATATCTACAAAACAAAAGAAGAAATTGTATACATCTGAAATTGCTGCAGCATGAGTAATGGCCCTCCAGCTTGTTTGCAATTTGGCAATGGGCCAGGGGAGGGGAGGACCACTAGCCACACACATTGGGTGGGTCACCAAAGCCAGCTTCTTGCATATCTTTGTACAGTGGATGTGGGTTACAGACAGCATGGCTCTACTAAGGGGAATAAAGTGTGAAATAAATGAGTATCTGGTCTGAAAGAGGGCAGTAGAGTGGGTGTGGGGTCATCAAAAATACAGCAAATTGTGGCACTTCCTAGTATTATGGTGGAAGTGTAAATCAGATCATGATGTTACTTGTATCATGGTTCTGGGGTCATTCCATAGGTCTTCCTGATGCGTTGGTTCCATGATAAATTATACATCTTTATTATTAATGTATGAGACAGTAGTGATGGAAATTTGTAGCTCTAAAGTTTCTGTCAGAAAAGGTTCCCATTCCTTCCTTTGACTTGTCTAGCTCTTTTTTCTCCTTTTTGCATATTTAAATCAGAGCTGAAATGAGTAGCTTTTTTGGAGGGGGATGGTTGGTGAAATATGCTTTGGGGATGTTCTCTCTTACCCAACCCCAGTCTCTTTTCTCTTTTCTCTTTTCCAGGAATATAGAAAAGCTCAGAACTGGTTTTCAGGGTTATATTCCATTAGAGCAGAGCAGCTTATGCTGCCTTTGTTAAAAACTGCTTATGCATTTAAATGTAGAGGAGGGGTCATTTAGAAGTTACACTCAGCATTATCAGTGAGAAGGGCCTTTTCCACACATGCATATAGTTTGTGCAACTCTTGAGAATAGTTCCATTGACAAAACTCATAACTAAGTCTGAGCCAAATGTTCTAATTTGAAAACTTTCTGGTGATGTTTTGGTTCCAATTTTGGATGGCATGGTGAAAAAAATGTTCTAAAACCACACCATTCCTTCTTACTCCCTCTTCTCCCCAAGGTGGTGAACTCCATCCCATGTCAGGATTCAGCTATGATTATGCCTGGGGTATCATTGGAGGAGGGTGAACATTGCCCTCAAGAGGATTTCTGCACCTCTAGCTACCTTGAGGAGATGGTGGATTGAGACAAACACATGTTCCTCCTGGTTTGCCCACCAGCGCTTATATACTTGTGGGTTGTTATGGTTAGAGTGCCTGACTCTCACCTGGGAGACCAGAGTTTGAATCCCTACCTATCCCTGGGTAGCTTTGGGCCATTCATAATATTTCAGTTTAATTTACCTCATAGGGTTTGTTGTGACCACTGGAAGAAAAAGGTGGTATATCAATGTATTTGTCCTGCACATCCCAGCCAAGTTAATTCTTTATTGACAAAAGCACACACTTATCACATCTTTTAAGCTCCACTTTGGACACCCACACACTTCTAGCATCTACATAGCTGTTTTCCTGGTTTGTGCCTGGTGGAACAGTTGAAGTAACAGTGGGACCATAACTCCCAGGATTATGTACCCTTACCAGATGGAATGTGCACATGCAACCAGAGACATTGACTGCTTAGATCTTTCCCCTTCACCACACCCTGGCTCCTACCTCGTGGGTGTCATCAAACTCATAAATCGCTGGCCCCCTCTCCCAGGTCCACCTTCAGCCCCCTGCCTCTGTCACAAATTCATCAGAGCCCTGCTAGTCCCTGACAGTAATACGTAACCATACTTATAGCTCATACCCTTTAGAATTCCCTCCAATTACATATTAATCTTTTTTCTTCCTGGAACCTACTGAAAACCTTCCTCTTTCAGCAAACATTTTAGGTAGAATCCTTCATCCCAGTCTGTATCTGTACTGGAACTATTTGCTAACTGATTTATATGCAGAATTTTTTAAAAAATAGTTTTAATACATGAAAGTATTTAAATTGCTTTATTTGCAGAATTGTTTTTCATCGTTTTTATACTTCTCATTCATGTAACCTGCCCTGGGACCTCTGATGCAGCAAAAACATCCAGATCAGAGGAAAAGAGACCTAACATCAACCAAGGCCAGATCTATACAAATATTTTTAAAATGCTATTAAAAATCATTATGGGGGTGGGGGGAGCTCCCAAGGCAATCTATCATTGACTTTGGATTCTGCTCTACAGTGCCACCTAGTGCCATATTTTTATGACACATTTTTAACGTTATAAGTTAACCTGTGTAGCTGAGTCCCAAGTTCCCTGTCTCTGCTGCAGCCTTAAGAGACTGGAACAGGGAATCTGTGACCCTCCAGATGTTGCTGGACTCCCACTCCCATAAGCCCTAGTCAGCATGGTCACTATTAAAAGGATGATAGGAATCAACAGCACCTGGAGAGCCACAGGTTCCTCATCTCTGCTATAAAAAAACTGTCCAAGCATGAGTGGGACTATGGAGAAACTGGATGCTGCATGTTGCAAGAGATTTTAAGTCTATTTCTCTTGCTTGGTACTTTTTGCAGAACTGCCAGCTGGTAATATTTCTTTCTAGATGTTGTGACTATGGGAGAGATATTTCTGGGAATAGGGTTAACAAAAAAAAAAAAGTATTTTTAAGCATGTTGAAGTCTCATCGGGGAGACAAATATTCCTAATTCAGGTAACTACACATGTCAATGTTATAGAAAGAATCTTCTATTTAATGACTTTAAAGAAATAAACCATCTGATTCCAGATAGAAAGTGAGAGTCTATTAAAACCTTTTGGGGAAACTTGGGAGTGAAAAGGCTAAATAAACTCATCATAGGAACTTCTGATAAACTGCCACTTGGAATTGTAAATCTATTTGTCAAAATACCTTAGAGAGAGACACTCTGTTTTATCTTGCTATATAGATTGCTAAGCTATTTCCCCCGCAAGCACTATTACCCTTTGAACAGAGCTGTGTTATATATTTATACTTGCTAAGCTTAAGCCAAGTTTGAAGAGAGTCCCTATAGTTTCGAAAGATTCTGAATAGCATTTGTATGTGTGTGTTGAGTTTTGTTTGTTTGTATGCAAGGAAAACAGTCTCCCTGGAATAGACTTACTTTGGTCATGGGCACTTTCTGTGCCCTTAAAACCCAAGCAGAACATGAGCCACATCCAGGTCATATTCATACTATATATTTTAAACACTGAACAGTCATGACTTCCCCCAAATTGTTATGGGAGCTGTTAGGTGACTCCTACTACTCACAAAGCACTACAATTCAGAATGTTTTAACAACCAATCTCTCTTCCCAGGGAACTCTGGGAACGCCCATCAAGTTTTGTTGTCCTTGTCCTTCAATCTGGCTAAATACAATGCTTTTGCTCTAATACAGGAAGTCATCTCTGGACATGGCAAGGAAGGGACTGGAAATTAAGACAGTGGTAAACAAGGAAAGCCTATGCATTCATTTTCATTGCATACATTCCTGGATTGGTTGCACTGGAGTATGGCTACAAAGTAGTTCTGTCAAAGGCTTCATGGGGCGGGGGAATAGGTTTGGAGATGTGATTTGAAGGAAGAGGGGTAGCCCAATATTATTATTTTTCCTGCCTGAAGCAAAGGACATTGTGGTGTCCCTGCCTGCTCCCATACCATGTGAAGAAGCTGACATGCTTCAACATGGCTGATGGAGGAGCACTCTCCACTGCACTTGGAAGCAGCAACCTCACACAGTCCTGTCCTCCAGCAACTTGCCCCTCAGCATAGACTGCCACCTAATGGACTAGTGTAATGCACCACATGTGGAGCTGCCCTTGGGTATCGTCCAGAGACTGCAGCTAGTGCAGAATGCATCTACTAGCCTGGTATATATGGTGCAACCTGATGGGGACATGTGCAATTGGTCCTGAAAGTGGTGCACTGAGCTTCCCACCCACAGCATTAGAACCTCACTTGGTCACTGCACAAGTTGAAAGCGCTGGAAGGAATTTTTTCCTCCTAACCTTAATTAGTCCCTTGGTGGTTTTGCCTTTTATTTTATCCCCTATGCATAGGTGGCTACAAAGACAGATCATACCTAGTTTTTCTTTGTAAGCATTAAGGACAATCACTGCTTGAATGAAAACATTATAAAACGACATTCCAGATGCCATTAATTAAAGGTGCAATTCATCATAGCCATAACAACCATTCATACTCATGCTTTGTTGGGCAGTACAACACTCCACCTCTGCAGGATTTCTGGATTGCAGTAGATAAAGTTGAGCAACTTCTCCTGCTCTCTTAAATAAAAAAATAATAAAAAATTGTGTGTGCGCATGTGTGCACACACACACATGCATATTGCATAATTGCATTGTGATTCTGCAGTAGATTCAGCATGGCACATTGCTGCAATATAGCGTGCCATTATAGATGGAAACAAAGAAGTGTAAAAGTGAGGGGAGGCATTGATTGTGAATTCTCAGAAGGTATTTTATGAACAGTTCCCTTTTTTTTGCTTTTGGTATGCTTGACTTCCACTACAATTTCTTCTTGAAAAGAAGAGGGGAACTTTGTATCTCTCTGCTGTGCACAGCAAAATCTGGTATTCTATTACTATAACTCAGAAAAAGTGTGAAGGACTTTGATAGGAAATAGAATCATAGCGGTTTCAGAGGAGAAGGGGAAACAGAAGTATTTTTCAGTGCTTCCTCCTGCTTGTTTAACAAGGCTACACTTGTGTACCCCACACTCCACATTTAGTTTCACGTGAGTCTGTTAATTTCATTTGACATGACTAAGTCCCCATTCACACTATACAATTAAAGCACCACGATACCAGGATAAACAGTCATGGCTTCTACCAAAGAATTCTGGGAGCTGGGAGTTGTTAAATGTAGCTCTGTGAGGGTAATAAGGACCTCCCAACAACTTTCAATGCTCTTAACAAACTACTATTCCCAGGATTCTTTGTTTGTTGGGGGTGGGGTGTCGAAGCCATGATTATTTCCACTGGTATCATAGTGATTTAATTGTATGATGTGACTGTAGCCTTCGTCATAATCAAAGCCAAATGAAATTAATAGACATGGCTTACTTAACTCCCTTAATTACAGTGGATCTTCTCTGGATAGAAGTGAGTTGAAACAACCCATGCATTGCATGTGCATTTTAAAAAGTATTTCATTCACTGTGGTATTTCTCAGCCTTCATTTACTATAAGGCCTGGGGTGGGGTATAGCAATATAGCTGTGTAATTAAAAATAAAATAAAATAATTTCAATAAGAAAGTAATACACCTCAAACAGGAAGCCAATAAGTTGCTGTTTAATGTTTCTTGTAAGCCACTTTGGAAAGATTTGTAACCTGAAAGGCAAGAGAAATAATGGCAATGGATGGATGAAACTGCTATGTGAACAAGATACTGTGAAGATGTTGCAGCCATCAGATATACATAAAATACTTCCCCTGTTTGCAATATATCATGCAAGCGGGGGGGAGGGGGAGAGGTTTTTCCTTCTCTCGTCAGCAGATGAAGGGGCTTATTCCCTCTTTGTCTCTTTCCATGCTCAAAATCTAAACCTTTTAAAATAATGTTTTTGCTACGGTTTTCATTTTGCAAAAATGTTTCAAGCTGAACTTCACTTGAACCTCTGATGCACTGTGACTGAAGCCTTGTGAAATTGAATCTGATGTCTAATTCAGTTTTATTTTAACTGGTTTATCCCTTCAAAGGATCTCTGAATTAGAGTAACAGAACTGACACATGTTATCTTCCAACTCAGTAGCTTTCTACTTGTAATTTTGCACATTGGATAGAACTGGCATGCAAGACACAAGAGCAAGGGCACAGTTGTTTCCTTGAAAGTAAAAACCAGTGTTCATATTGCCAAGAATACAGTAGGATCTAATATTTGTACTTGTTTTTAATGGACCCAGCCTAGATAGTTCAGTTGGTTAGAGCATGGTGCTGATAACCCAAGGTTGCAGGTTCAATCCTTGTATGGGCCAACTGCATATTCCTGCATTGCAGGGGGTTGGGCTAAATGATCCTTAGGGTCCCTTCCAACTCCATGATTCCATGATTCCCTCCCAGCTTCACCTTCTGTTTTATAAGCTTATGCTGGAGAACCTGTTTTATAGCTTAAGGTCCACATTCCCTCATGGGTAATTTTCCAGTGGGACAACTGGTGTGATTTTGACCTTTGCACAGTAAAAGACAGAGGTTTCTACTTATGGCCACATGTCACCAACTGTCATAGGCTGCTAGGCCACAGAGGAATGATTGGAGGAACCAGCTAGGAAACCCCAAAGGGAAGATGGTTCAGAGCCTGAGGATTGGTGAGATGATGATGAGTGGTCAGAGGGAGGAGACTGGGATAAGGAGGTGTCAGAAGTGGTAACAGTGGTGAGCAGGGTGAGTCTGTGACAGGGAGAAGTCCAGAATCAAAAGTTGAAGATGAAGATGAAGAGGAGGGAGTCCAAGTGGTAGAGAAGAGGCAGATTGGTGAAGAGGCACAAGTGTCTCCCCCTTCTGCAGGAATGAGCTCTCCTCCCCCTGGACTTCCAGAACCAGGGGAGGCATGAAGAGGGTGGCGGAGAAGTTTGTTTCGCACAGCCACACTCAGATTGCTTGGGATAAACCTTGGGAAGGAAGTCAATTAAACAGCTGTGGGGAGGCAAGAACCTTCTGTCTTAGCTTCTGTTTCGTGGGGACAAGACCTGCTAGAGATGAGTTGCAATGTTCATCATGCCTGACCGTCCTGTGCACTTCCTGTTTTTGCTAATAAATTCCAACTTTACTTCAACTTACCCAGTGTGATTTACTTCTTGCTCACTCCTGTCACTCATCTCTTTCTATCCTCCATTCAAAAAGAGCAAGAGGCATTATCACAGTTGCAGCCAGGCAAAAAAAACAAAAGAGGATGCAGGGGAATTTGTATGGGGATATGAGGTGGGGTGTAGAGATGTTGTGTGCAGATGACATCGACCTTCTGAGGATGCTCTACAGAGACCCATAAATCATTTCGCCTAAGCCTGCATGGAGTTCTGCACAAAGGCAGTTGCCTGGAAATGTGACATGAAGGTTGGCAATATTAACCCCACCATATGGAATCCCTTGAAGATGATTGCAGTGCCTGGAGACAGACAGTCAGGCCATGTATTCACAACAGCGACCAGAAGGGGAATAACAGCTGGGAGGAGCACAGATAGAAGAAATGGTGTGGTGCATCTGTAGCAGCACAACTGGACACAAACATCTGCTCCAACTTCAATAAATCAGGACCAGGCGGCAGAAGGCCCCCAGTCGGCACACCCACTCAACAGGGACAAATGTAAGGTCCTGCACTTTGTCAGGAAGAACCAGCTGAACAAATATCAAATGAAAGACACCTGGATTGCCAGAAGTACATGTGAAAAGGATCTTGGGGTCTTAGAAGGCCACAAACTTAACATGAGTCAGCAGTGTGATGTGGCAGCAAAAAAGAAATAAAGGCTAATGCTGTTCTAGACTGCATCAATATTAGAATACTGTCCGAATCAAGGGAAGTAATAGTACTGCTTTGGTACTATTCTATCTTGGTCAAACCACACCTGGAGTACTGTGCCCAGTTTGGGGCACCACAATTTAAGAAGGATGTAAGGTTGTCATAAGTCCTCTATTCCAGGACACACCCTCTTTTTCATACATAGACTCTTCATAGTAATCCATGGCTAAAAGCAGAAGTCAGCAAATGTGTCCTCTTTTTTGCTCTTCCGAATATGGCAACCTAGAGGAGGACAACAAAGATGATAAAAGTTCTGGAAACCAAGCCTTATGAGGAATGGCTGAGGGAGTTGGGTATGTTTAGCCTGGAAAAGAGGAGACTGAGAGGAGATATGATAGCCATCTAGAACTATATAAAAGGCATGTGACAACATGGAAGACGGAGCAAGTTAGTTTTCTCCTGCTCTGGAGGTTAGGGCCTGAACCAATGGCTTCAAGTTACAAGAAAGGAGATTCCAGCTAAACATCAGGAAGAATTCTGATTGTAGGAGCTGTTTGATAGTTTGATAGGACTTCCTTGGAAGGTGGTGGACTCTCCTTGGAGGCTTTTATGTAGAGGTTGGATGGCCATCTGTCATGGATGCCTTTGTTGAGATTCCTGTATGGCAGGAAGTTGGACTAGATATGACCCTTGGGGTCCCATCGAACTCCACAATTCTGTGAGGCAGGTGGAACCATCCATCTCATGATGAAAAACAGTGACTCTTTCTCCCTTCACCCCTCAGAAGATTACATTTCAAAGAGGAAATGGGATTTTCTTTTACTTAAAAATTGCTTTGCAGAATGTTTGTGGTCTTTCAAATGAAGCAGTTGCTGCAGCTGAGGAACCAGTGGTCACGTGATTCAATTTGTGGGATTGCAGCTGGTAAATATTAAAGGTCATAATGGATATAAATCTTGATTATGCTTTGCAGAATCCTAGTGAGGACACACTCATTTAAGCCAAGATTATATTGTCTTTTGCAGGCAGCCAGTGTTATGATGGTTTATTGTGGATTTCTTGCTTCTGCTTCTTTCATAAATTAAAAAGAGCACACAAGGAATTAACAGTGGGACTGTGGGATAGGAAATTAACCTTGTGCCCTCAGTAAAGCTTTACTAGACTAGCTTTGGCGCATTGGCTAATTAAAGGTAGGCATTTAAAATACCCCCCCAACAAAAGAAATTGGCCTGACAATAATCCTAGCCTTCCATAATTATTAGCTCAGAGTTGGGAAAGAATCAGAAAGCTCTATGAATATAGCAGTGACAAAAAATATAACGTAATTCCCTTATGCAATATAATGGGCATTACTGAAACATGGTGGAATGAGACTCATGACTGAAATGAAGCAACTGAGGTATATACGGTAAATCTATTCAAAGGGAATATGCTGAACAGGAAGGGAAGAGGAGTGAAATTATATGTAAAGGGATGTGTATACCTGTGAGAAGGAAACAATAATGTCTTCACTGTAGGAATCTGCTTTAAACTTCCAAGCCAGACATGGATGTTGCCTGCCTAGAGCAGATGACTAAGTATTTTAAAAAGGAAAGCATAGTAGTCATGGGAGACTTCAACTACCTTATGTGTTAGAACTCAAACTCTGCCAACAGTGTATCACCCAACAAATCCCCCAGTGCATTGCTGAAATTTTATTTTCCTGAAGGTAGAAGAAGCAACGAGGAGATCAACTATCTTGGATCTGATCCTCAGCAACAGGGAAGCAATTGCCAATTAGGTGGAAGTAGTGGGAACCTTGGGAGAAAGTGATCATGCCCTACTGAAATTTATTTTACAGAGGAAAGTGGAAGCTGATTGTAGCCAGATGTGCACTCTGGATCTTAAGAAAGTTGATTTCAAAAAGCTTAAGGAACTACTGGGTGTGATCCCATGGTCAGAAATGTACAAAGAGAAGGGAGTTCATGATAGATGGGGGTTTATTAAATGCACAATTGCAAACTACCAGCAAGAAGGAAAGGTAGTATAGATCAAATGACTGCATAAGAAGCTTTCAGGTGAGCTGAGATTTAAAAGGGGCATGCATAAGAAATGGAAGACGGGGAAAATCATGAAGGAAAAGTAGCCAACAGTTAGGGCAGGCTAAAGTTCAGAATGAGCAAACTCAATTAATTTCAGTTGTATCTTCCTTGCTGAATTCTGCAAAAGAAGACTGTGAATAAGGAGGAGGAAGCTGACAGAGAGTGCCCACCCACCCCCTGGCTGACTGTAATTAAGAAGGCAGGGTAGAGAAGGGCTGGATGAAAGTGACACATTGCCCTACCCAATGTGGTTTCCATGAGGAGAAGAAGGACCAGTCAATGTGTCACTTGCATGAAACAAGCAGAGATGCTTTTCAAATACCCTGAGGGCCCCCTCTTCCAAATTCACAATCTCATCATAATGATTGGCATTTCACTAGTTACTAATAACGTACCCTTCTGTTTACAAGAACTGAAGAAAAGATATTGGCATTTTTGAAGAATGTCAATATTTCCTATGCTTGTGTGCCTATTTAATTAAAATCTTCTAGGCCTTTAAACTGTATTGGGGGGGGAGTGCTCTATCAACAATTTATTCAAATATATATCCAAAAACTTAATTACAATGTCTACCAAGGTGAAGCTTAGCTTAAGAATAAGCTGCATAAACAAACAGACTGGGACCCCAGCATTAAGAAGATTTGTCATTACATTGTTTGCTTTAAGGAGCAAAACAAAACAATGCTGGTACTTTGGAACAATTTGAGAAGCACACAGACATAAACAAATGTTTCTAGCTGCTCTTCTCCAAACACAGTAGCAGGATGTTGCATGCTTTTCTGTGGGGGATGTAAGGCAGACTTTCTCCCATGTCTATTACACAAAGGAAGTAATAGACCTGCTGTGAGCACAGATGGGCACCTTGTGTCAGGCTCAGACAGAATGATAGAAGAAAGCAGATATATGACATTGCAGATCTTCAAAGTAGCTTCAGCAACAATTAACCTTAGACTGAGAGGGCTAAGGCTGATTGCTATATCATACATAGCTATGGTATTGCAACAGTGAACCTTAGATTGAGATATAGATATAGGAGCAGTGATTCTGTTCAAATTGTAAGCTCCACTTTCACTAATAGGTGCCTCTTCAGTTCAAGAGGTCCCGCCCACTTCCATTGCTTTTGTGATGGATTCTTCTGAGTCAGAAGAAGTCTGTGTCATCCTTGGGCTGGGGCTTCTGGGGCTGGCACTGTGTTCAGTTTGCTTTCTGAAGTCTGAAGTCTAATTACCTGCAGAAGGGGTATTTGACCCCTGGGTCATGAAGCCCATAACTTTTTTGGGGGTACACAATCTTATCTTATTGCTTAATGGTCAAATGCACCTTAAATGTCACCTGAAGATCTGCAACCAAAGATTTGGCAAGTTATTTTAAAACAACATTCACTTCTGCAGCTCTCAGCCACATGTGTAGCTCACCTCTTCATAATGCTCCCTGGTCATCGTTGGTCTATAACTCCCATCATCACTTTCCATTGTTCATTTTACTTACAAGCCCCCTCACTATAGGGGTGAAACTGCCAATAGGTTTAACTTCATCTCCACAGTGTGTATTTGCAAAGTCTGTCAGTTTCACTACTGCTTGTGCACAATGTTGTCCTGTGCACAGTGTTTCCCCTGCCCTACAACAGCTGCAAGATGTTTTGCACCCAAATCACTGGGTTGTATTGAACTAAACTCTACTACAGCTGACTCATTGAAATAAATGGACCAAAGATAGTTATGTCCATTAATTTCAATGGCTTGTATCCGATGCTTGTCCTACTCAGAGCAGACCAACTGAAATGAATATGCACCACTTACTTAAGTCCATTAATGTCAACTCTGAGCGAGGTTAGCAAATTTCATGGGTTAGAATTGGATGAAGAACCATCTGCTATAACAACCTGAAACTAGACATCTTGCTCAATGCTACTTTTCTTTTGTTGCTTCCTGTATGATAGCTTCTCTCTCTGGATCCATGACCAGGGTCCTGGAACTGCAATATCCACACTGGATAGTGAAGCTCATGAGTTTTTGCATCAAGCCCAATAAAACTTCTAAGTATAGTGGTACCTTAGGTTACAAGTGCTTCAGGTTACATACGCTTCAGGTTACAGACTCTGTTAACCCAGAAATATTGCTTCAGGTTAAGAACTTTGGAACCTTCAGGTTCAGAACAGAAATTGTGCTCTGACGGCGCAGCAGCAGCAGGAGGCCCCATTAGTTAAAGTGGTGCTTCAGGTTAAGAACAGTTTCAGGTTAAGAATGGACCTCCGGAACGAATTAGGTACTTAATCCGAGGTACCACTGTATGTGTTTCTGCATTTGTGTGCATGTCCTCATCCTCTCTCCCACCCCAACACCATCCTCATCTCCGTCGCTCTTTTCATCATTCCCTCTCCCATCTCAGTTAAAATTCAGCTAGCAAGCTCTTAGGAACAGGACCAGTTTGTCTGTTTATGCTACTTTGCTAACAATCTTTATACACCGACTTTTTCTTACCAATAATTCTGTGGATGTTTTTTGTAAACATGATTGCATTTTTTAACAAAATAAATAAATCCAAAACCAATGAAAAATTTATGAATAGATTGGGACAAAATTATGCAGGTGGAAATGTCTGGTGTCTTCTCAAAGGATGCATTCAGCACAGCATGCCATCTTCATAGCTCTTTGCCAATCAGTTGCATTATCTTCCACCCTCAAATTTGAGTGGCGTGACTTTGGTGATGTTACAGTTGTTGCAAGAGAGCATATCACTGAAAAGCCATCTGTTTTGCAGAGAAAAGAGGGAGGCTTTTTGTATGTGGGTTGTTGTTTTTTGTCCTCTTATCTAAATTTTTCTCCCATAAAAAGCATAGCCTGGCCCTAAATCTTGGGCTACAGATTTTGCATCAGATCTCCATGGCTCAGAATGTCACTTGTCTTAGGAATAGGAGAGAAAATTGATTCAGTTCACATTTAAAGTCAAACCTAATCTCCACTTTCTGAAACAATGTGCGGACTGAAACACAGCCATCCTTCAAAATCCATGTCTCTGAATTTTGCAGTGCCATTCTCCTGCTAACTAATGTGTACATAAATCATAGAATCGTAGAGTTGGAAGGGCCCCCAAGGGTCATCTAGTCCAACCTCATGAAATGTAGGAATCCTGGCCACAGCCATCACTAGGTGGCTGTATATACTGGAGTGTGCATAAAGATGCATTTATTACTGAAATAGCACACACCCTATCATTTGTCCAGCTTGCACCCTTCTGGCCCTGAATGGACATAGTGAAACGTAGGCAGCCCTATAGTTTCAGTTTCGTATCTGAAGCTTAAGGCTTCATTTTAATCAAAAAATGAAAAATGTCTGGGAGCTGGATAATAAGAAAGTGTTATAAAGAAAACATTGACAGATCCTTGATTATACAATTATAAACAACAGTGGGATGAAGCTAATGATTGTAGACAGATCGATGTAAAAGAAAGACAAGGAGATGAAAATTATATGAATAAATGTTTCTCATATGTAGAAGTGGAAGTTGGCAGAAAGAGTAATGTTGTTGAATGAACTCCCACTTCCCATCCCCCATACCCACTCAACACCCATAAGATATTCTATATACAGAGGGCAGTTTGATATGGAAGCTGAAGTATCTTTAAAAGTGAAACCAGATCAAAGAGCATATGCCCAAAAAGGAAGAAAAGGACATGAATTTTTCAAAGGTGACTCAAAGCCATCTGAGCTAAACAAATTGGAAAAGATGGCATTCCAACTGGAGAAGGTGAAATAAAAGGCCAGTGAGTTTGTGAGCAAAGTGTCACACAGAGAGAACATCCAGAAGTGGATGTTGATGATGTACTAGTGAAAAATGATCAGAAGAAGACCTAGTTTACATGTCAGCTTGTTCAATCTGGTTGCTGACCTCCAACTCATCAAGAGAGAGGCTGCCACTATCAAGGAATTCCAGGCCACAGACATGGGAACAGGCTGATGGAGGAGGATGTGTTAGGGTAGATGGTTGCAGTTTGGGGAAATTAGGCAGGGCTGTTTGTGGAGGGTTTGCATGCCCATGCCATGTGACCCTTAGCTGGCTGCAAGCCTCACATCATACCTCCCCTTGCCCAGAACTGCAATTGGGGCCACCCCTGTTCTCCCCAGCTTCTCTAAACCCCAGGCACATCATGTCCCTTAATAGATATTTTAAAAACCACAAAAAAACACATTTTTTAAAAAAGAAGTTTTAAAGCATTTTAAAAGCTTTCAAACTTTTTAAACAATCAGGGCAATAATAACAGAGCTCTCTCCACCAAACCACCCAACCCAAGAATCTGTTCAGCCACCTCAGCTTTTGTAGCTAGTGTCAGTCTGGTTCCTGCCCTCCCAGGCCAGGTGGGAAATAGCTGCAAGGCAGGAGGCAGGTCTTCTGGGATTTGCAGCCAAGAGAGCCCCTGGCCTTTTCAGCAGCCTTAGTCAGTCAGGGCCCTGCCCTACCAGGCCAAGTGGAAATTTTCTATATCAACACTGGTTAAAGGTCGTACCCATGGACTGTGCCAGAGGCCAGGCAAGAAATGCTTGTCTTTCATCACCAGAACTTAATAGATCCTTGCTGTGGATTGTATGGCATATAAGAACAAAGGGTAAAGGGAGGTCATCTCATGGTTTTAAAAACCCCCACAAACTTGTAGCAATTCTCCACATTGTCTTTAAAATTTACTGTTTATGTTACACCTCTCCTTACAGTGGTACCTCGGGTTAAGTACTTAATTCGTTCCGGAGGGCCGTTCTTAACCTGAAACTGTTCTTAACCTGAAGCACCACTTTAGCTAATGGGGCCTCCTCCTGCCGCCGCGCCGCCAGAGCACGATTTCTGTTCTCATCCTGAAGCAAATTTCTTAACCTGAAGCACTATTTCTGGGTTAGCGGAATCTGTAACCTGAAGCGTATGTAACCTGAAGCGTATGTAACCCGAGGTACCACTGTATTCTGTTGTAACATCCTTCCACCCCAGAGATACTGTTGCAGGGGCAGAGGATTGGGGGGGGGGGGTAGCAAAGAGATTCGAGATTGTAGTCCACTAAATTGTGCTCAGTGTGGACGCACTGAAATAAATTTGTCATTAGTTCATCAGCAGCCCTTATTTTCTTACCCTTTCCCTCTTTTTGTTGTCCTTATTTTCTCACTGAGTGATTTAAAACTAATTCCACATCTAGCTGCTGGTTGGGATGCCAGCCAAGGTGGCTTTTTGGTCTGACCCAGCGGTGTTCTTCTCATGGCCTTACATCACTTTATGGTTCATGGGTTTCTCATCTTTCCTTTTGCCCTCTTAGAAAATTTCACACATCTAATAGATTCTATTTCATTCATTTCCTATCTGGATGGGTCCAGCTTCTGACTTTAATTTTTAATTCTCAGTCTCGGCATACATTTCTTATGTTGTTCCTAGGGAACCAATTACAGCCTCCCTAACATCTTTTTTCCTGCTATTTTTTTATCATTATGAGTCAAAAAATGGTTGAAATATAGATGGCTGAGGGACTCTAGCTTTGGACTGGTTGCACAAATGTCAGTAATATTTGTGTGTATGTGCTTAAATCCTGCCCTTCAGACAACATTCCACCATTTTTCTAGATGTTGTCTGCCTGTCTGACCTTCCAGTAACGCCTCCCCTTCCCCTTTATTTATATAGCTATGTCATTCAATATCTGCTTCTCCAGTTCCTTAAACAGCCTGAGATAGAGATTATCAGCATCTGCTTTGAATATTATAAATGATGCACTTAAAAACTTTTTTTTTTTTTTTGCTTTTTTGTTGAATAAAGATTTACCACCCCAAGTCTCCATTTATGTGATGGAGGGGGTGGGGGGAGATCCTAGGCACCATATGTATAAAGCATTATTACACTATTTTAAATAGTCATTAGGGGGACACGGGTGGTGCTGTGGTTTAAACCAGAGAGCCTAGGGGTTGCAGATCAGAAGGTTGGTAGTTTGAATCCTCACGACAGAGTGAGCTCCCGTTGCTTGGTCCCTGCTCCTGCCCACCTAGCAGTTCGAAAGCACGTCAAAGTGCAAGTAGATCAATAGGTACCGCTCCGGCAGGAAGGTAAACGGCGTTTCCGTGCGCTGCTCTGGTTCGCCAGAAGCAGCTTAGTTATGCTGGCCACATGACCCAGAAGCTATCTGCAGACAAATGCCAGCTCCCTCAGCCTGTAAAGCAAAATGAGCACCGCAAACCCAGAGTTGTCCGCGAATGGACCTAGCAGTCAAGGGTACCTTTACCTTTAAATAGTCATTGTAAGCATTCTAAGCATGTAATGCTTAGGTGATTCCCAAGGTGTCCTGCTCATGGTCATGTTGGGACAAGACAGGTGTTTATACATAGCCATCTGTATGCAACAACATTACTAGACCATAAAAAAATAGTGTGTGGACCTACATGAGACACCTAGCATGACCATTGGAGGCATGTAAATAACAACTGCACCAAAGCACTACCAGTATAATGAAGAATTGTCTGCACCAAAATAAAAGACTGAATCATTATCTCTTTTTTAAAAAAAATGTATTTAATGATTTTCAGTTAAAGGTGAATTAGATATAAAAAAGAGAGAAAATAGAGAATAATATCAACAATAACAATAACAAAAAAATTGGAGTAAAGGCCCATCACAAAAAGGGAAAAATAAAACAGATGCACTCCAGTTGTGGTTCATTGGATGTACAGTAGTCAGAGGCAAGTGTTATTCCACTATGTTCCGTGTGATGCTGGCATATGGCAGCCATGCTCATTAGTTTGTGCATATTCAACAAAATATACCGTTGCAAAAAAAAGTTTTTCTTTTTCTTTCCAGTACAGTGCTCTCACTGTGAGGGTGCAAGTTTGTCTCTAAGTATAGAGCCCCATTGCCGTAATAATAATAATAATAATAATAATAATAATAATAATAATAATTTATTACTTATACCCTGCCCATCTGGTCGGGTTTCCCCAGCCGCTCTGGGCGGCTTCCAACAAAATATTAAAAGTACGTTAAAACATCAGTCATTAAAAACTTCCCTAGACAGGGTTGCCTTCAGATGTCTTCTAAATGTCAGGTGGCTGTTTATTTCTTTAACATCTAATGGGAGAGCGTTCCAGAGGGTGGGGGCCACTACCGAAAAGGCCTTCTGCTTGGTTCCCTGTAGCTTTGCTTCTTGCAGTGAGGGAACCGCCAGGAGGCCCTCGCCACTGGACCTCAGTGTCTGGGCAGAATGATGGGGGTGGAGACGCTCCTTCAGGTATGCTAGCCCATTTATTTATTTACTATATTTCTTCCATGACAAAACTCCATATGGTGTGCTAGGTAGCTGTGTCTTGCGCTTTCAACTGATGGGACTCCAAAACAGTTTCAGTAAGTAACTGCAAAGCAGAACAGAGGGTTTATCCTCCTAGGAGCACGTGCATACAGACAGTGCATTGATACTGAGCAAAGGCATTTTAATAAATAAAGGTAATAGAAGTATTGACTTTGCATAGTGGAACCTGTTGGAATTATTTTGTTGCCCCATATCAATTTTGCCCTCTCAAACAAAGTCTCCTTACAATGACAAGTGCGCGCATTTCTCCTATTTTGATTAGTGTTGCCTTCTGAAAGAGGCTCATAAAAATTGCAGTCATGGAAATTCTCTGTTGCATCATACAGGTCATGCAATAATAAGGAACTTTCAAAAGCAGGTGTCAAACCAACAAATAACAGAGGTTATAGAGAAGGATATTTTATACAACAAGTCGATTTTATACCACAACAAAGGAACAAGTATATAATCTGGAGCCCTGAAAGATTAAAACAAAAAACTGAAAATCATCGCCTTTAATGAAAGCAGTGCAAAGGCTTAATTGATCTGGCCAGTCAGAATTACTACATTCAGTAGAAAAATCTTCCCCTTTGTTCCTGTATAAATAATAAGTAATTTTAAAACTAACAGTCTAGACATAGAAGGGTCAGTGCATAAATATGTTAACAGACCTGACAGAACAGAAAAATTGTATGGTTCAGGCCAAAGGTCCACTGTTTCCCATAATGACCAATCATATGCTTTCATGCAGTCCTCAGACAGGCTGTCAGTATGTTCTAGTCAGAAAGACTAGTTCCCACATGTATGCACACAGCTTAATTTCTCTGCCCTTGATAAATGGAAGCTAAATTGGAAACTATCTGTGTGAACTGAAAAGCCTTGGAAAAACATAGAGTTTGACATGATATGAAATGTACAGAAGTTTCATCTATGCTATTATACTCACTTTCATATGCATGGCATCACAGAATCATATAATTTTAGAGTTGAAAGGGACCCCAAGGGCCATCTAGTCCAGCCCCTTTGAATGGAGGAGTACATACTTGCTAATGTACTCATCAGGCGACGAACATGCATGTGTGGAAAAGCTCAGTGTTGCCTAACTAATACTTCCTATTGATTTCAACAGGATATATGTATGCAGTTGCCTAGCTCTTGATTTCGGAAAGATAAGACTTATAAATTCCTGGAAGATGGATCTTTATATTTTGAAGAGCCAGTGTGGTGTAGTGGTTAAGAGCGGTAGTCTCGTAATCTGGGGAACCGGGTTCGTGTCTCCGCTCCTCCACATGCAGCTGCTGGGTGACCTTGGGCCAGTCACACTTCTTTGAAGTCTCTCAGCCCCACTCACCTCACAGAGTGTTTGTTGTGGGGGAGGAAGGGAAAGGAGATTGTTAGCCGCTTTGAGACTCCTGAAGGGGAGTGAAAGGCGGGATATCAAATCCAAACTCTTCTCCTCTTCTTCTTCTTCTTCTTCTTCTTCTTCTTCTTCTTCTTCTTCTTCTTCTGAAACTCTGTTTTAGAACTAGTTCTCACACACATCTGTGTAAGTAAATTGTTACCCATGGTAATTTTTATCCATTTAGATTTCTTCAGAAAATAATGGTTGAAGGAAGAGCTGAGTTATGGAGCTATAGGATGAGAGTCAAGTAAGTCATACTCAGAGTTAGACCCACTGAAATAGATGAACTTGCCTGTGTCTTCTCCGAGTATGACTAACATTGAATATAACATATAAAGTGTAAGATGGAGCTATTTCTACTTCAGGGTAGTGCAGGCATGTCCAAAGTCCGTTTCAGGGGCCTAATCCAGCCAGCTGGTCAATTTAATATGGCCCCTGTGGCAGTTTATTTCCTGGGGTAAAATCCTACAAAAACCCCTCAACAGTCCTAAAAAAAAGTAACAACTTTGGTTGGCCCTTGGGTCAGCCCTCACGGCCCTTCACGTCATCAAATCTGGCCCTCTTTGAAAAAAGTTTGGACAGTTTGCTGTTGTTCTCTCTCGGAGGACCCCCCCCCCCAATCCGCTTCCACTGGGAAAGAGGTGTGGTTTAAGCACCCCGGTCACCCACCCCTTCCCATTGTGCCCTGCCCCTCTCCATGCAAGGGTTCAGGTGAGTACATGCCTTGGGGCGCAGCAAGCTTTGGGGGGGCTGGGGGAGGATGCAATGCCAGTGGGATGTTGGAGGGGGAGACAGCAGGCAGGGAAGCTGCTGGGCAGGTGGGGGAGGGGAGAGACCCCCCAAAAAATGAAGGGAGGTGGGTGTGCAGCTGAGCTCCCCCCCCCATTTCGAGTATTCTGAATATCAATAGGGATACTATAAACAAATGCAGAAATACAAACATTTCCTAACTTTCAGCTGAGTTTCCTGCATTCCAGGGGTTGGACAACCTATTGCTTAATAGGTTTAATTCCACTTCCCATATTAATCATAATACAAGACAAAACAATACAATATAATACAATCCAAATACCTTTATTGGCATTTCAAGTTAAGACATTTCAAAATGGCATGAGATACAAAGTCTTTCTTCTTCCTGTTTCCAAGAGATTTGAGTGGGGAAATCCTTTTGATTCCTCAATAATAAGAGGCAGTGGGGTGAGGGAGGCCAGAGCCACATCCACACCATTTAAAGAGCTATGAAGCTGCTTTAAACACTCATGGCTTCTTCCCCCAAAGAATCTGGGAGCTATAGTTTGAAAAGGCTGCAGAGAGCTGTTAGGAGCCCCCCTGCTCCCCTCCCAGATTTCCCTGCCAAGAAGGGAACCCTACTCCTAACCTAACCCTACTCCTGAGGCTAACGCTAACCCTAACTCTAATGCTAACCCTTAACCCTTAACTAGAGCTACAATTCCCAGAGCTCCCTCACAAGGAGGGAACCCTCCCCTCCCCCTCCCCCTCCCCTCCCCCTTAACCCTTAACTAGAGCTACAATTCCCAGAGTTCCCTCACAAGGAGGGAACCCTACCCCCTACCCCTTAGTTCTTAACCAGAGCAACAATTCCCAGAGTTCCCTGGCAAGAAGGGAAGCCTAACCCTACCCCTGACGCTAACCCTAACTCTAACCCTTAACTAGAGCTACAATTCCCAGAGTTCCCTCACAACTAGGGAACCCTCCCCTACCCCTTAAACCATAACCAGAGCTACAAATCCCAGAGTTCCCTCACAAGCAAGGAACCCTTCCCCTACCCCTACCCCTATCCCCTACCCCTACTCCTGACGCTAACCCTAACTCTAATGCTAACCCTTAACCCTTAACTAGAGCTACAATTCCCAGAGTTCCCTCACAAGGAGGGAACTCTTCCCCTATCCCTACCCCCTAACCCTACCCCTACCCTAACGCTAACACCCCTAGCAACTCTCCGTCCCCTTAACCACCTATAGTTCCCAGAATCCCTGAGGGGAAGCCATTCCTGTTCAAAGCGTCTTCATAGCACTTCCAATGGTGCGCCTAATGTTTCCTCCCTCATTTTCTTCTTTCTCCCCACTGCCCCATCACTTGCAATGCAGCAGATGTCCGCCTGCAGTCTCCCTTCAAAGCTCCTTCTCTCAGGTCTGGCCATGGCCTTGCCCATTGCTCACTGCCAGTTTTTCACGTTCATTTCTCCGATGTAAGTAGGGATGTCCTGTGGTTCTCTTCATGACTTTGAAGGCTGGACTTGGGGAAAACCTCACCGGCTCCAGACATCCCTGTAAGGCAAAGGCAAACAGGTGAGCGGGATGGCCCCCATCCGCAGCATCCCCCCAGACTCCTCCTCTGTTTGGCTGCCTGTTCACAAACAAGGCTTCCAAACCAGTTTGCATCCATCTCAGCCAGCGTAGCCTCGCGGCATCCACTAGCCTGAAAGCAAACTCTTCTGACAACCACCCACCAGCTGCAGCCTCGCCAGGTCCATTGCCAGACATCAACCAGCTTCAGAGCTGAATATCAGTCACCTTCAAGTAGCAATCCCACCAGCAAGTAAACTTTGTACTTGCCTTCTCCTTGCTCCACAGCATCCCAGCACCGGGTAATTGCCTCCTTCCGCTTGCCAGCTTGCCATCACACGGCAGGAGACCACCAGGGCTGAGTGCCACCGAGCTGCCCATTTCTCTGTGGGGAGGGCAACTGCTGAGGCTTGTGCCTTGGCCCACATTTATACCCACTCAGCTGCCAAATGTTTTTGTGACATCCCAGTCAACCCACCAACAATGGCAGCAGCTGGGGAGGCATCACCCCCACCCCGTCCTTACAATGGTGAGCACAGCTTAGCCCCCAACACACACACACACAACACCCCCCTCCAAGTTGTGCCAATATCCGTGAATGCTCCCCTCCTGTGTTTGAAATTCTAGAATAAGTAACTGCCTCTTTCCCCTCAGCTTCTATGTCTGTTGGTGACATCACAGGAGACCATACATAGACAGGGCTGGGGAAACTAGGCCTCAAGGGGAGGGGCATTTATTAATAAAGAAATGATGACTGAGGACCCCCCCTCTTGTGATACGTGTGGCATGTGGACTCCATGGCACCCTCAAAAACCAAGGCCCCCTGACCCTCCCATTTTTAAAACGTTTCCCCCCAAATCCGTTAGTTTTTGCAGTGCTGCAAGACCGTTTGTTTTGGCAGTTGAGGGATTGCTATTATTTTTTTATTTGACCCTTTGCGGGAGATTAATAAACTGGTTCCTTTGACTTAAGGTCCCTGTATCATTTCAAATAAAGTTATCTGGACAAAATGGGTGATTTAAGAAACCTTTTTATTAGACACACTTGCAAGTGAGCTAACCCAAGATCAGGCACATCTTCATCAGGAAAAACACATCTTACAAAGTCGCTTGTCCAGCCGTAAGTCCCTCCTTCCACGCCCACAAGAAGGGGCCTGCCAGTCTACAGAAGTATCGCATCCGCCTCATTAACATTTTACTTTTCCACTTCCCATATTAATACAATACAAAACAATACCATATAATATAATACAATCCAAATACCTTTATTGGCATTTCAAGTTAAGACATTTCAAAATGGCATCAGATACAAAATCTTCTTCCTGTTTCTGAGAGATTTGAGTGGGGAAATCCTTTCGATTCCTCCATAATAAGAGGCAGTGGGGTGAGGGAGGCCAGGGCCACATCCACACCATTTAAAGCGCTATGAAGTCGCTTTAAACACTCATGGCTTCTTCCCCCAAAGAATCTGGGTGCTATAGTTTGAAAAGGGTGCAGAGAGCTGTTAGGAGCCGCCCCCCGCTCCCCTCCCAGAGTTCCCTGCCAAGAAGGGAACTCTACTCCTAAGCCTAATCCTACTCCTGACGCTAACGCTAACACTAACCCTAACGCTAACCCTTAACCCTTAACTAGAGCTATAATTCCCAGAGTTCCCAGGCAAGAAGGGAACCCTACCCCCTACCCCTAACTCTAACGCTAACCCTTAACCAGAGCTACAATTCCCAGAGTTCCCTCACAAGTAGGGAACCCTACCCTTACCCCTAACCCTACCCCCTAACCCTAACCCCCCTAGCAACTCTCTCTCTCTCTTTTTTTAAAGTAATATTTATTAAAAGTTTAAAAATTACAAAAGTTACAAAATGAAAAAAGAGTTAAACAAAGCAAAGCAATACATTACAATAAATAAAAAACAAAAAACCCCAATACAATAAAACCACAAAGGAACAAAACAAAAACCTTTAAAAACACATCCAACCTTTCCATGTCTTTACCTTTCATATACTTGTTCCATCGACCTCCTCACACCTCCCTTTTTTGTATTCTAGTTCAATTAGCTATTTCAGCAAGTCTTTCTTTCTCAATTTTCGTTCTAAAATTTAACTTAAGACACTCTAACCTTAAATTTTCCACTTTGGTCCATAAACAATCTGTTTTTACTTAATTCTTTATAACATTTCTGCTAAAGCCATATAACTTAATTCCAGCATCCTTCTAACATTCATTGATTTTGCAATATTTCTGTAAATATACTTTGAATTTTTTCCAATCTTCTTCCAAAGCATCTTCATAGCACTTCCAATGGTGCGCCTAATGTGGTCTAATGTTTCCTCCCTCATTTTCTTCTTTCTCCCCACTGCCCCATCACTTGCAACGCAGCTGCCTGCAGTCTCCCTTCAAAGCTCCTTCTCTCAGGTCTGGCCACGGCCTTGTCCATTGCTCACTGGCAGTTTTTCACGTTCATTTCTCCGATGTAAATAGGGACGTCCTGCAGTTCTCTTCATGACTTTGAAGGCTGGACTTGTGGAAAACCTCACTGGCTCCAGACATCCCTGTAAGACAAAGGCAAACAGGTGAGCGGGATGGCCCCCATTCGCAGCATCCCCCCAGACTCCTCCTCTGTTTGGCTGCCTGTTCACAAACAAGGCTTCCAAACAAGTTTGCATCCATTTCAGCCAGCGTAGCCTCGTGGCATCCACTAGCCTGAAAGCAAACTCTTCTGACAACCATCCACCAGCTGCAGACTCGCCAGGTCCATTGCCAGCTTCAGAGCTGAATATCAGTCGCCTTCAAGTAGCAATCCCAGCAGCAAGTAAACTTTGTACTTGCCTTCTCCTTGCTCCACAGCATCCCAGCACCGGGCAATTGCCTCCTTCTGCTTGCCAGCTTGCCATCACATGGCAGGAGACCACCAGGGCTGAGTGCCACCGAGCTGCCCATTTCTCTGTGGGGAGGGCAACTGCCCAGGCTTGCGCCTTGGCCCACATTTATACCCGTTCAGCTGCCAAATGTTTTTGTGACATCCCAGTCAACCCACCAACAATGGCAGCAGCTGGGGAGGCATCACCCCCACCCCCTCTGCCCTCACAATGGTGAGCACAGCTAAGCTGCCAAAAAACACACACACACACACCAAGTTGTTCCTTATCTGTGAAGGCCACACAGAAAACCCAAAGGGGGAAGAAAGGGGACATTTTTCAGCCTAGTGGTTGCATTTCCCTCCACACAACACCTTTGAACCTGGAGGTAGTATGAAGCCATCACTTGACAGATTGCTGAGTTCACATGGCATCCACCTGGCTGTTAACTTTTTTAGGATTGAAGTTGTTGAGGTTTTCTTTAGGAGTTTACCACAGGAAATAAACTGCCACAGGGACCGGATTACACCGATCGGTGGGCCAAATTAGGCCCCCGAAACGGACTTTGGATATGCCTTCTGTATGTTTTTCTTCTTCTTACAAATATGTACTCCTTGCTGTCTGCCTCTTGTCACGTTTCTCTGCCTGGCTGGGACAAAAAGAGCAACCCAGAGCCTTGGAACAAGCTGGGACCCAATGAACTGTACAAGGTGTGGTACGAAATACTTAACTAGGGTTATGATACTGGTTATCTTATAGGCTAGGGATGGGGAGCCAGCAGAGATTGTTGGGACTCCAACTTCCATCAGCCCCATCCCTAATATCTAAGGATGAAGGGAAAATAATAATAACAATGGCCATCTGGTGGGAGAAATAATAAGCTTCAGCATTGGAAGGCCTGGGGTATGTGATCACTGCATTTTGGGGTTGGACTAGCTGACCCTCAGGTCCCTTTTCTGATTCTTCAATCTCCTCTCCAGTTCAATCTTCTAAACTCTGACTGAATAAGCATGATAGATCCCTGAGTTTCTGCCACTGACTCGTTATTTTTCCTGCAATTTTTTTTTTAAGCCCATTAAAGTTGAATGGCCAGAGATCTTTCCTTCCATTGAAGCAAAGGGCAGCTTATTTCCTGGGGTAAAATCCTAAAAGAACCTCAGCAACTTCAATCCTAAATAAAAGTTTAATAACTTTGGTTGGTCGTTTGGTTGGCCCTCGCGGCCCTTCACTTCATCAAATCTGGCCCTCTTTGAAAAAAAGTTTGGACACCACTTGAGTAGTTCCTCAGTGCTCACCAATAAATATTGCTGGAAGGAGGTACTACAAGCTACTATCTGTTGTGTCCAGTCAACTCAATAGTCTATTGATAAATAAATCCCCAGAATCTGGTATAACCCTAGTGACTGTACTCCAGGATTTTCTGTAGTATCAAAAGTAGCACTTTGGACCAGAGGTGGGGAACATCACCAGACATCTCTGTCTGGTCATGGGAACTCTTCCCATGCCAAACCCTTCACTTGCCTGTCTTATAATCTGAGTCTTTCTTGACTCAGAATGTGCACTTGAGCTCAGGCCAGGCTTGTATAGATGGAGGGTAGAGAGATAAATATGTATGTATGCAGAAACTTGCTTATGGTACAAAGGTTGTTGTGTTGGTGATTGTTGTTGTCATCGTCATCAACATCATCATTTTGTTTATTTCGCTTATGAATCACTTCCCTGAGGTAGTTTTCTTGCATCTGTTGCTCTGCCTCCCTGACCACTATTGTCATGTGGTACCTGGAAGGTTGTCCAGAACAGAACATGCTCCTTGGGGTGAACAAGGTTCCCTACTATTATACTCCGTTTCTGCAAACCAAACTCCTTTTCCTGCTGTTGACAGGAAATGCCCCCCACAAAAAAGGGAAGAGGCTATGCTCTATTACAATACTAGCAATAATTATATAAAGTTCTTGCAAGCACACTTACATGAAGTAATTCAGCTTGTCATTGATATATCTCTTAACAGGACAGCAAAGCAAAACTTGGAGCAAACATACTAATGAAGCATTGAATCCATTTTAAATCAATTTACACATTAATGCACTGCTAAATATAAAACAATTCATCAAAGCCTGAAATAACTCAAATTTAAGAACATTTTTTTTTAAAAAAACAAACCCAACACTACTGACATATGCATCAGATTTGCCAATATGGTAACTGCAGGGTTAATCCAGTGGAATTTATCATAAACTTGCTTGATAAAATTTTCTTTTCATGAATGCTGATTAAAATGGGATTATGCCATGCAAGATAAAATTTATTGCTAGTATAATAAAAGTCTAAAAATGGCATGGCAAGAAAGCCACGTCCTGAAGTGCACAATAGAGCTATTTCAAAATACAATGGCACATTTCATTTTATGACATGTATATCCTGCCTTTCCTCCAAGGAGTTCAAGGTGTGGGTGCCCCCTTTCCATTTCATCCTCCTAAGAATAATTGTGTGGGCGAGGGCAGGCTGAGAGGTGTGACTGACCCTGTGGGATTCATGACTGAGTAGGGATGGAGGAGAAATTCAATTCACATTCAGTGGTGCCTTTTGTGAATTTTTCACTGTCTGAAACAATCTGATTATGGAAATGCAGCCAACCTTCAAAATCCAGACTAACCCAATGCAGTTCTCCAACTAATATATATATATATATATATAAATGCATAAATTTGGGTGGAAGTGAGTACAAAAATTAACATATTCATGAAGATAACATATAAAATGCATCATATTAAGAATAATTGCTTTGAAAATTGTTCATTAATTAATACTGTATACAAAACATGTGCTTATCAATAGAAATTTGCAACAAAATGCTAATGAATTTTCATTTTTAAAAATACAACTTGCTGCAGAAATCTGGAGAACTGAGTTTTAGACTGTAAAATCCTTAACTGAAATTGATAGATCTTTCCATTTCTATGACTGAGTGAGGATTTGAACTCAGGTCTCTAGAGATAACAATGAGGGGGTTTTTTTAGTTGTTGATTCTTAGGGATGGACAAGTCAATCAGTTCCATATTTTCTCAGTTCTCTTTTTTGCAACCTTTAGTTTGATTTCTCAAATTTCCATGTATATTTGCAAAATAAAATAAAATAAAAGTCCACATGAAAATGCGCAAACAATTGTTTCTGGGAGGATGAAACGGAGAGTGGGCATACACACCACAAACTCTTTGGAGAAAAGGAAAGATATGCATGCTGTAAAATGAAATGTAGAGTTATATTTTTTAAAGAGCAGTATTGTACACTCCAGAACTCAGATTTCTTGCCAAGCTGTTCTTAGAGTTTTATTATATGAGCCATGAAATTCCATTGGCATTTCTCCAAATATGCACATTCGGCATGTAACTTTGGCAGAGAGAAGGGTTGTGGTTCTGTGGTGGAGCATCTCCTCTGTTTGCAGAAGGTAGCCAGGTTCATGCCCCGCCTTCCTCAGTTAGGGCTGGGGAAAACCCATGTCTGAACATCTAGAGAGCTGCTGCTATTTAGGTCAACAATACTGAGCTAGAGGGACCAATGGCCTGATCTCTAAATGGCCTGATCCTGTTACATATGCTCAGGGCTGGTACTATCAGACAGCCACTTTGGGTGCAGACCTCAGCGGGGTACAATGCTGACTTTCAAGGGACACTGTTTTATACAGATTAGTTTTTGTTATATCTTATAAATTTCTGGTAATATTCTACTTTTATATTTTAAAGAATTTTTGAAGTAATTCATACATTAGAAATGTTTTCAATGTCTAGAGTGGTACCTTGGGTTACCGACACTTCAGGTTACCGACGCTTCAGGTTACAGACTCCACTAACTCAGAAATAGTACCTTGGATTAAGAACTTTGTTTCGGGATGAGAACAGAAATTGTGCTCTGGCGGTGCGGCGGCAGCGGGACGCCCCATTAGCTAAAGTGGTGCTTCAGGTTAAGAACAGTTTGAGATTAAGAACGGAGCTCTGGAACGAATTAAGTTCTTAACCCGAGGTACCACTGTATATGAAATAGATCATAGAACTGATCAGAGGTTATGTAATATCTATCTACATCAAGGGTAGTCAAGCTTTCTATACCTACCACCCACTAATCTTTCTTGATGGTAAAATTTCCTTACTGCCCACCAGTGCTCGAAGGAAGGAGGGTTCAGCTTGTGAAATGGAACCCCCTGGCCGCCCATCTAGAATCCTGAAACACCCACTAGTGGGCAGTAGGAACCAGGTTGACAACCCCTGGTCTACATTCACAAAAAGTGAAAATGCACTTAATTTAAAATCTTACAACAACATCTTAATCTTATTTAGAAAAAGTTTTTTATGAGCTATGGCTAATCAAAAAAGGACCATCTGGAGCTCACTGTTGCAAAGGAAAGGCATAAAAAGCTAAAGAGCAGGCAAAGCAAGAGGTTTTCTTCCTGAAATAGCTTTGTACCACAGAAAGCACTGAAGAACAAGAATATGTTTATGCTCTTGTTGAAACTAGCACTGAGGGAGTTGGATGTCACACTCCCACTACAAATGGTATAAACTTGAAGACCAAAGTTTTGCAAATTGGAGATATTTCTGGAAAGCTCACAGAGGAAAAAGAATATGACAAGAAAAGTGAAAGTACTCTAAAGTCTGAAAAAGAACACAGTATTGTGCCTGACTTGAATTACAGTGACCCTGCTTACTGGCCTAACTTGTGCTATTATAATTTGTGACAGCTTGTCCACAGCAGGTTGCATTTCCCATAGATTCAAAAAACATTAAATGTTTTCCTATCTACTGCAAGAGGAGACTAGCAAATGATGAAGTATGCTGTCAATGGTTGATATAGTCAACCTCAAAAGATGTGTGTCTTTTTAAAAAAAGTTACTGATATAAGTTGTTTGGGGCGGGGGGGGGAAGGGAAGGTAAATCAACTCTGCAAGAAACAGGTTAAAACAAAAACAAAAACAGGAAGAACATTGGAAAAATTCTATCTTCATTTGAGAGGAATACTGACCATCAGGGTCATCCTTAGCATAAACAGCGCCGGGGAATGCAGGAATCTTTTCCCCATGACTCTGAGATTGATAATCTCATGCTCTAACAACTGAGGAGAGGAGACAGATGAGCATCTTTGTTTGTGCCCCGAATCAAGTCGACCCTTGTTTTGCCAACAGAACTTTGCTCCCCAAACAGCAACAGACTGATTTCATTCAGGCAGGGGAGAAATAGCAGGAGTGAGTGTAGCAAAGGGGGAGGGAGGAAAGAGAGGGGGAAATGAAGTGTCATGAGGTCATAGGAAAGTACACAGTGGGGGAAGGGATAGCACTCTTCACATGTTCAGAGGAGACTTCTTTGCTCACATACAGCATTTCAAGATTGACGGAAAGGAAAGGAAAAGGCATGGAAATAGGGATGAAAGTGAAAACATGAGTACAAAGAAGGCTGCAGAAGAGGAGTGGTTGGATGCTTCAGAATTGGGGGCATGTTAAAATGGGACTGAGTGGTTGCGATGGGGGGGGGGAGATCCAGGAGGTTAACATGGGTGTCTGTGTGCAAAGGGAGAGCTTAAGTTCCTCCATCCTATGTTATATTCCAGCAGTCATTTCTTATACATATACAAGCTTATATTTGTAGCTGTAAGTGCTAGAACCTTACTTGGGTTTGTTTTATTTTAAATGAAAAACTCCCAGAACCAAATTTCCCAGTATTCATTCTCACTGCACTTTTTCAGTGATCACATGGCATCAAGGAACACACAGAGACCTGTTCAGTCCAGACCAGATTCTCCTCTGAAGCTTTAGGAGAATGCTATTACCAGCATTTCAAGAAGGAAATTTGCCAGAATGCATACTCCCAACCATTTTCACAATCACTATAAAGAATATTTTCATGGAAATGTGTGCATAGTGTGGTGCTTTGTGGTACATTTGTTGTGGAGCTGGGATACAGTCAGGGGAAGAGGGGGTTATTGCAAACAGCTGCAAAAGGGGAAGTGGCAGGGGGGAGGGTGGTCGGGGGAGGGGTTTCTTATCTCGGTTTCTCACCCCAGGAGCATATGGTGAGCAGGGCTTTGCTAGGGAGAGGGGTGCTAGGGCAGAGATAAGGTGTTGGGAGAGCCCTTGATCTTGGTGTGGAAAGTTAAATTCACAGCTGTCTGGCTGGAAGTGGGAGGGGGAAGGCTGCTTAGTTTGGAGATTGGGCTTTACAGCGAGTGGGGAAAGGGGAGGGAGGGGGATGAGAGAACCGCTTTGCTGCAAGCTGGGGAGGGAGGGGAGATTGCTCATAAGAGGATTCACTTGGGCTGAAAAGGTTCCCCACCTCTGCCTTAGAAAAATAGTGAAGATGATCTCCAAAAGAATATATTAATAAATAAAAATCCCAATGGGCACAGCAGGGTGGGCAACCAACACAAGCAGCAGAGGAGCCCAGCGCAACAAAAACAGCCCAAGGCATCGTGTCAGCGACTGAGCGAAGCTGGTGCCTTGTGGTGTAAGCAATGTGCGCTGGGCAGGCCTCTCCACAGCCCTACGCCAATCCCAGGCACGCAGGAGGGTGGAGCTGGCCGACCGCCTCAGTGCCTGGCTGGCTGGCTCACCCCCAAAGTCATGCGCACAGAGCCAGTGTGGTGTAGTGGTTAAGAGCAGTAGTCTCGTAATCTGGGGAACCAGGTTCGCTTCCCCGCTCCTCCACATGCAGCTGCTAGGTGACCTTGGGCTAGTCACACTTCTTTGAAGTCTCTCAGCCCCACTCACCTCACAGAGTGTTTGTTGTGGGGGAGGAAGGGAAAGGAGAATGTTAGCTGCTTTGAGACTCCTGAAGGGGAGTGAAAGGCGGGATATCAAATCCAAACTCCTACTCCTCCTCTTCTTCTTCTTCTTCTTCTTCTTCTTCTTCTTCTTCTTCCCGCAGCAGAAGAGCCCGTCGCAGCGCTCCGACTAATGGGTGGGCTCTTCCCCGGACCCCAATTCTCAGGCCCCAGACTCTTGGCCTGGTGGCCCTGAGAGCCCAGCGCCTGGGGGCCCCCGCACTCCTCCCGCCTATGGTCAAGACAGCCCTGCTGACCACTTAGAAAACTATCAGACATGGAGAGGACTTGAATTGTGCTTATCTGAAGGAAAACCAATTGGTGATATTATCCAGCAGAAAAGTAGGCATGTATAACAACATTGGCTAGAAATCTTGGAACACTTGATTACTTTGGTCAGAGTTCTTGGCATGCAAAACTTGGCATTCCATAGTACAACTAAAAAGCTGTACAGTGCTAGCAATGGATTTTTTTATTTTACATTTGTAGAATATCTA
Source organism: Podarcis bocagei (assembly GCF_964188305.1). Classification (NCBI taxonomy): domain Eukaryota; kingdom Metazoa; phylum Chordata; class Lepidosauria; order Squamata; family Lacertidae; genus Podarcis; species Podarcis bocagei. Next base: position 46,912,408 of record NC_138140.1, on the reverse strand, counting down.
GCGCTTTTCAATCCTATCATGAATGAACAATTGTGCAGAATTAAATATCAAGAAACAATGGTTCATTACCTAGGGAAAGATACCCAAAATGAGCTTTTGCAGTTTCCAGCAGGTACTGTAATGCAGAATATTTTAGTACATGCAAACTCAACCAAATGCTACTCAGTTATTCAGGACTGCACATTGAACAAATGACCACGATGGTACGTTATGTCGATGTAATCAAACCATCACACAATGAGAAGTCTGAGACTGAGGTTCCAATAAGAGAACATTTATTGGGATTTTTTGCACTAAAGGAGACCATAGATGCTTTTATGTTAGAAACTCTTCTTGGGCAGGTTGAGCAAATGGGATTTCCAACTGAGAATCTCCCTGGTCAAGGTTATGATAATGGGAGTAACATGAAAGGCAAGATAATGCTTCAGGAGACAGGAAGGAACAGAGGCCAAGTGGGGAGCAGAAGATGCGTATGCCTGGCAGCTTCCTCCTTTTTGCGGTTTCTCTTTCTTCTTGCTCATACCTGCCCCTCTTTGTTGCCTATGGTTTCAAGCCAACTTTAATGAAACCCAGATTCCTCTGAACAAACCTAATTTGGTCTAGGATTTAGACATCAGTCAAATCCAGTACACAGCCCTACTGTATATAGCTGAGGAGACCCACAATGGTCATCAATGGATGCATCTACCAAAGAGTAGGGTAACTCTCTTAAGTCATGAAAAGCAATCAGTTTGGGGCATGAGTCATAAAAAGCAACTCTTGTTAGTAATGTCTATCATTTGCTCATTGGTTTTTTTGGTGTTGTTGTTTAGTCGTGTCCAGCTTTTCGTGACCCCATGGACCAGAGCACGCCAGGCACTTCTGCCTTCCACTGCCTCCCGCAGTGGTGTTTTTTTAAAAAAATAAAAATAATAATTAATGCATGTATTCTTTTGGTCCTGAATCTGGTGCCAATCAACTTGATTGATAAGCTGCCCCAATCTCCAATATATCTAGTGCCACAAGCACACATGAACACCTTCATAAATTCAAATCAGTATCCAGAGCTACATTATCAACCCATTGCATGCTTACATGGATTACTTTGGATGATTATCAGCACTGTGTCATGGAAATCACTTCTGTATAATTGATTCTACGATTGTAACATGAAATGTTCTACTTTACAATTCAGTACGCATCTTTACCTTGAATTGGAAACTACAGTATGTACAAGGAGTGCACCAACAAATAAATGCACATTGTCTTGCTATTTTTTTATTTTTAAAAATGGGCCTCATTCTGAAGACTTAAAGCTGGTTAAAGGTAAAGGGACCCCTGACTGTTAAGTCCAGTCGTGAGCGGCACTCATCTCGCTTTACTGGCCAAGGGAGCCGGCATTTGTCCACAGGCAGCTTCCAGGTCATGTGACCACCACAACTAAGCTGCTTCTGGTGAACCAGAGCAGTGCATGGAAATGCTGCTTACCTTCCTGCCAGAGCAGTACCTATTTATCTCCTTGCACTTTGACATGCTTTCAAACTGCTAGGTTGACAGGAGCAGGGACCAAGCAATAGGAGCTCACCCCGTTGTGGGAATTTGAACCGCCAACCTTCTGATCAGCAAGCCCTGGGCTTCCCATTTAGGGCTTGTTACAGAAGTTTAAATATAAATCAAAATAAAATCACTTGCATTAATCAGTAGCCCCACCAGTTATCACATTGTAATCTGTTTGTATCTTTGCATCCTTTGCTCCTACTGAAACCAGGGAGGATTGGGTTCTGGATGGTTAGGGAACCAGTTGCTACTGCTTCACAGGTGGTTTCCCTTGCATGCAGTGAAGCCACTCATGAAGGAGCAGCACCACTAAAATGGAGTTTTAAAATCCTTTAAATACCCTTAACCGCCAGCCCCTGATTTGCTTTCGGATGGATTGGAGGCAGAGGGTAGTCCTTGAGATGGCCTAGGGTGATTCAGCTCAATATGGAGGCCACAGGGAGGCACTATGCACAGCTGAATGCACAGTCTATCCCTGAGTTCTCTGTCCACTCTGAAAGAGCCTTCTCCAACTTGGTGACCTTCTGATGTTTTTAACTACCACTCCCATCAGCCACAGAGAGCAGGGGTGATTGGATTTGGGGTCCAAAACATACAGAGTGCACCAGGTTGGGGACAGCTACTCTGTATAAACTGTACAAAGAAATTACTTCACTTTTTGTTTGAACACATACCTTCCAGCTCAACTGGGTAAGCATTCATCTGGGCTAATCCAGAAGCAGAGCCACTGGAAAGCCCTAATCAACATGACTTCCATCACAGCACTTCCTTTTCCCAGTCCTAAGCTTCCAATGGCGCTCTGCTGAAGTATTGCAATGTTAGGAAGCCTGTTGCACATTCCAAACAAGTTGTTTATCAATTGCACAACAGCATATAAAAATTTAATAAGACAATTTTGATAGTGCTGTTAAACACATTATAAAAGAGTCAGTATCTCTTGCAAAAAAAACAGGAGATGCATGTGAAATCTGTTTGTGCTTGGGGAGAGACTTCTGACACCTGCTTAATTCATCACGTTCCTTTTTTATGATGTTCTACAGAGTTTCTTCTGCCCTGTTGTTAGTTTATAGATCTTGATGGTTGTAACTGTAAAACAAATAACCCAGTTCTCATTCATTCCCAGTATATGAGCTCATTAATGTGAATGAATTAACCTACCAAGAGCACAATTCAGCTGTCTTTGTTCAACAGTAGTGATACCTAAGGCCTCTTCTGATGGCTAAAATAAAGTTTCTTCTGAGATCTCTTAACTGATCTACACTGAGTTTTTAGTTTACATATATTTTGTCACTTATTTCATGTACAGTGATCCCGTGGCCCTCCAGGTGTTGCTGAATCCCAACTCCCATCGCTCCAGCCATCACAGCCAGTGGATGAAGATGATGGGATTTATAGCCCAGCAACAGCTGAACAGCCAAAGGTTGCCTATCCTTAATCTACCTGCTCATTTTAAATGTTCTTTCCCCAGCTTGAAGCCTGCTAGTAATGGCCAAACACCAACCTGCTCAGCCCCCAAACCTGACTGTGTCCATCAAGCACTAACAAAAAAAAAACCTTAAGGAATTTTGTGGGTATTGATGGGGAGAGACTTCATCAGGCAAGGCTTTCTTCCACCTGCCTTGCCCCACCCTCCAGTCTCTGCTTCTCAGTTTGTATTTTATTATTTTATGCATTGTGACTAGCAGTTGTTTTTATTGATTATAGTTTAGAAATTATTTATTATAATTATTAAGAGTGGATTTTTGTTTAATTTTTATATGCTGATATTTAATATTATTCTATACTATTTTAATGGATTGAATATTACTTTATTTGGTATAAGTTGCTTATTTTAAAGTTATGTTTTATTATCGCATTTTTGTGTTGGATTAGATTGTTATAAGGTATACATTCTTTGTTTCTTCAGCTTGCAAACCGCCTTGGGTATTATAAAATGGAAAAACGGTATACAAATTAAAAGTGAAATGAAATGAAATGATCACAAAATCTTACCCTCTTGAAAGTAAGGAGGTAACAGACTTGTGAAAGCTAGGGCTGCATCCCTAGCACAAGGGTTTTTGCACTACTGGACGAGTGAGTTTTAACACTGGGCTGCAGAGGAATCCAACACAACATTGCACTAGCAGAAGCTTGTTGTGTAACAGGTTGCACAATCTTTTGTGCAACCAAGTTGTCGGTATTCTCTTGAGCAACAGCAATGGTGCAAAACATTTCACCAGCAGAACCAATATACTGCTAAGTGACTTTAACTTAGCACCACATTGGATACAACCAAAAAGCTGTCATCATTTAAAACAAAAACAAGCAACCAACCTACAACAACATGATGATGATGAACAAGCTAGTAATAAAAGATCAGGAGATCTTGGGTGAACAAGCAGGTCTTTATGAGAGGCTGGAATGATGACACATTTGCTGGTCATCTAAACTCAATGGGGAAGTGATTCCAGAAGCACTGTACCACTGCAGAAAAGGCCCACTCCATGACTGCAACCAGATGTACTTGCAAAAGTGAGGTTGCAATCATGGAGTGGGCAACCAGCACAACTCCATCAGCAAAGCTGTAACATGCTCACAGTAGGGTGTCCCCATCACCAATGAGGTTTGCACCAGGTGATGTTTCCAGACCAGACTATAACATGCATTGTCATAATATAGTGTTGATGAGGCATACCTTTACATATTCCACATTCAGCAAATCCTGCAGCACTGGGTGAGATTGTGAAGGCTCCCTTGAGTACCTATAACTGCTCAGCAAAAGGTTTAGTCATGTATCATAGTGAAATAGCCCTTTCTATCTATTATGGTCGACCCTCTCCTTTGCAAGAATGCTTCTGATGCCTGTCTCTGTAACCTTGTGTTGAACAAGTTTTTTAAGCAATGTCAGGAGCTGGGAAAGGAGAGCGAAAATATATAAATTTGGTCAATATATTATCTATTAAAAATGAATCCTTTTCCATGCATGTCTTTTGTAGAAATTCAATTTGAGGCCTGTAGCTGTCACCCATGCCTGCATTTTAAGCATTCATTAATTTAATACAATTACTCTTTCCGCCATGGAATGATTACATCTCATTCTAACAGATGTTCCCTCTAGCATTAAAGAGGAGCAGTCTCTTAAATATACTTTACAGTGTTTTATGTAAACCCACCTTCTTTTCTAAGGGCTTCTCTGATAATGATAATTCAGTTCAGGCTTGATTGCTGTTCCTTTCATATTCATCACAAATGCATCGATGTCATGGGAAGGTGGGTGGGCAATGTGAAATCAAAAAGATAGAATTAATATCAATCCCAAAGCATGAAAGGATAAAAGAATGGGGGGAAATGAACTTTAAATCTTTCCAGTAACATATTGCAAACAAAATCTTACCGTCCAGGTAATTTAATATCTGGTGGTTCTCAATTGCTGACTTAACTAAACAATTTCAAACTTATCTCTGTTACATTAGCCACTTATTTGCACACACCAGTTCCCAGTCTTCCAACATTTCATCAGACACTGATGTCACTGTGTTGGCTTCTTGGTTCACAACACAGGAGAGGGCTGCTTCTCTGGGCTGACATATCTGGCATCATTCAAGCCTCCTGTGCCCTGCTTCTCTCCTTTCATTTGATTTTCATAGGATGTGTTCAAAGTCAAGTTGTTCTCCTTGGAACAGCTTCAACCCACCTGTAGTTCATCCAGATATTGCTGGACTCTAACTCCCTTCAGCCCTGGGAAGCATGGCTAATAGTGTGGGATGAGGGAAATTAGAATCTAGAAGGTGCCATGTTGGCTACCTTAATGATATAGATAGGGGTAGTCAACCTTTTTATACCTACCACCCACTAATGCATCTTTCTTGATGGTAAAATTTCCTTACCGCCCACCAGTCCTATAGTAACATGTGCCATAGAACCCCCTAACACCCACCTGGAATCTTGAAACGCCCACTAGTTGGCAGTAGGGACTAGGCTGACTACTCCTCATCTAGATGATGTTATCAGCTGACAGTGGTCACTATTATACACATCCCAGTGCTTTTCCTATGATGCTACTCACCAGTATATAGTACCATCACCTTTTCTTTGCTGCCTTTTGTGTTGGTACCTACAGCACTATTTTGATTACCAGAACCAGCAGCTACTCTGAACAGGATTGTGGAATTTACAATACTTTCTTTGACCCTTGGGGTACCCTCCCAGAGACTGCACAATTGCAGTCCCCAGAGGTAAATAACTAACAAAGCAATCGTAACTATGGAAAGTTGGTATAAGTTGTCCCACTTTCCAAACTTCATTCCAAGCTCTCACACCCCTTTTTGCCAGACACTGGGTTGCTATGTCATATGACCAAGCTGAAAAGAGTTTGGAACAGGTCTATGTCTCTCCTTGCCCCATCCTGCCCCTGCCATAGCCACTTTGGGGGACTTAGGCTGATGTAAGTAACATAGGCTTAAGGTCAAGGGTACTCCCAAATACACAAGAATTTAAAGTTTCTCATCCCAGTTGGTCTTAGCTTTGGATTGTGCTGTAAGTAAATAAGGCTGGAATCCTAACTCCACTTTCCTGGACAGGTAATTCCAACGGACTTACTTCTAAGTATATATGGCTAGGATTGCACTGTAAGTTACATTTATATTCCAACTTTCCACTACAATGGAACTCAAGTAGCGTAGAAATTCTTCTCCTGTAGTGTTCCAGGCATTTGCCTGACAGAGTCCTTTTAAGCTTTAACAATATTGCTGCATCATGTGCCCTCAGACATGTCCCTGTGTATTAATGTGTTAATGGCTACATGTATGAAAGCCTACTTCCATTTGTGGAGCTCCCACATTCAATCAGAGTCGCTGCATTTTACAGCTGAATAAGCTTCGACATTAGGGCTCTCACCCTGCTGTGGAATAAGAATCCTTGTTATTCTATTCAACAATTCTTCTTGTTGTTGTTCATTGTACAGAAGCAAAATAAGGCTCACCTACAAATGGAGTGGCTATGGCACAGTACTAATAATTAATGGGATGGTAGCAGTCGCCTACTCCAGATTCATGAACTCATTACAAATTCAGAGGAATGATGCTGAATACTAAACATTCCATGAACAAGAATGGTTCTGGCTTAAGGAGAAGTGCCCAATGATCAGCAAACTCCGCAGAGTTCGAAGTAGCTGCTTTCTTGTTTCTTTTCTTTTAATTTTGTTTTATAGAATTCATGAAACTAGTGAAAGTAAGTTTTTTCTTTTCTATGAATTGAAATGTTTTAATAACATTATTTACACATCTGATTTGGGGATAGCAGGCTTTAAGCAGTGCTGTCTCTCACTTCTCCCCACCCCCTCAAAAACATACACAAAAAACCCAACCATCACTCCCTGCAAAAGAGGTGTTTTGATGTTGATATGCTTTCATTATATTGCTTGATTTGTAGATAACATTGTGTTTTAAGTTCTATGTATACCTATTAAGTTGTAACTTAACTAACATATTGTGATCTTGTATTATAACCATGTTCTTTATTCTGACTTAGATGTGTAATTATTCTGATAGAGTTATGTGATTAGTATATTGTTTGATTGAATATACTGCAATCAGTAATCACAAAATCATAGATTTGGAAGGGAATCTGGAGCTATCTATTTCAACTGCCCCCCCCTGGGGGGGGGGACCTGGAGAGTCCATTTACTTGTTACGGATAATAGATATTCATTTATCCTCCATGACTTTGTCTAATTCCCTAGCCAGGACTATCAAAGTCAGTGGCCATTATCATATATAGTGACAACAAGATCTGCATAAGAATGCACCCTGCCTTTCCACACTTGGCCAACAAAGACACATATGCATTTTTGTGGTTATTTATCCAATCTAAGCCCTAGTAAGAATATTTGAAATAAGAAAATGAAGGGGCTGCTGGATCAGGCCAATGGATCATCTAGTCCAGCTTATTGTTCTCACAGAAACCAACCAGACGCAGGGATGTAATGACAGTTGTAATGTGGAATTAACTATGGTAACTATGGATATACAACAGATGGATAATGGTAAAAGATGCAGAATACTTCATTTTAAATATGGAGGGAGGGAGGGAAGGAGGTCCGAAAGTTTGAAAGATCCTTTTATTTTAATGTTTGAAATTGTTAAATTTAAAACGTATAAAATTATGTAAAACCAATTTTAAAATTATAAAAAAGAAGAAACCAACCAGATGCTTCTGCGAAACCCTCAAGCAGAACCCAAGCTCTAGAGCAGTCTTCTCTCGAGTGGTTTTCCAGCAGCTGCTGTTCAGAATCACCACTGTTTCTGACCATGGCAGAAGAGCAGAGTGCGGTATTAGCAAAGCAGCAACTAAAAAATAAGCTAAGCATCACAATTATAGCAAAGTCATATTATATGATTAACAAATTAATAGAGCATTTATAATTCATAAAACAATATTAACAACATTAACAAAATAGCAACTAAGAAGAATAAAAGAACAAGCTAAGCACTGTTAAATTCATAATGCACACTCTCTATGCCCCCATGGCTTATAATCTTTGACTTGCTCTTATCTTTCTGAATGTCCCAACACTCAATTTCATCAGATGTCCATGAGTTCTGAAAGTGAGAGAAAACTTCTCTCTATCCCTATTTGCCATACTATGCATAATTTTATAATTTATGTCACCTCTTGATTGCATTTTCTCGAAACTAGAAAGTCCCAAATGCTGCAACTTTTCCTCACTCCATCCCTTTCATCAATTTGGTTGCCCTTTTCTCTGAATATTTTCCTGCACTACAATAACCTTTTGGATTTGAGGCATTTGACCTCATTATGTGTGCATTTTGATGCCAACACATATGTACATCCACATCTGGAGTGCCAGCTGTAGTGCATGGACTGCTGCAACAATATAATCTAACAGGAAAAGTCTGGTCAAAATTCTGAGCTGCGGTGCCCAAAAGTTAATACTCTATGTCAACCAGAATCAAGCAAAATGAAACAGTTTTAATCTGCTTTAAATGTGTGAAAATCCTTGAGAAATGACAGCACATTTTAAGCCACTTGGTTAGGTGGATTTTTAGAACAAATTTGACAGATTCATATAGGAGAAGTCTATCAATGGCTACTAACTATGATAGCTCAATGTATTAGCAATATTCAGAGAGTTAACATGTCAGTGTCAGTTGCCTAGGAAAGAGAATAGATCAAAATCCTCATCATGTCCTGTTTGTGGACACATCTGGCTAGGCAAGGAAGCCTGATCCAGCAAGATGGAAGGGATCAACGCATGCTCAGTGGTTGAGCAAATGATTTTTATGCACAAGGTTCAATCCCTGATATTTTCAAGAAAGATACTTGAAAGATACAAGACTTCATTCATCATCCCATTCATCAAGTGAGCTACATAACATTACATTAAGAAGGCATAAACCATGATGTTCCAGGTACTACAGTTTAAGAAGAATCTCAACAAACTCGAATGTTCAGAGGAGGGTGACAAGATAGTGAGGGGTCTACAGGGAAATTTGAAGGAGGTGGGTATCTTTAGTCTGAAGAAGAGAGAATTTAGAGGCAGTGGTGTGTGGTGCCCACTGGGGCTGGTGGGGCGGAGGGCAGGGAGCCCAAAAGTAAGTGGAGCCAGAGGTAATGACAGGCAGGGCTGATTAATTCCTCCATATCTCCCTAATGGCTGACCTTTATAAGGCCAACACTGATGCTAAAGAGGATAAAGCTGATAGCCAGGGCGAACCCATGAGACTGGTTGTAAAATGCCCCTCAACTGCCCCCAATAAATCAGGACATCCAATTTTTGGGTGCTGGGAGTTCTTCTGTAGGAGCACGTCCTGGAAGACACACATTCCAATTTTCCATGGCAATATGTTGGAGGGTATGTTATAAGAAGGTAGACAGAATGCAACCAGACACTGGTGAGGGCTCATCATCGAGCCTACCAACTGACAGTGAAGACAGCAAAGCAGGCATACTTTGCTGCCTCCATTGCATCCTCATTATGTCATCCGGGAGAGCTTTTCTGAGTGCTGTGGGGTCTTTTGCAGTCTGGCCGAAAGGAGGTGGTGGAACCAATGGTAGCTTGCTGTGACTTGTTTGCAAAGCATTTTGAGGATAACATTGCTTGCATCCACCAGGATCTTGACTCTGTTACAGAAGATGAATATCACAGAGTATCCAGAGCACTGTCTAGTCCTGTTGTGTTGGATGAATTTTGGTTGTAAGGTTCGAGGATGTGGGATAGTGCCCTATTTGCCCTAACGGAACAGCCTCTAATCTTAAGTGGTGATATGATGGTCATCATCAGATATCCGAAGAGCTGTCACATAGATGAGGGAACATTACACAGAGAGAGGGAGAGAGAGAGAGAGAGAGAGAGAGAGAGAGAGAGAGAGAGAGCGCACAATAGTTCTAGGTGATAGGATTCAAATCAACAGGTTCAAGACAAAAAAGATCAGAAAAGAACTTTTTAATGGTACAATTTTTTTGACAAAAGAACAGACAGTACAGTACGACTTTTAGTGGTGATGTACTTCTTTGCCCTGAAGATTATTCCAAAAATGAAATAATAGGAAATACCCCCTGGAGGTCTCTGGATAGTCCTTCTGCACAATTACATATTGATGATATGTTATAATGAATCTTTGTCACTTCTCTTTGTAGGAATGTGTCAGAATGAAGTTCTTCTCTTCCACCCTCCCCTTGCTCAAATCACAGCACTGAAAAGTAGGAGCTGATTTCCCCTTTGTTGTTTTCTGCTTTATTTACTTTCATTACAGGTTTCCTTAGAGTACTTTCCCTCCCTCTGATCGGTTCCTTTCAGTCTCTTCATGTGCATGCATTTGTCATGTAGCAGAGGAGAGCTCTGGATGACACAGGAGATTAATGTACAGTGCTACATCATCTGTGATTGCATATCAAAAGACTTCTTTGCTATTCTTTCATCACTAATTCCAATGCAGAAGAAGAGCCTCACACTTGAGTTGTTTTAATCCAGCTACAAATGCTTTATTTTCCTCCCCTTACGAAGACCAATCACAGCATGTTTTGACACCTGCTAGCAAGTTTTATCCACCCAAGCTCTTTTCATTTTGAGGTTTGCACATCTGGTCACATCTAAACTTCTCTAAGCATTAACATCTTCATCTGGGGCCATTCTCCCCCCCCCCCCAGCTACAAAAGTGAAGCTAGTGCTACCAGGAACAGAGTTCCACTCCAGATTGATGTAGTCTTTACTCCTTAGACTTTTCTTCTCCTGAAGATATCCTACAAAGCAGGAGAGGTATAAGATCAAAGTTTTCCTTCTCCTGGATGGGCTACCTTCCTAGTGGGACAAGAAAGGGGGGGGGGGTGGCATTTGAAGGGCACAAGAAGGAGACAAAGGGCAAATAATTTCAATCCTTCTTCCAAATAAAATCATATTTGACTGAAACGAGTGGAATACAAAAAAATCAGAGAAAGACTTATTTAAGATATAGTAAAATCTTATTTTATTGTAATAGTACCAATTACTATAATGATCTGTGTGTGTGTTTCTTTGTGGCTGATTAGCTGCTCTCCCTGTGCAAAGGTCAGAGGGGGCAGGGTTTCTGTTGAGGCAGGTGATTAGCTGTGGGAGGAGCTTATCAGAGCTTGCAGGGCAGCAGTTGAAGAAGGAGCAAAAAGGTTTTTTCTTGTGTGTGTGTGTGTGTGTGTTTCTTTGTGGCTGATTAGCTGCTCTCCCTGTGCAAAGGTCAGAGGGGGCAGCGTTTCTGTTGAGGCAGGTGATTAGCTGTGGGAGGAGCTTATCAGAGCTTGCAGGGCAGCGGCGCGTGCCTAGCGGCGCACGCAGTTAGATCCATCTTTTAGATTTAGGGGAGCTAGTCTCAAACGTTTGTTGGGGGAGACCTAGGTTTTTATTGTGGGGGGGAGTTATTTGTCCTGTCTTCATGCTTTTTATGATGGAGGACTGCTGTAGCCACCCCCAACGACACGTTCTCAAGATGGAGGAGGAGGGAACAGCTACAGTCGCCTGCGGTTCCTGTGCAGTTTGCCATCTTGCCAAAGGTTGCAGGCAGCTTTACCTGCAGCAATTGCATGTTGATTGCCCTCTTAAAAGACAAAGTCCAGCAACTGGAGGAACGTGTAGCTACGCTCCAAAGAATTAGAGAACTGGAGCTCTTCTTGGAAGCAACAGAGCACACCGTCTCCACCAAGGAGGAGACAGGGGACACCCCTGAGAAGGAGGCTAGTTCACCAACACAGGAGCCAGATATATGGAGAAACGTGACTCAAAGAAGTAGGAGGCCCAGGGTTCGCTCTGATTGTTTAGAAATACACAATCGCTTTGAGGTCCTCTCCCCTAGCATGGAAGACGAAGAGCAGACTCCATTTGAGGATCTCTCCCTCATTACAGTCGATCAGATATATGAAGACGAGCAGCAAAGTCAGTCCTCAGGGAATGTGCAGGCAACCTTGGAACGGACAGCTCACGGAAGAACCCTGACCAAACCTAAGAGGAGGCGTGTAGTGGTGATAGGGGATTCCCTACTGAGGGGAACAGAAACAGTGATCTGTGGGCCTGACAAGATGTCTCGGGAAGTGTGCTGTCTCGCCGGGGCTAAGATCCAAGATGTAACTGAACGACTGCAAGAATCATAAAACCCACTGACAAATACCCCTTCCTCTTGGTTCATGTGGGAACCAATGACACTGCAAGCAATAGCCTCCAGAAGATCAAAAGAGACTACGAGGCTCTGGACAGGAAATTAAAGCAATTAAATGCACAAATGGTCATCTCATCTGTCCTCCCAGTTGAACGACGTGGCCCAGGGAGAGAGGGGGAAATAGTGGAAGTGAACAGCTGGCTTCGCAAATGGTGTAAACAGGAACGGTTTGGATTCTTAGATCACGGACTTCAGTTTCTTGAAGATGGGCTTCTGGCAAGCGATGGGCTGCACCTCACAACGGTTGGGAGGAATGTTTTTGCCAAAAATCTCAGAAACCTCATCAGGAGGGCTTTAAACTGACTAATGTGGGGGAGGGAGACAGTGCTCCTGAAGGTAGGAGTCCATCAATTGATGAAGATGATCATCCAAATGTCATAGACCAAATGGAGCAAACAGCACGCAGACCTAGTGGTGGAAGGAAAAAATCCTTAAATAAGAAACACGGGGGAATGATTAATGGACTTCAATGTCTGTACACTAATGCGCAAAGCATGGGAAATAAACAAGATGAGCTTGAGCTCTTGGTACAGCAAACTAAATATGACATAATAGGCATCACTGAAACCTGGTGGGATAAGTCCCACGATTGGAATGTAATAATGGGGGGATACAATCTATTTCAGAGAAACAGACCAGACAAGAAAGGAGGAGTGGCATTATATGTCAGGGATGTGTATACCTGTGAAGAGATCCAAGATTTAGAACCTCAAAGCCAAAGTGAGAGCATTTGGGTCAAAATTAAGGGAGAGAAGAATAACAGTGACCTCATTGTGGGAGTTTACTATAGATCCCCAAGCCAAACGGAGGACATAGATGATGCCTTCCTGGAACAGATGGCCAAGCATGCAAAAGGAAGGGAGATAGTAGTAATGGGGGACTTCAATTACCCGGATATTTGTTGGATGTCAAACTCAGCCAAGAGCATAAGGTCAAACAGATTCCTCACTGGCCTTGCAGGCAACTTCATTGTCCAGAAAGTAGGAGAAGCAACAAGAGGAACAGCCATTTTAGATCTGGTCCTAACCAATGTTGATGACCTGGTTAGTGGGGTAGAAGTAGAAGGATCATTAGGCGCGAGTGATCATGCTCTTCTGAAGTTTACTATACAGCGGAAAGGAGCAGCCAAGCATACTAGGACTCAATTTCTTGACTTTAAGAAAGCCGACTTCATAAAACTTAGGGAAGTGCTGGGTGAGATCCCATGGACAGTAATACTAAAAGGAAAGGGAGTTCATGATGGCTGGGAGTTTGTTAAGAGGGAGATAGTAAAAGCACAACGTCAGGCAATACCAATGAGATGGAAACATGGAAGGTGCCTAAAGAAACCAGGGTGGCTATCTAAAGAACTTTTAACTGAGTTAAGATTAAAAAAGGATGTGTACAAAAAATGGAAAAGGGGGGAAACCACCAAAGAGGAATTCAAACAAATAGCCAGCATGTGTAGACACAAAGTCAGAAAAGCTAAAGCACAAAATGAACTCAGGCTTGCTAGAGAGGTTAAAAGCAACAAAAAAGGCTTTTATGGGTATGTTCGTAGCAAAAGGAAGAACAAAGAAACAGTGGGGTCACTCAGAGGAGAAGATGGTGAAATGCAAACAGGGGACACAGAAAGGGCTGAACTCCCCAATGCCTTCTTTGCCTCAGTCTTCTCCGATAAAGAAAACAATGCCCGACCTGAAGAATTTGGAGCAAATGATTCAGCAAAGGAAACACAGCCCAGAATAACTAAGGAGATAGTACAAGAATACTTGGCTAGTTTAGATGTATTCAAGTCTCCAGGGCCAGATAAACTGCATCCAAGAACTGGCAGATGTGATCTCAGAACCACTGGCAGTCATCTTTGAGAATTCCTGGAAAACAGGCGAAGTCCCGGCAGACTGGAGGAGGGCAAATGTTGTCCCTATTTTCAAAAAGGGGAAAAGAGAGGACCCAAATAATTACCGCCCAGTCAGTCTGACATCAATACCAGGGAAGATTCTGGAGCAGATCATTAAGCAAACAGTCTGTGAGCACCTAGAAAGGAATGCTGTGATCACCAATAGTCAGCATGGATGTCTGAAAAATAAGTCATGTCAGACTAACCTGATCTCATTTTTTGACAGAATTACAAGCCTGGTAGATGAAGGGAACGCAGTGGATGTAGCCTACCTTGATTTCAGCAAGGCATTTGACAAGGTGCCCCATGATATTCTTGTAAAGAAGCTGGTAAAATGCGGTCTTGACTATGCTACCACTCAGTGGATTTGTAACTGGCTGACTGACCGAACCCAAAGGGTGCTCATCAATGTTGCCTCTTCATCCTGGAGAAGAGTGACTAGTGGGCTGCCACAGGGTTCTGTCTTGGGCCCGGTCTTATTCAACATCTTTATCAACGATTTGGATGATGGACTCAAGGGCATCCTGATCAAATTTGCAGATGACACCAAACTGGGAGGGGTAGCTAACACCCCAGAGGACAGGATCACACTTCAAAACGACCTTGACAGATTAGAGAACTGGGCAAAAACAAACAAGATGAATTTTAACAGGGAGAAATGTAAAGTATTGCACTTGGGCAAAAAAAATGAGAGGCACAAATACAAGATGGGTGACACCTGGCTTGAGTGCAGTACATGTGAAAAGGTCTAGGAGTCTTGGTTGACCACAAACTTGACATGAGTCAACAGTGTGACGCGGCAGCTAAAAAAGCCAATGCAATTCTGGGCTGCATCAATAGGAGTATAGCATCTAGATCAAGGGAAGTAATAGTGCCACTGTATTCTGCTCTGGTCAGACCTCACCTGGAGTACTGTGTCCAGTTCTGGGAACCACAGATCAAGAAGGACACTGACATACTGGAACGTGTCCAGAGGAGGGCAACCAAAATGGTCAAAGGCCTAGAAACGATGCCTTATGATGAACGGCTAAGGGAGCTGGGCATGTTTAGCCTGGAGAAGAGGAGGTTAAGGGGTGATATGATAGCCATGTTCAAATATATAAAAGGATGTAACATAGAGGAGGGAGAAAGGTTGTTTTCTGCTGCTCCAGAGAAGCGGACACGGAGCAATGGATCCAAACTACAAGAAAGAAGATTCCACCTAAACATTAGGAAGAACTTCCTGACAGTAAGAGCTGTTCGACAGTGGAATTTGCTGCCAAGGAGTGTGGTGGAGTCTCCTACTTTGGAGGTCTTTAAGCAGAGGCTTGACAACCATATGTCAGGAGTGCTCTGATGGTTTTTGCTGCTTGGCAGGGGGTTGGACTCGATGGCCCTTGTGGTCTCTTCCAACTCTATGATTCTATGATTCTATCTGTGTTATATCAGTCATGCTAAACAACAGTAGTTAAAATGATATTTCCATTTCTGATTAAAATGAGTATTTCTAGTGAAAACTAATGTTTATATAACTATTCACCATCATTCATTTTTATTTTGGTTCAACATTTCTTGTTCTATCCTCATTTGTGCAAGAGTGCAGGAATTCCTGCTAAGCAAACCCAGAATTAAATCAATAATAGGACATAGAGGGTGTCCAGTGTTATCAAATTTCATCAAGGCATGGGCAAGTGGTTGATCTTTCATGATCAATCTCCATTTTTGTCAACATAACCCAAACAATTTAATGACAAAATACCTGCCATGCTGCAGCTTCAAAGATCTACTCATTTTAAAGCAATAGGTCAGAAAAATCACTTTCTGAGTAATGATTTCCCATCACAGGTTGATGAAATGTGATGTATATTTCATTGTAGCAACATATTTCAACACCGAATCAAACTGCTCTTTCTTAAACCATATTTACTTTATTTGTTGGCCCATTATTTCTTTCCCTTCGATTCATTGACAACATGTTTAAATTTGAACTATTCATGAAGACAATCCATTCATTGCTGAATTTAGGTTACTGCTCGATTGCATCCTTCAGTTTAGGAATGGAAATTTGCCTAATTCCCATATTCTGAAACAAGATGCAAACAAAAATACAGCCACCCTTAAAAATCTGCATTTTGCCAAATTTTGAAATGCAGTTCTCCAGCCAAGTAATGTGTACAAAGATGTCTATACTAAGGAAATGGTTTCATAAAATGCATATATTGGCAAGAATGACATACAAAAATGCATTATATTCGTGAAAATATAAATATTAATGGAAATCTGTTTTGCCAATATGCTCATGGGGAAATCTCTGTAAAGTGCTGATGAGTTTTCATTAGGATTTTTATTTTATTTTTTAATCACAAGCCAATGTGGAAATATGGAAAACTGAACTGAAGACTGGAAGACTAAGAAAACTGGAAGTAAAAGATACTTTCATCGCTAGATGGAGAATTTTGCCTAGTGCACATTTTAAAGGAAACTCACCTAATTCACCCCACTCACAATAATACATGACCAGGAACACAATTTTCCTTCAGGTTGCCTCTCCCACCATTGAGTGAGGGGTAAATTACCCATATCCTGCCCCCCCCTGGAAAAGAAAACTCTAATGGTCTTACCTTGGGGACGAACTGAGACAGGCATCTGATGAACAACAATCCGCAAGCATGGGAATCAGGCTTTATAAGCCTGTTTTGTCTCAATCTCTTATTCTCTTGTCACTGAAGTGACCTAGTCCCTTGTTTGGAGACTGAGTAGCCTGCTTCTCACAGTTGGGAGATCTTTTGGAGGGTATCCCACTCCTCTCTGATTTGGGTTAACTGTCTTTTAGTGCTTAAAACTGGTTGGGTGAATACCTGAGGCACTATTGGGTTAAGAGAACTCTCATAAACTTTCACTGCCTTGGCTTTGGGTGTTCTTCAAGTTTGGTATGTGCACCAAGGTGAACCCTAGCCAGCAGGGCTGCAGTGCACTTGTCAGGTTCACAGAGGAGGAATTTCCTCCTAGTCCCTTGGCTGTGGGATACAGGCGGTACCTGTAAACACACCCAGAATATAGGAGATGATAGATCAAGTGAGAAATTCTTGCCCAGACTGTATTTGATTCAATTTAATCTGGTTAATTTGGTGTGGTTTGCAGGTCTTCTAAGGTATATTTGAATAAATACAGCATTTCTTACCATAGTTACATGTCTAGAGTCCTTTTTATGGGTCTGGTGGCAATTACTGCTTGTCATATGGCTATATTTAACTGAGTTCTAGTTGGGATAACTCAGCTGGTAAAGCATGAGATTCTTCATCTCAGGGTTGTGCATTCAAGTCTTACATTGGGCAAAACCACAAGAGGTGATGGCCTCTATTTCATTAAAGCTTTTTATGCAGAGGTTGTATGGCCATCTGTCATAGATGCATTGCAGAAGTTGGACTAGATGACCCTTGTGGGACCCTTCCTACTCTATAATTCTAAGATTCTATGAAGTATACCTATTGTAAGTAATGGATCTAAGTTGAAAATATTTGTTAATTTCAATGGTTCTACTCTGATGTTGGGTTCAGCCCTAAATATTGTAAGTCCTCAGTTCAAAAAATGTACCAAAATGCATAAAAATATTTATTAGAGGTAAAATATATTTTGAAATGAGCATACAGTGGTAGCATGCACATTTAAATACTTATTTAGTTTTGAAGTGTTCATTCAAATATATAGGAAACTTCCCAGAACTCTCTTCACTGTTTAGGTTTTGATGTCAGGTGTTTGGATATCCTTCAGTAGACAACTATTTAGAGGAAACATTCCCTGAAACTAAAAATGGAAAAATGTTGTTCCAATGCACCTTTTTTTCCAGTCTAGCTGCTGTGGACCTTCAGGTTCCATGATTCCTGGAATTGGGCCATGGCCATGCAGATGGAGTCCAAAACATCCACAGAGTACCCAGTTAGAAAAGGTTCTTCTAAGGGGAACATTTTGACTTAGGTAAGGCAGATGAAGGGAGAAGATATTTTCTTCCAAATATATTGATTCTTTCATTTGGAATGAGTTTAGATAAGCTCCTTTTGAAATAGAAGTGTACATGGGCTATCTATTTTGCTTCTTCTTGGGACAATTACATATTGGTTCAGTTTTCTGGGCACAACAAATACATCTTCAGTATTCGCTGGAGATTATCCCAACATTCTTAAGTAGTCAATATATTCTAGAAACCGTGTAAAAGTCTCGCTACTCTATCTTTCCATCTTTCCAACTCCTAACTGGACCATACTTTAAAGGCCCCACATGCATGCTTGACCTAGTTCCAAATTAGAACCTTCATTAGTCTTTTGAAATTTTCACCCCTTAAGCTCCTAGCTAATTAATTTATCTGTAGGCACCAAGCTATGTGGTCTCTCCTAACTTCAAAGGCTCTGAGATGCAAACAGAGACCCTTTAAAGAAGGTTATGGCTGAGCAATTATACATATTATCACATCGAGACTTTCTTCTACCAATTATATCTTACATCCTAAAATATATAAATGGGATTGCTCTAAAATTATTTTATAAGTGTGTTCTGCCATTCTTAGTTTCGGGCAATGCAAACCTGTGCTAGTTTATTGGAATGTCACAGTGTTTCAGGTAAGTTTGCAGGGGGCTGCATCATAAAACTGAACAACACAGAGAATCAGAAATGTGGGAAACACAGGAAACTGTCTTATCCTAAGTCAGACAATTGATTCATCTTGCCTGGTATTGTCCAGACTGATTGGCAGTGGCTCCAGGATTTTGGACAAGATTCTCCCCCAGGCTTAACTGGAGATGCTGGGATTGAATTTAGGACATTCTGCATGCAAACAGATACTCTACCACTAAGCTATGACTCTTCCACATTCAACAACTTTGGGGGGAAATCAACAACTTCAATCCTAAAAAAGATCAACAACTTTGGTTGGCCCTCACGCATGTTCACTTCATCGATTGATTAGATTTATTGCGGCCATTGGCCCATATCGAAACAATACATCAGAATTTATCCATAAACAATACAGTTTAAACAGTTCCAAGTTAAAACACCCATATAGAACCAATTTTACTTCAGTTAAGTAAACACTATACACAATAAGCTCCCCCTATGTAAACCGCCATTCAGATCCATCAGATTTTGGGGGGTATGCGTCTTAGTTCTGGCACTTATTGATGGTTCTTAAGCTTAGCTAAGCTGTCAGAGACATACAGTGATCCATTTCTCCTCTTTTGAAATAAAACATTAATCAGGTATCTAGCGACTGCAAGGGATCTACTTGTATCTTCGTCGTTTAATAAGTGTATTATTTGGGCTTCCTGAGGACCGCCAGCAATTCTCGATAAATATGGGGACAGAAACTTGGACTGTGCAGCCGAATGTAATGGACAACAGAAGATTATATGATATAACAATTCTATAGATCCACTTTTACAGTCACAGAGGAGTGAGATCTGACCGTTGGAGAGTCTGTTACCCAACACGTTTGATGGGAAAGCATTGAATCTAGCCTTTATAAAGGCATACCTGTGAGTCACCACAGATAAGGTAGTTAAGTAAGATGGTCCTCTTTGAAAAAAGTTTGGGCACCCCTATATAAGCTGTGTCTTGCCACTTTAAAGAGTCATGGCTTTCCCCAAAGAATGCAAGGTGTTGAAAGTTGTTAGAAGAACCCCATTTCCCTGCAATGAGCTTCAAATTCCCGTAGCGGTTTAACAATTTATCCTTCTTCCCAGAGACACCTGGTAGTTGTAGCTCTGTGAGGGAGAAATGAGTCTCTTAAACCTCTCATTGCCTAACTAAAACTGCCAAGATTCATTGGGAGAAGCCACAACCCTTTAAAGTGGTATGATACCACTTTAAACGTATAGTGCAGATGGAACTGAGGAAACTTTCAACACCTTTAAAAATGAAGAGAAGTATTGTGGCATTGGCATTTATGAACTCGGGTCCTGAGCTAATACTTGAATTGAGGTTTTGGAAATTCAGATACTGCTGCTTAAAAGTTAAACTGCCTCACTGAGAATTGTGAGCTTGCCTGCACCATAAACTCCATTGTCCCTGGTTTCGGGGATGTATTTCAGTCAAATTTCCAGGCTGAAATTCATCCACACTAGTTAATTTAACCAGCCCCTCCCCATTATGCAGTCACACATCTGCTATTTTTCTTTTTCATTTTAAAAAGTGAGCTCAATTTCTTGTTAAAAATGAGAATAAAGGATAAATGTCTGGGGGTGGGGAGGGAAACAAGTTCTCTTTACATTTCAGGCTGGTTTATTTTTATGTCTGAAATGCTCCGATGCTCTTATCTCTTTGGGATTAGTGATCTTCTATCGAAAGCTGAAGGAATGTTTATCTTTCCCAGCTCAGCAGTTTAAGAAGATGGAGATAGAAAGAGCAGTTTGGGTGTTTTTGTGTTGATTATGGTCTTGAATAATGTAGATCCATCTTTCATCTCACTCAAGCCACCTTGATTGAGGCAGTGGGGGGCCTTATAGGTTTCAGAACTCTGCACACACTGAGATTATCATTGGGATTCTCTGTATGCATCTGGAGGGAAAATGGTACATGAAAATAGGTCCTGGGTTAAGATGCCTTTCAAAATGATTACACAAATGCTGCTACCTGCATGGGAACGATATTTCCACCTGAAGGATTTGCATCGGGGGCAGGAGAAATTGAGCCGCATGTGAAAACTGCAGCTCTGGAGATACAAAATTTCTCCTCCATTTTGTCTGATGACACTTTCTCATAAGGGTGCATTCAGACATGGAGAACATGCATTAGTTTTCCTGATAATAATGCTAGTGCTTCTGTCCCTTTTTCTAATGTGCCTTTCACACCGCAGTACCTGTCGGGTTACGGAACCATGGCATTTTGACTGATATACCAACATACCATGCTAAATTTCATTCAGCACCGTGCGTATTGTTTGACACAACAATGACCATCATTGGACAACATCACTACTCCCCCATATTTTATGCACATCTGTGTTTCTCTTCCTCATTTTCCTCCCATTTCCCTTACACACCCCCAGGGGGAGGAATACACTAATCTTGGAGCTGATGTGCTTCTTTCTCTATCACTCCCCATCCTCCAAATGATCCAATATAAAAAGGAACCATTTTTGTTGTTGTTGTGCCACCTCTCTCCCTTATACTCACTGGATTCCTCTGCTAAGGTGCTTTTATTTCATTGCCTTTATTGATTTGCTGTAGCTTCTTTGAGGGAGATCATGATAAAAGTGGTGGGCTAGGAACGCTGTAAGGTGGCTAGATGGGGGGAGGGAACAGAAAAAGATATTGGAATCCTTTCCTTAATACAAAAAATCTGGAAGAAATCCTGATGCTTCTTATCCCATCCCATTTGTTGTTTGTTGATGTTTGTTGTTTAGTCGTGTCCGACTCTTCATGACCCCATGGACCAGAGCACGCCAGGCACTCCTGTCTTCCCTGCCTACCACGGTTTGGTCAAACTCATGCTGGTAGCTTCGCGAACACTATCCAACCATCTCGTCCTCTGTCGTCCCCTTCTCCTTGTGCCCTCAATCTTTCCCAACATCAGGGTCTTTTCCAGGGAGTGGCCAGAGTATTGGAGCCTCTTTTCTCATGAGGTGGCCAGAGTATTGGAGCCTCAGCTTCACGATCTGTCCTTCTAGTGAGCGCTCAGGGCTGATTTCCTTAAGAATGGATAGGTTTGATCTTCTTGCAGTTCATGGGACTCTCAAGAGTCTCCTCCAGCACCATAATTCAAAAGCATCAATTCTTCAGCAATCAGCCTTCTTTATGGTCAAGCTCTCACTTCCATACATCACTAATGGGGAAACCATAGCTTTAATTATACGGACCTTTGTCGGCAAGGTGATACCCATATTCATTCCTTCTTGGGATTTGAGGGGTGTGACCAGTGCTTCCAAAAACAATGATCATGTGTTTGCATTTGATGCTTGATGCAAGAACAACACACTTTAGTCCCCAGAACCATATATCAATCAGCGAGGTGCACCACACAAGCACATGCAAATGAATATTCACGGCGAAAGGCCTCTTTCCGAATATCCAGCATTTGCACACTGTGATAGAAAATGTTCGGAAGCCTGCTTTATGTAATGAGAGTGCCTGTCCTATCAAGTAGGAAACAACTGGCGTGGAAATGAAAGAGAATTGCACAGAAATGCAAAGTCAGAGAGCACACTGATGTCATTACACCCTGCTGCGATAATTTCAGAGAAAATTGACCCCAAATGCTCTGTAAGTCAAGCTCTCAGGCTTTCTAAATGTTGAAATTTAACTGTTTTAATTGGCTGCTTAATTGCTGGCCCTATTGTTCCCATGATATTTGATTTTGTTCCAGTCTCTCATTGATTTTGCTGTTGTTTCACAGTGTTGTGAACTTCACCCAAGGTGAAGGGTATATATGAGTGTATGAAGCAAACAAAAATACAAGCCTGGTGCAAACACAACCAAATATGATCAGTTAGTCACAGGTAAAACTCAAGGAGGGAGAAATAATGTTCTCTCCCCACAGCAAATTTCTCCTTCCCACCTCAAAATTAACATTAACTAGGTCTCTGTCATAGGGGTTTATTTGGAATTGTTTTAAATTCATTAGCTGCTGTTTGCTGTGTTGTTTTAGCTGCTTTTGTACATTGCCTTGATACATTTTTGGAAGGCAATTAAGTACTAGTTATCATCATCATCATCAACAACAACAACAGCCTACTGTTCTTAGCTTTGATTCCCCAGTATAGGGAATAGGGTAAATTTTTAGTTCAGGTTGCTTTTTAAGGCAAAACTACTTAATTAGCAGTTCTTGAAGCAATATGTGAACCAAAACACAGCTATCCTTCAAAGTTTTCACTTTTCCAAAACTCAAAATGCAGTTCCCCAACCAAATAAGGTTTATATTGCAAAACGGATGCAGAAAATTGCATTTATTAATGAAGGCAACATGCAAAAAGCATTATATTAGGAATAATTACTTGCAAAAATGTGCTTGTCAGGCAAAATTGCACATAAAATGTGTATATTAGGGGACCCCACACTAAAATGCTAATGAATTCCCATGAGGACTTTAAAAAATGTTATCAAACTCATGGAAAAATGCAGAAGAGAAGAATGGGAAATGAGAAAATGAAACTGACCGATATTTTAATTCCTAAGTGTAATAAGTTATAAACTATGTGATCTTGAAGAACAGCTGAAAGTCTCAGTGGCTTTGCTTAAATTTTCAAGAAAAAAGGCAGCTGCTACTAATGATCTCAAATAAACAGAACACTATAATTCTTCCTTTTGCAACACTGCCATGAAGCAACTGGATTAAACACAACTTTATCTGGAAGCCACACATTACCAAAAAGCCAGGGGGCATAGAAGAGGGAAACCACACATTCCAGGACATCTCAGAAAGAACAACATCAGGATGAGACCAGAGCCACCCCACAATCTGCTTGTCATGTAATGAAGAATCTTTTAATACAATGGAAAGAGAAGTAGGAGCTCAGGTGGAAAATACCTTAGTTTCCAGAAGAAAAAGTATAAGAATTCCAGAAGGACACAGAGCCATTCTTTGAGCAATACCCTTTCACCCCAGGAGCAGTGTGAAACTTTCATCACAGCCTGGCTCCATCTGTCTGTCACTCTGTGCTACAAGATGAGGCGTCTAGCTAGGCAGAGCACTTGTTCTTGGTCCAACATGCATGGATGTGTGTGAGATGGATAGAAATAGGTCTTTCAATGTTTTGAATCACATAATTAAAAATGCAGTCTCTTGCTGTTTCCCTCATGTAGAAGTCTCACTACGTTCTTTAAGATTGGACTTTATGCACAAAATTCCCCACATAGAGGACTCTCTTTCCCTGGGTATAGGTTTTGTTGTTGTGGGGATGCAGCCTTGGAGAGCCACTGGATCACTTTTCAAGAATGCACCCAGGAACTCAGGTTCTTTCTGGGGTGCCAGATATAGGCTGTGCTAGATTGCAGAGGCCAGTGCTTGGCTGCAGCAGCGCATAGAGCTGGCTTCGGAGGCAGAAGCAAGAGGCAGTGGGGAGCAGCGGGGGCAGAGGTTGGACCCCCATGGGCACCCACAGCAAAAAATTGCTTCTGACTCCCTGGAGATGGTGCCAGTGGCAACAACCACCACCATCACAAAGAAAAAGCATCGGCTCCATCAGCTGCTCCTCCCCCCTGAGCTTGGTGGTGGCAGCACTGATGGGGAAAATGATGTTAGGATATTTCCGTTCCACCTTAAAAGGGAGCAGGCTTTGGGGAGTAACAGAGTCTGCGCATGTCCTGTTGACAGGATGTTTATGCTTTCTGATATTCCTTTCGTTTTTGCCAGTCGGACAGAGATGCTGACACAGAACGGTCACGTTTTCTTTTGTTCTGTTAAACGCTAATAAAGTCTGTAAATTATGCTCTTCTGCTCTTCTGTGATGCAAGCTTTTGACTGTGCTTTCTGCTGAAAGAGGGTGCACCCAGCCTAGGAATGTGGCTAGGAATTCCAAAGGCTTTGTGCCCCTAACTGTTGGATCTGCGTGACTACGGGAGGCCGATGGAATCTCAGAACTCCGGCTTGGGGGCCATGATGGATGTTATCTCCCTGGCAGTTTCCCAACAACAAGGTTTCGGGCCCAGATTCACGGCACCTACAGGAGAGTAAAGCTGCAACAGACTGCGTTTGAGGTATGTGGGGAAAGCGAAAGGAAGGGACGTTTTCCTGTTTTTACCTCGGCAAGGAGTCTTTGATCTCCGGCAGATTAATTGGCCTGGGAGCCAAGCCAGAAAGGCTTCGTGATTAATAGCTGCCAAGATAAGGAGTCTTTGAAGGCATAGGGCTCACGGCTCAAGTAAAAGGCTGAGATGGATCTCTTACACACCTCAGAAACTGCTCCGTGTCCACTAAAGCTGAATGGCCACAACTATCAGACCTGGGCAAAATGGTGTGAATCTTTGCTGCGTCAGTTTGGGGTATGGCATGTCGTTTCTGAAGCCCCCCCAGTTCCTCTGACAGAGAGATGGAAATCGCATGATTCGAGAGCGATGGACGTAATAGTCCTATCTGTATCTCTTGAGGAAATTAAGACGCTGGCTGGCAACACCACTGCACGTGCAATGTGGACTGCTTTGGAAAAAGCTCACAAGCCAATAATCCCAGCCCAGAGTTTGACTGCATCGGAGGTCCTAGCTGTTTCCCAGAATGCGGGTGATTGCAGGGATGCTGAGGGCACCGGTTGCAAGCTGCAGGGGGAGCTGACCGTCACGTCATCCCAGGCAGCATTCCAGCCTCCAGGGGGAGCCAAGGAGTCGGCAGCTGAGAGCTCTGTTTCTCGTGAGAACCAAGGCCATCGCCTTTGCAGAGGCCGGAAAGGCAAAGGTAAACAGAGCCAGACGCAGACGTCTGCAGATGGCCAGGAGCAGAGGGAGGATGAAGAGCCAGGGAAAAACAAAGCGTTGTTTGCTGGCACAGCTTCACCAAAGGCTAAAGGCACGTCTGCTGGCCAGGAGCAGGGGGGCAAGCTGCAAAACAAGGGTTTGCTTGCTGTAAAGACTGCTCCAACAGCCAAAGGCAGGTTTATTGTGGATTCAGGTGCCACCCGCCACGTTTCCAAGGACAGGCATCTCTTTATCTCCTTCAAGCCTCAGGAAGGTGAGATCCACCTGGCTGATGGAAGGACGTTGCAAATTGCAG
This sequence comes from Podarcis bocagei, assembly GCF_964188305.1. Taxonomy (NCBI): domain Eukaryota; kingdom Metazoa; phylum Chordata; class Lepidosauria; order Squamata; family Lacertidae; genus Podarcis; species Podarcis bocagei. The sequence goes on along the minus strand of NC_138140.1, from coordinate 46,886,647 downwards.
GAGAAGGGACTGTGAAACTTGCAAGTCTGCACACTACCATCAGTAATGTACTTTATGTTCCAGGAGCGGCGAGCAACTTGTTGAGCGTCCCACAGCTTACTGGGCGTGGTTTTCAGATTTCCTTCAAGAGGAGCGTCTGTGTCATCAGTAAAGGCAAAGAGGACTATTTGCATGCAAAGTTTATGGATGGTTTGTTCCATATAACTTATGATGACACTGCTGTTGTGAATAATGCTGATTCTTGTTGTGTTGCACAAACTAACAAAGTTCTTCATGCAGGTTGCATTCATGATGCACATCGAAGATTTGGTCACCTCTCTTGGAAGGCACTGGCCAAGATGCCAGAGGTGGTTGAAGGTTTGAACATCAAACCCTGTAAATTTCACATGAAATGTGTATCTTGTGCAGAGAACAAGGTGAAGGTTGCTCCAAAAGGCAAGGAGTCTAGCAGGCAGGCTTCCAAGCCCTACCAGCTAGTGCATGCGGACCTGGTTGGTCCACTTGCGCCCTCTATAGGAGGAGCAAGGTACTTCATGATTCTGATTGATTCTTTTTCCAGGTACATTCATGTGTATTTGCTCGAACAGAAATCGCAAGCGTTTCCAAAGTTTAAGGCATTCTGTGCTTGGTTGGAGAATGTGCACGGTAAACGTATTTCTTGTTTTTTTACTGATCGGGGCGGGGAGTTTACTTCTCAGCAGTTTGAAGCTTTCCTGACTGAGAAGGGAATCCAGCATGACATGTCAACGCCCAGATCGCCATGGATGAATGGTCTTGCGGAGAGAGCAAATCAAACATTGCTGCAAGGAATCAAGACCTTGTTGCATGATGCCAATCTCCCTGATAAGTTTTGGGGGGAGGCTTTGGGGAATTTGGTTTACACCTTTAATCGCAGATTGTCATCACCCATTGGCTGTACCCCCTATGAGAAGATGTTTGGCAAGAAACCCAACACCAAACACATGAGAATTTTTGGTTCGGACATGTGGGTACGCACACAACAAACCAACAAGCTTGGGAAGCGTGGGGCACATGGTTTGTTCATGGGGTACGAAAAAGGTGCATACAGGGTATGGATGACTGACTCTAAGTCCATTAAATTCACAAGGAGTGTTGAGTACAATCCTAAGTGGGGGGGAAATGTGGGAATTTTCCAGAGTTACCCAGAGGAGGATGAAGGTGATGTCAAGCAAGCAGCTAAAGATGAGAAAGCTGCTGCTGCTGCTGATGAGGATGAGGATGATGATGATGATGATGATGATCAGAGTTCGGATTCCAGTTCAGTGGGCGGCGCTGCTGCTGCTGCTGGTGTCAGTGACAGTGATGACACAGCAGACTACAAGAGCGCACAGGCCTCAGTCAGACCATCTGATGCGTCTGACAATGAACTGGAAGAACCACTGTTCACCATTGGTCATTTTTCTCCTAAGAAAGAGGAGATGAGTCCAGAAGACTTGCGTCTAGTACGTAGGTCTGAAAGGGCGACCAAAGGCAGACCTCCAAAGAGGTATGCTGATGAGTTTGCTAAGACAGCAACTGCTGTTCTTAGTAGCTCAGAGAAGGTATGGGAACCTTCAAGCTTCAAAGAGGTTCAGGAGTTAACCTCTAAAGATGCTGAGCCTTGGCTTAATGCCATGAAGGCTGAAGTTGATTCCTTAAACAGGAACCAAACTTGGGAATTGGTACCGGTAGTCCCAGGAATGAGACTGGTTGGCAGCAAATGGGTCTTCAAGGCCAAGACAGACCAGAATGGCAAGGTAGTCAGACACAAAGCCAGATTGGTTGCCAGAGGTTTTTCACAGGTACCAGGACAGGATTACCACGAGACCTACTCTCCCACAGTCAAATATGAGAGCATTCGGCTGATGCTCAAGGTCGCTGCGGAGGAGAAACTGCATGTTACCCATCATGACATTAATACAGCTTTTTTGTACGGGGTTTTGGGGGAGGAGCTGTTCATGCTTCCACCTGATGGGATGCAGATACAGAAGGGAATGGTCTGTAAACTGCGGAAATCCTTATATGGTCTCAAGCAGAGTGCCAGGTGTTGGAACACAAAACTCACTGAGACATTGCTTTCTCTAGGTTTTCACCAGGGCAAAGCTGATCCATGTGTGTTTGTCAAGGAGGAGGGGCAAAACAAACTGTATTGTTTATGTTTTGTTGATGATCTTCTGATGTTTTGGAAGAATCAGGCTTTCTACCAAAGCACCCTAGCTCAGCTGAAGGAGCACTTTGACATGAAGGATCTTGGTGAGGTATCCAACTATCTTTCTCTGCAGGTGGAGAAGGACCAAGCAGGTAATTTTCTGGTACACCAAACACAGAAAATTGCTGATGTGTTAACCAGGTTGAATTTGGTTGATGCAAACCCAGCAGACACACCGATGGTGACAGGTTACCAGGTAGACAGTACTGCTGAAGCGTTTTCTGACACAACGCTATACAGATGCATTCTAGGCAAGCTGAATTTCATTGCCAGATGTTCAAGACCTGACATAGCTGTAAGCTGTAATCTGCTTAGCAGACATGCCAACAATCCTACGGTTCAGGATTGGAAAGCTCTGAAGCGCATAGCCCGCTATTTGAAAGGGACTATGCACTACAGGCTGAGGTTCACCAGTCAGAAGACTGGAGGTCTTGAAATCTTTGCAGATGCAAGTTTTGGAAGTGACACCACGGATGGTACAAGCACTTCTGGAGTATGCTACATGTACAACCACTGCCTGTTTGACTGGTTGTGCAAGAAGCAGACAACAGTGAGCCTAAGTTCCTGTGAAGCAGAACTCAATGCTCTGTCATTTTCACTCATGGATTGTGAATGGTTGATGCAACTGTTTAAGGACATCAGGGTGTCTGTGAAATGTCCTATACAAGTGTATCAAGACAATAGATCGTGTTTGGCTTTGCTGAACTCGGAGATTTGCAAGCAGAGAACCAAGTACTTGCAGATTAAGCTACATCGTGCAAGAGAGTGTATTCAGAAAGGACTGATTCGGGTGTCCTACATGCCAGGAAATGAAATTCCTGCTGATCTGTTGTCTAAGGTTGTTAACAAAGTACAACTTAAGGTTTATGTACAAAGGTTGCAATTGGGTGAACCACAGGTACAACAGGTTACACGGAAAGGGGAAGGATGTTAGGATATTTCCGTTCCACCTTAAAAGGGAGCAGGCTTTGGGGAGTAACAGAGTCTGCGCATGTCCTGTTGACAGGATGTTTATGCTTTCTGATATTCCTTTCGTTTTTGCCAGTCGGACAGAGATGCTGACACAGAACGGTCACGTTTTCTTTTGTTCTGTTAAACGCTAATAAAGTCTGTAAATTATGCTCTTCTGCTCTTCTGTGATGCAAGCTTTTGACTGTGCTTTCTGCTGAAAGAGGGTGCACCCAGCCTAGGAATGTGGCTAGGAATTCCAAAGGCTTTGTGCCCCTAACTGTTGGATCTGCGTGACTACGGGAGGCCGATGGAATCTCAGAACTCCGGCTTGGGGGCCATGATGGACGTTATCTCCCTGGCAGTTTCCCAACAAATAGGACATTCCAGAATCAAATTGTAATTCTGGGACTGTCCCTGGAAAACTGGGACCCTTGGAGGGTATGCTCATGTGTTCTGAGAATGAGATAGAATAATGGAGTTCTAAGTGGGAAGGAGGAAACCTTTGAGAAACCAGAGGAGATATTTTGGCACAACACTAAAATTTATATCAGTAGATATTGCTGATAAAGCAGATTATTATGTGTCTATACAGTGGCACCTCGGGTTACATATGCTTCAGGTTACATACGCTTCAGGTTACAGACTCTGCTAACCCAGAAATATTACCTCAGGTTAAGAACTTTGCTTCAGGATGAGAACAGAAATCGTGCTCTGGCAGCGCGGCAGCAGAGGGAGGCCCCATTAGCTAAAGTGGTGCTTCAGGTTAAGAACAGTTTCAGGTTAAGAACGGACCTCCGGAACGAATTAAGTACTTAACCCGAGGTACCACTGTATATTTATGATATATTTAAAGGGGTATCATACCAACACACCAATATCATTAAACAGTCACGTTTCCCTTCATAAAAACCTGGGATCAGTTGTTTGTAAGTGTGTAGAGAGTTGTTAGGAGACTCCCTAGTCCTCTCACAGACGTACAATTTCTAGAGGAACTGAAGCCCTGTGAGGGGAATAGGGGTCTCCTGGCAACTCTCTGTGCAAACTACATTTCCCAATATTCTTTGGGGAAAGACATGACTGTTTAAAGTGTGTAATACTGCTTTAAATGTATAGTGCAGATGGGGCCTCTATACTGATTTATCAAACACATGCATACATACCAGGAATGGCAACTATGCTATTTACCTTCCTGTTGCATTGCCTGGTGACAATGCAATGTTCTATGTAAAGAACATTTATGCAGCAGTAGAGATAAAGATTATTCTAGTAGACATTCAAATTCACTTGAGGACTCTGTACTCAAGACCTCTGGGTTAATAATCAATAAAGGGAGCCCTGATGTCATATGCTTTTAGTATAAGCCACCACTGATGTACATTTTCCTGTTAAAATAAACACGTTTGTGCTCTGCTTGAAAGTTTCCAGCGATTACTGATGTGCTGATCTGATTTAAATTCACAGAGCTTCTGAAGAACTTGGCAGGGTGAAAAGCCCTAAGATCTACAAAAGCAGCATATATGATGTCTTTGGGGACATCTAAAAAGAACAGTCTTCTTCACTATGGGTATGCTCTATCAGAAAGATAAGGGTGAGTACAAGATCACCTAGTCATCTGAAATTAGCTTCTTCCAAAGTCTTCAACATGTACTAGGCAAACCAATGGATCAGTCGAGGCATGGGCAAAAGATCATTCTGAGCCCTGCAGATGTAGCATAGATGCCAAATGTGGAGTGGGCCAGGTGGCTTCACTGTGTGGATTAGTGCTGTGCTGAACATTTCTTTCTTTTTTCATGATATCCCACCAAGTAATGAGAAAATGTATGGCATTTAAATATATCAAAAGGGGCAGAAAATTTAAGTGAAAAATCTCACTGTTAGGTTGTTCTAATATTTTGTTTGTTTACCTTACTTTCAATGGACTCTGTATGTTTTCTGGGTGTCCTTTAATTCTACAAAGCTTTCTGATAATCCTCACACCAGATCTAGATAGGGATCTGTGGACATGGGGAGTTTCTTCCATTCAAACTGACTGAGTTGCATTCAACTGAACAGTCTATTCAAACCTTCAATTGAATGCACTGATATCAAGGGCAGGGTGAGGCAAAACCCTGGTCTCACTTCCATACATTCTGTGAATGTATGAAAATAGCTACCAGAAGGTGATCCTTTACATTCATGAAAAGTCATGGGATCCCAGTTGCTCTCATTATTGTACAAATGTATTGAAAATTCATGGCAGGCATTGACAGCCAACATCAGAAGTAACCTAGAGCTAAAGTTACTGCATGGATTCTCTCTCTCTCTCTCTCTCTCTCTCTCTCTCTCTCTCTCTCTCTCTCTCTCATTTAATAACCAGACTCAATAGCCTTTGCAAGACATTTACTTGAGATTTATTATGGAGGGTTTTTTGTTGCTGCCACTGTTGTGTGGGTTTTTATGATGTTGTTGTTTGCCTCTTTTGTTCAAACACCTGCCTGTGAACCAACAGGGCCTGGTTGACTTCTGACTGAAAATGGGTATCAATTTAACACCTTTTCATATTTTCTCAGCTTACATTATTCCATAATTGCAGCAAAAGACAGGCAGGTGTGGCCATTAACAAGATTTTTCAATAGCATTACACATTCTGAACAAGAGCATCAAAGGAAAAACAGAGGAGACAGATCCAGCTTTCCACAGCATAAGATGTTCTGCCAAAAACCTTGGCATGAATGCAATCAATTCCCTTTGCATAGAACTGCGACTACAAATTAAGGCTCACTAGTATGTTTACCTGTAGATGGTCCAGCTAAAGGAAACTGGAAGAATCACAGCGGAGATGGAACTGTTAAAAGGTCTACACCCAGTTCTTGGTGCCACAATTTATGAAGGACTGTCAGCATTGTACCCAGCATTACTTGGGAATTCAAAGAAGGAGAAAGCAATCAGTGATTTTTTTGTGAAATCAGTGGTTAAAATCTGTGTAGCTTTAAAAAGTTTAGTCTGCCATCATGATCCAAATTTGTGTCCAGTTGAAATTGAACATAGATGAAAAAATGCTCCTTGATTCCAGAAACGCTCATGCAAAATTTGGTTATAGTGTTGTAAGAAGTGCTGAAATAAATACAGTAGTACCTCGGGTTAAGAACTTTATTCATTCTGGAGGTCCGTTCTTAACCTGAAACTGTTCTTAACCTGAGGTACCACTTTAGCTAATGGGGCCTCCTGCTGCCGCCACACCACCAGAGCACGATTTCTGTTTTCATCCTGAAGCAAAGTTCTTAACCCGAGGTACTATTTCTGGGTTAGTGGAGTCTGTAACCTGAAGTGTCTGTAACCTGAAGCATCTGTAACCCAAGGTACCACTGTAATGGAAAGACAAACAACTTTCCAAATACATAGTAGAGGAAGATATAGAGAAATTGGAATAGGTTCAGAGGCGGGCAACAAAGATGCTCAGCGGTATGGAAGAAAAGTCCTATAACATAAGGTTGAAGGAGCAGTTTGTGTAGCCTGGAGAAGAGAAGATTGAAGTGGGATATGACAGTGCTCTTCAAATATTTTGCTGTCATGCAGAAGACAGACTTGTTGTCTACTGCTCCAGAGGGCAAGACTAAATCTAACAGACTTACACCCCCCCAACCCCCCCCCAAAGATTGTAAAGTTGTTGATCTGATCTGGAGAAATGTGATGTAATTTACATTTTAAAAGAAATCTACTGAATTCACACTTTCCCAAATAATACAAAAAACTAAAACAGTTTCAGGTTTTACATTTCTCTGAAGTCTGCAATGCAGTTCTCTAGCCAAGCAATGTGTACAAAAATGCGCATATGACTGTAAAGTGTATGTTAAAATACATATGTTAGTGAAAATCCTATCCAAAAATGCATTACATTTGGGAAAACCGGTTTGCAAGAATGTGCAGATTAGGCAAAATTTCAAAGAAAAATGTGTATATCAAGAGAAAATGCTAATGAATTTTTCTTTTGCAATAAAAAACAAGTGGCATTGCCACCCTCCCATGGCTAAAGCAGCCATCTGTGAGAGGGCAGGGAAGTAATGGCAAAGCCAAGCTGTGCCAGTGAGGGGACCTTTTGAGCTCTTGGGGATCTCAGCCACTGCTGGTTCATTGATATGATAAAGCAGGGAACTTCTTGGCCTAGTTCTCAGTGAGGTGAGGCAACCGCATTTCAATGTTGCATTTTATTATTTTATGTTTTGAGCCATCCAAGGAACAAAGTTAATGGCGGGGGAGGTGGTGGCAAAATAAAATAAATTAACCTTTCTCTGGGCTGTGCAGGTGTGCATGAATATGACTGAATATCCCCCACTCCTGCACACCCCCAAAATGCCATGCACACATGGGAAAAGTGTATATTCGATCTCTTCTCCCTAACATCTAGTTTTCTGTGTGAAGAAAATGCTTCTGCATATATTCAGTTCTATGGGATTTGAACTACACTCTGAAGTGATTCTACCCCACAGTCCAAAGCAGTTCAGCCCAGGCACAGATTCACCAGCTCAGTAAGAACTAGTCTCTAACAGAATCCTAAGAGAGAATAGAGGGAATGGATGGATACTGTCAAGGATCACTTGTGAACTTATGACAAATCACTACCATCTTAACAGTTTACCAGTGAAACTTCTTCCATCTGTTACTTATTGGATCTTCTCCAGAGTTCTCCCTTCTCCCTTCACTAAAGCAAAACAAATGGCATAAATGTGGGGAAATGGAAGCAAGTGCCAAAAACACAGTATTAAACTCTCCACTAATCTTTGTCAATGCTTGAGTTGCAAAAGAATGAGGTACAGGATCACAGGAAGCTGCCTTATACAAAGTCAATACATTGGTCACTCTAGCTCAGTGTTTTCTGCACAGGGGGTGGCCAGCACCCGGTCTGTAGACCTGATTCAAACCACTAGCAAGGCTTTCTGATACCCTGCCTCAACTGATATTATTTTTATATTTTATATATTAACAGCAAAAAGTACCAAGAAAATAGGCATTATGCTGAAGTAGTCTGAGCCCTGTGCTCTGATGGAGGTGCAAACTGATCATTTGAGGAGTAGCCAGGGAGCGATAATGCCCCTCTTCAGCTGTTATGCATGGATCAGTAAAAGGCTAAGCAGGGCTGTGTGTTTCTGCTTGCCTCCTTTTTTTTTTTTTGGTTGTGGATGCCAGAGTGTGGTGACCACATTTACTTTTTGGAAATCTCACCGTAGGCTCTGCTCACAAGTCTACCAGAAGGTTGGCCAAGTATGAATGCAGCAACTGGGCCAAAAGTAATGTTAGCTACCCAATTTAAACTGACTGAAAACAGCTCTCCAGTTTCAGGAAATGTTCTTTCAGAGTCGTTTCTAGAGACACTGGGGATTGAACCAGGGACTGCTGCATGAAAAGCAGATGCTCTATCTCTGAGCTACAGTCCTTTCCCAAAGCTTGCAGCCTCTGACTTGGCAAGCATCAGCAAACAGAGTTTGACAGTGCAACCGCCAAAACTCCAGAGCATGCACTCTCTGCTAAAACTTTTGATTGTTGCTGTTGTTTCATGAATAATTTAGAGCAAGATGTCCCATGAGCTAGAGAATGGGACTGTCAAGTGGCAGGAAATTAAAAGGTCTCATTTTTCGTTAATGTTCAGTTTTCATTATGGTCTTGGTACACTGCTTGCTTGCCAGAGCCTCTTTTTTTCTCACAAAAGGAAAGGAGAAGAAAACAAATAGATGGTACAGTATGATGCAAAAGGGATACAGCATGGGTCCCTTGGCCTTTACTTCTGTGGACTTGCCTAAAACATCTGCCTATGGTCTTGACACTTTCCCTAATGATGACATGTTCCATAAATGAATGGATATGTCAAGAGTATATTTTTCTATCCAGTTTTTCATACCTGAGACAGGTGCTATGATACTTTTCAATGGCAGTTTACTGTTTTAATCTGTAAATAATAATAATAATTACAATACAAATAAAACTTTGTATTTGTTAATAATGATAATGATAATAATAATAATAATGATGATCATAATATAGTTCCAGTACAAACTTGATCCACACATCCCAAACTAATGTACAGAATGGAACATAATTATCCTTCAGATCTCACACCTTCTGGAATTTCAAATGCATTTTGTGGTAACATACATTTTTAAAAATATACTTCAGTATGAATTTTCATACAATTTTTCTCTTTAAAAAAAATCAGATATAGGGTGAAACAGATTTATGAAAGAACACATGTGGAATTAACCCACAGACTGGAAATTGACTGATACATCCCTAAAAACTACATGGGTTAAGAGTTAAATGGTTGCAAGTAATGTAAGATTTTCTTTCTTTTATCAACAGCTGCTTCAAGTCCTTTAGCTCCTGTTATTTGCAGAGCAGCACAATGTAATATTCATTTCCCTGATTCAGAACATCTGCTACAAGTTCATTAGTTTACACAAAACTGCAACATCTTCTTACTGTAGGTTCAGAAGGGACATTTGGGAGAGAGGTAGTGGGTGGGAACTAGTACTTCTGCAGTCTTCTGAAGTAAGCAGTAAGGTAGAAGTAAGAAGTAAGGTAGAAAAATGCTAAAAGCATTTCTGGAAAGCCAGCAATGCCTAGCCCTGGGTCCCCACTTACCTGGTAGTGCCATTTGCTTCCACTGTGCAGTGGGTGGAACGGACCAGGTCACATTCGTCTCTCTCAGCCACAACCCCTAACCTGCCTCACACCTCAGTGATCTTACTTATACCCTCTTGTGCTCAAGTGGAATGTTTCATTGAACTCTGCTAATGCTTCTCTCTTTTTAACTGGGGGGAGGATAGAGAGTGGTGTTTGCATGTCTGCAAGAATTTAAATTTCTGCACGAAAGCAAAATTTGCATCCATGGCTACTCACTGTTGCCTCTTACCTCACCCCATCCCATATTGACATAGTTGCTGAGAAGGGAATGTGTGCCTCAGGCTGAAAGCAGTTTCACAGTGTTGTACCAGAACATAAACAAATGGCTTCTTACACCCCTAATTGTAAAGCAATATCTACAAGGTGAAAGCTAAATGAGAATCAGAGCTTCCAACACATGCTTCTGCTTTGATCTTTCTTCTTCCTGTTGTTTTTGTTGCTGCTGCTGCATTTATACCCCACTTTTTTCTCTGGGGGGGCTCAAGGTAGCTTACGGATAAAACAAAAACATAGAAACCTTAATCATTAAAAAAAAAAAATTAAACATTGGTAAAAGTAAAATGATATACATATTTTTCATCATGGAACCACTGATTGACAACAGAAATATATCTATATGCTGCAAAGGATTCAGGCACGTGTACTGGGTGTTTAGTTGGCTCATGCCTTCACTCCAGCCTTTGCATTCTAGAAAGCAATGGAATATATTCTTAGAATCTTCAACTTCTCAAGCTGGGGCTGACAGGAGCTATTCTTGAACATCTGGAGGAAGACAGGTTTCCCAATCCTGGCCTATAGAGAAAAATTTTGTTGTCATCTTTTTGTCTCAGGAGGAAACAGATTGTGCCTCCATGGGTGAAGTCAAACTGCCAGAGAATTATAGCACCTGTTGTGAATGTATATACCAGTAACTCGTAACTGCTGCCTCCCATGTTGTTTTTGCTGTGAAAGACTGGGCAGTGTGTATGGAGGTCCTGGGCTGCCCAGAGCACAAGAACCTACTCTTGGTCTTGTTGATGTGGTCCAAAGGAAAGCAGAACAATACATTTGGCACTAAGTGGACCACAAGAGACACCAGAAGGAGGGAGTACAAGGCACCATCCAACTGCCTTAGGGACTCCCCTCCGGATCTGTGCAGGATTTACTCCTTAGCCTTTTTGTCTCCCAATGATGTCCCATAAGGCTTAAAGATTAGAAGTCCTAATTGTGCTATTTGTGAATTAACAACATCCACACCAAAACTGCTTGGTGTTTTAAATAGATGTATCCCTTTTCCTTATTTCCTTTTTTAGTCTTAAGGGGAACCAGTTGCTTTGTGAGGATTATCTACCTGATGTGAAACCAGAAAGCTTGTAGAAAGCACAGATGTATACTCATTCCTGTGAAGTTGAGTCTTCCAAAGAGAGTTGTGTCTTAAAAAAACAACAACCAAAAAAAGCCCTATTCCCTTGGGTCAAATGAGCTTAATTTCCCTATCTTTATTTTGATTTGTATCCAGCTAAATTTGTACATCTGTGACTGGCTACATTAGCCATGCAAGTGTATCTGAGCAGGGACCAAAAACATCTCCATAGCAACTTCCTCTGGCTGCTCCTCCTTAGTAACCAATTTAACATAATTATTTATGATAGGAGCCTGTATTATGGCTCTAGGGCAGAATATCTTAAAAAGTCTGTTGCTCTCGATTGTAAAACAAGCAGATGACCCAATGAATATGCACATAATTCATTGCTCAATCTAATATCAAAGAGGCTTCTCTGTCCCCATCTACAATTAAGCCACCATTCCAATGATTATACAGCTCCTAATCAGTCTGTATGCATTGCCTCAAGATGTACCAGAGGATAGTTTGTGGGGGAAAGGAAGAGGGGGAGGAAAAGAAGGAATTCAGCTTAATTATGGGAAAAGCTTTATTTTAAAGGAAACACAAAGTATTGCTGCATTTGCATCAAACTTACTTTGGAGGATATTTCAAAGCCACAGAAGAACTTCAAGGAGCCAAGTAGGACATTAGGGTTCTTGAATCAATGGAACCTGGATGCCTTAGAAATATAGTAAGCTGCCATAAAGGTCCCAAGGCAGCCTGATGTTCCTCTGCTAATGGCTGTGTAACCTGAATGCCCCCTTGCAATAATACATCAGACCACAGCCCAAGGCCTTCCATGAATGCTAAACACACCCCATTGCACCACCTAAGCCTCAACAGTGAAGACAGCAACAGACTATGTGAGAAGCCCAGAATTGCCGTAGGAGTACTGGTTTACTTAGCAGTGGTCTCCTTGGAAGTAGGGGTCTGATCCAGGTGAAAACAACGGCCAAGTAGATGACAGAAAAAAGAAGAATTGTCAGAATAAACTTCTCATTCTGCTTTGGAACTTTGCTGGGTTAATGCCTTCCCATGGACCTCTCTAGTGCCCAAGTGCACTTGCTCATTTCCTACATTTGGACAGAATTATTGACTGCAGCACAAGTAACCTGACATAGTAAAAAACAACATTAATTAATTAAATGGTGTTTCTAACTCTTAAGGCCTTTACGTACATGCAAACGTGCCATAATTGGTGCAAAATGGAAGATACAGTTAATCTTAACTGTTGCATAAGAACTGTTCCAAAAAGCAGTGGTTGACTCTGGCTTCCTTGCAAAGGAATAACATGGTTTTTGGGGAACACAGCTACTAGCTCTAGCTAAAGACTCCAGAATGAAAACTGGATATTACATACTATACCTATCCAATAAAAAGGGTTTAGCTAGGTTCTATTCTTGCCTGCAAAATTGGCAATGCTTACTTCGAGATATTGGGCAGGGCTGAAGCAAAGGTCAACCCTTATTGCAACAGATTGTCTCCTCTGGATAAAAGACAAGCAAGAAGAAACATTTGGATCTGACTGTAACAAAAGATCAAACTTGCAATTGGATTCTGATTTCTGTTTTTAACCCCTTAAATTCTAACTCCCCACAATCAAAATCTCTACAAAATCACTGTTAGTAGGAGGGTTTTAATGGGGGCTCGGGTCACCTGGGCGCGGATCATGAAGCTTTATGGATCACATTGTAGTGTAAGCAGCTAACTCATTAAATGTTGATTTTTACAATGGACAGGGAACATCTGTGGCCCTCCTAATTTTGTTGAATCACCACTCTTAGAACTTCAGTTGTCCCCAGGCTTTCAGCCTGATATAAAAATATGTGAAGTTTAGCATTACTTGAAAAAAATAACTCATAAATTACATACTGCCAAAGGCCTGGAGGGACGCGGGTGGTGCTGTGGGTAAAACCTCAGTGCCTAGGACTTGCTGATCATAAGGTCGGCAGTTCGAATCCCTGCGGCGGGGTGAGCTCCCGTCGTTCGGTCCCAGCTCCTGCCCACCTAGCAGTTCGAAAGCACCCCTAAGTGCAAGTTGATAAGTAGATACCGCTTTATAGCGGGAAGGTAAACAGCGTTTCCGTGTGCAGCGCTGGTGCTGGCTCGCCAGAGCAGCTTCGTCACGCTGGCCACGTGACCCGGAAGTGTCTGCGGACAGCGCTGGCTCCCGGCCTCTAGAGTGAGATGAGCGCACAATCCTAGAGTCGGTTAAGACTGGCCCGTACGGGCAGGGGTACCTTTACCTTTACCTTTAAAGGCCTGGAAGACCTTGAAGTATTAAGCTGCTTGGTGGGATTTAATCATATATACAACAAATACAGATACATAGGACTCCTTCTCCACTGTACAATCTTCCAATGTTGAGCTTCATAGGTTCCCCATTCCTGATTTATACAATGAGCTGCATTTTGTAACATTTTGTAACATTCTTCTGTTGGGGTGGTTTTGCTGAACATGGTGATGATATTATTATTATTATTATTATTATTATTATTATTATTATTATTATTATATATTATTATTTATTTGAGCACAGATAAGCCACCAGATGTACTCCAATGATAGAGTGACCTCAGCTGACTCTTGATGTTTCTTCTGCTCCCTTAAATTTGAGCTTTAAATATGGTATGAAGTCTGTAAGAGGAAGGGGGGGGGAACACAGCTAAATATAAAACAGATGCAAAAGTTCTTTTCTCCTTTAATAAATGATGTGACTAAGAAAGCGATTACATGTGTTGACAATATATCCAGGAGACAGGAGGGAAATGGCTATGGTGCTGGTGGTGACGAATTGAATACAGAGAGAAGAGAATGTCTAAACAATGGATGGTCAAAAAATGTATTTTTATATCTCCTGTTCCCCAGTGCAATTGTCAACAGGGGCTTTAATAACAAAAAACACTTTCTGATTTTTATTTGCACACTGAATATTACACTCAAACACAGGAGCTCAGCTGTGGCTGTTTTAGGCCTGGATTGTGGGAGCTGCTTCTAGTGGAGATGATCAGCATGATATGCCACTCTTCCTTAAATACTAAATATAGAAGATTTAGGATTCACTTTTCAATATTTGAATCTCTCTGTGTGAACGTTCCAAGCCTCTGGGATCATGTGTTAGAGAATAGAAACATTTCAATTGATTCCACCTTTCTGCATCTTGGCATTATGTGCACAGAATACTTATCTATCAAGGTAGTGGTGCCATTTTTTTAAATTAAAAAAAATCCTTGTTGCACTTGTGAATAGATAGATCAGTCTAGTTCTTGTCTGTATCAGTTCCACATATTCTATTTTGCTAGTTGCAGTTTCTGGGAGCTTGTGACCAGGACTTGTAAACAGTGGCGTTTGCAATGGTGTTTCGAGGGGGGAGGTCTGGAGTGCTGTTTTGCAGTGTACATAGGGCAAGATGGCAAGGGAGCAGCTGCACAAACCTGCAATACCTGTGCCATGTTGTTTTCCTGCCTGAGAATGTGCAAAAAAATACACCTGCAGCTAGTAAAAGCTGGTTGCCTTGCTGGAAAAGAAGGTACAGCAATTTGATGCATCAGGAACACTTTCTGATGATAAGAGTTGTTTGACAGTGGAATGGATTTCCTTGGTGGACTTGCCTTCCTTGGAGGTTTTTAAGTGTTGGAGGTTGGGTGGGCTTCTGTGAGGGATGCTTTAGTTGAGATTCCTGCATTGCAGAGGGTTGGGCTAGATGATCCACAGAGTCCCTTCTAGCTCAACAATTCTATGTGTTTATTCAGAAGACCATTGTGTCCCAATTCCTCATTAATCTGCATTTTTTAAATGAAACAGCAAAGCCAGTACAAAGTTCACACTTCTTCCTGCTATTTCAACACACACACACACACACACACACACACACACATGCTCAATTGTTAAAACAAAAGACCCTTAAAGCACTTTATAAAAACAAACTCTCTATGCTTGGACCATGGGTTGTTTGTACTCTCTTGCTTCTGCAACTCTGCCCACATTGGTGAGTGCTTTAGTAAATGTTTATATATTCTGTTATTGGAACCCTGGCTCCTGAAGTTTTTTGCTGGAGTTCCATAGTGAACATATACTTGGGATGGCATAGAAAACCACCAGACTTTGTGAATTGTTAATGTGAAGATTAATTCCAACTTTTAAGGATAGTGATCATATCAGTGAAATATGCACTCTTTCCTTTCCTTTCTTGTCCTCTCCTTGCTGTCTCCCCCACTGATACACAGATGCAAACACACACACACAATCAATGCTGAAATCAATTATTCAATCAGTTGACCATTCAAGTAAGGGTAGTTCAGAGGAAAAATAGCTTGCCATCTCTTCCCTCCTTTAGCTCATAGTAACGACAAAGAGTTCTGCCAGGGAAATTGTTTTGTAACAATTTAGTTATCTGGGCAAACAGATGTTTGGTGCTTCAGTAGAACGTAGCCCACTGAATCCAATGAGTTATGAAGCAAAGACAGAAATCTGTTTGGCCTGTTTGATCCCCAGGAATTAGAAAAAGAATGACACTATACTTTGTCAGCAAAGGAGATTCATATATGTTTGTGGATGGGGATGCTGAAGAATAGAGGCACATATGCATAAAGCCCAGCTGTAGCAATTTATCTTCATGGTTTTTTGTATGTGGAACAGCATTATTCATCCAAAGCACCAGAGCCTGAGCCGTCAAATATTTAGCTTTACGTTGTTACTTACACAATCATTTGGGCATCATTACACATTGTGAGGGACAGGATGCTGGATTAGAGAGGCCTTTGGTTTGTAACTGAGGGGCTCCATTTGTGCTGCCGTGTTCAAATAAATGCAGAGGGGAAACCAGGGAACAAATTCACACCCTGAAAGTCAAGCTCAGAGTTTGATGGTCCTCATGCTCATCAACCGGTGACATGGCCTTAGACCTGAGATTCTGATGGCACAGATATTGTTGAAGGGCAGGGAGCAGGAGCCTCACTCAAAAAGATCCCCATAAATACAATATATGCTGGAGATTCCCGGGGGGGGGGCGGGACAACCAAAACCAGCAATGCCAGAATCTTTTTTGCTTGCCTAGTTTTTCTAACTCTGAAGGTGACTTCTGTCCAGAACCTTCCACAATGTATAAGGGCATCCTGCTTCTGTCCTTCTGTCCTAGAGAAAGCAAAAGGGCTCATCACCCAACCAGAACCAATACTTCAGAAATAGGGCATAGCCCCTATAAGGGCAGTACCTTCCCTCTGAAGTGTTCTGCAACAGACAGCAGCTTGGCTGAAGGACACTCCTTAAAGCTTACTTCTAGAGCAACATCATTGACTACCGCTCTGACTGCCTTACATCCAACCTCTAATATCTGCTCCACAGGGAGCCAATCAGGACTCTTAACTCCTGCCAAGTCTCATGAGTACCCCATGTGGTTCCAGCCTGGAAATGAACAGCTGATGATTGCTACATCAGCTGGTGACTTTCAAGTGTTATCTGCAGTGGACCCATTACACTGATGGATCTAAGTCAGTGATGTCTTAATTTCAGTGGGCTTATTCTGAGTATGACTAACAATAGGTTGTATCCCATATAGTCACATAACAAAATAGTTCTGTTGGTGAAATGCTTTGTGCAAGCAGAATGTCATTGAGCAAGAGAATGCATAAGCATGTCACTCTTGAAAGACAGGCTATGCAATCTGCTGTGCAACAAGTTTTTGCTAGAGTAACTGTTGTTAGATTCCTTTCTTGTGGAACACTAAAATGTACACTGGCAGACAGAAAACATTGGATATAGCTAGTATATTGAAATAGATTTTGCGTACGTTGCGATGGTTCACATATGCATCACCACCAATTGATTCTTCCAGCTTTGGTGATATGCAACTGCATTTGTGAACAGCTTTACTTGGAGAGCATTGAGTGTGAAATTATGCAAATTTTCATTAGAAAGTTATGTATGGGTGATACATCAGGCAATGCATTCTTGATGTGGCAACAATCAGGTGGCAAGGATGAATGTGGGAATTGGCGGGTGGGTTCGCATATACATACACATGTCCAGCACTTGCTTACTGTACGCCTGATGCTTTTCAGGTCAATGCATTAACTCCTTCCATAAAAGCACCATATTTGATTGGACATCTAGAGACACAAATTTCTATCTGCACTTTTATCTCTGGGATTGTTCATTCACACATGCAAGTTTCCATCTGATCTTGCAGTCATCAAGCAGCAGGGAAGCCAACTTGAATAAAATATTTTGGGAGGGCACATAAGCCCCTCTCTGCATAAGCAATCACACAATGTGGCACACCTCACCATTTGAATGGCAATCACATCAACTTTGGGGGTCCCTAAATTTTAGTAGAGTCACTTGTTGGTTGACCACATGCAAAGGATGGCTTTGAAAGAGGATTAGACAAATTCATGGAGGATAGCCACAATACAACGACAATGTTCTTTCCCCACTGTCAGAGGTAGCATACCTCTGAATACCAGCTGCTGGGAATCACATGTGAGGAGAGTGGTATTGTACTCAAGCCTGGCTTGCATGTTTCCCATGGACATCTGATTGGCCACTGTGAGAACAGAATGATGGACTAGATTGGCCTTTGGCCTGATCCAACAGCGTTCTTCTCATGTTCTTCTTATGTTCCTAAAGGCTATATGATTCCTGTACCTTTAACATTGACAGAGATGATTGAATTTTGAGAGATATACTTTGCTAACATGGACCAGTTTCCTCTTCTCCATATCAGTTTAAATGTATAGGGACCCGATTGCCTCTCTTTGAAGCTCATCTCTCTATATCTAATAATAAACAAAACAAAACAAAACTCTGCCAAAAATGGACAATATCCTTCAGGATTACAATTCCCAACCAAATGAATGGAAAGTTTCCCACAGCAACATTCCCAGCCTCTGTAAGCAGCATTGGTAGAAGTTGGGGAAAATATTTTAACGGTGTGCTGTGTGCACAAATCTTCACATTTCCATTATGTCAAAATAAAAATATGAAAAACTAGGTTCTTGAATAGCATTTGTCCTTCAAGTCTAGAAGTCCCTAGAAAGTTTGGTGACTTCCTTTCCATTTAAATGTGAATGAAATAAAATTATCATTGTAAATTACTTGCTGACCATTGGCACATGAGTTATCTCACAGGAACTGCAGAAAATAAATATTTTTTCCAATGAATGTTTCCATCTTTCCTGCTGGAGAGTAATAATGAGAAACTGTGGCTGACACCTTGTCAAGATAAGTGGTATCAAGCCAACACATCTCCCATAAGGAGCTGGCAAGTAAAGAAAGGTTAAAGAATGCTTTTGGGTTTTCTAATTTTTATTTCCCCAGCTATGATTTGTTGGGTCTTTGGAAGTGTTTTTCTTTCTGCACTCATTCCAGACCCTCTGTGTCTCGTTTAATGTTCTGGCACATGCTCTAATGGAATCTGCCTTCTGCCAACACTCGATATTTACCAATTGAAGCAAGTGGCTTCTGATATCGGACTTTGTGAACCTACCAGTTGTGATGTGGTAGGGTTAATCCCACAGGACCTGTGGCTGCAAATTTGCAAATTTGTTAATTCAATCTCACAAGAGCCCAAGAGGTGAGAATTGGAAAGCAGAGGGAAATGGTTGGGCATTTATCAATGGGATTTTTCAATTGGAGACCACAATAGAAGTGAGTCTATTTCGGTTTGGGCACACACTTGACTTCTGTCCATAAACAGTGTTCCAGGAAGGAGACACATTTTGAAGAATTTGGATGAATCTCTTCAGTTGAATTAAGAAAACAAAGAATAAACCTGGTGGTCTCTTGGTGTCAAACTGAGTCATAGGCAGCTGTTGAGGGAAAGTAAACAACTATGCCAAAGGTGAGAACTAAAGAGTTTGAAAACAACCAAACCTAGACAATATTATATTCCCTGACCAATCACATATTTCTATGACATAAATATAAAGAGATTTAAAAGCTTTACAAAGAATAAGTCTATGGCCAATGGAATATACAATAATGCCAACCAAACAAGCTTCACGACATGGAAATGCTAACACTATGCATACATAGTATTACATTGAAGCATTCTGAAATATTTGTGTAGCTATGTAGTATATATCTTTCAAATGCTCACTGCACCACAGCAATTCAGTTCAAAATCCTGGGTGCTCCAAACCATGATATTGTGAAGATGAAGACATTCTAAACACAGGTGTGTTTCAGAAAGCCTACTGGATGTGTTTTGACTTCTAAAGCTCCTCCCTGAACATTCAGGAGAGACAGTGAGCAGCCTAGTTTGGTGGACCCAGTTCAGTCTGTGATGTGTGGCAGGGTCTGCTTCGCACCAGTATCCTGGTAACGAAATGCTCTTCCAACAAATACACAATTGTTTCCCACAACATTTTCATTCAGGTCACCTCTTTTTTTATTCAAGATTTTGGCACATAGCTGGAGGGGAGTTTTATAGTTCATCCATTGTCTGCCTGCTGAATTCTACTTTATTGCTGCATTGTCACTATTTATTTTGTTTGTTAATATTACTATTGGCTTTAACAAGTTGGTTTTATTCATTGGATCATTGTTCGCTGTCCTGGACTCCTTAAAATTAATAAATGCAAGTTTGTCTTGTTCCTTAAGTTTAATGGGTCTGCCCTGAGTAGGAATAATGTTGGATACATCCCCATTATCATAAACACTACTCCTGGTTGGTCAGCACATGAAAGAGCTCTCCACAATTCCTCATTCTAGTCCTGTTAGCTCGCAACACTCTGGGATTCATATATTTATATGCATAAGCTTTTGGGCTTCATCTCTGACCTATGAGAATTCTCCAGATGCTATCTCCACTATTTTGGGTTTTTCCCTGGCAACCAGTTAAGGAGTGCATTATTTTTCAAATGAAAGATTGAAAGATGAAAGATGGAGGCTGTGCCTACAAAGTATGCTAGCCACCCTCACTATTCAACATGCATCATTTTCCAAACCTCACTCATGTCCTGCTTAAAAGAAGATAACTCTGCCTGTTTCAGCCTGAGCATTATGGGTGAATGGATGGAACAAAAATGTGATAAATAAGTAAATAAAAGAGTACAGCAACAAAATTAAGTGTCTCATGTGAAAGCATTTTCTGATTCATGGGGTGCATCCTCTTTACAATGTCATCCATGAACCAGCTTCAAGAATGTGAAATCAAAAGATAAGAGGCAAAGGGATCAGAACTGGCATTTTGAAAAACTAGCAACATATATCAAAGTCGACCGAGCAGGAAAGGAGAATGCAATATATAAAGTACAGTGCCGATGTGTATGCTAAGATAATGCAAAGCTGAAACAAAGTGGGTTACTTATAACACACAGGACATTGCCTCTATTCACAAACCTCCCTCTCCTTAAAAGGGTACTGTATTGCAACTAATGCTGTGTTTCCAGGCACGGGGCTGCACTTTAAAGCATTGTATCTGAGTGCTCTCCCCCCCACCAGAACTTTTCCTATAAAAAGCTTGCTCTTTACCACTGAATCAGAGCAAACTGCAATCTGCAGAAACAAACAAAAATAAATAAAATCTTTAATTCAGCATTAAAGAGCAGGTTTTCTTAGGGAAAGCAAGTTGACTTTTCAAAGGAAAAATCCTTTAAAAAATGATGTAGATATTCACACCCCTGAGTTCCTGATGTAGAGTTTCATTCCCCTTCTCATCCAGGCATAACAGATTTAGGCACATGAGAGAGGATGAGAAGTTTTCTGCACATGGTCTAATTTCCCTTGTGCAGTTTTAAAAGTTATAAGTTTTAATTAGCTCTTGAGTTCTAATGTTTCTTAAACGCTTAAGCTGGAGTTAGTAACATGGCCAGAGTTCACCCATAACCCGTGTCTTGCCTGTTTATTTTCAATCTCCTAATACAAATGTATATGCTTAGGTACAGAGTGTGCAGAAAATTCACGTACAGGTGAAAATAGAATACATAAAAAATGTACTGGGAAAAGATGTTTAGCAAAGATAGGCATGTTCAGCAAAAATTGCACACAGAACTGTTTATGTTAGATAAAGTTGTACTAAAATGCTGATGAATTTTAATGAGGACTTTAAAAAAATCTCAAATGCATGCAGGAATGTGAAGAACTGAATTTAAGGGTGGAGAAATGAGAGACTGAGAGAATGCCATCATCAAGTCTCTCTCTCTCTCTCTCTCTCTCTCTCTCTCTCTCTCTCTCTCTCTCTGTGGGTGTGTGAATTTAGTAGTTTTGCCCTGGGGAGGGTCAGGTGGGCTGTCAGGGTGAGGAAGCCTGGCTTCACTCCAGACACTCCAATCTTCTCCTTGTCGCTCCCTCCTTCCCTATGCAGTATGCACTTTGCATTATGGATTTTGCAGGGAGCCTTTGATTGGCCTTGGGACTTCTGTTTCTTTGCCTACTTCATGCTGCTGTGAGTCCTGTCCTCAAAGCTGTTTATTATTATTATTATTATTATTATTATTATTATTATTATTATTATTATTATTATTATTATTAGTTTAACTGGTTTTCAGTTAGGCCAGGAAAGACAAGTTAGGGTCTGGTATGGTGAATACCTGAGGCATTATTGGCTTAAGGGCACTCTTTGTCACCCTATGCTGCTTTGGACCAGTCCTTTGGGTCACCCTTAGCAGGCACACCGGGGGGAAGACGGACTTGCTGGGGCCACAGTGAGCTTGCCAGGTTCATGTCCCCAAGGTTCTCACAGCAAGGAGGGATAATTCCAACTTTTTTGCTGCAGGGCCACAAGTAAAGCGTCTCAATGTGCCCAAGAGTAAGGAGGGACCCAATCTCTCCTGCCTTAGGAAACTTTCCCGCCTGAACATTATCCTTATTGTGTGCCAAGACCCCATGACCCACAGGTCCCTAGGGGATGAGTACAGACAACAGTATTTGGTTTTATGGGTTCAAGGAAGCCACAGCTTTATTGGTTACAGATGTGAAACCCACTTCTGACCTAGGGAGGAGGTGGTGTTGCAGGCTTCATGCCCCCAACATGCGCGTGGGGGCTGGCTCTCAGCCTCCATGCGATTTGGGGAATCCTCGGCCATGTCATCCCCTGGCCAGCCAATCTGCCAAGGATCTGCCTCTTTAGTCGCCCAGCTGATCTAGGTTTCCCATCCACCTGTCCTTCAAGGTTTCCCTTCTGACCTTGCTATGGACCTCAGTTGGTCACCATTAAGGGGCCTGGCAGGAATTTTTTCCACTTGGCAAATTGGCACCAGCCACTTGGTTTTTCACCTACCTCGTAGCAAATCGTCACAACTTCCTCGGCATTGGCGGTTAGGCATTGGTATGGGTATTGTTATGTAGTATGTGGTATGCCCCACAGAGAAACTTACGGTCTTCAAATAAAAACATCCTGAAGGTCCCAGGCCACAGAGAAGTTAGGCTGGCCTCAACTAGAGCCAGGGCTTTTTCGGCTGTGGCTCCGATCTGGTGGAACACTCTGTCACAAGAGACCAGGGCCCTGCGAGACTTGACATCTTTCCGCAGGGCCTGCAAGACAGAGCTGTTCCACCAGGCCTTTGGCCAGGGCACAGCCTGACTCCCTCCCTCGGCAATCTTCGCGGAGCTCTGGCCCAATGGCTGCCAGTGGCTTGATTTGAATTAATTTTATAATGAATGATTTTAGAATGTTGTTTATGCTGTACTTTTGTACTGTTTTATTGTTGTTAGCCACCCTGAGCCCAGCTTTGGTTGGGGAGGGCAGGATATAAATAAATTTTATTATTATTATTGTTGTTGTTGTTGTTGTTGTTGTTGTTGTTGTTGTTATTAGATGGAAGGGGGGAGGAAGCGCCATCACCTCCCCCGGATATTGAAGGGTAGTCCGATAAAGGATTCCAGGGGGTGTGGCCCTGTCTGAAGCCTATGGAGGTGAGGGCCTAAGGCACGCCCCCGAGTGGTGACCCCAGGGGAGTTCCTAGTTGATGTGCATCAGCAGGGCTCCCTCTGCTGGTGTTAACCCTTCCCAGTCTTCAAGCAAACAGGCAGAAGCCGGATAGTCGGTTAGGACCAATGCTTAAGCCAACACTGCTCATAACCTGTAACCAATAAAGTTGTGGCCAATTTTAGCCCATTAACCTAAAATACGGTGTCATATGTCTTTATTCATACTGGGGGGGAGGCGGGAACTCGCCACGCAACAGTTTGGCTTAGGCATTGGGTGAAGCCAGACTATATCACTTCCACGTTTCTTCTGGGAGTACATCTAAGGGTAAACCACCATTAAAGGGGGCCCTATGACCTACATCAAATAGGGGTATCCACAAGGGGGTCCCTGTTGGGGGTATGGCCCTTACCTTCATCTGGGCATTGGACAGAAGCCACATGCCCCAGATCCCTTTAATAGGATACCCTTAATAAGGAGTGGCAGGCGGAGGCTACAACCTCCCCTCTGGCCAAACAAAGGCTTACCATTCCCCACTTGAACTATATTCTTATTATTTCATGCTTTTGGAGGTGCCACCCCCCAAATCTTATTATCACATTCTTACCATTACCCCGAAGACACCAGTGCAAATGTTTCAGCAGCTTAGTCAAAATGGGACAGTGTTGAACATTTCCATTACTGCCACCCATTTTGGTCCATTATGGCTGCTCTGAGGTTTGCTGAAGTATGTGGTTCCTTGGGCATAGCTTCATTTGAACCTGGCATCTTCTGTTTGTAATGCATGTACTCCAGCACTGAGCTACAACTTGTCTCATCACTACTCTTCTCCAAGCCCCATATCATGTCTAGTAGCCCTATTCACCACAAATTTGTCTAAACCCTTTTTAAAGCCATCCAAAGTGGTGACCTTAATAGCTTTAGTGGAGAAATAGCCAGTTCAAGAAGAGGAGTAGGGTGTAGGCAGTCACCCATTGCTGGTATTGTAAGGGGATCACTCACATGGAATTGTTAGCATCATTGACAAGCATCAATTCTCATACTTATTTTGGGGAAGTAATAGCAGTTATACAGGTATAAAACTAATGTAAATTTAGCATCATATGCTAATAATCGCCTTTGCATCCTCTTAGGATTTGCATTTGAAAAGCAGGGAAATCCCAGAAACTTCAGATTTCTTTTTTTATCCCAACCATGACCATTAAATCATCCTGAATTTTTCACTGAATGATTTTTTGTATGATGAAAATGTTCAGGGAAAGACAGAGAAAAAGGCTTATCACATTTTTCTTTTTTCTTTTTTGTATCTCAGTTCTGCTCAGGGTAGATCCATTGACATTTGTGAACAGAAGCTAAAGTGTCCATGAACTTCAATGGGTCTACTCTGAGTAAGACTCACATTGGATGCAACCCTTGGTATCCAGCTTCCTTATTTAATTTAACTTACAGGTGCACACATAGTCGAACTTGACATTTTGCTCTTTTTAAAAAAATAGTTATTTCCAAGCAATGCCTGTGTGGGAGAGAGCTAAGGCTATGTTGGATTTTGCTTTCATTCATATGTATAAAATCTCCCAGGCAATGCTTTCTTCCAAAAAGCAATAATAACTAGGGACCATCTGACATTACTATTATTTATGATGCTGACATTTACAAAGACTTGATGACCAAAATAACAAAGTATAATGCATGACAGGGATGTAGAAAATAAGGCACATATTAAAAAGAATCCTCAGTACATTTTATCTATTTTTTGAAGTCACTTCTGCTTGGGGTATCAAGCAGTAGGGAAAGTATGGTAAAAACAGGCAACTGGGCAGGTTTCATGCTGTGCCACAAACAGGCCTAGTAAATTAGTGTTTCAGGCCTAGTAAATTAATGTTTCAACCTTGCTGCACTTTAGGGTATGCATCTGTATTAGTATTTATGCAGCTTTCGCAATGGGAACAGAATACTTCCATTGCCATAAGGGAAACCTTATATGGCATATAGGTAGTAGATTTATATTCAAACAATCTATTGGCTCTATTATGGATGGAATAAACTCTCCACTGTTCCAAGCAGGAGCAATGGCATAGTGTAGTGGCCACAAATTTCTGAGGGGGCCACAACCAGATGCCCCCACAACAGGCTCCCTTATTGAGGCCGGAGCTATGGGAAGGCAATCCCACATGGGCTGGGCCTTTGTGACCTGGGCAGTGGTGCTTCCTCCTCCTCCTCATGGCTGGCGAAGAGACACCTGTGTGTGCCCTGCCTCTGGGCCAACTGAGTGGGAGGGAGGGAGGGAGGGAGGGAGGGAGGGAGGGAAAGGTGGGAAAGCACTGCTGGAGCCACATGCATTGGCCAGAGTGCCTTGCTGCAAGGACAGGAAGGTGAGGTGACACAGCAGTCCTGACTTCTTGTTTCTCTGCCTTATCTCTGCTCACTGACTGGGGCTAGTTTGCAAGGAGAGACTTCCTTGATTAGATGCTGGCCAGTGAAGGGACTGAACGCTGCCCAGTCCACCAAGGTGGCACAGCACTTGCTCTGCCCCAGGGTGCCGGCAACCCATGCTGTGCCCCTTGGCAGGATTATTTCCCATTGTCAAGCATTGCATGTAGGATATTTTCCATGTGAAACATGTACTGTGCCAGTGGACTATGGACATCCTCCTGAGCTGCCATGGTTATTATTAAATAGCCACAGATTTTAATTATTTGTTTTTTTGTTTGTTTGTTTACTAAATTTGTATTTCATCCATAGGTCTCAGGGCAGTTCACGGCATTGAATAAAATCCATTGTCAGAGGTCAGTTCATGAATGCCAATTGTTGGGAAGCAAGGAGTAACAACAGGATAGGAAGGTTATGACCTTACTGGAGGCATCTGATTTGCCACAATGGAAAACAGGGTTCTGGTCTACTGTAGATAGACAAAAGAAAGTTCTATCTAGCTCTGCACTCTATTTGCACAGTGGCCGACCAGATGCCTATGGGAAGCCCACAAGCAACAGAACTGTCTCCACCTGTGATTCCCAGAAACTATTTCTTGCTGGAGAAAATTCCACAGCTTTCCTACTTTCTAGACACCACTCATAATTTCATTCACCTCTTATCATGTCCGTTCTTATTCCCTTTTTCTGTAAATTAAGAAGCACCCAAATGGTGTTGCTTTTCCTTTAGAGTGATCCAGGAGGCCTCATCTTATATTCCTAGAATTGCATTGCACTGTGCCAAACATATTTCACTAAATTTGGGCATGCTGCTATCATTGCATGGATGTCCCTGAAACACTGCAGTGATGAGCATTGTGGCTGGATTTGTGCAAGTGAGTTAGACCAATGTTTTTCTTAAATATTAGGGAAGATTGAAGTAAGAAAAAAAAATTTTGATGCTTTTTGGTGCCATCTACTGCTTCCCTTTTGAGATACAGTAATATACCAATTCCTGTGTGTTGACTTTTGCTTTCTTTTGGAAGGCATGAAAATACCCTAGTCTGAAGGGCAAAGGAGGTAATGTATGACGTTGTTAATTACAAAATGTAACACACATTATAGTCAAATCAATAGCTGCATGGATTAGACAACATTAATCCAGCAAATTCATTATCACCCTTGGATAAGACACAGCTGCTTTATTTTACCCATATTTCTTGTATTTTCCAGCTAAATGTTATCTTTCTTAGATTTTTATTCACTTATGAATGCACTTTCTGTTAAACTGTCTGTTGATACCAAACATTGCAAGATGAGAAAGGTCACCCTAAATAGAATGATTTGCAAACAATTTCCATAGAAAACAAACAGATATAGTTTACAGATAAAATAGCAAATCTAAACACATACTGTACTTAAATGTAGGCAATTAAAATGTACAATGTTAAGGATGTGCCATTTCTTTAGTTTTGGCTCTGTGATAAAGCTCACTCAGGGACTTCTTGGAGCAGTGTGACGATATATATATATATATATATATATATATATATATATATATATATATATATATATATTCAGTGCTAGTCCTACTCAGAGTAAACACATTGAAGTTAATGGTCATGAATAACTTAGGTTCATTGATTTCAATGGTCTACTCTGAGTTGGACTTATTTGAATACAACCCAGAGATGCTGACTGTTTTGTATACCAAAACAAAACAAAACAAAACTGGTAGTTAGGAGAATATTGATGTTTATTCCCACATTCCAATGTAAATACTGAAGCCCATTTATCAAGTGAACATTTATCAAGGGCCATAACTTGGGGGCAGATCATCTGCTTTGTATGAAGGAGGTCTCAGTTTCAATCTGCAGCATCTCCAGTTAGGGCTGGGGAAATCTCACTTCTTTCTGAAACCCTAGAGATCTGCAGCCAGTCACTGTGGACAATTCTAGATGGACCAGTCACCTGACTCAGCAGAAGGCAGCCTCCAGTGTTCCTAAGTGGTACAGCAACATTGAAAATGTAGCATAATGATTCTGACAACCGTACAGACAACACAGTCAACTGGCTTATGAAACAGACACATGCACAACACCATAAGTTACCACTTCATAAATCTTCACTTAGGGCCAAACTATATTGGAAAAGGCATGACTGGATAAAAAATGAAATTTTAAAAAAATGTTATGGGGGAATGGGAACTTTACTGAGACTACCTTGGGAAACAGGGTAACCGAACCATTATACTTATTTGCTTTTTCTAGTTTAAATTTCCACCAAGAATCTATTTGTCCATCAAGTATTGTCAGGATCTGTGGATCACTGCTCTTCATGGTGAGCCACTTAACAGCAGATGGCAGCTTCTCTGGGAAGTACCTTCAAGCCACTTTGAGCAAGGAACAAAGTATTCTAGAGCCCTTGCGTGTGCCTGTAACCTTAGTTCTGATTACTGACTCGATCCTTGGTCTTTGAACCTTCTGGTTCCTACCTCTTGTGCTACCCCAGATTCAAGCACAGTCCTGACAATCCCCCTTAATGGAAACACTCATCTACCCAGCGGGGGCTGGTATGTTAGGGGAAATGGGGCACTGCCCCACCAACCTCAGTCTGCCCTTAGCCAGCCCCCACATGCCTGCCTTCTTACTTGCATCCAGACCAGGGGGTGGCCTTGGCTGCCAGCTTCTTCCACTTTACTCCTGGTGTTGCCATTACAGATCTTGGTAGGGAGGCAAAATTAAAATTACTTGATTCTGCTTTCCCCAACATTCCCAATGGGTACCAGCAATCACTACATGTACCTGTGTGTTTTCCCCAAAGGAAAACACAGAAGTGTGTGTATGAGAGAGATTTAGACTGGAAAGATATTACAGGAAAAAGGGATAAGGCCAAGTCCTATATCCACAAGTGTGGAGAGTGTTGAGCTCCTGTCTTGCTTGTTGGTTCCCCATTGGGGCATCTGGCCAGCTACTATGTAAAAGGTGAAAGATTTATACGATCTGAGGTGAAACCAGAGTATTCTGGCCAGCTACTATGAGCAGAGGAGGGTGGACTAAATGGACCTTTGGCCCGATTCAGCATGGCCCTTCTTATGCTGTTATGCTTTTAAGATGCTCAGTCAAGGATAATAATGCTAACAATGGCTAGTAGCCATGATGGAGGTATATTTTCTTCAGGGCTTGTCCATACTTCCACTTGGCCTGTGCCACAAAACCAAGGTCTGAGTAGTTTTCCACTTATCCTGCCTTTCCTAGGCATGGAGTGTCTTTGTCTTTGCCCTGCTGCTTTCCACCAGAAACCCGCTCTCTAGAACTAAATCTGAACAAACAGAAATCTGCAGAAAACCTGACTGTGATTTGTACCTATGCAGTGCTAAAGAGTAGGTTTCCTGGGGGAAACAGGAAGGTAAATGGAGGTATTGGCAAGCCCTCACTCTTGGAAGTAATATGCTTCTAAATACCAGTTGCTGGGAATGTTGGGGAGAGTATTGTTGTGTTTGGGCTTCCCTTGGGAAGAATGTTTGGCCATTGTGAGAACAAAATGCTGGACTAGGTAGGCCACTGGCCTGATCCAACTGGATGTGGATCCTCCATGTGCCTACATTCTTCCAGATATACTGCTATTCCACAGTACCATGTTCCAGGTAGGGGTTTTTTTTTAGAGGGGAGAGTCTGCTTTTTAAACAAACTAAAAGAGGGAGGGTATATAGTCATGGATCTCCGGTGTCTCATGAAATTTGGCTCTCAGTATTGTACTGGATTGTAATTTGGTTATGCTTGTACAATGACATTTATAAATTGCTAGCAATTTACTCTGAACTTGGTATTTTCCTCCACCTCTGTAGTTGGAAGCAAAGATTTTAAAAAAACAACACACCAGTGCACATGGTGACGTCAGTATCTTTCCACCCACACCAAATCTTGGCATCTCCGAGCACTTCTATTTATGAATTTTCTTATTGCCAAAGCATAAATGATTAAATGAATTATTATAATGTCAGGCTGGGTGCATTCATATATTTAATGTATGCATTACTTTTTATAGTTTTCTCCTTTTTTATTTATGAATGACATTCCTGAATGTCTGGGTAGGAAATATAAAGCAAATGAATATAAAGTAAGTTGCCTCAATAGGCACCGAAGCCATTTCAAACTTTATTATGTTCTATCCGAAACTTGCAATTTTGAACTTTTAACTTTTGCTAGAGGTCTAAAAGCATTTCATGGCAGATTGATGTGCATAATCTGGATTGTCTGTTGTCTCTCCACATGGAGGTTTAGAAAATTGCTTCTCTTACATTTGCCTGATTTAAAACAAAGTCTTTCTCTCATTTAACAGCTTTCCGTATAACCTAGTGACGTCAGTGCTCATTCTTCTGTAATGAACTTAGATTGGGAAGTTGTGGCCTCCTGCACAGGTTTATGAGCTTCTGGTGGCACAACTCCTACTTAGATGCTCTCCTTGCTTTGGCCATCTTGAACAAATCTGGGAATCATGCACATCCCACATGCTGCCTTTGGGTCAAGGCTGCAGCCTCTCATGGTTCATGCTCAGCATAGATTGTTAGTCAGAAGTGCTGATAACAATGAACAAGTTGGAGGCAGCAACATTCTACTATTTCCTGGGTACAGAAACAAAGGATGGTGCTTCAAAAGAAGTTCTGGAAGTCTGAATATATTAATAGATTCAGTGTCTCAGTTCAGACATAATGCTAAGCTGTAGGGTTTCTTTAACCATGGCTTGTCAAACATGCAAGGATCTAATAGATTGTCTAACTGTGTGCCCTCTTTAGTTCACTTACAAGAGCATAACACTCTCCCCACTTCTGTGCTCTAGCAATTTGTGTTCAGAGGTTTACCTCCTCTGATATTGGCAGTAATGCACATCATGGCTAGTAGCCATTGCTAGTCTTATCCTTCTCAGGCGCAGCTCTACTCTGCATCCCAAAGTGCCTTTGTATGCCTTTAACTGAACTGTGACCATGCCTCTTGTTTGAAGTGAAGAAATGCCTCTTGGTTGAAGCCCACACCTGGAGCAAAGAGGCAAAATGCATATGTGGGGTAAGCTCAGGACACAACTTAAAAAAAACAAAAAACACCCACCACAATGAGTTGTGCGATGCAGGCACCAGATGACTTCTTAAAATAAAGGGTGGAATTATTATTGACTAATTATCATAACAAC
The DNA here is from genome assembly GCF_964188305.1 of Podarcis bocagei. Classification (NCBI taxonomy): domain Eukaryota; kingdom Metazoa; phylum Chordata; class Lepidosauria; order Squamata; family Lacertidae; genus Podarcis; species Podarcis bocagei. The sequence continues at coordinate 46,856,006 of NC_138140.1, read as the reverse complement.
TCATGACAACATTTTAAAACTACTGCATAAATGTCTCAAACTGAATTTAAGATTGGAAAAATAAAAAGCTCAGAGAAACCAAAATTGATAGGGAGCCCATGTGGCATAATGTTTAGAGAGTTGGACTAGGACCTAGGAGATTTGGGTTTTCCATAAAGCTCACTTTGCCATGAAGCTCACCTTGGGCCAGCCAATGCCTCTCAGCCTAACCCACCTCACAGGGTTCTTGTGGGGATTAATCTAAGATAGGGAGAAACATGTATACCGCCTTGAGCTCCTTGGAGAAAAAAAAGTGGGATATAAATGCAATTGATAATAGTTATATAATTAATCATACCAACAACATGTCCATCCATGGTGGGAGATGCCAAGGAAGGGTGCAGAGGTCTCTGTGCTAAATTCTCTCCCCCAGGCTTCTGTTTTATGATTTCTTTTCTTTAAAAATTTCTATAATTTTCACATTTAAACATTATCATCATATATATCATAACAAACAAATACAGTTAGAATAAAAAATATAAATTTAAAACATTTTCACATCATATTAAATCCATATTTTGGGATTACTCAGATCCCTTAACTTCCCTCCATTCCCTCCCCTGGTTCTTTTATATTATCTTATATTGTACTTGTCTATAATTTCCTTGTCCTTAATTATTTCTAATTTTGAACATTATCCTTACAAGTGGTTTTTTTAAAAAAAACAAAAACCTGCTGTTGTATTAGGTTCTTTACAATGCTTTTGTAAATATGCAATAAATATTTTCCATTCTTTTTTATATTTGTTGTCTTCTTGATTTCTTAGTCTTCCACTTAATTTAGCCATTTCAGCATATTCCATTAATTTAAGTTGCCAATCTCCTTTAGTTGGGACTTGTTCTTCTTTCCAATGTTGGGCTATCAATGACCATGCAGCTGTTGCTGCATACATAAGCAGATTTTTGGATTCTTTCGGTATGTCCATTCTAGTTATACCTATTAAGAAAGCTTATGGGTTTTTAGCAAATGTTATTTTTATCATTTTTTTCAATTAATTATACATCATTTACCAAAAATCTTTTATAACTTGCATTGCCACCACATATAGTAAAATGCACCTTCTGCTTCTTTATACTTCCAACACTTATTACCTTTTGTTTTGTACATTTTTGATAGTTTAACTGAGGTTAGATGTCATCTGTACATCATTTTCATATAATGCTCCTTAAGCACCCTGTTTTATTATTTTTGGTTGCTGTTTCTGCAATTTTGCTGTTAGATTTGTTCATTGCAGTGAGGTTGATTTCATTGTTGTAGAATTAATTTTTAAAGAAATAATTATCTGTTTAAATTTTGTTTCGTAGACCTTGTGTACAAACTGTGAAATGCAAGATAACATAATGAATGAATGAATGAATGAATCCACCAAAAGTTACAGATAAGTATGGAAGAAATACAAAATGTGTACACAGGAAAACACTATTTGTACAGCAGTCTAATGACTTAAAAGGACCCATTTTTAAGGGGGTCATAACTTGCATATTTAGCTTTTAAACCCACACCTACTAAACCCCCCCCCCTACTCTCCTTACTGGCTTATTCAAAGCTTTAATTTCCCAGAATCTAGCTTGATACATTTCAACTGAGAGACAGCTTGCATTGTTTGACTTTTCAGCACAATATGTTTCTGCTTTTCTCTCTCTCTCTTTAATCAGATAAAGGTTTCATGATAGGGGGGAAATATAGTTGAACTATGGAGTGAACTTCAAAGCATATAATGAACAATCCAATACAATACAATCACTTCTGCTTATCATTTCGATGGTGAGAGTTTCCTCCATTTGTATACACTGCACATGCCTGCACATGTGCATGCACAAACACAAAGATACTCATGCAACCAATGTGTGCTTCTGATGAAATTGATGCTAAAAGATGCATGCATGTCTCATTCAGTCTAGTGTTGATAGACGTCTGGTCTGCAGAATTATTCTCCATTTCTTAATTCAGATGCAGATCACTAAGAGATCATGGCAGCAGCAGATTCTGAAAACAATTCAAAACATTAGTGCTGACCTTTAAAGCCCTGAATGGCCTGGGCCCAGTATACAGTACCTAAAGAAGCATATCCACCCCTATTGTCCAGTCCTGATACTGAGGTCCAGCTTCGAGGGCTTTCTAGCAGTTCCCTCACTGTGAGAAGCTACAGAGAACCAGGCAGAGGGCCTACTCGGTAGTGGCACCTGCCCTGTGGAATGCCCTCCCATCAGATGTAAAGCAGATAAACAATTATAGACCTTCTGTAGATATCTGAAGGCAGACCTGTATTGAGAAGTTTTAAATATCTGATGTTTCATTATATTCTGTTGGAAGCTGCCAAGAGCAGCTGGGAGAACCCAGTCAGGTGGTCAGGGTACAAATACTAAATTATTATTATTACTAAGTATGCTTGGATGGCCACGTTTATTAGCTATATTAAAATGGTTCTGCAACAGTTAAGTAGAGACTAAATCTTGGCTTCCTGTTAGCAGATGGAATCTAAGGAGATGGGAAGTAAATTTCCCCACAACTCCTCTTGAGGAAGGGCCATAGCTTAGGGGTAGAATAGTTCTTGAATGCAGAGGGTCCTGGGTTCAATCCCTGATGTCTCTAGGTAGCACTGAGAGCAACTCTTACCTGAATCCTTAGAGAGTCACTGCTAGTCATTGTACGTAGACAGTACTTAGCTAGAGGAACCAATGGTCTCCATCAGATATTCTAGATGGTCAGGACCACCCAGAAACCTGCACTGACAGATTGATTCTCTCCCCCCCCCCCCGGGTTAACTCTCATTATTGATGAAAATAAGATGAAAATAAAATGTGATCCAAAGTGTACAGGTGAGAGGGGATGCTATCCTTGTAAAAACATAAGAGCATAAAACAAGCCTGCTGGATGAGGCCAATGGCCATCCAGTCCAGCACAAAGTTCTCACAATGACTTAACAAATGTCTGTGGAAAACCTTCAGGCAGCACCTAAGTACAATGGCTTCCTCCCCTCCAGCAACTGGTATTCAGACAGAGCTGTAGCTGGGGGGGTTGGTGAGATGGGCCCCCACCAGGGGCGCAGGCGAGGGGGTGGGCATAAATTATCTGCTGAGACCAGGTGCTCTGTCCAGCCAGCACTCCCTGCCCGCAGCCCAGGCAGGGCACTGGATGGCAGCTGCTCTCAGCTGCTCCCCTCACCCCTTGGCCCTCCTGGCAGCTGGGCTGGCTGGGCAGCCTGATGGGGGAGCCTGCGCGTGCCCAAACACTTCATCCCGTTTGGCCATGAGGTGCTGGCTCTGCATCTCCCGGACCTCACTCAGGGTCAGGGCTGAGAAGGTCCCCCAGCCTTGGCCCCTTATGCGGCCTCGCCACCTCACTGCCCGCACTCCTGACCCTCTAGGCGTTGGGGGAGAGTCACCAGCTTCAAAGCCTGCCTACTCTGGAGTCACTTCTCTCTCTCTCTCCTTTCGCACACCCTCCCTCAAGGGTGCCAACTTGAAGGTAGGTTATCAAGTCCTGTATAATTGACCACAAGACAGAGTGCACACACACTATTTGAATGGCAATGCCCATTAACTGGGGCAAGAGAACCTCCTCAAACATTTTAGGAGTGTGTGTGAAGGAACCTTGGCCCCAAGGAGTAGGCTCCCATGCCCTTCTCCCTATGAAAGTGGGGTGCTCCCCACTTTATGTGATTTCACTTATGCAGGCAGGGGCCCGGAACATAATGTCACACAATGGTAAGTTAATCAACGCAGAGTCTTCTTCATAAACAGAATAAAACTTTGCTGAAGAAAATAAACTTGTTCAGAAACAGCATAGTTAAAGAGCATACACAGAGCACTCATAGCAGCTATCTGACTCTTCACAGAGGCACAGTCTTAGTTAGTGATTTACTAGTCTTGGAGCCACTCTGTCTGCAACAACCTTTGTCTCATGATGCATAACCCGCGTGTAAGTGGGGAAATGCCTATATAGTGGTACCTCGGGTTACATACACTTCAGGTTACAGACTCCGCTAACCCAGAAATAATACCTCGGGTTAAGAACTTTGCTTCAGGATGAGAACAGAAATCATGCTCCGGTGGCGTGGCAGCAGCAGGAGGACCCATTAGTTAAAGTGGTGCTTCAGATTAAGAACAGTTTCAGGTTAAGAACGGACCTCCGGAACAAATTAAGTACTTAACCTGAGGTACCACTGTATACCATCATCTAGGTCAACCTTCCCCATCTTGGTGTCCTGCTTCAATCAGAATTCATTACAAAAAAGAATTCATTACAAGGTGAAGTGTGTGAGGAATTGAATGGGTGTGGGGGGTTGGGGTTGGGGTTGGAGGAGAGGCAGAAAGAAGAGCTAATTTGTTCACAGCTAGGGGGTGCAATCTGGACCACAGCGCATCTCCCGGGGCGCAAGATCACCTAGCTATGGCTCTGTAGTCAGAAGCATAATGCCTCTGACAGTGGAAGTAGAACATAGGCTCACACATTTTTATTGGCCCTTTTATAGGTTCATTGATGCCCCAACCTGGCCTTGAGGGCCAGAAGACATCATCCTGTAAAAACAAATTTATGGGAGTGTGGTGTAGTGGTTAAGAGTGGTAGTCTCGTAATCTGGGGAACCGGGTTCGCGTCTCCGCTCCTCCACATGCAGCTGCTGGGTGACCTTGGGCCAGTCACACTTCTTTGAAGTCTCTCAGCCCCACTCACCTCACAGAGTGTTTGTTGTGGGGGAGGAAGGGAAAGGAGAATGTTAGCCGCTTTGAGACTCCTTAAAGGGAGTGAAAGGCGGGATATCAAATCCAAATCTTCATCCCTGAAAAGAGAAGGGCAAGATAACCTCCGTTTAAAGAACAGATGAGTATCATTTGAAAAGCATGACAGATACGTAAGTTGCAATCTGCACACATTCGGATCTCTCCAAGGTCTCAGGCAGAGGACTTTCACACCATCTGCTAACTGATCCTTTTCACTGGAGATACTTGGGGATGTTAAGCATGCAAAGCATGTTCAGTGCCACATAGATCTGGCTCCTACACACAAATGCTTCTCCTCATGCCCCTCCTCCACCAAAAGCATTTGCAGAGCTCACATCACTTTCTTGTTGCTCAATTTCCAGCTTTCCCTCTTACTTCTGTGTAGGTCATGTATTGCTTCATTAATTTGCCATACTGTTCTGTTGAATCTGCATGAAACAAACAACAAAAAAGGACATGTACTGCAATTTCCCTTCTTTTTCTGTGCCTTTGCCTCTGTTCCACTCATACATGCCAAAATTATTGTTGTTGTTGTTGATGATGATGATGATGTTTAAGAAATTAAAAGGCCAAGTGCCAGAGAACACTAGCCCAGGCAGTGTTGACTTCCTGTGGCTGGAAATTACATGGAGGGCAACCCATCCATACGGTGCCTTAACCTGGCTTACATGAGACGAAGGGCTTTCCTAGCAATATTCAGGGTGGTGAGTTGCAAAGAGGCTGAAGATGTTGGTAGGGCCCTCCAAGGACAGTTTGCCTAGGGTCTGCCAAAACTCAGAGTCAATAATGGCTATATTCATTTACAACTTGAAATCTCTCCCAGCTAATCTGTGCCTATGTTATGTGTAAATCTTGATTCACAAGTGTAGAAGGTTAGATGAGAGGAATGACCACTGTGTTACATCCTGTTATGGTTCATCCTGGAACTCCCATAGCTATCTGCCCTTTTCTCCTCAGAACAACACTTAGTCTAAACCGACAATTCACACTGGTCAGAGCGAAGTGGTGTGAAACCGAAACCTCTTGCACCAAAGTCCACCAACTCCCATCCTCTCCAAAGAGAAAGTGGCATGATGCTTTTTAACACATTCTACAAAGAATGGAAATACTGAGAATTCCAGTATGGATCTTTTACAAATGTCTTTTGTGGCAGAACAAAAAGAAGAGTACTTTATTCCAGAATAGCAGTGGAATATGATAAAGTTGTGTGAAAAGATGCCAAAACAATTCATAATCAATAGCAACTATGTCACCGTAAAAGGTAAGAGCTGAGAGGTCCTAAGTGAAGTTGTTTAGCAAAATGGGGTAGGAAACAGAGAGGCAGAGACAGGGAGACAGAGAAGGGAGTAAGGCAGTCTGTTGGACACCATCAGCTGGCCACCTCTGTGCCAAAGAATAACCCCCCCACACACACACATATCTTCCCTTGAATTTATTTGAAAGAACTGAAAAATGGCTAGATCTTGACCAGGTGCCTTAGCAGGAGGAAAGGGGACCAGAGTGTGCCTTCAATTTTGCTATAATTCCTCAGCCCAGGAGACTTGTCAGGGGATTGATTGCAAGGTGAGCTTGGCTTCAGCTTATTGTCTGGCTCCCTGCATGGAACATTTGATCATTTATCATGCCATCGATCCAATAAACAACACCCCACTGTCATCTGTTATTTTTGTTCTGTGCCTTCTTGGTTTGCAGGGTAAGCATGAGTGTAGGAAGGAGAAAACATATTTTATATAGAGAGAAGATGCCCAACTTTTCAAAAAGAGACAGCATTGCCTCATTGTATGCTGCTAGACAGCTTTTTAGTTAAGGTCAGCTTCGTCAGCTTTTTTTTCTTCTTCTCTCTCTCCCTTCCACCATGCTGTCCAAGAAGACTACAGCTTCTTATAATGTTTCCTATTGTCCATAACTCTGTCAGAGCTCAAAGGCAATGACAACGAGTGCTCAGTTGAGTTGTACTCTGCTAGGCTTGCAACTTTTAAAACTCTGGATAAGGGGCAAATAGCTCAATGGTTCTGCTTTGTATGCAGAAGGTTCCAGATTCAATTCCCAACATCTCTGTAACATAGGATTGCCAAATATCCAGAATTTCCCAGACATACCCGGAATACTGCAATTGAAAGCAGTGCCTGGATGAAAATTGGAAAAATGTCCAGGAGAATCCAGACGTATAGCAACCCATGTCGGCAGAGTCATTTTTGCCAATTTCCTCAGAAATTGTTGACGCTCAGAAACGTCAACAAGAAAAAGGTCAACAACTTTGGTCAAAAAGGAAAGGAAAGGAAAAAAGGAAAGGAAAGGTCAACAACTTTGGCAAAAAGTTTTCTGGATTTTTACTTTTTGAAATATGGCAACCCTGCTAAGATTCTCTCTCTTGACAATCTGGAGAACCACTATCAGATGGGGTCAGCATTATTGAGGGATACACCAGTCGACCAGTATGTTGAACATTCCCCCCCTCCCATTTGAATTCATAAAATGTATGCGGATGTTAGACTATGTGTAATCTTTCTTGAGCTATTCTTTATGGAGCTAGTGTAGTTTTGTGACAATGACCATTCATGAATTCATTCATTAGCCCATGTGATATTTATATGTTTTCCATTAATCATTTGTTCATTTTCCATTTTCCATTGCATTTCCTCCTCACTTTCCCAACCAAAAAATGTTTGTTTCTTTTTTTTTTAAAAAAAAGGTTTCTTTGTTCCATCAGAGTGACTGAGCACTTTAATCCACTTCAGTCTTACAAACCTAATATTCAAAAGCATTGATAAGACAGCTTATTGCCTTCCTATTAAATCTATATGCAGTCTGTTAGTGGCAAGGAAAAAATAGGTATAAAAGAGGATAATTCCCTGGATGCTAAGCGTGAGAGAAACCAGCAGACATTTAAAATCACAAAATATGCAGCAAAGTGAGACATTTGAAATATAGGCTGTTGGACCTTTAAAATATGCCCCTAAGAGTTCCAAAATGGTCCCCACTTTCCTTTGCACAGAAAAAAACCAAACAAACCCTACACGTTTGGTAAGTTTAAAAATGTTTACTTAACAAACTCTCCAAAGGTTCTTGTGCTTTTCCATACAGCACTCAGAAAACACAGACAGCAATACTTAGGTTAGTTTCAAAGTGATGAAAGTTCCTATATTGTTGTTATAGGAAAACAAAAAATAGCATATGAAAGCAATGTGGTCTGAGCTTGGATCAACCAGCTCAGACCTCGCATGTTGAGCTTCTCTGGTGAACTGAGGGGGGTGGACCAGGGCAAGAGGGGGTTGCCTGGCAGGAGAGCTTACTCCGTGGCATTAACCACTTCATGCATATATTAGCCTTGAGCATGTTGATTATATTAGGCTGGCTATCCCACACATTCATCTATGACCAGCAGTGGAGGTTGGCGAGATCCAGCAGTTGCTGTTTTTCTTTACCATTGCTTATATCCCACTTCTCTGTTAGTATTTTCATGGCAACTAATCAAATCCAAGAATGCATAATAGGCTTACATTAAATCAATGCAAAACTGACATGTTGAAGACTTCCCCTTGCTCTGCTATAAATCGAGGGAGCTGAATGGTGCAACAGGGGCACAAATGCAGGTAGTTGATGGTGGCTAATAATATCAGAGTCCTCGGCCCCTCCCTCTGCTACTTATAGTTAATGTTCTTTACCAGCTACTGAAAGGCTGCCATTGGGAAAGAGCAGGTGAAACACCCGTGAGCTGCTTCCAGACAGTGTAGGAGATACAGAGCTAGGTGTTGCAGTGCAGAAAGCAGGCCACATCTTCTTACCCGCGTTATGGTAGGGTCCCAGGTTCAATCCCTGGTGCCTCCAGGTAGATCTGGGTGATACTCCTGCCTGAATTATATACTAAGGAAACCACCCTGAGCCTTGTTAATGTTGTTGCTTCTCCACCCATCCTCTACCAACATGCGAGAAATATTAAACACCCTCGTATTGTCTTGCAATTTCCTCCTGGGTGGTAAACCAGACTGGGGGGCAGATAGAGAGATCAGGGGAATGGGCAGAGGTGACAGTATCAAGGAGAAAGTTGGCCCATTCAGATAGCCTCCCCCCATGCCCTCCCTCCCCACTGAAAAGAAAGGCCTGGATCTGCCACTGCAAATATCTCTAGCTTACACATTTGTTTCTAAGCAAACTCATCTTCTGTGTAGATAGCTTGGAAGGCATTAGAATGTTTGGCAGCCACACTTCCATTTAAATACAGCTTGTAGTTTGTGCAAATAATACTGTAGCAGAGTTTACATTTATTTCCTAGTTGCTGCTCGGAAAGATATAAACATATGCAATCATAATCACTGCACGGCTGGTGATCCAGCCATTCTGAGGGAGGAAAAAAACAGTTATTAAGGTGCCATTTCTGGATAAATAATTTATTAATTACATTACCCACAGCCCATGCAAGTAGAAAAGTGTTCCAAATGTTAATGAATAAATGTGCTGTGCTGTTTAGAAATTAAGTGAGCATACCAGCCACAAATTAGGATCAAAACAAAAATAAAGTTGTCAGACATATAACCATCTCACTTTCAAAATCATGTTCCATTTCTTTTTCAAAGAATTTCACCAAGTGTAACACAGGCTGCGTCTAGACATTGCATTCATTTTATCATTTGATGAGGGCAACATCAGGTGGTGAGGTACACATAAGATCAACCCACAACAGATCAAACTCTGCTGTATTGTGTCATCAGCAGCAGAGAAACAATGGATAATGGTGTCCGGGAAAGTAGTTATTTCATTTTCAAATTGCTTCCTGTGAAACTGCCCCTCTCAAAAGAAACAAATTAACAATAAAGATATATATTAAAACAAATCCAGTACCGCTAAAGACCAGGCTAAGCACCTTGTTGAAAAAGGAGCATCTTCAAAAGGCAATGGAGTTGGTCCCTGCCTGATATATTATGCGAGGGAGTTTCAAAGCATAGGTGTCACCATACTAAAGGTCCCGTTCCTAACTCATGCATAGATAAGATAGCATATGCAAGAGACCTTCTCCTGCAGAGGGCAGGAATCAGTCAGATCATTACAGCTTCCAGGTATCCTGGTCCTAAGCTGTGCAATGCTTTGTTCACCAGCACCTTGAATGTAGCCCAGTAGCTAATTGGCAGACAGTAGTAAAAGCAGATGTAACATAGGATGACAATAAGCATATGATATCATTGTAGGGATTTCGCCCCCCTATAGGACATGAGTCACAAATTCAGCTGATGAAATGCACTCCCCCCCCCATGTTTTTATCACCCCTGTGGTTTCTGGGTGGGTGACATATAGACACATATGAATCAGCCTGCAGTAAAGCTTAGGAAGCAGATAGCTGATACGGCTTATTAAACCTTTGTAGACCTATGATGTTACCTCAGCAGAAACCTGAGATTACAGCATGTCAGGGAGGCTACTAGGCTGACCTGTTGACATAGTAGTTTGCAGTATAAAGAAAGGTGAGTGTATATGAAAAGTGAAATTCCTAAATATATTATTTCTTGCATCTGCAGCCTGAAGTGGTATAGAGCATCCATCGTTCAGTCTCAGAAAGGGCCAGTTATACCATTCCCATAGCAATGTAAGAATCCCTTCCCATTGTGATATGATGATCCATGTAAAGAAGGTGTCTACCGGCATACCTCCTTCCTTCCAAGTATTACTGGAGAGGTGTGGGAAGGCACCAGGGAGAAGGAGCCCCCACACCACTGCAGGCAAATAGTCCTGAAGGTGTGTAGTTTGGAGAGGCAAAATGGAAATTCATTACCAAGCAGATTTTCGTAATAAGAAACCTTTCAGGCTCCCAGTCTATACTAGCTGTGCCAGCTCTTGGGGGGGGGGGGAGAGAAAATAACCCAGTGCTTGTACACCAGGGATGGGGAACCCTTTTCAGCCCAGAGGGCTACATTTGCTTCTGAGGACCACATGCTGGTGGTGGGTGATGCCAGAGGCAAAAATGGGCAGAACAACAATGGTAACTGTTACCTTTCTAAAGTAGGCTGCTTTCTACACATGCTCACACATCCCTCTCTGTCTTCCATTCAGGCAAGCAAGAAGCATGATCAGAGCTCAAAGGCACATTCCAGAAAGAAACGCTCAAGGAGGGTGTGGAACGAGACTGTTGTAGCCTGGGGAGAGTTCTGAGAATCAGAAGGAGAGGCCTGGGTAGGTGCATATGGCCTCAAGGCCTGAAAACCTCCACCCCTGCCATACATGCTTGAATACCAATTATTTAGTCATTTCTTGTACTAATTTGTTTCAAATGACATGTATCCCATAGATTAAAAAATGTGCACAGTGGCAGCTCTTGCATCCTATGGAAGCAGCTTTTGCTAAATGCAATTAATGGCATCTGACATTTGTGGAAAGTGTTTTCCTAAAGAGTGAACGTCAGTCATGTGTGACGAGGAACAGGAGAACAAAGGAGTCATGCTAGGAGATTAAATTAGAATATTATCCTAAATTTTCAACGTTTATGTTTTGCTGCAGAGAACCTCCCAGGAACCTTCATACTAAAGTAAGGAAAAATTGATTTTATATTACCAATTTGAGGATACCCAGCAACGGGTAGCTACTGACTCATTCTCTTTGTGAGATTTTCAAGACATGTCAAATGCAATTGCTGTTTTGATAGCAGAGGTCTTTCTCCTTTGGAGCAAACAGTAAGAAATATTCTGCCATGCAGTGTGCCATGAATTAAGGAAAACATTTGAATTTTGCCAAGGTTCCCCTTCTTACTAACTTGCCTTTTTGACCTTTGCCATGATGGGTTGTACATATTTGCAAAAGACATGTTAAGTGCTCTTTACAGTAGGAATCCTAAATCCTAAAATGGAAGGACCTTCCCATCACTGAGGGCACCTGAGCATCAAGTGACAGCAGTGAATCTAGAAATACCCCTAAGCTATATTTGTCTCCAGGCACTGTGGTCGTCTGCAAGTAATTCCCACACAGTGGGGTTAATGTTGCCAGCTTTCATGTCATGTTTGCAGACATCTTTGTAATAAAGATTGGTCTGCCAACAGGCCTGGTGCCTGAAGCCAGTCCCTCATGGAACACATCCTTGGGGATCCTGCCATAGACATGACCAATCCAGTGTAGATGTCACTGAGACAGGAGCAAAGGACTGGAGATGAGGAAGGATGAGGACTGAGGGGAACCTAAACTGACAGATTTCCCCGTCCCTTCTCATTTTCTTACATTACAAGGTTCCTGGTCCAAGATGAGTATAAGGTGCAGTGTGCAGCCTGTTCAACCTGGAATTAGCTTCAGATCCTTTGATGTAATTATTTTGAAGCAAGTGGCTTGTGGACTGTGGCCAAGCGCCAGGTCAAATCACATCCATCTCCCAAATACCAGCTCAGGACAAAAGGGAGAGCAATCACACACAAAGCAAATGGAGTCATGCATGGGTCCCATCTAGATGGCAGAGATAAACTGTTCATCAGAAAATACAAAATTCCCCAGAAAGACAAATCTCCAAATTCCAGATCCAAGTTTCATGAAAGACCTAATTTTATTTGCGAAGAAAATAGCTAGAAGGCATGCTTGGACCAGCAAGGGGAGGGAGGTCCATTGACAGGTGAGGCAGAAAGACTATTTTCAGAGTTAATTTATATCTTTGTGGAAGGGAAGAAAAATGTGAAAAGAGCAAAGCAGATAATAATGTTCCTGGTGACAAAATGTTAACTCTTCTGACATTAAAAAGTAATATGTTTCAGTTCACATAAATGTTATCAGAAGTGTGGTGGGGAAATCTTAGTCATATGTCACTGATGTCCCCAGTTCAAATTACTGCTCATGCATGAAATGGAATCTTCATATCAAGAGACCAGAAAAGTATCCAATGTGCTATATGTATGTGCATCTTTCTCATAATTTTTCCCAGCTAGAAACCTTTCACAGGGGGTCAGCAACATAGATTTCAAGATACTGAAAAGGTTGTGGTCTTATCTGACCTTTTAATTTCCAATTAATTTAAAAAAGGCTGCCAATGTTTGCAAATTAAATTTTAGCCCATGCCTTTTTCATTCCCACAAATAGTGGCTCATTCTGATCAAAGGAAGTTGATCTCCATAGTAGGAGCAGGTTGGGAGGATGATACATAAAAGGCAAATAAGGGGCGGGTGAACAGAAATCAAATCTAGAACAGGTAAGAGCTAGGGATGGGTGAAGCATTTGTTCAGTTTGCATTTGGATGAGAATCTACCTAACTCACACTTCCTGAACCATCACACACATAAATGAAAGAATTATTTGAAATTCACACTTCTCTGAATTTTGCAATGCAGTTTTCACAAAACAGCAAAAAGCATGCTTTTGCCAACCTGGAGTCCCCCAGATGTTTCGGACTACTACTTCCATCAGTTTCAGCCAGCTATATTAGTGTGATGCTATAGTAGTAGTAATAGTAATAGTTTTACTATTTATTTATACCCTGCCCGTCTGGCTGGGTTGCCCCAGCAGCTTCCAACACATATAAAAATATAATAAAACATCACATATTCAAAACCTTCCAATACAGGGCTGCCTTCAGATGTCTTCTAGAAGTTGTATAGTTATTTATCTCATTGACATCTGATGGGAGGGCGCTCCAGAGGGATGGTGCCAGTGCTGAGAAGGTCCTCTAGTGGTTCCCTTCATGTCTTGCAGTGAAGGAATCACCAGAAGGTCATCGGAGCTGGACCTCAATGTCCAGGCTGAACGATGGAGGTGGAGACACTCCTTCAAGTATACTGGGCCAAGGCCATTTAGGACGTTAAAGGTCAGTATCGACACTGACCAACTCTAGTCATCCTTGGCATTATTAAGTTTTGGAACAATGGCCAAAGCTCAAACAACCTTAATATTGGTTCCAGGAGCTATTCAGACATTGCATTGAATGTGAGAGTGGGATTGTGCTCTCATGCACATGTTGCACAAAGTAAGAAAGCCTCTTCTAATCTGGTGCCCTCCAGGTTCTTTGGACAACAACTCTAACCACCATAGGCTATTGATCATTTTAGCTGGGGCTGGTGGGACATAGTCCAAAAACATTGGGGGAGCCAAGGGTTGGCAGAGAATGACCTACAACAATACAATATATTAGGGAAAATTGATCGCAAAACAATACAATGGGAGGTTCTATAAAAATGCTTAGACATTAAGTGGAAAATGTGCTTGAGTTTAAAAAATGAAATGTGGTGAACTGAAATTAAGACTGAAAAAAGAGAGAAATGGAACCTGACAGGTTTGTCCATCCCTACTTAAAGTTGACTATCAAGCCAACTTTCTGATGGTGATGGTGTCAAAGAAACACTTTCTCCCCTAGCAACACCATTGCATCATCGCAGTTCCATCCAGCAGAGTTTTTTTTGGAGTGGTCTGGGATCCCCTGCAATCTGGAAGCAGGCTTGGAAGCCATTGGCATGACATTGCTTACTCCTGCTAATAATCAGTACTGGTTTTGATCATTTAAGTCTCCTCATGGCTTGAGACCAGGATAACTGAGGGGCAACCCCTCCTAACATGTAGCTAAATCAAGATATGCTTTGGAGGCCCTTCTCTGAGTGCCCCCACCAAATGAGGTGCACTGGGTGGCTAAAAGGGATAGGTTCTTTTCAGTGATGGTGCTGAGCTTTGGAATTCTCTCCCTAAATAAGCTTTCCTGGCATCTGCATTGGTGTCATTTCAGTGCCTGGTGAAGATCTCTCTTAATTTGCCAAGGTCTTTAAATTTGCCTCAGATTTTTGTTGCTTTTATTCTGCATGGTGGTTTATATGTTGTTCGGTTTCCTTATTGTGATCACTACTGAATTTTCAAATAGTGCAGTGCAGGTTAGAGCAGGCTAGTGCAGTGATCTGTGCAGTGACCCCATCCCCTGCTCAACACACACACACACACACACACACACACACACACACACACACACACACAGACTCACACCTTCCATCCTGGTCACTGTATGCAAGAGAGCTGCTCCTTCACTCTGCAAAGGCTTGCTGGGCTGGCAGGTGGTTGGGTTGGATTGCTCCCTTAACAGAAAGAATTTTCAGCCCAGGCTTAATTTCCCTTTCCCTTACACAGTCTAAAAGCAAACCTTTCAGGTGTAAGATGTGAAATACGACTGCAGTTTTAATCCAGCAGAGTGGATGGGTGAATATGTGCAACACCTATTAGAAGTGGGGGAGGGGGGAGCTGTCCTAATGACTGTGCAGGAGAAGAGGTGCGACTCTGACAATGTCACATGGAAATGTGATTTTCCCTAAATGAAATAACCCACCAATCAATGCAAAAATACATTGCTAGCATTTGACTTAGCAATGTAAATGTAACCCTGGTAGTGTTGCATGCTGTAGAAGAATGCATACAATGTGAAATCCTGGAAAAGGAGTCCAGTAAAAAGCATAGGTATTTGTTCCTATCATTATTGCAACAACCCATATAGGTATGGCTTTTTCAGATGATATATAGATGTTCTGGGCTATAAACAACCAGCAAGCATGATTAACTTCTCAGTCTGCATAATGTGGATCACGGCCGGCCTCAG
The DNA here is from genome assembly GCF_964188305.1 of Podarcis bocagei. Lineage (NCBI taxonomy): Eukaryota > Metazoa > Chordata > Lepidosauria > Squamata > Lacertidae > Podarcis > Podarcis bocagei. The sequence goes on along the minus strand of NC_138140.1, from coordinate 46,840,721 downwards.
CATACCATGCTGGCTAGTGAGTGGGTCCATTTGCTTTTACAATTGGAAACTTTGATGGATGTGTCTGTCTTAAAAAATAACAAATCTAGGAATCTAGAGGCATGGCTTTCTTGTACAGACAGTTTATCAGTAGGCTCCAGCAATGAGGGAACTGACAAATGCAGAATTACTTATAAACAAACAACAAAGAAGAAATGTGCACATTTGAAAACTGTAGAATCTCTGTTATGTTACTACAGTGGTACCCCGCAAGACGAACGCCTCGGAAGACGAAAAACGCGCTAGACAAATGAGTTTTTCGTTTTCTTAGCCGCTTCGCAAGTCGCATTTCCCTATGGGCTTGCTCCGCAAAACGAAGCTTGCCCCGCAAGCTCCGGGGATAGCGGGGAAGCGCAGCGCGCCTTCCCCTCTCTCCCCGGACCCCTTTTGAACCAAGGGGCGGCAACGGGGAGAAGCGATTCTCCCCGCTGCCCCTTCCCTTGCTTTAAAACAGGTCCGGGGACAGAGGGGAAGGCGCGCGCGCATTCCCCTCTGTCCCCGGAGATTGCGGGGCAGGCAACGGGAGAAGCAATCTTCTCCCCGCCGCCCCTTGCTTTAAACAGGTCCGGGGACAGAGGGGAAGGCACGCGGCGCTTCCCCTCTGTCCCCGGACGGTCTCCATAGGAACACATTGATTGATTTTCAATGCATTCCTATGGGAAACCGTGCTTCGCAAGACGAAAAACTCACAAGAAGAAAAAACTTGCGGAACAAATTAATTTCGTCTTGCGAGGCACCACTGTAGTCAGTTTTGGTATTATTCAGTTTGGGAACTAGTGCTTAGATTCAAAGAACCCTTTTGTTGCTGCTGCTGCTGCTGCTGCTGCTGCTGCTGCTGCTGCTGCTGCTTCTGTTGTTGTTTAATTGTTTAGTCGTGTCCCATGGACATGGACATGGACCAAAGCACGCCAGGCCCTTCTGTCTTCCACTGCCTCCCACACTTTGGTCAAACTCATGTTAGTAGCTGTCCAACCATCTCGTCCTCCGTCGTCCCCTTTTTGTGCCCTCCATCTTTCCCAACATCAGGGTCTTTTCTAGGGAGTCTTCTCTTCTCATGAGGTGGCCAAAGTCTTGGAGCCTCAGCTTCAGGATCTGTCCTTCCAGTGAGCACTCGGGGCTGATTTGCTCAAGAATAGGCAGGTTTGATCTTCTTGCAGTCCATGGGACTCTCAAGAGTCTCCTCCAGCACCATAATTCAAAAGCATCCATTCTTCAGTGATCAGCCTTCTTGATGGTCCAGCTCTCACTTCCATACATCACTACTGGGAAAACCATAGCTTTAACTATACGGACCCTACCATCATTTAATCCCAACAACCCTGCTGAGAAGCACTGATCGGCCCATGGCTACCCAGTGAGCATCATGGCTGAATAGGAATCTCAAACCTCAAACTCCCAGGTTCTAATACACACTATAACTGCTACACCGTGTGGGATGTCATTCATTACATTGAATGGACATTCATGTGCATTTAGCACAACACATGAAATGCTTTAACCCTGCCTCCCCCAACCTGATGTCCTCCAGATGTGTTGATCAAAAATTCCTGTCAACTGTAACTATTGACCATGCTAACAGAGGCTGCTGGCAGTTGTAGTCCAAAACTTCTGGGAGGCACCAGCTTGGGAAAAGGCTATTTTAACATTATACAGATTTTCTTAACACCCCCTTCCCAATGCTTGCTGTCTCTCTGCTCCTGTTCACCCTCCATGAGTGGGACAGACCTTCTGAAGTGTGGGGATTACATTACTGGCATAGACTCATCCTGTTGGCATAGACTATACTCACAGTTGGCGGCAGTATGCCTCTGAATATCAGTTGCCAGAAACCAGCAGGAGGGGAGAGTGACATTGCTATTGGGAAATCCCCCAGAGCATTCAGGAATGCATCCAGTTCCATCAGTCTTTGAGGGTGGGCCATCTGAATGGGCTCACCAAGGGGGGGAACTGTCATTGATAGTCCAATCTTAACCAGATAGTGCTCTATGATAAGGGAATGCATTGTACTCCCTCATCTTCAGTCCATCACTCATATTGTTTGGGGAAAAGATCACATCAAAGATGATCCTTGTCTTGTGTGTTGGACAGATGACTATCTGAGAGAGATCCATGGTTGTCTTGGAGTCCATGAAAACTTGAGCAGGCCCAGCAGCAGCCTCCAAGTCACTCAGCAATAGCCCAGAGCCTATACCAACCAACCAAATTAGTGACCCTGTGGGGCATCTCTGATCTGTCTCTTTGGCCCAATACCAGGTGCATATCCTCTAAGCCCCTAATAATATTTAAATTACTGGATATTTCAGTTTAGCATGTGTTTTATTTACAGCTGCACAACCTTCCTCTGTTGGAAGCTGGATGCCTCTGAATGCTAGCTGATGAGAATGACAAGCGAGAAAATGTTGTTACTCTAAGTTCCTGCTTATGCGCTTCCCATGGGGATCTAGTTGACCAATTAAAGAACAGGATGCTGGACAAGACAAGTTTTTGGCCTGACCAATCAAGGCTCTTCTGTTGTTCTCAGGTGTGCTTTAAAATGAGAAAATCACACTTACCTTTTTTGCTTCTGTATTTTATTATGTCCAAGCCCTTCTAAATGTGTTAAGGAGTGGGGCCATCTCACTGGTTTTTCTCCTAAACCTGGTCCTCTTTCCAAGAGCTCTTCTGCCACAGCTCCCTGCCTTGCAGTGCTCTGAATCTCTTCCTCTGCTCAGTCACTGAGGAATTTGTGATGCTGTGGCTGTTGATAAACCACAGTCCTCATCATTCCTGACCATTGGCTAAGCTGACTGGCTGAAAGTGACTGCTCATGCTTGGTGGGGCTGATGGAGGGTGCTGAGTTTCCCATCATGACTCTGTACCTCCCAGTACTGGTACATCACCTATGGAGTTGGTACTATTTTCCCAGCCCTCCCCCAAGCTCTGCTTTTTACTGCAAGAGTGGTTTAATACAGGAATGGGGAATGTGGCCTTCCAGGCCTTTCTATCTGGCCCTTCATACTTTCCCAGTCTACAACTCTCACTGGCCCTGCTTTGCATCCTTCCTGTTTGACTAGACTGTGCCTTTGGATGTAAAAGAGTTAGTAATGTGTGAATGTGTGTTGAAATGAGCCTACTGTACAAAGGGGAAATTTGCATTTATTGCTCCACCCACTTCTGCTTATGGCTCCACCCACCATGGCATGTGCCCCATGGGGGGGTTGCACTTAATTGAATGTGTCCCTTGATATGAAAAATGTTCCTCACACCAGGTATAGGGGGACTCTTGGTACACACTGGACCTCTGAAATACCATTACAAGTGGAAGCACATCATTTCCAACCCAGCCTTATTAATCATTGGTTGTTCAAGCCATGCCATAGTACTGATGGACCCTTCCATGGAGTCTTTGTTCCCAATGCTCTCTTTGAACAATATCTGAATTGCTATCTTTCAAATGGAGGCAGGCACATTGAACACCTCCTTTTGCAGCTACCTGGCCAGACTGATACCCAACCAGTTTAAGTCGTATTGGTTTACTAAATGGTGAAACTGGGTTTTGTGTTGTTGTTTTTTTGATAAATAAATAAATCTGCCTGGAGCTGAAGGGGAAGGTTTTCTTAAATATGTTAAAGGCATCTCACAAGACCCACTGTTTCCATTTTCTAAGATAAAATCTGACAGCTCTACCTCACTGTGAAGCACTTTGTTGTGAATCATCTCCTCAAGCTGTACCACGTGGTATAGTGCTTGATAATGAAATGGACTATCAAGAGTTCACCCACTGCAATAGAATCATTATCTCTTTTCCCAACTCCCAGACACAAAGGAAAAAACAGGAGCTGTCTTATACTAAATCACACCATTGGTCCATCTAAGCTCAGTATTGCCTACAGCAGGCTTTCTGAACCTTGAGTCCTCAGATGTTGGACTACAACTTCCATCATTCCTAACTAGCAGGTCCACTGGTCTGGGAGTTGTAGTTCAACAGCATCTGGATACCCAAGGTTGAGAAAAGGTGGCCTACACTGACTTGTAGATGCTCTCCAGGGTTTCAGGAAGAAGTTGCTAGGACCTTCTGCATGCAACTCAGATGCTCTACCATTGTGCTATGGTCCTTCCTCATATTTCCTTCCCCTCTCCTTTGACACAAACATTGTTTGTTATTTATTTATAGGCATACCCTTTCCTCACCCACCCTTTCTTTTTCCCAGTTCAAAAAACCCTGGAGAATATGTTTATTTTCCGTCTCAGGTGAGAGCTTGAAAAGCAGACATGCCACTGGTTAGGCAGAACCACAAGCAGCAGTGGGTGGAGCAGGAAATGTCCCTCTCTAGCTTCGAGCTGGGCAGGCAAGAAACATATAGCAAGGAAACTTTCTAGCCAGGTGAAAACATTCAAGGGGGAGTGTCTAATAGGGAGCCACCACCTACCCCCCCACCCCAGTCCCAGACCACATGGACGGTGACAGAACCAAGGAATGGAATACAACATAGGGTTTGAGGTTTGGAAACCTCAGGCTCAGAGAGAAAATGTGCCCCTTGAAACTCTCTGCAGGCAGCACCCTCAGTGGCCTTCTTTGCACCCCAACTGGCTGGAATGTGTCCTTGAATTCTGATAACATCTTTTGCTTGTTAGGAAGGAGACCAGAGTGGTAAAGGTATATAGAAAGCAATCTACTCTACAAATGCACACCTCCCACCTTTGCCTCTGGTCAGGCCCACCTTAGGCATGTGGCCCGTGAAACGTTGCCCAGAAGGGAATATGGCCCCTGAGCTGTAAAGCACTTTGTTGTGAATCATCTCCTCAAGCTGTACCACCCCCCTCCTGCTGTAATCACAGGGGGCAAACACTTGACCAGGGCTTCAATTGTACTAGATGTATTTCCCTATATGGGGTCTTCCATACATTCCTGCATAGCTATTGGAAACCTCATACCAAGAGTTTTTTACACTGTATATATAAAATATTATCCAGAGCATTTTACTCTTCCCTCTTTAATCTCATTTTCCAGAATTCATTCTGACTTACCTCCTTTATTCTCATGTGTCATTTTAGATTAATTTGTTATGCTAAATACTAGCCAAATAAATAATGAGCTTTCAAATTAGTCCATATGTATTAAGGCAAGAATTCAATTATTTCTGGATCCATTAAGATTTTGCCATGGCATCAAGACCACTTTTTGAAAAGATGATGGACGTGCTGAGATGTTTAAAAAAAACCCGTATGCTATTTATGAGCTGCTTTCTCTTTCCAGCATGCTGGTGTGTTACATATATAGACCAAAACACATTCAGCTTTGCAATCCAAATTTCAGTCTTCATTATTTTTAATGAACACTCAACTTCAAATTCATTCCCTTGGAGATCCCTCAATGAATCTCAGGTGACTCCTGATAATTTGCTCAATTTATAATTTGTTAACTAGTGATGTCATATTTGACTATTCCAGAATCCATCAATTCCACATTTGAATAGCTCATCATGATAATAATGGCTAGGATCCAGAGGACCATTTGTGATGGGAAGTCCCGTCTGCCTGTGCAAGATGACTCTGTTTTTGCAGTTTTACAAACCTCACTTTGATTGGGAGAGTTGTGTTATCAGGGTATCTGGTAACAAGGAAGCTTAAAAGACCCCTTATTACCTTCTTATTAAATATAAAGAGTTTGGAGTTTGGATTTGATATCCCGCCTTTCACTCCCTTTTAAGGAGTCTCAAAGCGGCTAACATTCTCCTTTCCCTTCTTCCCCCACAACAAACACTCTGTGAGGTAGGTGAGTGGGGCTGAGAGACTTCAGAGAAGTGTGACTGGTCCAAGGTCACCCAGCAGCTGCATGTGGAGGAGTGGAGACGCGAACCCGGTTCCCCAAATTACGCGACTACCGCTCTTAACCACTACACCACACTGGATCTAAGTAAGGTTGAGGATAAAAAAGATGCATTCAACATCTATGTTGGCATTGAATGGATGGCTGGCACTGTGTGCATGTTTGCCTCCCCCATTTAAGCCCTTGTACATTCTTTTGAAGGAATGAAAAGAACCCTAAAGGGCCCACCAAACATACACACATGCTGCACTTATCATGGAAGCTTAGAATTGTAGAGTTTAAAGGGATGCTTAGGGTCATATGGTCCAACCCCCTGCAATGCAGGAATCTCAACAAAAGCATCCATGACAGATGGCCACCCAACCTCTCATTTAAAACCTCCAAGGAAGAAGAGTCCACCACCTTCTGGAGTTTGTTCCACTGCTGGACAGCTCTTACCATCAGAAAGTGCTTCCTAATGTTTAGTCAGAATTTCCTTTCTTATAACTTGAAGCTGTTGGTTCGGGTCCTAGCCTCTGGAGCAGGAGAAGACAAGTTTGTTCAATCCTCCATGTGACAGCCCTTTAGATATTTGAAGATGGCTATCATATCTCTGCTCAGTCTCCTCTTTTCCAGGCTTAACATACCCAACTCCTTCAGCCATTCCTCATAAGGTTTGGTTTTGAGATCCTTGATCATCTTGGTTGCCCTCATAGAATCATAGAATCATAGAGTTGGAAGAGACCACAAGGGCCATCGAGTCCAACCCCCTGCCAAGCAGGAAACACCATCAGAGCACTCCTGACATATGGTTGTCAAGCCTCTGCTTAAAGACCTCCAAAGAAGGAGACTCCACCACACTCCTTGGCAGCAAATTCCACTGCCGAACATGTTTCAGCTTGTCAATATCCTCTGCACATGTTTCAGCTTGTCAATATCCTTCATAAATTTTGGTGCCTAGATTTGGACACACTATTCCAGGTGTGGTCTGACCAAAGCAGAATAAAATTATATTAGAAATTTCCTTTATCAGAACACTATACTTCTGTTGATGCAACCTAAAATAACATTAGCTTTTTTGTTCCTGCATCACACTGTTGACTCATGTTAAGCTTGTGGTCTACTGTGCTAAGATCCCAAACACTTTTCACACATACCATTGGCAAGCCACGTGTCCACTATCTTATATTTGTGGAGCTGGATATTCCTGCCTAAGTGTAGAACTTGACATTCATCCCTATTGAAATGCATTTTGTTACTTTTAGCCCAGTTCTCTAATCTCTTATGGCCATCTTGAATCCCAATTCTGATTTCTGTAGCATTAGCTACCCCCCCCCCCAAAGTCTGGTGTCATCTAAAAATCTGATGAGCATCCCCTCAATTACATCATGCAGTTTGTTTATGAAGATGTTGAACAACAACAGGCCCAGGATAGAACCCTGCGGCACCCCACTTGTCACTTATTTCCAAGATGACAAGGAACCATCTTTGAGTTCAGTCAGCCAATCAGCTACAAATCCACCTAACAATTACTTCATCCTGTCCACATATTACCAGCTTCTCTTCAAGAATATCATGGGGGACTTTGTCAATAGCCTTACTGTCCACAGCATTCCCCTGATCCACCAAGCTTGTAACTCTATCACTGTGCTGTGGCCCTTCCTGATGTAGTCTAGATGTAACTATGGTATGACTAATGGTGGGTCCACCTCTCCCTGTTTTTAAGTACTTTCCCATCTCTGGATACTTAGTAGCAGCAGTAGTAGTAAATAATTATAAGGGGATAATAATGTACCAAACATAGAGAGAGCTCAGTTGGTAAAGGTTGAGACTCTTAATATTTGAAATCAGTTTAGAAATCAGTGGGGAAAGCATACAGAGATCACCAGCAAGTAAAATAAAACTCAAATGCATTGGGAAAGTGGAGAACATTTTGTATCCCCTCCCCCGAATGTTTATTTCATTGTTATTTTTGCTGAGAGAACAAAACAAAAACATAAGAAAAAGAAAAACAAAGGACAGAGTGTTTGAAAAGAGATCAAGGAGCGTATTGTGATTTTATGCATAACGACATGAATCACAGCAAAGATTTGCCCTTATTCTATCAAAATACTTTTTGTTGCTCTCAACATTTAAGAAAAAATATACACAATTTAACTTTGTTTCAGCAACACCTCGATGAACAGTTTGGGACTGCCTGAGGCTGCAGACTTGCTGAAATAAAGCAATAATGATTGGGGATGGAGGGTCTGATACATTCTCAATTCATGTCAGTTTTTGCATATTATTCACAGGTCTGCTCTGACCCCTTTAAAGGGACACAGGTGGCAGTGTGGTCTAAACCACTGAGCCGATCAGAAGGTTGGCGGTTTGATACTGTGTGATGGGGTGAGCTCCCATTGTTCTGTCCCAGCTTCTGCCACCCTAGCTGTTCGAAAGCATGCCAATGCAAGTAGATAAATAGGTACTGCTGAAGTGGGAAGGTCAACAACATTTCCATGTGTTTCTGTCATAGTATTCTATTGCTCCAGAAGCAATTTAGTCATGCTGGCCACATGACCCGCAGAGCTGTCTGTTGACACAGGCTCCCTCAGCCTGAAAGTGAGATGAGCACCGCACCCCATAGTCGCCTTTGACTGGACTTAACTGTCCAGGGGTTCTTTACGTTTACCTTTTACCTGACCCATTTATGAATTTATCTGTGATTAAAATAAACTGTACAAAAACATTACCGGTACATATTTATATATTTTATTTAAAAATCCAAAAGCTAATTGTGTACTTATTTTTATTTTCAGTCCAATTGGGGTTGTTTTCTTAAAATGTCCAACTGACCAAAACCTTTCCATGCCAACTTGGAGTCAGATTGGTATTTGAGAATCTCAATTTAACAGCAACAGAATATAGACATAACGGATAATGATAGCAATACTTAGATTAGACCCACTTAAATTAATGAATATGTTACTTATCCAACTAAGTCATGCTGAAAGCAGACCCACTGAAAGCAATAAACTTTAGCTGATAATTTTCAATTGTTCTGCTTTGAATATCACAAACGTTGAGTATCACCCAATGTTTTAATATTATTTCTGTGGAAGGAAATGAGCCTTTGACTGCTTCTCTGAAATCTGCTTGCACATGAGGCTTCCACCTCCATTTGCATCACTCTCTCTTCTCTTTGGTAATCACTCATGGCTGAGTAAGATTGTCTTCCATAAACACAGTCTTAACAGTGAATCTGTAAGTGACTGTGGAAGCCAGTTCTGGATCCACACATCCTTCCACAGTGGTTTGCGTATCGAGGCCCCATGACCACCCTGTTCCCTAAGGTGCAAATAACTAGACAACATATGGCAGCTTGGTTTTGGGGATCAAATAAGGCCACAACTTTATTGGTTACAGATGTGAGGTTTGGCCATTGGCATTATGGTAAGCAACTGTGTACATCACTCCCGCCAGCCACTGGGAGTGTTTCTAAGAGTGAAGAGCTCAGGGTGGGAATGACCTATGACCTACATCAAATTGGGATATCCCCCAAACAGTCCGCATTGGAGGAGTGGTATGGCCCTAGCTCCTGTCTAGCGAGAGAGAGGCTGAAAGGCCCTGCAGGCTGGGCTATTAAACTTCCCCTGAGTGCGGTGCGAAGAGCAGCAATTGGTCGGTTGGCCCTGTGCCCAGGGGAACACCCACTACCCTCTGCCACCATTGGCCCATTTGATGGCAGGAATAGGCTGTGATAGGCTGGTTTTCAAGAGAGGCCAGGGGTGCACCCGCAATGCTGCCAGCCCCATAAGGGGGTATACGGACTTGCCAAATGTCCCATCCTCTTAGCTCGTTTCTCCAGCAGTACCTTCATCAATCTATATAGGGAGGACAAAATTTGTGGCAGTTACATCAAGAACACCTACCAAACAATAATGTTTTAGATTGCATGCTGAAGGATACCTTCCTTCCACAACAAACTACAGAACTGTACCCTGCACCATGTAGTTTTTGTTTTCCACTTTGATAATGGTGGGATATCAAGAATTTAAATAAATAAAATGTTCAAGAGAGAATTCCCCATTAAACTGCAGTGTAGATATGTCTTATATAGAAGAAAGGAAACACAGAGAGGGAGGGAGACAGGCAAACAGACTGTAGTGTGAAAAGCATGGCTGCCACCACCCAAGCACAGAAAAGTCATGTGCCCAACCTGCCAGATAGCCAACCTTTCTGGGAGAAGACAAGGGACTAGAACAATTCCCATTAATAGCTAATTAATGCAGGGGAAAGTAGTAAATGGGAAGGCTTTGTTTGAGATATATATTTACACCAGGGATAGGCAACCTGTTCACATATTGTAGGATGCTAACTTCCATCAGAACCAGCCAGCATAGCTAATGGTCAGTCATGATGGAAATTAGAGTCCAACAAAATCTGGAGTGCCACAGGCTCCCCATCCTGGTTTGCACATAGTCAACCACTCCTACACATCCTTGTTAAAATAATCAAGGCATACACAGCCAGCTGCAGGTTGATTGGAGTAGGGAATAAGTACTATCTCCTCACTCCATAAAGTGATGGTAAAGATGCTCCCCCTCCCTTTCATCATGTTGTAGCAGTTTCACTTAGCAAAGTTCCTCACTGTCTCATGTTCATGCTCACTCCATGGCATACCAGATGTGCAGAGGTTGCTTGGAACTGAAGTCAATGTAGAAGTGGTTGCCTGCTGGTGCTTTGAAAAGCTTCCTTGTACTAGTTCCAGTTCTTCAGTGAAGTGGGCATTCCATTGACTTTGACAATTCAGTCCCAAGTCTTTATATAAATTAGAACACAAGAGCCCTGTGGGATGAAGCCAAAGACCCATATATCCCAGCATGCCATTCTCACAGTAGCCAACCAGATGTCCCAATGGGAAGCCCACAAGTAGGACAGCACTCTTCCCACTTCTAATGGTTTATTATTAAACATTATTATTATTAATAATAATAATTAATTAATTAAATTTGTATATTGGCCTTCGTCTGCAGATCTCACGACTGTTCACAACATAAAATTACAATATAAATACACACAAAACATTTAATAGGTCATCATAAATCAATCAGCCAAAGGCCTGGTTGAAGAGATACATTTTCACCAGGTGCCTAAAGATATATAATGAAGACAGTAGCCAAAACTCCTTGGGGAGAGCATTCCACAAATGGGGAGCCACTGAAGAAAGGCCCACTCTCATGCTGCCACCCCCCAGATCTCTTGTGGAGGAGGCAGATGAAGAAGAGCCTCAGATGATGATCTCAGAGACCAGGTCGGTTCATGTGGAGAGAGGTTGTTCTTGAGGTCTTGAGATGCTTAAGGCTTTCCCAGAAGTTGGTCGTCAGAAGCATACTGTCTCTGACCTAGCTATCATGGCTGGTAGCCGTTACTAGCCTTATTCTCCATGAATTTGTCTACTCCTCTTTTAAACCACCCAAGTTGGTGGCCATTGCTACATCATGTGGGAGCAAAGTTCATATTTTAATAGTGCACTGCAGAAAGAAGTAATTCCTTTTGTTTGTCCTGATTCTTCAAATGTTCAATCTTATTGGATGGTTCCAAGTAGTAGTATTATGAGAGGGAGAAAAAATGGGCTTCAACCAAACAGCTTTTAGTCCAGCTTTTTGAAAGAAAGAAAGAAAGAAAGAAAGAAAGAAAGAAAGAAAGAAAGAAACTTGAGTGCATAAATCTCTCTCTGCTTCCCTAATTCCATTTTCAATCAAAGGTGATTTAATTCTAAGGGAGACCAGAAAACCATGTTTTCCTAATGAAAGCACCGTGCATTTAAAATGTGCCCTTGTCCCCGACACACCATTTGTATACCATTTTACTTTGCGCTTTTTTCATTTTCCCGCAACATTTCCCCCATAATGTCCCTCCTTGTGTCCATTATGTCTCTGCTCACATGCTGTACTGCATTTTAATCAATGCTTTGAGTCAAATCTTTTTCAATGCCTCTTTTATGTTTCCTTTTCTGGAAGTTTTAAAGTCATTTTTTTCTTACTGAGTATATTTTGACCTGCTTGGAGTTGCCAATTTTCAAGTCACTCTAGCTGGCAACTAGACCCAGCTGGAGACTTTTTGCAAATGACAAGATGGCACCCTCACTGTTCCACATACAGAAGCCAGCTTGACTGGCAGTCCAGCCTTCAATGCAGGCAACGGGAAATCATGGTACACTGTGACTATGGACAGAAAGGTACCTTAGTGGCATTGAGCAGAAGGGATGCAAAGGTTAGCAAAGGTCTGTTCCAACCTACATACGTCACAGTCAGCACAGTTTCCATTTGGCTGCAATTCACCTTCTACTCAAAAACTATTATTCATCTCGCTGTCTTGCTGTCAAATATGTGCTTCAACACAAAGGAAATATGGGTGATGAGGGTGATGGAGCCATCAATTATGTACTGTTTGCAGATTAAAAAATACAACAATAGTGCATACTGAATTCACTTGCTTGATTCCTGTTCCAGACCGCAAGTGAACATGCAAACTGATGCTATTCTGCTTCTGTGATTGCTTAGGGTGGATTTCTCTGCCCAGTGGTGGAGCTTCTTGCTGGCAGGGGCGGGGCGCACTGCCCAAAGGGGTGGGACGCACGTCCTGGGAGCGGGGCGCGCCGCCCAAAGGGGCAGTGCGTTCTGGGGGCATTGCGCACCGCCTGCAGGGGCAAGGCACCCAGCGTGGGCGGGGAGGCAGTCGCGATGGAACCCCACCAGGATTGCGCTGCCAGGGGCGGTGCTCTCCCCCACCCCCCTCTTCCTCCGTCAGTGTCCCTGCCATCGCTACTGCACTACACTGTACTTCAATCCCTCACCTCTGTTCCCTACTCATCAGCATTTGTCACCCAGGGTTTCTTCCTCACTCTACTGACCAGTATAAGGTCCCCCAAAGAACCATTTATAAGAAGTAGGTTGCTGGGGGGCGGCAGGGGGGGGCACCCCACATGCTAGAACCTGCTTACTGCAATGTGAAAAGATAATGTGGTATGTAACACCACCACCACCCCAAGTAACCAAAGAAGGAGAATTTGTATTGGCAGAATGAAGTACCGGTACTTCAGGTGTACTGGCTGAAATTCCAGAGGTTCCTATTTTTGCCTACAAGAGAGGAAAGGGCAGCCCTACAGGATAGTTCTTGCTTTGCAACCCTGGATTGAAGATGAGATCACCTGACATAAGGGCTACCTTCTCCCTTACAGCTTCTCCTACAAGTTCCAAAGATATCAGTAGTCCACTTTGAAGTAACTCAGAGCAGGGCTTTTAGTGTGGCTGCCCTGTTTTGTCCATTCCTGCCCAAATATGATAGGCAACCACTAGCTGAAGTTTATGGAAATAATTGAAGGCCTTTTTTGTTCCAGCAAAGCTTCCCTGTTGGGTCTCTACATTATTTTTAAATTCATCTGCTACTATTTTCAGCTGTTTTTATTACATTTTGTACATCTTCTTGGGACACACATGTGTAAGGTGATTTTTATGAAGAAAAAGAAGAGACTGACAGGAAGAGAGGTGACAATCTTCTGTCAAAACTACCCATGGATCAAGGGAGTTCTTATTCTTGTTGTGCTGAGCTTTTCCTTTTTTATCACCTCTCAGATTTTCCACTGTTCTCCTGAGTTTTCCCTCACTACAGTGGACCCTCTGTATACGAATTAAATTCATTCTGGGGGTCCATACTTAACCTGAAAAGTCCGTAACTGGAGGTGCCGCTTCTGTGCACGCACATGGAGCAATAGAGTGCTTCTGCACATGCGTGCTTTGTGCAGAGCGCTTCTGTGTGTGCACGTGCAGCGAAACCCGGAAGTATACACTTCTGGGTTGGCCCCGTTCACAACCCAAAAGTTACGTATCTAGAGTGGTACGTAACTCAAAGGTCCACTGTAGAAGAAAAGAAGAACAGATGTCATTTCAAAACCTTAAAATCAGAATAAGTGTGAGAACAGAAGACGCACCCATCATTGCAAAGGCAGCCATTAAAAACTCTTTACCACTAATATTTAGCACAGGTTAAACTACTGATGATTTATGATCAACCATCCATAAGAATGCAAGTTTGTTGAAAGAAGATGCTCTTTTTTCCACTGTGATGAGACTAAACGTGCCCATATGGCTAATAGCATTTTTGTCAGCACGATAGATGTGGCAGAGACAACAATAAGTTGATCTATTGTACAGGCGTCTTCATGCTGAATCCGCCTATAGGAGAATTTTTTATGATCATCACCTGTGCAATGTTGAATACAAAGGAGGAGCTGCCATTGGCCTTAAATCATGCTTTTTGAAAATGGAGGCAGAATGGATGGAATGAAAAGAATAAACTGCTTTCTACAATAAAGACTGCAGAATTATTAATCACACTTTTAAAATTATGAATACCAAGAACCCTGAAGATTAAAGGAATTGTGTAGAATCATCAGTTGAGGTTGTTGCGTTTGGGTAGGAGTCTGGCTTCTGGGTTGCCTCTGGGACTTCAGGGGAGTTGCCTGTGGCCTCACACCAGAGACACGTTAATCAGACTGAAAGCTCTGTGACTATCTGTGACTAGAAGTATGTAAGTCCCAGCGTGGTGGGGTGTAGTCCTTGGGTCACCTGACCAATGTTTAGGTAGGCTGGTACGCGGGTGGCACTGTGGGTTAAACCACAGAGCCTAGGACTTGCCAATCAGAAGGTCAGTGGTTCGAATCCCTGTGACGGGGTGAGCTCCCGTTGCTCGGTCCCTGCTCCTGCCAAACTAGCAGTTCGAAAGCACATCAAAGTGCAAGTAGATAAATAGGTACCGCTGCGGCGGGAAGGTAAATGGTGTTTCCGTGTGCTGCTCTGGTTCGCCAGATGCGGCTTAGTCATGCTGGCCACATGACCCGGAAGCTGTACGCCGGCTCCCTCGGCCAATAAAGCGAGATGAGCGCTGCAACCCCACAGTCGGTCACAACTAGACCTAATGGTCAGGGGCCCCTTTACCTTTTACCGTATCTTAGATGGTACCATCAAAGCACAGAGCTCATCCTGGCAGATTTTCCAGTGCAGGCAGAAAGCCTGAGATGTAGGACATAACATAGTGACTTCTGGAAGCCCTGGTCCAAGAAACAAAACGGGTGCTCACACATTATACTCAACCAATGGATAATCTTTATGCCGGTTTACTCAAATAGCTGAGCTGCACACTCAAATGATTATCTGCATGTAATAGCCAATGTGCATTCAGCTTGTGAAACTGTGAACACAGAAGCTGAGCTGTACAAATCAACAAGTATACACTCCTTCATACAAGCATTGTTTCACATGAAGATGAAGTTTATACCTATTTGCAGGGGTTCCAATTTGAATAAAGCATGGGGGGCAGGCAAGTCCCGCCCTGCATAATCAATCACAAGACACGGCATACACACACCATTTGAATGGCAATGCCCATCAATTTGGGACGCACACCTCTCAAATATTTTATGGGGGGGGTGTCAAAACTCCTAGAGTCAGCCCCTAAGAGTTGGTTCCTATGTTTGTCATCATTGCAATGTGTGAACAAGCTTAATCACACACCTGGATGTCTTACAAGGAAGGTGGTTTTCATCTCAAGAAAGCAAAATGCTTTGCTTCTGAATAAAGCTGTACTGAATGCCCATTATTCTACTTAAAGAATGGGGGACTCAAATGAAGGGTTTTTTGTTTTTGTTTAGAAGCTAAATGTCATTCCTCTCAGTCTCCAATTTTAAGCCTGTTCACCAAATCACTATAGATCTCTCCCAAATTAATTTGGCCCTCCTTATTTGTTTAGATTTGGGAAGTCAGCCAAAATGCCCCCACCCCAAATTTAGCAAACCTTTGAAGTGAAAGGAAGCAGAATTAGTCCAAGTTTTTAAAGACATTTTTAAAACTGAGAACTGCACCAGAGTATTCAGGAAGTGTAAACGTTCTGATACCTATATCATTATTATTACTGAACTGAACATTAGTTTGGGAGATGGGGATCAGATACATAAACAACTTAATTTTAAAGGAACCCTAATTAAATGTGTCATCATCTTGGATGCCTGCAGCCAATAGAAGGATGCCTGAAATCCCAGATGGTAGCCCTCATAGTGTGGAAACTCAAGGGAGCAGCCTAAATTTTTCCTGTCCCGTGCATTATTGGCATATTTAGAAGGGCTATTGACAAAGTAGCAAAAGAATGATAGCAACTTTTTAAGCAGTGAAAAAGATTCTATCATCTATCAGTCCACCCACCCACCCACCCACCTACCTACCCCCTTGTGCAAATTAATTGTAACAAAGCATGTTTTCTATCTTACTCGTAATCCTGTACTCAAAACAAACATGGAAAGTCAGTTGATCATTATGTTGTCAGAAGCCTACAGCCAATAGAAGGAATCATACACTGGCCACAATATATTGAGGTTCTACAAAAGAGAGTCATTCCAGAGCTGGAAAAAGGGTATCCTGATGGGACTGCGATATTGCAGCAGGACCTAGCCCCCTGTCACACATCGAAAGTGGTGAAGAAATTCATGACAGAGCAGCAAATACAGGTACTTGATTGGCCAGGGAATTCCCCAGACGTAAATCCCTTTGAGAATTTGTGGGTTATATGCAAAAGTCGCCTCCGTGATGTTAACTGTATGACTATGGAGAAGCTCATTCAGGCACCTATTCAAGTGTGGTACAGAGATCCGAAAAGCAACAGTGACTGTTCAAAACTAGTAGACTCCATGCCAAATCGTGTTCAAATGCTGCTTAAAAATAGTGGAGGTCATATCTGTTACTAATGTATGTAGATGTGAGTTTTGCACAATAAACTGCATTGTTTGTTTCAATTAATTTGCACAAGGATGTACCTATTAGGCTCCAGCTTACTTCTAAGTAAAGCTGTAAATCCAATTAACTTTTATCCCAAAAAAATACTATTTTAGTTGTTTCTCATTCTGTGAAACCAACAAAATTACTGTGTAATTTTGATAAATTGAGCAATATTTTAATAATATCCCTGCCCCCTTTAACAACTGCTCTGATAAATAGGGACTCTGGGGGTGGGGTGGGTGGGGGTGGGTGTGGGTGGGTGTATTAACGCAGGTAATATATTTTCAGGAAAACTAGAGTAATTCAAATAAGCACTTTGGCTACTCCAGTTTAATCCAGATTCTAATACTAAAACCATTTTCCCAGTGCAAATCCCAGTTGACCACTCCATTGGCAACACTGTGTGAGTTTCATTCCATTTTTGGCTTAAATTCTGCATAATTTGTATAAAAAGGGTTTTTTGTTGTTGTTTCTATTAGAGCATTTAATTAGTGATATTTAAATTTCGAAAGTGGTGTCAAACTAATTGGCTGTTACTTGAGTGGATAATGGGTGCTCTTGCTGTCTGGTGAAATTGTTAGCAACCCAATTAGTCTAGAATTAGTATATACATATGTGGTTCTGGCCAGTACCCAGACTATCAAGGAACAAGACCTGTGGATTTAGTCACTCATGTTCCTTTAGGGAGCTTATATTTCATGACAGATTGAAATTATTGCATGTCATCTTTAATATGTGTTCTCTGTCCCAATCTGTGAGACTCTGGGAGAAACAGTGAAATTTAATCAGCCTCAATATAAATAAAAAATAAAACCATGTGCAGGTATTCGTTTGAGGTAGAGATGGATACTTGGAGGACAGTGTCAGGATCATACCTCTTAGACCTTTATAACACAAGAAGAGTCTGATAGATCAGGCTAGTGGCCTGTTCAGTCCAGTATCCTGTTCTCATGGTAGCCAAGCAGATGTCTAGGGGAACCCCACAGAAAGGATCCAACTTTTTCTGACCCACATGTGATAACCCACTGTATTTCTTCAAATTTCCTAAGAAGTTAATCTCGAGTCTCCCAAGCCGCAACTGCACTATATATTTAAAGAACTGTGATACCACTTTAAACAGCCAAGGCTTTCCCCAAAGAAACCTGGGAACCATATTTCATTAAGGGTGCTGAGAGTTTCCTGGGGTTGGAAACCTTGATGGTTAAATCACTCTGATAATTGTGACAGGCCTAGTGGGGTTTCCTAACAACTGTTAGCACTCTTAATGAACCACAGTTCCCAGGATTCTTTGGGGGAAACCTTGCCTGTTAAAGTAGTGTCTTAGTGCTTTAAACGTCTGGTGTGGATGTGGCCCCAAATTCAGCTTGAAATGAAATCTGGTGCTGAAAAAAGAGCCATTAGGTTGGACCTATATTTTAAAAATAACATAAGAATAGTGGTGTCATTCCTGTTCTTCAAGTAGTCTACCAGAAGTCTCTAGGAGGCTCCAAGTAGGACATGAGCACAGTAGTATTCCTCTCACTTGTGATTCCCAGCAAGGCTCCTGGGTATCCCAATCCTCTATGAATTTGTCTATAAGGGTAATGAAGTTTGTGAGTTGAGGACCCGCCATCCGTTTAGGGATAAATATGACACAAGGACACATGTATTTTAGGTTAATGGGCTAAATAAGGCCACAACTTTATTAGTTACAGGATGTGAGAGGTATTGGCTTAGGCATTGGATCAATCTATACATGACCCCACCCTGCACAGCGGGGAGTCATTTGAAGGTTAACACCCAGTGGGAGGGGCTTGTTGATGCAAATACACATGGAAGCTTCCCCTGATGTCACCTGCGGTCATGCCATGGCCTAGCCACCAGCAGGGCATCGGACAGGATCCACAACCGCCGGACTCCTTTAACAGAATACCGAGCAAGGGGAGGGGTAGGTGATGGCCACAACCTGCCCTCCAACACACGATACATATTCCAATGCCTAACTGCCACCCGACCCGAAGAGGCTCACTGCCAAATACCCTCACAGCTGCAATCAATCCCTAATGCTACTGATGATATCGGCCAACCACACGTCATTGCCTTGATTGGACAAACGAATGCCATCATCTCGAAACAGAGCCATGTTGCTGAACATGTCAGCATGCTTGATCACTTGGCCATTAATGTAGCACAATTTGTGGGCCACCACACGATTCAAGAGTTTCCTGGATTTGTCGATGGCCACAGGGCAACGACTACCATGCCAAACTCTCCTCTTCAAAAGGGAGGACCAGAACAAGTAGACTCGGGCAATAGAGTAGTAAGTTCATCTAAGTCCTTTTTTATGTTTAATAACAAGTCCATGCTTTTTTTGAAGGCCAACTCATTTTCCCCAAGCTAAATGATCAGGATGTCAGGATTACCAAACGCAGCTGCACCGGGCAGCAGAGTGAGGACACGGGGCTGCCGTGGCCACTTGAATGCAGCTCAACCCAGCCCCCTAGCCAGCCCTATTGGCTGGCCTGATGGGCGGGGTGCAGCAGCCGGGACAGTGACGCAGGGGGCCGAATATGCCCCCCTGCTGACGCGGGACCGGCTCCCACTCACAACACCTCCCCTCTGGTAGGAGGAAAGGCCTTACCGCAAAACTCCCATTGGAACCATTGGAACTTAAGTTAGTTGTGACAAACTATCAGCATTGGTTCAATGGGACATCAGTGAAACTAACTCATGCCCTGGGTGAAGGCCATTTCATCTAGTGTTTAAAGGAAATTGATGGCAACTTTCACTTCCTTGTGAGCTCAGCACATCTTGTTATGCAGTAACCAAGACAACTTGACATTTCCAAGGCAGGAACATGAGAGATAACACCAACTGTTGGTTAAGCCCTTCCAAAAATTTATCTTTGGAATATGTACCAATCATAAGCCAATTGTGCCAAGTCCATGGTGCTTCCCTCACCCCCTGTGCCAGCAAAATATAAAGTTCACGCCTTCCTCATAGTTTGGCTACCTGCAAAATAAAAGTTGTGCCTTGATGCAAGGAATAAGAACATAAAGAAGAGCCTCTTGGATCAGCTCAATGGCCCATCTAGTCCAGCACTCTCATCTCACAGTGGCCAAACCAATACCTGTGGGAAATCCTCAAAGCAGGACACAAGCAGAAGAGGACACTTCCATTCTGAGGTTTCCAGCAACTGGTTTTCAGAAGTGTTTAGTACATTACATTACACTGATGATAATTTCATATCAGAAGTACTCAAAAGCATTATATTGTACATTAATACACACTAGAAAATAGAATGCATCCTTTGGTATTTGATGGTTACCAAGTATTTCAAAATGTACCACAACAGCTACAGAGTGTGAAGTGGCAACTGATGCATTTCATGATGCCTTAGAGTTTGTGTGTCTTCACACAAACCTGCATTCACACTGGAGCCAAGGTGCATGTCCACCCCATTCAGAGACTTAACTTCTATGATCCCTGAAGAATGGCACATCTAGCAAGTTACAATCACTTTTAACTGGGCATCTCTTGGATATGGACAAAATAGGGACAGTGGTTTTTCAGGAACAGGGATCAGAGAATAGATCTGGGCTGGGGAACCTGTGGCCCTCAAGATGTTACTGTACTAGGGCTTTCAAAATCCCTGTCTATTAGCCATGCTGCATGGTCTGTGTGTGTTTGTGTGTGTGTGTGAATTGGATGCCCAAAACATCCAATGGAGGGTAAGAGTTCTCAAACTCTATATTAAGAGCTAGTAAACAGGAACAGTTGGAGTGTACAGTAGATGTGTTCCATAAATGTGGTGCCATCACTGAAAAGACCCTCTCTGCAATTACCATCTGCGTTGTCTCTGAAAGCGGGAGAGCTCAGTGAAGTGTCTCTTAAGAAGCTCGTTATGCTTGGGCAACAACACCAGGCTTCTTGAGGAGGGATAGATGCAACTCTCACAAAAATGTGTATAGATTCTAATGTTCATTGCTCTGTTGTATGCATTTTTGTAGGCATATTTGATTAATGTACACTTTCCTCTAATATGCACGTTCTCATTTTTGCATGCATTATTTGACTGAATAACTGCTATCTCTCACAAAATCTGGAAATTTGAATTGTGAGCAATAGCAGCATTTTGGCCCAAGTATTGATTTGGGAAGTGTAACTGGGGCCCCAGCCCTAAGGGAGGTAAAATTCTCAGAGTTCCCTGGGTATTTGAATGTTTGTTAAACCATTCTTGGAATTGTAGCTCTGTGACATAGGAGCCAACTCCCAGGGGCCAAGGGGCCTCCCCCCCCATAAAATATTTGAGGCGGCTGGCCCCCATGAAGTTGATGGGCATTGTCATTCAAATGGTGTGCATGCACTGCATCATGTGATCAGTTATGCGGTGTGGGGCTTATCTGCACTCCCAATATTTTATTCAAGTTGGCACCCGGGCTCTGTAAGAGGAATAGTGGTTTCCAAACAACTCTCAGCACCTTTAACAAACTACAGTTCCAGGATACTTTGAGAAAAGAAATGACTAAAGTGGCATACTAATGTTTTAAATTTATGGTATGGATGTGGCCTGGGTAGGCTTGCATCAAAATGCAAACTAAACACATCCCACACCTGGCTAATGGGGTTGCACTTGACTCTATACAAGGCACTGCAAAATTTGAGTAGCCATTCCTTCCCCATGCTTCCCCCACTTCCTAGTCTGCTCATTTATAAATGTATTAAGGTCAAGGGCAGAGAAATGTCAAGTTATTAGAGCAAACATCAGTGCTTATGAATGTTGAAACCATCCCAAATTCCCACAAGTATCTGATTATTATTATTATTATTTTTCAATTTGCACACTAGACCTTCAGGAGCATTATTATCATTATTATTCTCATTATTATCAATATTAATTTATTTATATCCCCCATTTTCCTTTTACAGGACTCAAAGCAGCTCACAGATAAAAACAAGAACAGCTAAAACCATAGAAAAACCAAGCATTAAAATACCAGGTGGATTTTTTAAATTTGCCAAAATGTATCTGGCTATACTTTCTAGATGAGACATAGACATAACTGGTGGCTGAAGACTTGCTTTGCTCTTTTCTTCTCTTGCCCACCTCAGGAATATATCACATCTTCTGCAACCTACATAGAGTAGGGGTATTTAAAATGAGATTGTCATAGCATCCTCTTTTTTGCTCTTCAAAATATGGCAACCCTAGCTAGGTTTTAATACTTCCAGTTAAGAAGTGGTGAAGGGAGAACTCGCACATCTCCTATATACATGAATGTCACATCCTTGTGGAACTTGCACACTAGTTGCCCTTTTGAATACTACTTGAAATCCCCAAAGTGGTGATATCTATTGTTTGTGCACCCACCTCTTGGCACTGCTCATAATGTGTTAATGAGCTCTCAGTTGCATGGGATTAATTTGCCCCTTTATATACACTTCTGTGGCCACTGTGAAAAATTGCTCGAAGGCTTACCATTTGGATGTTGAGAAACCATTCAAATCATGCCAGAACATGAGCGTGAACCTTATGTTGACAGTTGATAGATTGGCGAGTGAAGAAACACTCTCTGGATGGACATCATATGTCACCGGGGGGCAGCCTAGTCGTTCTCTTGGAGCCTTTGCCAGTGGCTCATGAAAGTGAGGAACGTTCAGAATCTCTAAATTTCAGAGATCATTACACAACAGCAAATTGGACTCCCATCCTTTCAGCAATCCATCAACAGCTGGCTTGCCTCCCAAGGTCTCCACTCTCCATCTCTTCCAACTTTCCCTAGTTCTATTTTGTTTGACAATGGAGCACATTCCAGGCAAAAATAAAACAGGAAAAGCAATGCAGGCACACCCACAACACAAAACCTCTGCGCATCAAGCAGCCTTGGGTACCAGGTAAGAAAATGGGCAGAGGGCCAAAATAGTTAAAAGAGACTGCCTTTAAGGGCCAGAGTATCTTTTGGAAAGCCTCTCCTCCAAGAGGGGAGGGGTTGTGAGCGGGAGACGATTCCCGCGTCATGCAGGGGGCATTCGCCCCCTGCTTCAACTCCAGGGCTGGCGCACCATGCCCCTCCTCGGTTGGGCATCCAGTAGGGAGGCTCGGCGGGGGCGTGGCTTGCCGCTCAGATGCAGCCGTGCCAGCCATCCCCGCCATTGCACACACATTTTCTTCGATACCTTCTCACATGCTGTAATCAATAAAGTTGTGGTCTTTTCCTTACCCATTAACCTTACATACTGTGTCCTCGTGTCTTTACTCCCCAAGCAGGGATCGGGTCCTCGAATCACAACTGCATGTTGTCACAGAAAGCAGAATCTCCATAGTTCAAGCCCAGGATGCTAGCCACTACAGTTCTGCATGACTTGCAAACCCATCAATGTAAGTGCAGCCTCCTCAGCCTAAATGCAGCCCATTAGCTGTGAACTGTGGGCTACCTGGACCTGGACAATCTCATTTCAATGCTTGCAGTCTATAAGCCCTCAGAAACGGTCAGGCTCCAGAGAATCCATGTACAAAATGGTGGTGGTGGGAAGAGAATGTTCTGACTGCCAGTTCAATTGCATCAGTGTGAACTGCAGCAGCCCTGAAATGGGATCCAGAAGCAGAGCAATTCTAGGAATGAAAACCAAAGACTGATGAAAAAAAGGGATTGTGGTGAATAACAGGCTGGTGAAGAAGTTAAGGAAGTTTTAAATGCCAAGAATGAGTTGGAAGGTGGATGGAGTCATTGGTTGCAGCATATAGGGCAAAGGGAGTGGCAGAGAAGGAGGGTTTGAGAGAGAAGGAGCTATGGCTATCTGACTGAGATGTGTGTTAGGGCAGGAGCATGGAAATTTCTGTACCTGAGGTTTTAAAAAGACCACTTCATGCACAGCCTTCTTGTGAGCCATGTGGCAGCAGTGGCATCACAATGGGGGGCAGGGGGCAGTACACCCTGGGTTCCATGTCTGTGGGGGTGACAAGAAGTCACCCCACGAGGGCTCGTGGCGGCGTGAGCAGCCATCGCGCCGCTGCATGTGGAGGATCCTCTGTTCACGGTTGCAGCCACGAACAGAGGATCCCAGCGCCGGCGGCAAACCACTAAGTACAGTGCATGTGCAGCATCACACGCATGCGCTGTACATAATGACACTGTACATGCACTGTATAGTGGTTTGCCGTGCTGCTGCTCCAGCACCATACTGCCAATTCCTCTGTTAGGGGCTGTAGCGGCGATGGAGGGATCCCAGCACTGTCCATACGGCACTGGAGGGGCACCAGCGGCAAACCACTATACAGTGCATGTGTGGCGTCACTACGTACGGCCCATACATCCCACGTAGAGTTGTCGCACATGTGCCCTACCTAGTGACGGCCGCCCCAGGTGTCACAATGCCTTCCTTCACCCCTGTGTGGCAGTGATGGGTGGTGCCAGAAAAAAAAGTGGGAGTGGATCACTAGATGTGACTTTTACCTTTGTAGAGTAGGCTGCTTTGCAACCATTCAAACATCAGAAAAGTCTACACACACCTAGGCAAGCAAAAGGCATCAGCTCAAGCACACATTCCAGCCAGGTAAAATCACTCAATAAGGGTGCAATGAGGAGCAGGGAGTGCTATGGGGACACAGAGATCTGGAGGCCTTCATTTGCCCGCTCCCCAAATCTGAGATTCCCAAGTCTGATATGCCTGTATTAGGACTATGGACAGCTGAGACCAAGGGCAGAGCTGGAGGCTGAATGGACCGAGGTTGGCAAGGAGGAAGGTGGCATCATTCTCAAAGTTCAGTCTGAAATTCTTGCCTGGTTTCAAATGAAAAAAAAGGAACTGCTAGAGTTTGACACCCACATCCAGTGCCCTAGGTGGTCCTAAGGAGATGGACCACAAGTTGCACAGAAAGCATGATCCATTGCATCACACCGTTATAACCAATATATTTGGGGTTTTTATTTTTGTTTTAAGCTAAAAGCGAAATCCTAATTCTGCTTCAAGACTTGGTAAAACAAAACAAAACACAAAACCACCACCAGCAGCAAAAACACTCTTAGATAATTGATGCAGTCAGCATACATATTGGACAGAACTGGTTTTTATATCTTTCTCCACACAGAGTGCACTTGCTTGCAGAATAAATCACTCTCCCTAGGCTACCATCCAGCAATGTTTTATTTTCAACAGTCAGCTTTTCTCCTTAAACCACTGACCCTCATTCTAAATGCCCTTTACAAAGCTATATTTCTACATATTTTGAAACTGGTTGCAGATCCTAACAAAGTGGGCCAGTTTTGGACGTTACTGGATTCAAGTAGTTGTCACTACAGGCAGTTTTGGAACACCAAGTGCAGGAAAAACAAAGGGCAGTGCCAATCAGTTAAGATGTTTTGTCAGTGGTGGCCAGCAAACTGGATGGCTTTAAATACTCTCCCCCTTCCCTCAGTTTCCAGCAGCTGGAGGCTAGTAGCCATCAACAGCTTTCTCCTCCATGAATTTGGCTAGTCCTCTTTTAAAGCCAACTAAGTTAATAGCCATCACTGCCTCCTTTGGAAGTGAGTTCCATAATTTGACTGTTGAAAAAGAATAGTTGGAAGGTAGTAGATTAGGGTGGGGGAGTTATTCATGGCACTCACTAAAAATGTGCTCATAGGCCTAAAAGTACTGGTGACCCCCCCGGACTATAATCTGAAATTGATAGTACAGAACCATGATGGTGGTGGTGATTATCTTGATCTTGAGAGTTTTTGCTATTTCCTCTGTCCCCACTAGCTATCAGCTCTGTCATCTGGCTCCACTAGGTGACACTGCCAAGCAAAGCAAAGCACCACCCCTGAGATTTCAGGCTCCACCTCACCCCCCAACCTCAGAGTCTGACCCTACCGATTACAAAATGATTCTCCTAGAATGGAGATAATTGACCAAAGTGTGTTTGTATAGATTAACATCCTTAGACTCAAAGCACATATTTATCCATCCATATTTAATACATTCCTTTCTGAAAACTCCACACAGCATTACAAAGCACGTTCTTTTAAATTAGATTTTTAAAAGCAAATACAGTATAACTTGAAGCAATATCAGTTTTATTGACACATCTCACTACTTTTTTTATCTGGCAAGAGGTGCAAGCTTTTCTTTAACCTGCTATTGTTTCACATGTTCAAACTAACGTTTCTGGATTCAGTTCTGCTGCTCAAATATAGCGACTTCCTCTGTTATAGGCTTTGCTTGGGCCAGGGAAGGAATGCATGAAATTCAGTAACTGTTGCAAAATACTAGAGGTGAAAATTCTGAGCTTTTCAATGCATCTTCCATATTTGAATTGTTTGCTTGTCTTCCTCATTTTGCAGCCACATTTGCAGTCCATGACTGTGGGAGAGGGGAATCTTGCATATGTCTCCACCAAACAAAAAGAGGTTAAGTAAAAGCCTTGGAGAAGGCCTTGGGGGGTAGTGGCACCCTAGTTATGGAACTTAACTTATTAGCTAACTTAATAAGACTAATCTATGCATAATGAAAACGAGTAACCTCAGACAATACACTTTGACCTCATTGTTTTTTCAAAGCCTTTCCATTCCCTTCCAACACAGACAGCATTCATCTGTGATCTCGCTTGCTGCTCTTGCAACGCAATAGGGCTATTTTCATCACCTTCCCTCCTGATAGAGCTTTTACCAAATGAATTGATGGCTGAATATTAGTTGATTCTGTTCACAACACTGGGATTTATGCACACCCCACCAGAATGTTAGTGCAGAAAATCACAACATTGGGCACATAATTGTTTATGTTGCCATCTTACTGACTCCTTTACATAGGTTAACAAGAACACAACTGGGTGACAGTTTAATTATTTGAGAGTTTAATTATTTGAGCTCTGATCTTTGACCAGGTTTTTTTCCTCCTGTTCCCACTCCCACCATATAGGAAATAATATTCTAGTTCTTTCCACATTTCCAGTATCCAGTGAGTAATTCATATTAATCCTTTGTACAGTGGTACCTCGGGATGCGAACGGGATCCGTTCCGGAGCCTTGTTCACATCCTGAATGGAACGTAAGACACGAAGGCGCGTCTACGTGTGAATGGGTCACGTTTCACTGCTTCTGCACATGCGTGTGATGTCATTTTGAGCGTGTGCGCATGTGTGAGCAGTGAAACCCGAAAGTAACATACTCCGTTACTTCCGGGTTGCCGCAGAGCACAACCTGAAAGCGCTCAACCTGACGCACGTTCAACTCGAGGTATGACTGTATTCCAACGGGTCATGTACCATCTACCCATCAATTTATAACAATTTATTCTGTGAACTGCCCTGAGACCTCCGGGTATAGGGTGGTATATAAATTTAATAAATAATAATAATTTCAGTTTTTTAAAATTCTGTAGGTTTAGTTCTACTCATAGTAGGGCCATTGGGCTATATCCAATAAAGTCCTACACAGAGTAGAGCCATTGAAATTATGGAATGGAAGTTGGTCATGTCCATCCATTTCAATGGTCCACTCAGAGTAGGACTTACAATGGAAACAGCCCATGGGAATTAACACTCATGGGTAATTTAGGTCCATTAATTTGGAACCAGTGCTTTTTTTCCCCTTAAAAAAGTGTTTAGGGGTACTCTCATTTTCCTACTCATATTGAAATACTGTCCCTCAATGAGTCCAAACTTAGATTCACAAAATGTTTGGGGTACGCATACCCCTGCGTACCCCCAGAAAAAAGCAATGGGTAGAACTGAGTGGAACCTTCACTTTATTTTTGAGTAGAATTTGAAACAGGAATTAGCCTGTTAAGTAAATGACATATTAGCAGCTGTGCCACCCTGTCTAGAATGAAACATGTCTACTTATTTATTCTATTCATTTCATAGAATTTCATACAAAGCTTGATTGTGAAAAACCTTGATTCTAAACTGTCTATGACTTTATATCTGTGATGGCACATTCATACAAGCGAGTCATCAACTTCCTGCTGTAGGACATAATAGAACAGTGTATAATTATTCCTGGCATGGATAAGTTGGAAAGAAATAGCTTTTTCTCCCTCTCTCATAATTCTTAGGCTGAATCACATCAAAGAAGTGTTCCAGTTAAATGTGTTGTAAATTTAAACAGGGAAAGCAGGTAGAGAAAAACAGGAGTCCACAGCGCCATCTGGTGGCACAATGCTATATCAGATATACAACACACATAAATAACTTTTTCTTTACCAATCTAGCTGAGTCTCTAGAATCTGAGGTATTCCAATGAAGCTTAACAGTTGGAGTTCTGGGACAGACAAAAGTGAGGAAGTCTTCACACAGTGTGTGGTTAAACAACATAACTCACCACTCCATATTTGGTGGTAGCCACCACGCTGGATGGCTTTAAAAGGGGATTAGACAAATAAGGCTATCAGTGACTAGCAGCTCTAGTGGCTGTGTAGCATCTCCAGTACTGAATACAAGTTGCTGGGAAGCACAAGTGGGGAGAATACTGTGACCCTGATGTCCAGCTTGAGGGCTTTCCATAAGAATTTGGTTGCCCACAATGGGAATTGGATGCTGAATTAGATAAGCTTTTGGTCAGATCCAAAAGGAGCCTCTTATGTCATTAAGTGATGGGCATGTGTTCCTATACCAAATTTAATGTGGGTTCACATGGAGTGCATTGTTGGATAGTCAGTGTTTGTGACTGGAAGTAGAACTCTGTTGAGCTGCAGTTCCAGTGCAGCAAATGGCCAATGGGTGGTTTTGAAGCTCTCAGTTCAGCAAGGCTCATGTGACCCAAGAGGACCATAGAGTTTTGCCTGGGCTTATGAAACAACTGATTTTGGCTGGGTTCAGTCTGATGAGCTGCAGGGTGGATGCACCTAGGGAGAAGGAAGACAACTCATTCCGGGAGATGAACCCCCTGGAAGAACGTGACACATAGGGGCAGGAATGTTAGGAGCTGTGTCACTGGAGCTGCGGAATCAATGCCCTCACCTCAGACGCCAATTCTGCATCAGCTTCAGATTGCTGGTTTAAAGAGGCCAGCTCCTCAGGACACAATGCATTTCCTGTAGTCTTAATGAAGCAAGCAAGTCAAGCTAGAGCTCTGGACTTTCACTGTTCTTCTTTTTTAAAGAGCAAAAATGATTTCCCCCTCCCCTTGAAGTCACTGTGGATTTCTTACTTTCAGTAGCAAATTGTTGATTTTTTTTTTTTTTTTGTAATAAATGTTCAATATCTTGTTCTGTGGGAAGGAACACATAGAGCCATATGAGCCTTTTAAACCCCTCACTAGAGTGGAGAGTGTGGTGTTTGGGAAGCCAGCAGAACTTGTTATTATGCTGCAGTGATTCAGGCCCCGGACTAGTGTAACGCTTCCAATAGGAAGCCTGCTGGGATTTCATTAATATTTGAAAAAGTCACTAATATTGGGAGGAATGCATACTGCTGCTAGGATAAGGCCAAAGAAGTGTGCTATATCGCTGAGAGCTAAAATTAAGAAATTCCCTAAACACCTTTCATTCAGCCCCTCTCTGGCTGCTTTCTATGCTGACATCTGGATTACAGGATCCTTTTTCTAACAGAATCTTTATGAAGTTCTGGACAACCAGTTACTGTCAATTACTGCTGAGAGTTTATGTGTTCCTTAGGTTCATACTCTCCAACATTTCTCTCCAACATATGCAAATATTACCATCGTCATCATCATCATCACCATTATTATTTCTATGCTGCCCATTAAACATTAAAAAACTTCTATATGTACGGCTGCCATCAGATGCCTTCTCCATACCCTCCCACATTTCACCGATGAAAATAGGGATGTCCTAAGGAATAGCAGGACATTCCAGGATCAAATCAGAAACTGGGACAGCTTCTGTAAATCTGGGAAAGTCCTGGAAAATAGGAACACTTGGGGGGGGGGGGAGGGCTGCTATATGGCTAAGATCTTAGTTCCTTTGTTTATTCTTGGTATTTCTGTGGCTGTTAGCAATGCATGAGAAGCTTTAATCAGAACAGACAGTGTGGTAGATGGGTAATGTTTCAGGATATCATCCTATACCCTATGGTAGCCTTTTTATTTTGAGAATCGCAGCTGTAGTAAGGAGGGCAAAAAAGTATGTGTGTGGATAGTCAAAGCACTCTGTCCTTGACACAAGTCAGGTGATGTATTGTCTCCAATCCAAAACGAGAAGCCAAACTCAAAAGCAAAATGCTATCTACATGCTAAAATTTATACAGAGCAGGAAAATTCCTCCATATATATTTCCCTTTTCTGATGGTAAGCTACTTGTGTGTTGGAATGCCGTGATGGGACAGGTGGCGGGGGAGAACAACACACAAATGGAAGATTAAGGTAGAAAACTCCCTATGGGGAGAAAAAAAATCATGATCTTTTTTTGATGAGGACAGATAATAAAGTGCTGGGGATGTAGTTAAACATAAATCAGTACATATCACATCAAATTCATGGCGTACCCTATCCATTCTCAGCCTTGAGTCAGGGACTGAATGTTGAAAGGGTTTCATTCTTCATTAAAGAACAGATCTGTGAGTGAGCAAGAGACTGATAAGTTTGAAACTCTTTTGATGGTGAAGTTGAAATAAAAGGAATGTAAATTGCCGTAAATTATCTAACAGAAAACAGGATGATTCATTTGTGTCCAGGTTCTGGAGCACAAATCCATTTAAAACCATGGATTATAACACAAAGAGGGGTGCAGAAGTGATGGCACATGAGCAGAATGTGGCTTCCAGGCCTCTCTATCTGGCTCTTGGCTTTCTCCCATGACCACAGTTCTCTCACAGGCCATGCACTTCATTGTGATGCATCAACTCCTTTTGCCTTGATCAAATGCACCTTTGATGCCTCATGTTTGCCTGGCTAGCAAATGTAGGGTGTGTGGGTGTGGATGTGTTTAAAACATCTGACTTTCCATGGCTGGAATATGTAGTCTACTGTATGAAGTGTGGTATCCTTAGCTTTGTTCACTTTTGCCTCTGCTCATACCCATTTTTTCCTCTGCTCCCATCTACAGCTGGCATGTGGCCCCTAACATGTTGACCACAAGGAAATGTGTCCCTTGAGCTGAAAAAAGATTTCCCATTCCTGGTGCATATTAAACCCACATTACTTTTTGTGACTGGGCAAAATTCCACCATATAGGCTCAGAACTGGGTTCAGCAAACAACAATTGCTCCCAAACTAGGACAAATTGCTCCATTCATTCCTTTTCTGAACCAAATCAAGTCCTATTGTGCATTTGATGAGGTTGCAAAAGTGTGACAGCATCCCCAGTATGCCTGACAATCCCATTCCTCCATTCCATCCCCTTTCTGCCTACATTTCTCTATTTTAAGCCCTTTCCATCTAATTCACTCATTTGCCCGGTTCCCTGCACTGGAAAGGGTAGTGATGAAAAAATAATAATAATAAGGAAGGAGGTGCCTCTCCCTCAGCACACCCTAGTCTGGTACCTGGCACACTGTTGTGCCCGTGAAGCCTGAAGCTGTTGAAAAATTCATTGTCCCAGTGCTGTTGACAGCTGTGGGAGAGATGAAATGAGCAAATATGCAACCAGTTGCCCAAGTTGGATCAAAATCTGAGCCTGTGAAGAAATGTTGGTCCCCTCATACTTGAAGTGAGTATTGCAAGCCACAAAGGCTTGTATTTCTGATGCAAAAAGCGCAATTTTCAGATATATCTCATTAGATCGATTGCATCATTAGGCAGTCTTTAGTTGGTCACACTTCAAAGCTGCCACTGTCCAGAGCCTAAAACCAGTTCCGTGTGTTGTATTTAACACAATTTCCTTTATTAAGTAAACTCAAAGCAGCTTATCCATATATACCATTTGATTTTTTCTCTTGCTAGAGTGCATGTACACACCATGAGTAAAGGAACAGGGCTATGCAGAATCCATGAGGACTTTGCTGATGCTAGAATAAATTGTGCTTTGAGATTTTAAGTGTTTTGGGGGTAGGCACTGGTCTCTTTAAAGTGATAATAATCACTTTATATGATGACATTTGTGCTTCTATAATAAGCTTAGATCACAAGTAACAAGCATGGCCGGTTGCTCAGGTGTTCCTTGACTGTGGCGGTGCTTAAAGAAACAGGTACAAAATGAACCAGTACACTTTGAGGTTTGGTGTGGACAATGATTGCAAGATGCAACATACATTAAAGCTCAGCCAAGGCTACTTAGTTGTAGTTTTGTCAGTCCCCGTCCCCCCCAGCATTATTGACAATACACCTCTCTTATTTATGATGTTTCAACACACCTTGAGAAACGGTTGTTCCATTATTTGTGTTGCCTTAAATTGCTCTGATTCTCACTCACAACAGGGGACATAAGAATTTCCTGCTGGATCAAGCCAGTGGCTCATCTTCTCCAGCATTCTGTTCTCACAGTGGCCAGTGATGACATCATATCCAAATCTGAATGGCTGTATCATGAAGGGCCCTCTTTCTGTTCATATTCTCGCTTATTAGGAGTGATCATCTATGTGGCTGATCCAAGAAAAACTGTGCTCACACTCTCAGTTGTCCTCATATACCCTTTAAGATGTCACACATACCAAGTCTGATTAGCTAGACAGTGCCATCATGTTCACAGCGTGATCCTTCATTGACTGGGATCACTGGTGTAACAAGAAACAAAGCAGCAGCATCTAAGACAGCCTCCTGCAACCTAGTGCTGTCCAGATGTTGCAGGTCTGCATCTTCCATCATCTCTGACCACTGCCCATTCTGGCAGGGGCTGATGGGAGTTAGAGTCCAACAATATATGGACGTAACCAGGATATGGATGGCTAATCTAAGCAGCATCAATGAGAAGACACAAAGGCAATGAGCAAAACTATTTCAGGGAGAATTTAAAAACCGGTATGTTGTTGTTTTTTAATACAAAGTGGCTTGGGGAAAATATTTCTACCCCAGTGAGATAATATTTCCAACCTAAAAATAAAATCTGAATAATTCAGTGCAGACCTAATTGACATCAACTGAGTGTGAATACTCAGCAGGTTCATTTGCTGCAGAGTATTAAGATTTCATAGCAAATAGTTATATGACTGTACTTTTAGCACAATACTGATGATACACTAAGTACAAGCTGCTAAGTATAGCCTAGTACTCATCATATTGTCCTAGTTCTCTCCCCTCCCTCCTTTATTTGATTCGTGTGCAGATGGTTTCGACCATAATTTAACAAAGACCTCAAACAATAATGAAATTGTGTGATTTCTATGAAAAACCTGCCTCTTCCTTTCAATCTAATTCTCAAATGGTGGTCCATAAGCCAAAACCACAAAGATTTTTATGAAATGACAGAGATATTGTATCTAATTTTAGGAGCAGAGATAGAGCAGCTGCAAGGAGCTTAGTTTTCCACATCTCTGCCAGAAAAAAAACACTCAGCTCCAACTGCAAGGTGTCCTGAGACCACAGGGCCTAAAGGGAGCACAATCGCGCCTCATCTATCAGCCAGAGGATTGAGTGCTACCCAGCTGTATCACATTACTATCTGTTGCTTGTAAGCTACCCTGAAAGTCATCTGACTGAAAGGTGGGATATTAGCATTCAGAATACATGCATCAGGTATGGTGAACTGTAGGCCAAATGCACCCCTTTAAGTTTCTCCTAAGGCCACATTCCTCCTAACCAAATCTCATCCCTCACTAGCTGTGCTTTCAACCCTCCATGAGTGTTTTGCCTGGATGGAATGTGACCTAGAAATTCTCAGTGATTCTTCCTTGCTTGCTTCAGCGGAGGTCAGATTGGAACCTCTGTGGAAATTATCCAACTTTGCAAAGGTCATAGATGTATTCATTGATTAGCCCACTTTTGCTATTCACTACAATGTGGTCTAGGGACGCGGGTGGCACTGTGCGTTAAACCACAGAGCCTTAGGGCTTGCCAACTGGAAGGTTGGCGGTTCAAATCCCCACGACGGGGTGAGCTCCCGTTGCCCGGTCCCTGCTCCTGCCAACCTAGCAGTTCGAAAGCACGTCAAAGTGCAAGTAGATAAATAGGTACCGCTCTGGTGGGAAGATAAATGGCGTTTCCGTGTGCTGCTCTGGTTTGCCAGAAGCGGCTTAGTCATGCTGGCCTCATGACCCAGAAGCTGTACCAATAAAGCGAGATGAGCGCCGCAACCCCAGAGTCATCAGCAACTGGACCTAACGGTCAGGGATACCTTTACCTTTACCTTTACAATGTGGTCTCCAGAGGTTTGTCCAAAAGAGATGCAGCCCTTGGGCTGAAAAAAATTCCCAGTCCTGGAAATAAACACATAAATAATAGGGATGTGCACAGCACTATGTAGCCCCAATCTGGGGGGCCTCAATCAGGTTGACATACCCTGGGCCAAGCAAGGGACCATCTGCCTCATCCGGGATCTGCTCTTGAATTGATTTGGGGACTGTGCTAATATTTAATTAGGGATTGGTTTTTTAAAAAAAAAACAAAGAAAGAAAGAAAGAAACACAACTTAAACATATACTGTATGACCCCTGGCCTGAGGGTCCCCAAGCCTGGCGCAAAGTCCCAGGTTCCATCAAAAAGTCAGGAACCTGGCACTTTCACAACCATCACATCCTGTCTGCCGCAGTTCATTGAAAGCTTCCTGTGAACTTTTGGAAAGTTCATTCTAAAGAAAAACTCTGTTCCAATCTTCAGTTGAAAGTGAATCTGCTGCCTTGAAGTCTAGGGCAAAAGGAAATTGGTAGTGTGCCTTACTAGGTGAGTAAGTGCCTGTCAGCTGCTCTTATTGCCTCCAGGGTACTTGTGCATCACTCTCAAAGCATAAATGCCCAAGACAGTGTTGGCTACTTAACAGTTGCATTTCATTTGTGCTGTTTCCTTTGAGGCTCATAAGGTGTCCTCATTATTAGCAGCAGAAACTGAGATGTAGGTGATTAATCCTAGGCAGTCATTAATTCCTAGGGTGAGGAGGGAGGAATCCAGTACTATGCAGAATGTGTTGTCCTTCCATACTGAAACATCCAGCCAAGAGTAAATCCCTGAGTGCATAGACTATTTTATGAGCCACAATTCCATTGTTAAATTGAATGCAGGGCATTGGTTAATTACCCAACATATCAGCCAGCTACATAGCCTCTTTGGTTTTTATCACAGTGATAATGATCTCTTTAGGAAATCTCTCTTCCTTGGTGTTAAACCCAAGGACACCAAAGATGATGGGTTTTATTATTATTATTCTGGATATTTTTTCATTAAGAATGCTTGGAATAAAGTTAGGAATGCAATCTCTCTCTCGTGTGTGTGTGTGTGTGTGTGTGTGTGTTGCACTTTAAGTAGATTTGGGCAACCTTTCCCAAGTGAAATTTCTGAAGAATCTTTCAGGGAAGGCAGCGTAGGATGTCACCCAGTGCTATGTCTGAGGGACACTTTTCCACCCGAAGTACAGTATGGGGATCTTTTCATCAGAAGAAACAGCAAAAGAAGTCTGTGATTAGACTCTGGTTGTGTGTATCCATTAAAGAGAAGTACCCAGAAGTCGATCCAAAACTCATGTTAAAGTACCAAAGGACCAGGACCTCTTTTGTTTGTTTCACCCTGAAGGCAGCTGAAAATAAGCTGGGGTTAAACAGCTGGAAATATTTTAAGAAAACCCCTGTCTGCTTGTTGGGCTGTTCAGAGAAATACGGTAATTCACTTTGAAGATCTTCATGGTGGAAATGTGTTTAGATCTGTGTACCTCAAAGGTGGGAGAGCTGGGAGCTTGCAAGGGATTCTTAGGCTTCAGTTCCAACCAGTGCAGCCGATGACCAGGGATGAGGAGCCCAAAACATTTGCAGGGCACCAGGTTGGAGAAGTCTACTTTAAATAGATAAAACAAACAAGGATAAGAATGGAATAAATAAATGGGTGGGTGGGCAGATAAATAGGGTGGTCATTGTGGCTTAGTGGTTTGAGTGTTGGACTAGGAACTGGGAGGTTAAGATTCAAATCCCCAATTCACCATGCGGTTCAGTGGGTGACCTTGAGGCAGTCACTGCTTTTGAGCCTAAACTACCCCACAGGGTTGTTGTGAAGGTTACATGAGGAGTGGTAGAACCATAAATGGCACTGTGAGCAACTTGTAGATATAAATGCAATAAATAAATGAATGTTGTAGGGACCACAAAAAAATCTGCGGGAAATATAGACAGCTGCATGTTTAAAACAGTTTTTAAAATAAAAAATATATACATTTTTTTTCAAAAAAAAAATTATAGGCTATGCAAAACTCTCTCAAGGCAGCTTACACAGAAACAATGGGCTGCAGGAAAATGACTGAACATCTGTTTTGCATTCAGAAGGTCCCAGATCCAATCCCTGACATCTCCTGGCAGGACTGGGAGAGACCCTGGAAATCCTGGAAAACTGCTGCCAGTCAGTTCCATAAACCAATGACTCATCTTCAGGCAGTACCTAACTCTGGATATAAGTAAGAAAAAATACAGCACAAAGCTCCCATTGGAACGTCAACATACGAATGTGAAAGAGCACAGGATCCCTTTACAGAGGTATCTCGGGTTACAGATGCTTCAGGTTACAGACTCCGCTAACCCAGAAATAGTACCTTGGGTTAAGAACTTTGCTTCAGGATGAGAACAGAAATTGTGCGACGGCCGCATAGTGGCAGCGGGAGACCCCATTAGCTAAAGTGGTGCTTCAGGTTAAGAACAGTTTCAGGTTAAGAACGGACCTCCGGAACGAATTAAGTTCTTAACCCGAGGTACCACTGTATTCTTCTATCCAGTCAGAAACAGAATGGTTATAGAGACAATCCAGCAGAGTCCACCTAAAGTCATTTTTGGAGTGGGGGTTAATTCTGAACTTAACTTTTAAAACTTCTTTATTTTTCAGTTTCAAAAAATATATGTGACAAACAAACCCCGTATACCCCCTACCCCTCAATAGTCTTGAGAGTGACTATGGTAGACTGGCAGCTTCAGCCATCTGAATTTGGGGATGGGGAACAATTTGCATAAATTCCATTAGGTAGCTGAATCTCCAACATTTTTGATCAGGAATGGTAAAAATATCATTGGACTCAAACTTCCAGCTTTCCTAGTCAGGCAGGGATGATGGTAGTTAGAATCAAACAACAACAGGATTTTCACTCATTTGCACCTATGAGATAAGGATTGAGGCAGTCCTCATTAATGAACCATAATGATCCAATTCCCAATTTTCATTTAAAAAAGGAAGAGTGTTTCTAGCATTTATAGAACCTGGCTTACAAGGCAAAATGTGCAGGTACTATTCACTTAATATTTTCTACCAGAAACTTGCCTGCCCCCACTGTTCAGTTGTGTTGGTTTGTTTGGAGTATTTACTTTGTCTACCTCCTCCCCCCTCCAAAAAAATAATAATCTCAAGGACACCCAAGCATCTTCCATCCCTGTTTTAGATGGCCTCCCCAGCCAACATTTTCTGCCAGCCACCAGCCTCCCCCCACCTACTCATTTGTTTAAAGCTCAGAATATACAGAGTTCCAGAGGCAAAACACTTTCCCATCCATTCTGCAAGTCTCCTCTCTCCTTCCCCCCTGCTCAATATTTTACAGCTGGTCTGTCATGCTGAGTGTGTTGGAAAGGGTCAGGCAGTGACTCAGAGTTTTGCTAGGGGTCACTGGAACCATCATAGCTTGTCACTGTAAATGCCACATATATATTTTTCCCCTTGTTGAAAGTTTGTGAAATAAAATTAGGCAACGTTCTATCAGGCACATGCTGCACAACAGGGTCTGGGCAGTAGGAAAGCCTGTGGATACAAAAGCTCAGCAGGCATTCACATCCTAGCAACAAATTGGTATATATGTAGTGAATTTCTGGGTGGAATTCTGCACCACATTTTTATGAAAGATCTGTCTTCACAAGCATATCAGCTTGCCAGGTGGAACCATTCCCCTGCCCCTCCCCTTGTACTATTCTGGGTTTTCTCCCAACCCACATGAGACAATTTTAGGGGTACAGGGCATAAACAGGGGAGGTGGGTAGGGGAGCCCCATTGCACAGATGACCACCCATGAGTTACATTAATGTCAAATGCTTGCTTTTAAAACAACAACATAAAACAGTTGAATTTCCGAGGAAATCCTGCAACATGCTTCCAACCAGCGCATTAATTGTGTATCCAACCCTTAGGTGACCTTGGGCCAGTCACCATCTCTCAGCTTAACCCATGGGTTCTTGTGAGTATAAAATGGGAATATGTAGAGTCATGTGACCACCTTGAGCTCCTTGGTGGAAAGATGGCATATAAATGTAATAATAAAATAATAACAAGGAGCCCTGTGTGGCAGACAAGTAATAAAACATCCTAGAAACAATTCCAGTGCAGCTGAAGACTGGGAAAGAGATGGAAACATGGGTTGTGTCCAATGGGAGATTTTTGCCCCTGGCTTAGTGGTGCCCTTTGGATCCATAGCATTCCCCCAGCCCAGTCTTGCAACACAAGAATGTAGTAGTTAAGAGCGGTAGTTTGCTTCCCCGCTCCTCCACATGCAGCTGCTGGGTGACCTTAGGTTAGTCATACTTCTTTAAAGTCTCTCAGCCCCACTCACCTCACAGAGTGTTTGTTGTGGGGGAGGAAGGGAAAAGGAGATTGTTAGCCGCTTTGAGACTCCTGAAGGGGAGTGAAAGGTGGAATATCAAGTCCAAACTCCTCCTCCTCTTCTCTCGCTAGCAATGCTCTGATGCAGGTGAGGCTAGGGCTGCAGAGGATTCTATGATAGTGGGGAGCAGATCAAAGAGGTCAGGATTCTCTCTCCGAGGCGGAGATTTACCCTCTCCCGTGATCTCTGGGAGGCTTACTCAAGGGGCATAGGTTTGCAGAGCCTGAATAGTAGTGGTATTGTACCAGGTTTATTGCACCGACAATAAACAGATCGTGCATCATTAGCTAAGATTACTGCAAAAAAAAAAAAGAGCGAGAACAACATCCACTTTGTCCACCGATGGCAGGCATGAACTTGCCATGTAATGGTGCTGCTAAATTGAATGGACATTTGCTATGGAATATGAGAGGCCTCTATTATGAGCTTGCTGACTATTATAATCAGTGCTGTTTCTACTGAACCTATTGATTTCTGTAGGATTGTTCTCTGGAGTCTCGTAGAAGTTCGTTCAAGGGCAGCAGTGTCAACAGTGATGGGCTACAATGAGCTGCAATTTAATGCATTCCTTTGCTTAAGTCCCAGGGTGCTCTACACTTGAACAGATTTGACAGATTTTCTGGCAACATTTATGTGGATTGAGGATATATTAGATAATATGTAACACTTCAAGCCTCCTTTTGCTGAACTGTTGCTATGGAGACCCAAAGGCATCCACTGGAAATTAAAATATGAGTGAATCTTGGCTTTATGGGATGGAAGCATTTGACAACGGCAGTTGGGATTGCATTCCATGAGAATTCATGACTCCTATTAATTGAATCAATTTATACTGATTAGGGCTTTGCAGAATATTCCCAAAGTTAGATTTTTAGGATAAAAATAGCCATTTCAGTGGGGTAGAAATATCTTCCAAAAGCCAATTTAATATTATAAATATATAGATTTAATAGTGGTGGTGGTGATAATAGTCCAGACCTGGTTTTTACCTGGTGGCTAGAACTGGGGATGGATGAATCTGGAAATTTTTGTTTCTCTCCATTTGGTCAATTTCCATATGCATAACATCCAACATTTCCTATGCAGTTTTACCTAGCATATGATTGTGTGGTGTACCCCAAATAATGAGCTGAAGGTCCTCACATATCTGCATTGGATCACACAATTAACTAGGCATCTCAAGATGGTTCAGGAACTCCTTAGAGCTTCTAGGTAGCTCTGTGAGCAAGCTCCCCTCCCCACAAAAATCGCCCACACACAGCAAAAATGAAGCCAAGCTGACTACAGAAATGCCCAGAGCTAGAGATGTGCTGGATCTTTTATTTTGACAAATAAGTCTAGATTTTCTCAGGGCATTCCAGTCCCATTTATTTGCTTTTTCCATGGATCTATGAACCTGCCTGTCCTAAAGCTCACTACTCCAACCGTACATCCCCAGATTTTGCTGGACTACAGCTGCCATCATCCTTGAGCAGTGGCCATGCGGGCTGCAGATTATGGGAGTCGGAGTCCAACAACATCTGAGAAATCCAAGACCGGGGAAGGCTGTCCAATAGCTTCTGTTAGCACTGTGTTTCACAAACTACAGTGGTACTCTGGTTACGTACTTAATTCGTTCCGGAGGTCCGTTCTTAACCTGAAACTGTTCTTAACCTGAAGCACCACTTTAGCTAATGAGGCCTCCTGCTGCTGCCGTACCGCTGCTGTGCGATTTCTGTTCTCATCCTGAAGCAAAGTTCTTAACCCCAGGTACTATTTCTGGGTTGGCGGAGTCTGTAAGCTGAAGCGTATGCAACCTGAAGCATATGTAACCTGAGGTACCACTGTATTAGCAGCTTGGTGAGCCCCAAATCTGGGAAATGTATGTTGTTCCATGTTGCTATCATGTTGAAGTATTGGAGGGTAGTATTCCTTCCTATTTTGAATCTCTCTTTCTCTTTCTCTTTCTCTTTCTCTTTCTCTTTCTCTTTCTCTTTCTCTTGGTGTATTTTCCCTGCTCCTCCCACACTGCAATTTTGGCTCCCAGAACAGGAAACAATATCAGGTGCTGCTTAGAAAGAGGCGAGTGGTAAAGCATACAGAACCTGCAAGAAATACTGGAAAAAAACTTTTCATTTAGAGACAAAAGATCAAATAAGTCTACGGAGCACCACTAACCAGCAAAAGTGACACTCGCTATTGGGAAGTTTTGCCCTCAGTGTCTTTGATAGCAGCTTATATGATTATGATTTTTATGACTTTGTGCTGACTTGCCTTGAGAATGAGGATATTGCATCTGTTCTCAGGAGAATCCCTTTAATTTTGTCATTTAAGTGCCTGGAAATGTAAATTCCTGATCTAATCCTCACGATTGCTTCATTGTTTACACTGTTTACCACAAAATGTGCAGCTAATAATGACACTGCTGCAGCTGTGCTCGAAATCTGTAGGCTTTAAGGAACGTTCTCGGATAGTTTCAGTGTTAGTCAAATAACCACGAGGCAGATTGCTTGGGAGTCTTTGGCTGCTGCAATGACAAAAGATGTAGCAGGGGGAAGAAAACAGGAGGGAGAGGGAAGTAAAAGAAATCTGCTATGTTGCAAGCCATCGTAGAATCCTTCCATTACTGATAAATCCAGAGCATATATGGAATGGCATCACAGTGATGAAGCAAAGGGAGCAGATGTCCATATGGTGGTAAACCAACACTCCCAGTAATGCGATCAAAGTTGAGCACTAGTAATTGAAAAAAGAAAGGAAATGTAAACAGCATATTGGGTAGGACGTGGATAGGGAACCATTTTAAACCTGAGAACCACATTGTCCCCTGACCATCTTTCCAGGGGCCACATGCTAGTGGTGGGGAGGGCCAGAGTCAGAGGGATGAGTGTAAATTTTACCTTTCTACAGTAGGTCAGTTTCTACACAGACTCACACATCACCCTCTGCCTTCCTTCCAGGCAAACCAGAGGCATTACCAGAGTACTAAGACACCTTTTAGCCAAGCAAAAGAATCCAGGGAAGATTTGAAGGAAGGCAAGTGGAGGCTGTTGCCTGGGCTAGAAAGACTTCTGGGGGCCAGACAGAGAAGCCTGAAGGGCCACATTCAGCCCCTAGGTCTGGGTTCACTACTGCTAGGACAAGGGAAAGAGATGTATTACTAGCTGGTGATATCAAAAGAATAAGTGTATGCATCGGTCAGCTGGTGGGCATTTCGCTCCTGAAAGCATAATCATTTCCCCCACCTCATCATCAGTTGTGCCAGGCCTTCTGCCCTGGTATCCTTACATTTCTCTAAAACTCTTCTGAAACATATGTTGGTTTTTCGTTTTATTTTTACTGCAAGGATTTCATTTAAATTTTTGGCAGTGGTTTGTCCTCACCCTTTTATTGCAAAGGCAACGATTTGTAATAAGCATAAAGAAATCAATAAACAAATAAAAATGAGGTAGGAACATGCTTGATACATCTTCTTGTTTTGTGTGATGAGTAACACACATTCTTAAGGGAGGTTGAAGCTGGCTGTGCAAAGTGGTTCAAATTTTAATGCTAGAGGATATTGGAGGTATCACCGGGGGGGGGGGGTGTCTGTGGCAGGAACTTGAAGGAAATTTGACAGACACATAGGTTTCCAAAGACCTCTTTGAACAGATGACAAATAGACTGCTGTGCTGATTTATGAGGAAGCAAATCCTTCCTGCAATAGTTGGAATATTAGAGATTGGTTCCACTGGTTCTGTTTCACTGCACCAGCCTCACTACTGTCTCACCACTTCCCCTCTTCCTCCTGGTAAGTAGCAATGATGCAACTGACTGCAAGTGAGGTGAGTGTCAGTGCCAAACTGCTACTAGTTGGGGCTATGCCCCCACAAAACAATGATGGCCCTTTTGAATTTTCACTGAGAATGAGAGTATATGCACCTAGAGTGCATTGTATATTTTGGCACTGTAAGTATTAGAGATTTCAGAGGTTAAACGTGATGTCTTAACAAAAGACTCCTGATGTGAGTAATTGGTGCATGTTCTACTATACTCCAGGAATCCTTTGAAAAGGGAAGCCTAAAGAAAAAAGCTGAGGTGTGATCATCATTGAAAATGTTTGCCTAATATTATTTTAGAGCAGGCCTACCTAATTATTATTTAACTATGATTATTTTTCACATTTATAGCCCATCTTCTGTCTTGGAACCCAAGGTGCCTTCCTTATGGTTCCTAGGTAGTCTCCTACCAAGACACTGGAGACATCTGGATCTACTTAAGCATCAGCAAAGTGGAGGCCTCTCTTGCCTGTACCTGGGACCACTGACCTATCAAGCTGAAAGCAATCCACCAATCATAGAGGCAGTGCCAGATTTACATATAAGCTAAACAAGCTATAGCTTAGGGCCCCACGCTCCTGGGGAGCCCCAAAAAAGTTCAAGGAAAAAAACAGCTGGATGTACATTTCCAAAATATAAGATAAAAAACAAATAAAATAAAACCTACATACAGCAACTTCTTCTTAATTGTATTTCAGTTCAACAACTACCTTGATAAAATAAATATTTTGTTATGTGCAAATGGCTTTAGATACCTATTAGGTCCATAAATTACCATACAGCATATATTCAACACAAAAAAGTGACAATTTGTTGTTGACGAAAGGACAGCTGGACATATAAAGGGCACCATTACCTTCAGTAGCTTAGGGCCTCATCAAACCTAAATCCGGCACTGCATAGAGGATCATAGGAACTTGTGACTTATACCAGCTGGCTAACACCAGGTAAGAAAATTTGTCCATCTACCCCAGTATTGCCTTCTCTGATTGGCAGCTACTCTCCAAGGTCTTAGAGAGAATGATCTTGCTCATCACTGTCTCCCTGATTCTTTCAAGTCTGAATATGGCAGGGATTTAGCTTGTGCTCCACTACTGGGTTACAGTGCCTCTAGGACCAGTGGGGAATGTCAAGCATGGGAGCTGGATGTGGCCCTCCATAGAATCATAGAATCATAGAATCATAGAATTGGAAGAGACCACAAGGGCCATCGAGTCCAACCCCCTGCCAAGCAGGAAACACCATCAGAGCACTCCTGACATATGGTTGTCAAGCCTCTGCTTAAAGACCTCCAAAGAAGGAGACTCCACCACACTCCTTGGCAGCAAATTCCACTGTCGAACAGCTCTTACTGTCAGGAAGTTCTTCCTAATGTTTAGGTGGAATCTTCTTTCTTGTAGTTTGGATCCATTGCTCTGTGTCTGCTTCTCTGGAGCAGCAGAAAACAACCTTTCCCCCTCCTCTATGTGACATCCTTTTATATATTTGAATGGAATGGAAAAACAAGAAACAGAGAACTGAAATGGTTTGATCCCACCATCCCTACATGTGCCCCCCAGAAGAGTCTTTGGAAAGGGAATCCTTAGGCTGGTGAAACAAAAAGAAAAAAAGAAAGAATCC
This sequence comes from Podarcis bocagei, assembly GCF_964188305.1. Taxonomy (NCBI): domain Eukaryota; kingdom Metazoa; phylum Chordata; class Lepidosauria; order Squamata; family Lacertidae; genus Podarcis; species Podarcis bocagei. The sequence goes on along the minus strand of NC_138140.1, from coordinate 46,797,111 downwards.
TACCCCTGGCCTAGTAGCTCAGCAGGGACTTGATGAATCTCCCAGTTTAGCAGGTTGCCTGGGACTACAAAAATGATGGGAAGGAGCTGTGAAACACGCAGTAAATCACTGTTCATGGTTAGAAGGGTACATTTTTATTGGTAGATCACAATTTGTGTAACGTTGCTCTTGAATTTTAGTTGCATTTTTAAGCCATGGGAAGCCGTAATCATTGAAGCAATAACTGGTGCAATGTGCTTAAAATCATCTCAGTCTTATTTATGATGATTTTTTTTAGAGTTGGAGGTGTGAGGGCTGCAGTGCCCACTTGATAACAGGATGTCCTGAATTACTTCCACGTGTATGAGAGTCATGATTCCAAGCAGAGTGAAAAAAATAAGTTTCATTCCATTGCATTCCGTTGGTATCACGTATTTCTCTGCCCCCTCCCCTTTGTTTTTCTTTATTTTTTTATAAGAAAAACCTTTAGACTCGCTTTTCAGTCTCTCTTCAGTTCTCTCCCTTTTCTTCTTTTTGAAATATATATAGTTTCCATAGTAACTAATGCCAATAGTGAGAAGAGCAATAACTTAACTGTGCGACAACAAGTTCTATACAAAGACAGAGCCTGAAATTCTTTCATATGCATTTAAAAGGCTTTATGCACTCCAAGTGATGGGTTAATTGAATGTTTATTTCCACGAAGTTTATAGTATAAGCTGAACATTGTACAACTACAGTCAATATAGGCTTTAGTTCAAGACCCTAGGCATATCCCACTAGGCTGTCTGCATAGAACCTTGGTATTGAGAAGCAATCAGCAAAAACACCTCATTGTTGTATGGGTTCTATATATTTTCACTGCAAATATTTTTGCAGCTAGTGAACATATGACCTTAAAACAGTTGCTTCAAAAGATAAATGTCATGTAGCCAATTACTGAACTGTCCAGAAAAAGGATATTGGGGTTCCAATGGGTAGTTTGATGAAAGTCTGTATCTATTATGAGGCAGCTGTGAAAAAGGTGAAATGCATTACTGGAGTGATTAGGAAAGGGATAAAAAATAAAACCACTGGTATAATAATACCTTTATTCAAATTGAAATTTGCAGAAGAGGACAACCAATATATTCAAAGTGTTGGAGAAATTCCACTGTGAAGAGTGGTTACAATGTTCAGGGTTTCTTCTTCTTTTAAGACTAATAAGGAATGATGTAACGATTGGTTGGTTGGTTGGTTGGTTGGTTGGTTGGCATCCATGTGTCTTGGGGTGAAGTAAAAAGGTCAGAAGGTTACAGCACCTGCTGTGGCCGTAGAGACCAAAATGGGAGACACATGTTCTGTTGCAGCTGGGCCAGATGAGGGCATCCAGTTGTACTGCTGCAGAGGCACCATGGCGTTTCTTCTCACTGCACTCCATGTAGTGGTCATTCCTCCTCTGGTCACTGCTGTGGATGCATGACCTGACTGCCAGTTTCCAGGCGCTGTAAGAGAGGCATATAACATGATGGTCAGTCTTGAGAAAGTGGATAGAGGGGAATTTTTCTTCCTCTTGCATAATATTAAAACTTGGGCGTATCTAATGAATCTGTGCATGTTGGAATGATAAAGTGATGATGACCAACTAGGATGGCTTTACAATGAGGCTACAGCTATCTGCGGCTAAATAGACATTGGATGTCAGTTGCTGGGACTCACAGGAAAAATATTGCTTGTGGGCTTCTGTAGGCATCTGAATGCAGAATGAGATGCCTCTTTGAGAGCCTTGGAAATCATCCTTTGAGGGCTTTTGCAATTAAAGCCTGGGTCTTCAGACAAAAATAAGCAAATATTGTGAGTGGCAGCTGAAAGCAAAAAAGGAATATGATAATGACTGGCCAACATTGTAAGCAGGGAGGCAAATTTGTGGGCAAAAAGAAGGTGGTGGTGGTGCAGCTGCTACATCAGAAGGTCTCGGTTGCTTCTGGAATTCAGAATCATGTCAATGTGGGAATTCTTCTTTGCCCAGGAGCTGTGCATTCACCATAAAAGTTCATCTCTCTTCAGCAGTTAACCAATTCCTCTTGCATCTCAACTCTGTCTGCTTCCCTGTAGCTGGACATTAAATTCTTCCTTGAAGTCCCAAATTGTGATGTTTTGAACTTATTTGGCAATAAATTATAGTGTTACTGCCTCTGCTTTATTCCTCCTATAATGGAGAGTCCTGGGAACTGATTTATTACAGCCCTTTCCCCCCTTTTGTCACATATCCCATTATAAGGAAGCCATGACTGCCAAGCTTCTTATCTTAGTAAGTTTTCGATCTGATCGGCTGCCTGGAAGTTTTAGAGCTGATTGCATTGTGGCTTGGTGACTAACCCCTGACTTTGGGGTTTCACCAGCTTCCTCCCATAAATAAATAAACAAATGGGGGGGCATTTTTTGGTGGTGGAGGAAAAAATTAAAATAAAAGTGGACGCAGCCCAGTCGACTGATTGTGATGCAAATCACTTGGTCATTAGACAGATTGATTAGATTGATTAATCACTTGATCATTAGATTGATGGTGAGTGAGATGGGTGTGATAATATAACCTTATTCCTCAGCTGTACTGCATGGATCATCTGAGAAGGGGGGCTTTTGGCCATACCCACCACTGGCATGTGGCCCCCAGAAAGTTAGGCAATGTTGAATGTGGCCTCTAGGACAAAAAAAAAAGTCAGTCACACTTGGCTTAAACTTTGTTGAATTTCTTTCAAAGCTGAGTTGGAAGTCAATTTCCAGGATCTGTGAGGGATGCTAACAGGGTTTCAAAATGGTTAACAAACTGTTGTGTTGAAGGGGCAGAAGAGGATTGTACATATTCCTTCATATCATATGAAATGTTTGACATGCTTCTCAGAATCAAGTTGCATCGTTTTAGATTATAAAGATTGCTGTGTGTCTAGTGGCTCTGGGACATGCTACCCAACTACATTCATTAAAATGCTTAATCTTTTAACTCTTCGGTAACTCAACTGGTTCATTATTGTGTGGACTGAGAATTAGCTTTGGCTGCAAGTTATCTCCTTTGTTACACTAGTGATGGTAATGTTAGGGAGGCTGGCCCTCTGCTGGTCCTGGAGGCCCAGCAAATGCCCAATCATGCAAATCTGTTGGAGCCAGCTCTGTGAAAACCTCCAGATCTTATTAAAACAAGAAGCACAACTGTCAAAAGATTAATTCTGTAAGCATTGTCAGGGACAGTGATGAGGAACCTGTTAACCTTTAACTCCCTTCACCCATGACCATTAGTCATGGTAGCTGAGGTTGTAGTGAGTTGATGAGAGGTGGATGAGAGTCCTACAACATATGGTGGTCTGCATGATGAGAAAAGTCTGCCCTAAGTAATGCCATTGCCTTCGAATTTATATGATTCTCTGCCTGGTAGGCATCCCAAATTTATGTTTTGCCTCGCTAATTTAAGGACAATTTTGTTTTGCTATGCCTTATTATTCTCCTTACCTTACAAGGTTTCTTTGAGGATGAAGCATGAAGAAATGTTTTTCTTTATCAACGTGATTCTGCTTTTGCTTATGCTTCATTTCTCCATCGCGGCTCCATCTCGGAAAGGTTTACAAGACTTGATCTCATAGACATAGGCAAGATGCCTATCTTTGAGTCCCTCAAACAAAAATAATTACAAACATTATATTTCAAATCCGAAATTTTAAAAAAGATATTTATACAAATGAATAGGGTTGCAATCAAAGAACTGTATAATGAATTTTGTGTGCCCAGTAAGGGGCCTCTTGCAAGAGATGGGAGAAGCTGTCCGTTCCAGTTACTTTCTGTTTCTCGCTTTTCCTGATTTTGAGTTCAGTTTACCCTGTTTCCACATCAATTTGCATTTTGTGTAAGTCTGCATGTGTTTGCATGCACATTTCTCCTAACGTGGATTCCTGATTCCAGTGACTGGATGCTGAAGGTCATTGCTTATGCTGCCTAAACCCATGCACAAGGTGAAGACATCAGCAGACTTGGTGGAATGCCAAACGTTTTGAGAGAGAGAGAAGAAAACCAAGGGGAGGATGAATCAAAAGATATCCCACAAGAGTGGATCATGCAGAGCGTCCCAGGTTCAATCCCTGCTGTATCTGGGTAGGACTGGGAAGGAACCCTGCCTAAAACCATGGAAAACAGCTGCCAGACAGTGTAGACAGCACTGAGCTAGATCAAGCAACGACTCAGTATAAAGCAACTTCCTATCCTTCTAAAAGTCCCACCTGCTATTCATGTTTGCTTTCTTTCTCTCCTCCCCATTACATTCCACTCAGGTAGCTGAAAGTCAAATAACTATATAGACCAAGTTGGAACCTAGAACAAATGCAACAATGAAGATAACTTTGTCCAGGTACTGTCCAGGAAGTTGCATCATTCAATTGATAGAGTGGCCCAAGGCTCACAAGAAGAGAAGGTTCCATGTGTTAGGAAATTTCTTTGAGGATCTTTGCCAAATGAGATGACCTGTTTGGTTTCCCTAGATCTTCCAGACAATGTTCTGGTGGAGGCAACAAGTGAGTTTCATTATTTCATGCAGTGTGCATTTATTCTTGTAGAATTTCGACCCAAGAAAAAAACACCTATCACTCCTTTCCTGTGTAAGGACACTTCAATCCAGCAGAGGCAGTCTGCTTCTGGTTTGGCAAGCAAAAATATGAGTGTTCTTGGAAAAGAAGGGTGACTCTCACCATAGGTGTCAACTCCCTGGGGCCCTGGGTGTCTGAGCACCCACAAAATTCCCCAGGAAGGAGCCAGGCACACACAAATTTCAGTGCCAGTGCTATGCACACTGCATGGCACCCACAGCCCCGGGCACCCACGTTCGTGGGGCCAAGCTGGCACTCCTGCCTCTCACTATTCTGGGCAGGGAGAAAACTGCCGTGAAGAAGATGTTGGAAACTTGTTCACACGCTACACTGAACACATGTACAACCTGTCTCTACACATGTTCAAGTGTTTATGTGAAACTCTGTATACTTGTTGATTTGTACAGCTCAGCTCTTACGTATTCTTTGAACGTTGCACTTAAATAATTGTACAAATGTACAGCTCAACTATCTGTATACATAGGTACACAGATTATGCACACATTGAATGTAACTTCTGAACACCGCTTTTGTTCATCTTGGGATGCACAGATGCTTTCCAATGCAAACACTCTTTTAATTTTTTATTATCTTAAGGACTATATCCATAGATAAGCATCAGTGGCTGTCTTCAGCATGCCACTGCCTCCTGAGTTATGTTGGGCCAGTTTGTGGGAGATGGCCTTTTCTTCTGTGGTCAGGGAACATCTTTCCAAAACTTGGCCCCATTTTTAATGACCCTCTGCAGATCCAATAGGACTTGGCAGGGGTAATTGGTAAAGCATTTGATGGGGTCCTTTATAAGACAACAATTTAAAGGGATTTTCATTTTTATTTAATGGAAACTGACAAAGTTATTTGAATAGGGCTTGGAAGGAAAAGATTTGAGTGGCTCATCAAGGAATACCACAAAGAACAGGAGAGCTTTAAAAGCCTTTGGCGTCTAAAATCAGAGCTGTGGTGGGGGTGGGGCAAAGTATGGAATAGTGTTCCATTAAGCTGGATGGGATCAGAATCTGTACAATCTGAAGTCAGGGAGAGAAGGCAACCACCACACAAGGTTCATTAAAGACTATCTCAAAGAAGAGACAAGTTTTACAAACCCTTGGATTCTTAAAATACAAGCAGGAAGTAAATGGAGAGATGTTCCATTATACTGAATGGGGACAGAATAAAAATGTGCAAAATCTAAAAAATTAGGTAGCAGAGGAAGCTGGCTGGCAGCATCACCCCTGGATTAGTTGTAAATAAGAAGGCAGGCAGGTGGGGACTGGCTGAGAAGCAGATATTGGTGGGGTAGTGCCTGCATTTACCCTAAAGCCCTAAATGGCTTTGGCCCTGTACACTTGAAGGAGCATCTCCACTCCAATTGTTCAACCCAGACACTGAAGTCCAGCTCCAATGGCCTTCTGGCAGTTCCCTCACTACAGGGAACCCTGCAAAGGGCCCTATCAGTAGTGGCATCCACACTGTAGAACACCCTCCCATAATATATCAAGGTGATGAGTAACCTTTAGAAGACATCTGAAGGCAGACCTGTTTATGGGAGCCTTTTAAAGTGTAGTGTTTTATTGTGTTTTTGTATATGTTGGGTGGCTGGGGAAAACCAGTTGGATGGGGGGGGTACAGATACCATCATCATCATCCAGCTGCCACTGCTCCCCTCACTTCTCTTAGTTTTTACCTCTACAGTGGTTACACCTCCACAGAATCTAATACAGTTACTTTCATACAATACATTGCATATGTATCATGGGGTGGGTGGACACTGTAAAGAAACATACAGGAGAAATCTTTCTGAAAACTGAGCTTGTCTCACAGAAATTTACCCCATTTGTTCCTATTTTCATCCCCCCTTCCCCAAAAAACTTGGGCATCATGTGCAGGAGGGTGGGGACAGGAGTGGAAAAACGCTTGTGTGATGTCATGTTGTTTCATAATCTTGTTAACTGATTTGGTGGCTTTTTCAAGGCAAAAGTGCAGGATGTTATTATGTTTATTATCTTTCTTTATCCTGATTTATGGAGAATCTGAAAGGGCTAATGAAATGACTTGGAGATTACTTATGTCCCTTTATATTATCTCGTTACTGAATATGCATAGCTAAATTGTATGATATATACTTAGGTTGATGGCTTTGTTATATACAACTGCTGTACGATACTGGATATGGGAATTATGGCAGATGGTTAACTCATGAATAAATAAAAGTACAATACAATACAAAACAAATGAACTATACATTATGAACTGGATACGCAGCTACTTTCCTCTGCTGCCCTGACTCCCATTATCATCATAAACTCATCTGATCTCCCATTTTGATTTTTCAGTTCAGCAAATGTCTGTTTTTGCCCATACCAATAGGTGAACTGACCTTACTTGGAGGTTACCGGGGAGGGATTCTGTCTCCTTAATATAGGGTGTTTAATAATTAATATACCTTGTTTCCTAGGTCCTACCTTAGCAAATTCAGAATTCTTCCTGCTTTCAGTATCCTAAGTTTGCTCGGGCCTTGAAGCCTATCTAAACAGTGCTCCCCCCCCCCCGGTCCTGAAATGAGTATTTTCAATTGCTTGCTTTCCCCCCTAAAATCCAAGGAAAGACTTTGCAGTCTTGGAATGTTGCAGCTGACCCCACTCCTGCCTCCTTTTCCCCACCACCACACACGGTAGCTAAGTCTCTGAGGCTTCTATCATTCTACTTATTCACAAAGTCTCCAAAATAGCATCGCCCTGGGAACCATCATTTTAATGCCACACAGCAATGCCCCAACAGAGGACATAGAACACAGCCATTGTGTCTAGCAGACATTTATAGCCTTATCCTCCATGGTTTTTTCTTCTTCTAAAAACCCTTTAAAGTCATCCAAACTGGTGAATTTCACTACCTATTTGACATCATTCTGGGAAACTGAACAGCAATTCAGAGCAAACCAGCACATGCTGCTATTGCGACCTGCCTGTCATTACAAGCATGGCATACCACAGAGGGTGGGTGACACCAGAGTGCCTGCCCCCCAGCCTGATGCTGGACCAGCCAGTGATGGCTGAATATTGCAGCCAGTCATTTCCCCTGCCCACCTATCCCATCCACATACTGCTGTGGATGCAAGCATGGCGTTAGATATGAACCTGCTTCCCCTCTTTAGAAGAGAGTTAATATTTTTCAGTCTTTAAGATACTGCTTTTTCTTACCTTACCAGTCTTCATCAACATCTTTTATCGGTATTTTATTTTCATTTAAATTGCAGCCCTTGAAAAGCTCCTCTCAGCAGTTTGCCACATGTGGATTAAGAAAAATGAAGCAGATATTTTTTCCCTCCACACTCCATATCAAATGCTTTTCATGACCAGAATATATGAAACTTAGCAGTGATTATTCCTGTGCCCTTTTGATATGTATCACTGCAATCTCTTTGCTCACAAAGATACTCAGAGCAAAATATAAATAAGGGTCTGGAGTTCTTTCCCTCCCTCTTATTCTCTCATCTTAATTTAACTCAAACCAGCATTTTCAATCATCTCATTGGCAAAATGATGTAAGGATTGATGCAGCCATATTGCTTGAACCATGGTTAGGCAATCTGGAATGTCCTGAAGATTCACACCCTCCTCCTCTCTCTTTGGAAGCAAATGTTCCACTCCCTTTAATGGTTTCAGATAACCATGGTCTGCAGTGACATGTGTGTGTGTGTGTGTGTGTGAATAATGGTTCATTCCAATCCACAGTGTGCAATTGCATGTAGCAGCAGGTTTGCAAACTGATTTGAGCTGAAGGTTATGAGTGAAAATATTTATGAAGCTGTTGAGATCACCACAGCTGTTTCTAAAAGTTAAAATGGGAAGATGGATTTGTGCATAAAAGGGGAAGAGGAAGTGTGGAGGAAGTGGCAAAATAATGTTGAAGATTGTATGCTACACTCATCTAAGCATGGTTGGCAGATTTGATAATCTTACATCAATCAATCAATCAATCAATCAATCTTTATTGCTGTCAAAGACCACACAGGATAACATTACATTCACAATACATCTGTGGCCAGGTCTCACATTTTACCGCTGTGCAAAAGTGCTTTTGGCCACTGTGAAAACCTGGGCATCCATATTCAGGATTGAATCCAGGAGGAGAGATGAATTGAAAATGCATGTCTTCAAGAGAAATGTAATCCTATCTGAGGCAGATTGAAACCCTATTACCTGTTTTTCTTTTGATAGACCAGGAGCAACACAGATGATGAAGAAGTAGATTTGATGATGATTTCAATATATATCCCATCATTCCTTTCAAAGGAGCCCAAGGTGGCAGCAGTATAGAATTTTTTTAAAATAAATAATAGGCATAGATTCAAATGTATAAGTAATTACTTCAAATGGAAAGGGCAAGCAAGTGAATGTTGTATCATGTGTTCCTTGCAGCAGGTTTCATGCACTTGCACTTCCTGAGCCACTTCAGAAAAGGCCTGTTCTCATAGAGGGGGGACATGAAGAAGGGCCTCAGATAATGATTGTAGGGTCCGGGTCAGTTCACACAGATGGATGCAGTCTTTGAGGTATTGTGATCCTATAGTTCAAATCCAGTTTCCACAGGATCCGCAGAATTGTCTTCAACTGTCTCTTTAATTTTTTGTAGCAACTATATTATGATCTGTGGAGAAAATCAAATTTATGCTATTTGCAAGTCCCTTACATCTCTTCCTGTTCTACCTATTGGATTGCTGAAGTTGGTTTTAGCTTTTATCATGTGGCTGAAATGAAGAGCAAAGAGAAGAAGAAGAAATGCTAGAAAGATTCATTTCTAAGGGAGTAATAAATAACCTTTAATGTGACTTTTTAAAATGATGTTCTACAAAGTCTATTTAGATAAGGGCCTTCCAGAGGCAGCTGGGTTATCACAAAGAGTGTTATCTGAGACTCCAAGGGAAAAAAACCAAAATTGTTAAATGTTGAAAAACCTTCTCTTCTACCCCCCCCCCTTGTATAAAGAGATCTAAATAGCATTTCTTGCCAAGGGAAAGAGCTGAACAATTCAGAGGTGG